>NC_138862.1:78294936-79006603 GCF_965194805.1 Balaenoptera borealis | reverse complement strand
CTGGGTAATTTCATAGGCCTAAAGAGTGGGAGGAATAGTCTACCTTGGAGAAGGGGGGGGGATTTCCAGGAATTAGGGCACCACCCACTTTTTGGCCTTTTATGGTCAGCCTTGGAACTGTCATGGCACCTGCGGGTGTGTATTTAGCATGCTAATTATTTCAATGAGCGTAGAATGAGGCTCAAGGTCTACCGGAAGTTGAATCTTCTGCCATCTTGGACCTAGTAGGTTCTAACCAGTTTATGTCGTATCCCACTCTTAATGGTTGTGTCATTCTTTAAAGGGCTGTGCCCTGCCCCCTTCCTTCCTGTCTCACTAGGAGTGCGGGCTGGGACAGCCCAGGCTACATGCGCTGGTTGGAAGAACCCAGCAGAAGCAGAGACAGTCAAAAAGGTTTTCAAGTTAGAGAGGTGATTTTCCAGGATCCAAGAGCAGTGCTTCCATTTGTGCCAACGACTGAATAACAAGCAGGGTGTGCCTCCGCTGTTTCCAGCAAAGGCGCAGAAAGAGGGTTCTAGCATCCTGGAGGATTGGGGTCACTGTCTGAGGCTCAGGCTGAGCTGCCGTGCGGGGAGAGTGGAGGTACCCACTCTGGGCAGGTGCCGCCTAAGTCCACATCTTAGTCCTGATCTCCCTGTGTCTGGGGGTGGTTCCCATTAATGGCTCTTCAGCACCTCCAACGCTGGCTGTGCCTATCAAACTCTTTTACTTCATTCCCAAACTCGTCCTCCTTTTGCTGCTTTGCAATCTCTGCTCACAGTTCCATTCCCGTCAGCCAGTCTCCCAGGCAGAAACTTGAGGGTTCTTGCTGGGTTCTTCTCCCGTCTCCTCACATGTTGATTCCTTTCAATCATTCTGCAGCCTTGTCTTTGATCTTTTCATTCCTACTAGGGCTGCCCTGGTCAGACCCCCATCCCTTTTTCCACGGATTACTTTAGCAGCCTTCTAATTATCTTTCACTCTCCAGTTTCTCTTTCCACCAATCAATCCTTCAGAAAGCTTCTTGAGCCACTTTTTTTTTTTAATTAATTAATTAATTAATGTATTTATTTATTTATTTATGGCTGTGTTGGGTCTTCGTTTCTGTGCGAGGGCTTTCTCTAGTTGCGGCGAGTGGGGGCCACTCTTCATCGCGGTGCGCGGGCCTCTCACTATCGCGGCCTCTCTTGTTGGGAGCACAGGCTTCAGATGCGCAGGCTCAGTAGTTGTGGCTCATGGGCCTAGTTGCTCTGCGGCATGTGGGATCTTCCCAGACCAGGGCTCGAACCCGTGTCCCCTGCATTGGCAGGCATATTCTCAACCACTGCCACACCAGGAAAGCCCCGGGCCACTTTTTTAAGTTCTAGCTCTGGTACTTTTATTTCTCTGCCTCAAAAATCACTGATGGTTCCCCCTGCCATTCCTTAGTGTGTCATTTGTGGGGAAGACAGGTCTGCTCCTGGGGACCATTTCAGTCACCCTTATTATCTGCATTTTTCCCTTTCTTTGCTTCTGGTCAGGCTACTGTATCCTCCTGGAATTCTCTTCTCCTAAATCTCTCTTTGTCAGAATCTTTTTCAAGGTCCTGCTCAAATCTGGAAGTGATGTTCTGACAATGAATAGGACTTAGCAGAGAGTATCAACAGAGAAATGGGTGTGGGAGGACACTGCAGCAGGAAGGAAAGAGCCTTGCCAGCCCCTAAGGTCGGAATTGACTACTCCTTCTCCTCTGTGTTCACAGAGCCCTTGGCACCTTGGTGATCACACTATTGACACCCACTCTGTATTAGAGAGCACTGCCCAGTTTTATGTCATCCACTAGACCGAGGATTCTGTTTGGGTAAGGACTGTGTGTTACTCATTTCATTCAACAATTCACTGGTCAGACGAGTATTTCTGCACACCTGGTATATAGGTACCAGAGGCAGAGGTAGGCACCAGACACACAGTGGTGAGTGAGGTATCCCAGTGCTTCTTACAGAGATCCAGTCACTATATCTCCAGGACTTGGCAGAGCACTGATCACACAGTACAGACTCAGGAAAAATGTGGAACTGAGCGTCCAGGAATATGTGCTTGTGTGATAACAAGATGAGTTTGACTTCCCATTGAAACTACTTATTACAAACGCCCCTGAACAGTCTTTGCTCCTCAGGGTCATTGTGGAGACCAAGGCACCTCTCATGGAACATCCTGCAGAGATGGCACGGGCATGCACCCAGCCCTCCATTCCAGTCTCCTGGACGCTTGGGCACAAACATCCCCCTTCGATAGCAGACCTGCTGCCAGTTTCAAGTCGTTTGACCGTGTTCTAGTTTGAGCTAATTTTGCAAGTCAAATTGCTTAAGAGTGAATATGAAATCTTTGACTGAAGCCCAAATATATAAATACCCATCACATTTCCTTCCTCCCCAATTTTGCAATCATCCCCAAAAGCTGTTCATGTTATCCAGCGTAATTAGTTATTTATACACCCTCATGTGGTTCATTGTTCTGAATTAAATTGTCTGGTATACAGAATTTCTCTTGCAAGGCTTGTTTTTGCCATTTTACTGCTTTCTGGAAGCTGTTTGTAAATATGTCCTTGTGGAACCCTTCGGGATACTTGTGAGCATGCCTACGACTGTGGAGGGGAATAAGCCAGGGCATGAAAGCAAACACGCCCTCTGAGGTCTCACACTGTGCCCTGCTTTCGAACACAAAAGTCACCAAGAATTATTTTTCCTTTCTTTGAAGACCCAGGGGTATTAGAATGAACACAAAAATAGTCACAGAGAGGTAGAAGTGGAAATCAACTTGGAGACCTAGCCACTAGATTCTAGTGACTCCATTTTGCCCAAGAGGAAGCCAGTTCCCAGAAAGGAGAAGTGAAAGGGACCGGCCCACAGCCTCTTGTGGGTTAGTGGTAGAGCCAAGCCCAAACCCTCTTCAGCTGACTCACATATGCTCTTTCTACTAAACCACTGAGTGTATTAGTACAGGAGTGCCTCGGGCACCTCTGGGCCTGTTATGCTTTGGCCCTGAACTAGATGGCCCTCAACTGCTAAGTTCTGGGCCCTTGTGTCTGTATTTTATAGCTCTTTTGTCTCCTCCCAAATGGCTTGGCAGCCAGCTATTACTGATGAGTGTTGCCCATCGGGAAGCAATTCTGTTTTTCTCTTCTGTCATGCTGTGATCAGAGACTCCAGATGGTCCATCAATTTTATGTAAAATGAGACTCATTTCTGAGTGAGGGTCTGAAGGTCCCTGTTTCGTGGGAGACATCCAGAAGGTTTACAACCCAGGATGTAGTCCATCTTGGTGAATGTTTCATGTGCACTTGAAAAGGATGTGTATTCTGCTCTTGTTGGGCAGAGTGTTCTGTAAATGTCAGTCAGATGCAGTGGTTGATGGGGGTGCTCTGTTCTTCATATCCTTGCTGGGTTTCCATCCATGAATTCTAGTTTGTGAAGTTTGTAACATTAGCTTTGATGGTCCAGAAGTCTCTTTAGATTTTCTTTCCATATCAGAGGACAACATCTTGGTTCTTATCTTAAAATGGGACTTTCTGGCCAGCCAGGTTAGGGATCAACAGCTGGGCACTTCTGGAATAGTTGGCCAGATAGTATGATTTGAAGAATCCTGAAGTCTTCCTCCTAACACACATATATGGACTGTCAGTGTGCAAACCTACCACGAACTTCTTCTATGAATCTCATTGGATTAAGACCTATTGTCTTACCTGAGAAATATCACATCAGCTAACCAAGATCATAACTTTTAAAACTCATTCTCTTCCTATGTTATTATTCATGAAATCCCCAGATTTTCTACAGTGATTACATATTAATACAACTTATTAGATTTTAAATACGTTTATGCTCTATATTTTTATTTTAAATTATTAACTATGTAACCGTACCAAAAAGATATAACAGATGTCGTGTACTCACCATCAGAATTAACAGATGCTAACATTTTGCCATATTTGCTTCAGATCTCTTTTTTCGTAAAAGAAATTAAATGTAACACACATAGTTAAAGCCCCCACCTGCCATTTCCTCTTCCTCCCTCTTTCTTTCCCTCCTACTCTCTACCAAGGAAAACACTATTTGAATTTGGTAGGTATCATTCCCATGAATGTTTTCGTACTTTCACTCCAAACGATGTATCCACAAATAATATCATGGTTATTTATATAACCAAGACAATTTCATGGTTATTTATTAGATTTTATAATCAGAGGGGGAATAAAAGACTCATCTGTCATGTTCAGAAGCCCTAGGTCAATTTTATTTTTTAATTTTTTAAAATTAATTAATTTATTTTTGGCTGTGTTGGGTCTTTGTTGCTACGTGTGGGCTTTCTTTCATTGAGGTGAGCGGGCTTATTGCGGTGGCTTCTCTTGTTGCGGAGCACGGACTCCAGGCGGGCGGGCTTCAGTACTTGTGGCTCGCGGGCTCTGGAGTGCAGGCTCAGTAGTTGTGGTGCACGGGCTTAGTTGCTCCGCGGCATGTGGGATCTTCCCGGACCAGGGCTTGAACCCATGTCCTCTGCATTGGCAGGCGGATTCTCAACCACTGCGCCACCAGGGAAGCCCCCCTAGGCCTATTTTAATCCCCCCTAGGTCTATTTTAATCTCTATTGCTTCCAACTGGTTTTTGCTTTAATCCTGGTTTTTATGTTCTTTTTCTGGTGATCTTCCTACCCAGGTTTATTTCCTCCTAGCTAACATCTTGTCTGGCTTTTGCCAGAAATGGTAACTTGGACCTTGCTCCCATGATTTGGTCTTTGAAGCCGTGGTCTGTCTGCCTTTGGCTTTGCCCATCTCAAATCCCTGTACTCTGCCCCCCAGAGTATCTGTACTTGGATACTTGGTTGCCTGGTCTGTGAATGGCTGTAGCTCTGTTGCCAGACCTGAGTTGTCTGCTCAGCATTCCAGCACCAGTAGGCGGGTTCAGGTCCCACACTGCCTTACCTGTTCTGCTTAGATCTTCCATGTTTGGAACCCAACCCCTTGAGAGAACACATCAGGGGAAAGCTGAGACCGGGAGGGGGGAGGCTGATGAGTATGGTGATGACGACTGATAGTAGCTAACATTCTTGAGTAATATACTGTAATCAAAATGCTAAGACCTCAGGTGTAACATGTATTCAAGATGTGTTCAAAATAATGATAGCTGCTGTTTATAGAGCACCTACTGTATACATCAAGTACTGTTCTAGGCACTTTTAATCTCATTTATTCTTAAAAATATCCCATATTATACAGATGAGAAATCTGAAGCATAGAGAAGCAGTGTAGTACAATGGAAAAATCATGGGATTTAAAATAAGACAGACTAAGCTGGGTTCAAACTTGTACCGTCTTGGACCAGTTTCTTAACTTTTCTGAGTCTGACACAAGATCGGTGCCCAGCAATGATGGCTATTATTATTGTAGAAGGTCCGGCTTCTTGCCTAAGGTTACACAGCTAGTGTACAGTAGAACTGGGATTCAAACCCAGATCTGCTTCTTTCAAAGCTATCTTTATTTTCTTTTCAGGGAAATACGAATGTGATATATGTTATCATATGAATGTTACTTCATTAAAGGGGGTTTCATGGAGTATGGAAAGAGCACTCAACTTGAAATTTGTAGTCTTGGGTCCTGTTCTCCATCACAGATGAGCTGGATGATCTCGGAGAATTCATTGCCTCTCTCTTTTTCTTTGGTTTTCTCATTTATAACATAAAGGAGTTGAACCAAATAACCTCTAGGTTCTGTTTGTTCCACCTCCAGCCTTCTGTGCCTCTGATCAGGAATCATGGCACCAAATTGCCATCCCAAGAGAGAGGAAGAAAGGCAATGACATTGATATTTTAAAAAAGGCTGAAATAAGAGAGTAGGCAAAGTTTCTATCAGCCAGATGCTTGTCCCAAATCCTTAACAACTGAAACCAGTTGGATTTCTTTTCTGCTTCCCAACTTGAGCTGGGAAGGGATCCAGGTCATAGAGGGGTAGAGAAGACAACAAACCAGTTGACCACACTCATAGCTTTCTTGGGTAATTTCTTTTCTTCTCTCTTTCTTTCCTCCCTTCCTCTTCTTTTTTACTTTTTTAGAAAGCAAGGACTAAAAATAGAAGATGCTAATTAAGGTAACTAGGTAAGAGATGGAGAGTTACAGGAGGAATTTTATATCTGCTCCAGGTTTCTTCTTTTCCCTTTTTTCCCAGTTCTTTCTGATCTTATTTTCTAAAAATAGACCTATCTGAAGGATTGTGAAATAAGTCCGGCTCTCCTGTTTAGTGAATTTTTAACCCTGGGGACACCTGTTTGCTGAAGCAAAAGGTAGGAAAAACCTTGGAGAATCCTTTGACTGCTTTTGGACCACGTGGGTGGTGCTTTTGGCCTTGGAATCAAGGGAGCATACATTTGCTCAGTGAGTCTTTATTGAGCTCCTACTGTGTGTCAGTCACCATGGCAGACACTGGGGATAAATAAGAAAAGAAAGACTCTTACTCTCATCACTCAGGGAGCTTACATGTCAAAATAAAGAACGAAACACAAAAGTAAATATACAATTATGAAATCTGAGAGGTGCTATGAAGGTGCTATGAAACCACCCCAGTTCCTGCCATTTCAGCTCTGGCCCTGCAAAAGCATTCCTCCATTCTGTCTGCACTTCTGCTACATGGGATTCTTCAGTCTGACCATGAATCATCATCCCTAGACTGTCCCCGGCACATCGTTCCTCCATGTCATCAGTGAGGATCACAGGGCCCTCTTGGGCTCCCTGGGACTCTGCTTCCTGGCCTCCTAGCTTACCTCCCCGGCCCTCCTCTGTCAGGCTCTGTTCTCTGAACATGGACGTGCTTGCAGTTCTCCAATTACCCGCTTTCTATTCCTGCTTTGGGCCTTTGCTCTTTCTGATCCCTTTACTAGGAAAGTCTTTCTCTCACCTCTGTCCTCACTTGTCCAAATCCTGCTCATTCATCCAGGTTCCGTTTATGCACCTGTATCCTTGCTGCAGCCATTCCTGAACTCCTCTTTCTGCCTCAGTGTATCTGCTTGCCTTCCTTCCCTGATGTCTCATGGCATTCGCTTTATTGTGCTAGGCAGAGCGCTCATCACCCTCTGCCTGGTGTGAGATAGTTATATATAGTTATACCCATCCTAGGCCTTACCTGCTTATCTGCACCTTGAACACATGGATATTATTTATCTCTGAATCTCAAATAAGAGGTGCAGGTGACACACAATATGTGTTGAATCAGTGCCCCAATAATACTGTTGATAATGAAGCACGTGAACAGTCCTATATAGTTTTACAAAGAGAGTTCATATATATTGATATTATCTAAGTTAATCCTCAGAACAATCCTGTGTGAGAGGAGCTATTACAATCTCATTTTATAGATGAGGAAATAATAATAGTTATTATGATTACTAGGTGCTGACACTCTGCTAGGCAATATGCTAGGGACTTTCCATATATTAGATCCGTATATTAGATCTAATTCCAATAAAAAGGACAGCCATGTGTACTGAGCACTTACTCTGTGCCAAGCACTATTTCCAGCCCTCTACATCTATCAGCTCATTTAATTCATGCAAGAGGTACTCTTATCATCCTCATCTTATACATGAGGACATTAAGGCATGTGGAGGTTAAAAAACGTACCCATAGCTGAATGTGGGTTCCAAACTAGGTAGTGATTGTAGAGACAACCATTCACATAGGATCAGCACTGCCAGTACTGCTCGGTTAGACCTCTATGAAGTATAATCATGCCTATTTTACAGATGAGAAAACTGAGAACTAGAGATTAGAGTTGTATGATATTCTCAATATCGTACAACTGATCAGGGCAGAGCCTGGTCTTGTACATGCAAAGCTCATGTTCTTGAACCACTCATCTGTGTTGTCAGAGACACATGACAATGGCCAGCCTAGGTATATACAAATTTCCTCAGCCATGTGAAAGTTTTATGATTCTTTAACATCTGTGGGTCTGTTCTGCTCAGTGCGTTGGGCTGGACCCTGTGTATGTTGGGCAGGGTGGGGACTTACAAAGACTAAGATACAGTACCTTGCTTCCAAGAGGCAAATACAAAACAATTAAAATATCCTGCACACCTATTCCCTCTCTCTTTTTTTTTCAGCGTGGTACTTGTTGCTGCACCTTTATGCATCCATCTGGTGGACATCTTGAGGGCACCGGGGAGACACAGGCAAAGAGTTATGTCCAGAGTGGTCAGCAAAGGTAAGGGGCTAGGATAAGTCCCAGAGTGAGTGAGGCTGGCCTTTTTTTTGGAGTCAGGAGCAGTGAGTAGGCTTGGAGACTTCTGGCCTTAGGGAAAGCAGCAGCTGTTTGTGTCCAGTTTCATGCCATGGCCTAGGATGGAGGCAAGAATACTGGGGCAGTGACCCAAGACTATGGGGAGGGGAGGCCAGTGGTCACGCTGGAGATGCCCAGGTCAGTTTGAGCGACCCCTCTTTATGACTAGGTGGATCCTTGCTCCCCCTTGCAGACCACAGCACGAGTACTGGACACACCCCAGGACAGGGGTGGGAGTCCGGGATTTGGCTCCCAACTTGGCCACTCATCAGCAGATGATTGTGAGCAGGTCACTTCCCCCTCCGACACGCCATTTCTACAGGGACTCTGTGAAATGGACGTACGACTTTCTACTGTGCTTGTGTGGCCTGGGTTAGGTCATGATGTTCGTGAGAGCATTCGGCCCACTGTGGGTGTTAGGGGCACATGAGACGCTGAGGAAGACACGTCTAGGTTTTGCCGCCTCTGGAATTCGTCGCGACGTGGTTATGCCGCGGGTATGCTGACAGAGGGCACATCAGGCTGACTCCCACAAACCTGACAGGAAGATGGGCATGGTTTCCACGTTACCCAGTTTCCAGGCCTGGAAGTACTAAACCTACCAGTGAGAATCAGCTGGCACTAGCAAGTTTTCTGTGTGGGAGCGGGTGGAGGTGCGGGGCAGGATGGGGGAGGAGCTGACCCGGGAAAGGAGGGGGAAGGATGGATGTCCGTAGGAAGGATCCATGCCTGGAAATGAATGTCACTGAAGTGAACTCTGCTCAGGTTCCAACCTGGTAAGGGAAAGGGAGAGGCCGTCAGGCGACCGGGCTGTCTCGGCTCTGCACTGACTCATCCTGTGCCCTGGGTACATCCCAGCTTCTCTCCCAGCCTCAGTTTCTCCATCCGTGAAACAAGATGCTACTTTCCCACAGCTTGAAAAGGCCTAAGGTTCTTGTTATTCACGGGGAGTTTTCGAAGGATGGGTGAAAGAGACAGGAAAAGCCGCCCCCCCAACCCCACTCCCCAGTCTCTGTCCCAGACCCCGGGGCCCAGGCCTCTTAAAACCAATTCTGGAAGCACTTCCTGGAGGTGGTGGGGGAGAGCCAGAGGATTTGTGCACGTCGGTGAGCGTGCGTGCGTGACAGAGGGCTTTTAAATGAATCACTGTATCTAGCGGGGCAGCACCTGCTCCTCAGCCTCCAAAGGCAGCGCGAGCAACACGATCATTCAAAAGCTGCCGCTTTCCATTCACGTCTATAATTAGCTCGCGGGCTGCGGCCACAGCTGGCGCTGCAGGGAGAAGGGCTTCGGGGCGGGGCCTATCCCCTTAGGCCCTCCCCTTATCATTCCGCTCCCCGCCCTCCGCGCCCGGAGTCCCTGGCGGCCCCCACCCCGCCGCCGTCCCGGGTCGGGGGCTTGGCTCTCGGCCGCAGGATTCCTTCACTTATTGCCCGGACCCCGGGGCCCTCCGCACCCTCACCTTGGGGCTGCGTGTCCAGGAGAGCTATATTTAGGCTGGCATCCCCCTTCCCCCGCCCCGCCGCTCCGGCGTCCCGCCCTCCCCGCTCCCGCCCGCTCCCCCGCCCTCCCCGCCGCCCCTCCCAGCCACCTCTCCCTCTTTGTCGCATTACATAGTAATCTGAGATGCATTGGATGAGCTCCAGGGAACAGAATGTACTTGGCAGAGACGCGGGGCTTGATGTCTGCAAAATGTCGGAAACGCAGCCAAGAGCTGCTAACTGGGTCATTAACCTCCAAAAGCAAAGCGAGGTCTGTAGGCCCGCTTTGCCTCCCTTCATCTCGCCAATAAAAGTGCCTCAGTGTGAGGGGAAGAAAAAGCCCAAGGTTGGCTGCTTTGATTTCTAGGCACCAAAGGCAGGCCTGGCCCCTCCTCCTGGCCCGGGCTCTCCGGCCGCCCCTGCGCCGCGTCCCAGTGTACAAGTGGCCTTTGAAAGGCCGGGCCACCCCGCGGGGCCAAGCTCGCGCCTCTGGGAAGACGTTACCCGGCAGCCCTTCCCTACCGCACGGCCTCGGGCCCATTTTATTGGGTCCAGGAAGAAAAATGGGACTGGGGTGGGAAAGGATTAAGGGAGAAGCTTTTAGGTCCATCCCAGACCCCACGACTAGAGGGAAAGGGTTTGCCATCTCTCTTCTGCGACGCTCCCTCTTCCTCCTTCCCTCCTCCCACTCGGCCTCCTCTTCCTCTTTCCCCTCCTCTCTCGTCTCCTTTCTGTGAGCAGGCTGTGGGGTGGCCGCCTGCATACATGGCCTGGCTCCAGGAGACTTGAGCTCTGTCACTTGCTGCGTGACCTTGGATGAGTCACCCATTTCTCTGCTCCTTCATTCCCTTATATGTCAATTGTTGGCCACAATAACACCTTCCTGACCTATCTCGCACAATTGTGAGGCTCAAATGTGAATGTCACTTACAAACTGCAAAGCTCTGCTTAAGTGTCACAGATACACAGATGTTCTCTCTGTCTCTCTTGACTCCTCTGAAAGCCGCAAGGTCCAAACTTCTTCTGGACTTGTGTGTACTCCTGAAAAATAGGAATATAAGTAGTCTCACCAAGAAGCTTCAAAGGTTTGAATACTCCCAAGGGAAAAGCCCTTAAAATCCACCCCCCTCAAGCTGTCTAGCCCTGTTGGATTGCCAAACAGACACTTCCCCCTAACGTCCAAACCCACTTCTCCAGCGGCTGGATGGCGAGAGAAAGTGCTTGGTACTGAAACCAGAAGAGGTCGAGCAGTTCCTCAAATGATGAGACACCCTTACGTAGTGGAGGGAAGACAGTTGGCCTGGTGACAACGGCAGCAGCCTATGCCCTGTGAGTCTGGACATCTGCGTGTGTCTCACCCCAAGTCCAAGACCGGGAAAGCTGATTTATGCAACTCCACTTAGGACAGGAGGAGAGCTCGCCCCTGGGGGTGTTCACAAAATTAAAACCAAGTCCAACCGGGCATCAGCATTCTTCCTGTCCCATCCCTGACTGGGTTCACTCCGCCCTCTACTGCAACCACAGCAGATCCACTCTGCCTCCTCACCATGTCCCATGGAGGCCCACGCTCCCCTGTCACTGGAGCTTGGCCAAAGCTTCTTTTTTACAGTCACTTGGAAGACTGACCCCTCATTACCACACATGCAGATCCTTTGCATCCCTCAAAACTCAGCTCAAATGACAACTCTTCTTTAGAAAGAGTCTAGAGATGTAATATCTTTCTTTCAACTCTTCTTGGGACTTTTTAATGCTGTCTCAGTATAACCAGCCATCTTTGTGCTTATTATATCCTTCTTATGGAGTAGACATTTCTCTATGAATAGGGACCCTTTGTTGTTGATCTCAACTCTGAAGGTTAAGGTGACCAAATATCCTGGTTTGCCTTCCTACTTTATGCCTGTTGCCCTAGTATAATTAATGGCTCCCTCTTTCACTCTGGAGTGCTCTGGTTTGGACGATAAATTCTGTGGTCACCTTACTTCGGGTCTCTATCCAAGTACCTGGCACATGAGTAGACTTAATAAATGTGTGAACTGTTGTGAAGAATATATAAGAGTTGTTTCTTACCCGATTCCCTGGGGGCTCTCAGGCCTACCTTTTTCTCCAGCCTGGAGGCATTTGGTTCTCTTCTTCTTCCCTCGGGAAGAACTACAGAAGGACTTAGTGCCACTTTCTTTTTGACAAGCCTTTCCAAGATTACAAATGTTCTGACCCAACTAGAAGTGGCTTACTCCAATTCTTCCCATGCTTCTCAGCCCCTCAATAGTCAGACAGCTGCCGGGTGTTGGAAATATGTATCAAACGCTAGAGAAGGTCACTCGGTCTGTGGGATGAAGCCCTCATTTCCAGCCTCAGCTGGATTTGTGGTCTTGCCCAATTTCTTTAACAGTCCCACTCTTCAGAACTACTTTCATTTATGTAGTTGCCTTAGGAGGTCACAACTTTGAAAGCTCAGAGCTGCTTTATTACAAAATATGTAGTTAACATTCGAGGTATGGCTCAGAGGGTAGGAAAGATATAGTCTCTTGCCCTTTTGCATCATAAGTTTTCTCAAAAGTCAGCCTGTTGGGCTGTTTGTTGACTTATTTTTAAAGACACCAAGCCTTTGGAAATAACAGCAGGCAAGATGCCTGGCTTTGAGAATGGAGAACCAGCGTCAGGAAGGCTGGGTCTTCTTTCTCCTTCTCCTCTGACTCACTGCTTTCTGGAGCATGAATCATATGCCCTTTCTCGGCATTGGGTCTCACTTCCTTCATCTCCCCTATAAAATGGGTGTATTTGCCACTCCTACCACACAGGAGGGGGCTGAGGCTCTACCTTGGTAATTGTACAAAAAAGTACGATTAAAAGTAAAAATGTCCTGTCAGTGTATTTTGGACTCTCTGGAGGGGCACACATGGAGGGTATGTGAAGCCATTTTAGGATGCTGCTTTAGTTTCTAGAACACCTCAGTTCACTGAGAACGACCTCTCTGAAACTGGAAGTGGGCGGGAGAATCAGTCTCAAGATGGAGGTGGGAATGAGTCTGGGCTGTTTGAGTGGGAGTGAAAGTCATGGGAGCAATCAAGAAGGGGAACAGGGAGCTGGCAATAAAAAGCAAACAGGACTATTGTATGGAGGGCTTTAATGCTGGGTGGGGACATTTGCACTCTCTCCTGAGGGCCACGGGGGATCAGTGGAGGGGACTGAGTCGGGGCACGGCGCGATCTGCAGTGTGTTTTAGTGAGACACATCTGTCAGGTCGAGGGACAGACTCTGGAGCTGGCATCAGTCACATCCCAGTTTGGCCTTAAGCGAATGGCGGCTCCCCTCCATCTGAGCTTCTGTTTCCATCTCTGTAAAATAAATGGGTAAAATGGCCCTGAATAACTGGAACATGCTGTGATGCTACAGTAAAGACCATCAGGAAATAGCCCGTGTGTGTGTGTGTGTGTGTGTGTGAGGGGGGATGTGGTAACGGCTGTGTTAGACACTATGTCTGGCAGCCTTGGTCTTCAGGTAGGAAGCCTGAGCAGCCTTAAGAGCTTAAGCAGGTCTGGAGGACTCCCTGTGTGTCCAGAACCTGGAGATCTTTCTTCAGGTCCCAACACAGCACATCTGGATTTAAGGCCTGGTCAGCAACCTCTGTCTAGACTTGTCTGCTGCCTACTTCCCAGTCGGGCTGAGACAGCTGCTGTTTGAGAAGGCTGAACTGAGGTTCATGCTAACCGGCTGCCCCTCAAGATGCTTCGGATCTCGCCCGCTCCTGTGTTAGGTTTCCAGGAAGGCTTGTACCATCCAGGACTACATCGTTCGGGGCCTCAGAACTCTGCCTTTAAAATACGACTTGACAATATGCCTTGACGTTTACCCAGGTCCATTATAAGACTGGCACCTAGAAGATTCTCTATTATGAAGGTGCTATTGGGATATCGTCTGTTAAGTTATTTAATGGTCCTTATGTAAAGACCCACATAGAAAACCCTCGGTGAACTCATATAGTAAAGAAGAATATACTAAAAGTGGGGTTTTTTTGGGGTCATTTTGGGGTTTGCAATAGTTCCTTTAGGTTCAGGGATAATTGAATGTATGCTCCTGTCTTATAGTTGGATTTAAAAATACGTATGCTTTTTATTGTAAGCTTCCTCAAATTGTTTTCCACATAGGTTTATGTAAATAAGTGAATAAATAAATAAATGAGGGTTCAGCTGGATCTGAGTCATTGTGTGAAGTGGAGAAATAAGTCCCCTTATGACTGGTGAACTGACTGAAGCCCTCCTAACTTTAGTTGAAGCAAAATATCCAAAATATCAGAGCATCCCTAGTGAAAGCATCTTTCACTCAAACTATTTTCTTAGTGCTCCTTTGTTTGAGTTGCAGTTTTGTGTGAGAAGTTTTGAAGGGATTGTGATTTTCTGTAAGCAGTGCAAGGACCCAGTAATAATTGGAAGAAGAAAATCTAAATAATCCAGTGAGTTTACGGGATTAGCAGGTATATGGTTATATGGTGAAAGTGACATTTCACCCATAAGGGCTAAATAATCCAGGTTGATTCTATCAATTACTATGTTGTCTTGAGATCTGTGTCTGAGCGTTTATCAAATGATGGGGGAGAGCAGTTGAACTTTGAGGTCCCTTTTAGTACTCATGTTCTATTTGCCTACAAGTCTCTACATGAGTTGACTGATGGAGCTCCACAATCCACCTCAGAGTCTAAAAACCAGCTAAGAAACTGATGTTTTCTCCCTTACCTGTAGCCCCACACCACACCCCTACTGCTGGTGAATGAAGGGCATATCTGGAGGAGAGTGGCGATGTGGCTGACAGTTTGACACAAGTTCTTCTGTCCTGTGAAGGACATGTGTGTTCACTGAATAATGAGTGATTGAATGAATGGTCAGCTACCCTTTACCTGCCATACATGGATTCCCCCCAAATATTTTAAATTGTAATTCTAGGACGCTTGAAACCCGCACTCTGAATATAAAATGTGAAACGAATCTGACAGATTGTGTGATTCAACTCCTTCAGTTGATAGACGAAGAAAATGAGGCTTAAAGAGACTTACCCCAGGGACTTGGCCCAAGACACAGAGCCAAGAAGCCTCAGAGCCAGGGCTGGACCCCAGATCTGCACTATTCCTTGGTGCTTATTTTTTGCTACTAGCTGGGTTGCAATGGATAAATCTTCTGCTAGGCGACCCAGTTGCTAAGCTTTGATTGCATCATCCTTGGGCTCAAAAACCTTTGTGGATTTCTGCTACCCATTCCTAATTTAAGGTTCATTTTGTGTCATTATTTGGGCTCTGTCCATGATATCTGGCACCACTTAAAAAAATGTAGGCATTCCCTTGTGGGTGGTGAGGTAGGGAGAGGCAGACAGGTGATTTTGCTTAAGCTGCTTTGACTGTCTCTGACACATACCAAACCTGGTTAACCTTTTCCTGATTTCTCAGCTCTCAGCAGCTTTTCTGTGCAGTCACCTGGATGCCACATTTCTTAACTCATTTCCTATCTCTTAAGGATCAGTTAAGTCATTTTTCTTTCTTGGTAGTGGGAAGAGAGGTAGAACTGGAAAATGGGGTCTTCAGCAGTTTAACTGGACTTTGAGCAGAATTCTATATGACAAGGCAAGAAGGACCAACGATCTGTCTTTCAGGTCAGCGCAGAAGGCTCAGATAACACCAGCCAGCCCTTGTGTTGAAGGAGGTTGAGATTGTCCTCCCAGAGTTTCCCACCACTGTCCTTAATTCTGTTCCAAGAGTGCCCTCTGCTGGACCGGTGCAGGCCCCAGCAGTCTCAACCATCTTGGAAATGGGGCCAACAGGGACTCTGGAAGGATGAAAAAGGATTGGGATTTCCTTGAGAGATGGGTTCCCCTTCAGGGAAGCTCCGAACTCCCCCTATTTAAATACAAGCTCAGAATAAGATGGATCCATTTCACGAGGTTCTCTTGCCTCTCCATTTCTCATTCCCTCTATTTCAATTTCTTTCTTTTGTCTCATCCTGCTGATTAGTATTTGGGGAAAGAATCCACCGTGCTAATTCAGCCTAAAAGATCATCTTGGGGTGGAAAAATAGGATTTAAAGAGGGGAAACTGGGTCTAGTGAAATGGGCATAAAATTATGGATTCTACTTTCTTGAGGCCTAATGGCTGGGTTTCAAAGAGCAATTTCTTAAAATAACTCAATTTCTAATCTCAGATTGTATTACTCCTTAGGTTAAAAACTTTCATCAGCCATTCATTGCTCACTAAATTAAGTCAACAGTCTTTACCTTACATTCAAGGTATATTTATAAATTCATAATGCATTATTTTGTTTGCATTTCATTTATCAAGGCTAATAGCATGCTTATTTTAAACAAGAACTTTACCTTGATCTAGTTTTTAGGAAATGAAAATGTATTGAAATTTTTTAAAGTATATTTGAATATCAAAGTCATACGTTTCACATTAAAAATCAGGCTCAGCAAATACTTAATCTGCTTATAATTTTGAACAAGGCAAAAGACCTTGCTTAAATAATTAGCTTTTTAAACAGAAGCAATAATTGGTAGATTGAATCCTATCTTTAACATTGGGTTTAGTTCTAACATGTTCTTTGGAGGGCAACAAGGTGAAAGTTACCAAACATTAAAAAGTTTTGGGGGTTGATACTCTTTGAAGTACCATGCAGACAATGGAAAGACAGTGGCTAGGAATATACTTACTGAATAAATAGAGGCAGTAATATGGTAAACACTGAAATTATGCTGAAAAATGGAATATTGAAGCTGGATGAAACCTTAGAGAGGATTTCACCCTCTTATAACCCAGATGGTACATTGAGACCTAGAAAGAAAAAAAATCTCCCAAAAGTTCAAGGGCAGTTATTGGAGGAGCCCGGATTGGAATCTGGGTCATCCAATTCTCAATCCAGAGGTCTCACCACTCCCCAACACTGCCTCCCTACAAAGGCGTGAAAAAGGACCCATATGTAAAAGATCCTAACGTGCATTTGGAAAGTGCTGCCTAAATCCCAATGAAATTTAAAAACATTTCCTAACTCAGGCTCTGTCCCATTTCACTACATCCGTAAGAGGCTGTGAGAAATGAGGAGTTCAGATCCTGACACTGACCCTTCATTCTGTTTACACATGGGCTGGCCAGATGGGAGAGAAATAAAACAAACATTTGCAGCTGTTATGGGGGGGAAGGGGGAGGGTGGAACCCATGAGGTTTCCAAGTTTTGATCCAACACATCAGAACACATTTAATTTTTACTGCTGGTTTAGAGTTTACTGCCTTTAACTTCCTCTACAAAGCCTGAAGGCTGTCACTTCATGTCGAAGCCTGCACTGATTGATGATGAGGGTTTCTGGAGCTAACTTTAGCCATCACCACAGCGGTCCAAGTGACCAAGGCAGCTACTGCGCCATTACAACTGTGGGGACCCCTCTCTCTGCATCCTCTGCATTCCTTGATGCCAGGTCTGTGGTTCTCCCTGGCAGGCAGAGGCCAGGAGGGGCATTGTGTGAGAGACAGTGTATTCTAGTGAGCAGAACATGGGCTTGGGGGTTATGTAAGACTCAGTTTTAATCCTGGCCCAGCCATTCACTGGTCATGTGATTTTGAATCAGTTGCCTTAAGTCCAAGCCTTATTATCGTGTTTTTCCTTAAAATAGGAAAACTAATATTTTTCAAAGTGAAAGGATTTAGCCACATCATGTATTTGAAGTTTATAGCAGGAGTGTCCAATATATCATAGCTATTACGATTATTTCCTGAGAGTTTTTTCTTCTTCCTGGAGCCTATATGAATGATGTAGCTACTAAGTTGTGAAGATCTAAAGGACAGCATTGGGCCTCTCGCCTTTATGCTATTTCTTAAGGGCTCAAAAATGTGATGACTTATTGTTATTATCAATAATAATAATCGATTATCAATAATAGTCTATTCTATTTGTATGTTTTAAAATTTTTTAAGGCACTCTTTTTTTCCATTTTATTGTGAAAAAATTTAAACCTATAGCAAAGATGAAATAATTTCCTAACACACATATACCCACTTCTTAGATTCTACCATTAACATTTTACCAAACTTGCTTTATCATTTCTCTGTTTATCCATTCCTTTATCCATCAATCCACACTTTATGTATTTCAAAGTAATTTGCAGATAACAGTACACTTCTTAAATTCTTCAGCATGAATATCATCAGCTAGAGATCAATATTTGTTGACTTTTTTCTTTTAATATACATTTATATACAATGAAATGAACAGTCTTAATTATACATTCATTGAATTTTGACAAATAGTACATCTGTGTATCCCAAACCGCTACTAGGATATATAGCATATTAACATCACCCTGTAAGGTTCTCACATGTCCCGTCCCAGTCAATCCCTGTCTTCCCCAACTAGGGAGAAACTCTATTCTGATTTTTTTCACCATAGATTAGTTTGACCTGTTCTGGAACTTCATATAAATGGAATAATATAGTATGTACATGTCTGTATAAGTCTAATTTCATTCAATATAATGTTTTCAATTACTCATTCTTGTTACTGTATGTATTGGTAGTTTGTTCATTCCCACTAAAAAGCTATCTTTAGTAAGTGGTGCGCATACCTCCTTGAGAATTCTGAATTGGGAAAAACAAAAAGCTTGCGTGTGTGTGTACAAAAAGAAAAAATATGGAAGTAAAGTCACCAAAATGTTTATAGTCTTCACCTATGAGACATGCAATTGGAGCAAGAGGAAGAAATGGGAAATTTTATTCCTGAATGTAGACACTTTTTTATTGGTCGAAATTTTTACACATATATAGAGACTTTATAATATAGAACAAGCATTTTAAAAACAAGGCAACAACTAAACTAAGCTCCTTGTGGGATGGGAAGAGGCTGAGGGTCTTGTGCTGTGTCCAGCTGAGGAGCATGTGTCTGGGCTCTCCTTCTGCCAGGGCACCCTCTGTGCTCCTTGGTGAACAGAGCCTGGAAAATGGGTGCAGATGGTAAACTCTGGGTGAGAAGAATACTTAGAGAAAAGGTGCACCTGAGGCATAAAATATGGACACGTTCTGAGGGGAAAGAAGGCATAAAGCATAATTAAGATGGCTGAAAGAAAGAATTCTGAAAGAGGGCTACTAGGATTAGAATAGTCCAACAAGGAGAACCATAGAATCCTACAGCCATAGACATGAAAGAGGCTTAAGGGACATTTACTGTGACTCCTCTATTTTGAAAAGTGTAAAATGAGGCCCTACCTAAGAAAATGACATGTAATCTCATTTCATCACTGAACTTTAGAGCCAACACCAGAGATGTTGGAGATCATCAAAACTCTTTGAGGGCTGGTCCATGTCTGTGTACTCTGTGAACAGTGTCAGGCGGTTAGGTGCTATTTATTGAAAGAGTGAGACATAAACTGATGCTTGCTCAGAAGAACATGCGTCTTACCCAGAGGATAACAGCCAGAATTACCAGTGTCCACTGAAGCACCGCAATAAGAGATTCAAATTATATTTGAGAGACCTACGTTAACTCTAAGGAGGATTTTCTTGGAAGACAGGGTTGTGGAAACCTCTGTTTCTTAGAAGTCTTAAGAATTTAATAGAGTCTCCCATGTTGAAAGAGTTTAAATGTGGTGCTACTTGCCAGGCTGAGAGCTCTCATTTCCTCCCAATTAAAAAAAAAAAAATCCAAGACTTGGGTTCTTTCTTGCAAGTCTGACCCCTAGTGGTCATCATCTCTGGGTTGTGCGAAAGGAAAAAAAGGCCAAGAAAAGGAGGAAAACCCAGACATCTTTTTGGGAATTGGTAATGAATCTTAGAAATTTCCTAGTCAAACTATCTAATGGGACTAATTAAACATGAATAGAAATGACTTCCAGCATCAGTGACTTTGTAGTAAAGCTTGAAGTGGAGCCCAGGACCTTTAGCTGGTGCTCTAGTTTCAGGATCCAATTCTTAAACCTTCCAGAATCTCTCACCTCCAGTGAATCTGGAAGATGGACTCTGGCCAGATATTTAGGCTTCAAATACACCTACGGCCCTGTTCACTAGCCATTAGAGAGAAGTTATTTTCTTAAGCTAGTAGAGTACAGAAAAATAATTTATTCTGTTCTGAGCACTGTTTCGTGGACAGATGACTTCAGACAAACTGCTGCCCTTTCTGAGCCCCAATTTATTAAGACGAGGGAAACTACGTGATCTCTAAGGGCTGGTCCAGAGCTAATGTTTAAGATTTTCAAGTGTACATTGTATTTTGGCACAGAGTTCCTCCCAAATGGTGGCACTGTTACCATTACAAAAAGCACTCCTCCCTTTTAGAATAGTAATCCCTATTTTGGGATCTTCAGAATCCTATAGGATCAGGCTGTACCAAGAGATCTATGAGCTTTCTGAAGTTGCATGTAGTTGTTAAGGCTTCTGTGAATTTTCTTGGAGAGAGAGAAAAAACCTCCTTAGATTTCACCAGAAGGGTCTAGGATCACCCCAAAATTCATACACATCACCAAGTTAACCTTAGAATTAGGTTTCCAAGAAAGTGAAGGACGTAAGCTCTAACTCTTTTCGTAGAGTTACACTTAGTGTCTCTTTAGCCCCTTGTTGACATGGTGACAGCAGATATACACTGCTTCTGCATTCAGGGTCCAGGAATTCAGTTCTCATTCTCTCCTTCTCTTCCATGTTGAGGAACACTCATCAGTCAGTAGATGTAACTCCCACTGAGCTGACAGAAGCCTTCCGTTCCCTTTGTAAAGCATTCTGACAGATGCCCACTGCACGCTAAATACTCATGGCTGTGAGGCTGCTCTCTGGGGCCCTGTGCCCATCTCCTCCCATCAGTTGAACTGTATGCTTGCTTACCAAGGGTCAGTTGATTTTTTCCCCCCAAACTTATTTATGCCAATTGTATTAGTTAATACAATTATATAACTTAAGTATTATGCAAACAAATGAAGTATGAGTGTGAAAATAAAGAGATCGTTTCAATGATAATTAATTGCTTTGGAAAGGCTTACGGGGGATGAGTTGCCAAAAAAATACTCTATAGTTAATTTGTGGGTGAAACAACTGTAAAGGATGACAAAAATTAAGATCTAGAAGAATTCTGCAAGTTTTTAAAGATTTCCTCCATTAAGACAAATAAAACAAAAGCAGACAAAATAAAAACAAAAACACTTGAAACTGGAAATAATGGAGTATATGTTATGGGAGTGGTTTAGTCAAGAAAAATGAGAAGGAACTCTGGAATTGGAAAGGGTATGCTTAAAGAAAGGACTTGGCCTACTGACTGGCAAATGAATGTCTTAAGTTAAAATATATCAGATGATTCCCAGCTTTAACCACATTTTCTGATTAGCTGACACTGATGGCAGTGTGTTTCTTTAGTATTAAGATAAAAATATCAAAGTGAGGTCCAAGAGAACTGGTTTGCTTATGTCTCCTGAGTACTAATCTCTTGAAGGTTTGGCCTTTTTAAACTTCCCATAAAATCTCATTTTACTCCTGTAAGTCTGTTTCTTGTAAGCACTTCTTACAGACCTTTTCCGCCTTGAAGCCAAGCACCAAGAATTCAGCATTCAAAACCTCTATTAAATTAATGTTTGCTCACCTTAGCAAACCAGTAATACTCACTCAAAATCTGGAACCAGATTCACTGTTCATTGTCTTAAGATTTCATCAATGCAGGGCCATTTGTGGTCACTATCAACATTACACTCTGTCTTTGCAGAGTCTATGAGCCACAAACATAGGTACGCCTTTTGCTTAGCCTTGCCTTCTGGGGAATGTATGCTATAGAAACAACATATCTGAGGAGAAAAATGAACTGCACAAAGAGGTTCATTGCAGCATTATATATTTAAAAAATACGCCAAAAACTGCTTAAATAATTTTGCAAAGGGGTAATCATTTTATTATGATATTTTGCTCAAATATCATCTGGTAGTTATTGCTGATTGTTTATATACTCATGAAAATGATAATTATGAAGAATTTTAGCCATAATTATTGGAAAAATGTTTGTGATAGTAAATTAAGTGAAGAAAGAAAAATGCAAAATGGAATGAACTTCATGATTACAAATGTAATAAATGTATACATGAAATTGGTAAGCTGGGGAAGAGTTGGGTTTTTTTATTTTCTGACTATTTTTCACTTAAGTTTCATTCTTTCAATGATTAGAAAAATCCCACATTATGCAACAATTCACCAGTTTTTCAACCTTGGTGTCCTGGGAGACCTTGAGACGTCTGAGGTTTGACGTAGCGTTGCTCAGAACCACAGAATTACCCCCCAGGGGAGTGAGGATTAGGCAAGAACTCCCTGAATTATGGATGGACTGGGTGTGAAAGTACCTTTGAGGTCATAGTAGTCTAATGCCCTCATTCTACAAATAAGATTTATTATGGCACTTACTAGCAATTTGACCTGAACAGGTTACTTATTCACTCTATACCTTGGTTTCCTCACCTGAAAAATGGAATAATAAAAGTCTCTATGCCCACAGTTTGCTGTGAGGTTTAAAAGATATGAATATAGTGCATGGCACAGAGTAAGCCCTCAATCAATGTTAGTTATCAGTATGACAAAAGTTAGTGGTTGAGTCAAGGCCAGAGTTCAGGTTTCCTGACCCCTTCAATGGAGCTATTTCTATCACACCGCATCACAGACCTTTCACCTTAGTCCAGGCTGCAGTCCTTTGCTTTGCTGAGTACTGGGTAAGAAAAAGGCTATTCCAATAACACTGAGGATGCTATGACTTTACTTAACTCTTGCCTATCAGGCAACTGACAGCCTACACTGCAGTCAGGACTACATATGAGAACTATCAGGGATATCATACTGAACTGAACTGAAAATATGCCTTAAATAAGACAGAACTGGGCTCAAGTTCTATGATTATTTATGTCCTGCTTGACTACTTGATCTGCACTTGCTTTTATGAGCCTTGGTTTTCTTATTCTCAAGATGGGGATTAATAGGGATAATCCTTCCAATGCATCTGTGATGTGAGTTGCCATATGTGAAAGGGCTGTGTTAAATGTAAAGTGGAATACAATTCAAAGTGATGATTTTTAAAAAATTATTATTTTAAAAACATTTATATAGTGCATTCTATGTGCCAGGCATTATTCCAAGGACTTAATTGAATAGGTCTTCATAGCAGTCCTATAAAGTAGGTACAATGATTGTCCTAGCTTTACTCAGGGAGGTACAAGGAGATTAAGGAATTTACCCTACCTCACAGACCTGATAAGTGGTGGCACTGATCACCACTTAAGAACTTAGAACTTTTAACTTAGGACTCTGTAGTCTGACAACAGAGTCCCTGCATAGTTCTCATGCTGCTTTATTATCAGTGAAAGTGCCTTGGCCTAAAAGTAAAGAAACATAGGTTCTAGAGTCTGTTCTCCTTCCTTACAAGGTTCAATTCCATTAGCCCAGTCCAGTGGATTGCAATCCAATGCAGGCCCATCCAATCCAATCCAATCCAATCCAATCCAATCCAATCCAATCCAATCCAATCCAATCCAATCCAATCAATCCAATTCAATCCAGTCCAATCCAGTCCAATCCTATTCAGTTCAATTCATTTCAATTCAAGAAATACTCTCTTGAGTGTTTAGTTTGTGGGTTTTGATGATAGTAAGATATGGGGTGAATAAGTCAGTCTCCAGAAAGAATGTCAAATCTGGAACTGTGAGGGTCAGAATAAAGGTGCTTTATAAAGTCTCACCTTTCCTCTGCTCATTAAATAAAAAGCGGCCCAGCCATGGGGAAATAGGTGTCTCCTGGGACCACAGAATCCAGGTTGGAAAAATAGGTACTTGGGATTCCTGAAAAGTAAATGATCTTTGGCTGGGTTTATGTCTTCAACACTGGGACCATTGCTCTGTGTCTGGTTCCAGACCTTGTGGCCAGCAGCCTTCTTTTGAGCTAAGATGAAGTCATCTCAGTGGCCTGGTACATGTAATTTCTTATTCCTCCTCCTCCACTAAGCGTTCCGAGGGAAACCTGCCTATTGATGGGATTTTCTACCTTTTGACCATAAAAGAGATATTCCATATAAAGCATCTTGCATGGTGTCTGGCCCATAGCTGGTGCTCATAAGGTGGCAAATGTTACCACTATTATCCTAAACTTTTGTCATGTGACCACTTTTCCATCGGTCCTTTTTTCTTTTAAAAATTTATTAATTTATTTATTTATGGCTGTGTTGGGTCTTTGTTTCGTGTGAGGGTTTTCTCCAGTTGTGGCAAGCGGGGGCCACTCTTCATCACGGTGCGCGGGCCTCTCACCATCGCCTCTCACCATCGCGGCCCCTCTTGTTGCGGAGCACAGGCTCCAGACGCGCAGGCTCAGTAATTGTGGCTCACGGGCCCAGCCGCTCCCCGGCATGTGGGATCCTTCCAGACCAGGGCTCGAACCCGTGTCCCCTGCATTGGCAGGCAGACTCTCAACCACTGCACCACCAGGGAAGCCCAACCATCAGTCCTTTTGAGAGAGAGAGTTTGAATGGCCCCAGAGGCCGGACTGCATATGACAATCATCGTTTCTTAGGGAGTTCTGTCTTTCTGTTCCAAGATGAAAAGTGGGACAAGCCAGACTGGACATTACAGATCGTGCTCCTGCTGTCCAGTGGCCACACTGCACAGAACAGGAATATTCCCCATGGGTAAACTGTTCCCTTACACAACATTTTTGACATTACACAATTAAAAAGGCTTGCACATTAACATGTGAGGCATGTGTAAGTACCTCATAATTAACTGCTGTCTATTTAACCAGACAGCTCCAGCAAGTTAATTTGATGTCTGTTACAAGACTTAATAATTGTCAGTGATTTTTAAAAACAATTTACTGGTATAATCATTGACTACCCCTAGATTATCTTGTCAAATTGATAATTAAATGCCTCAAAATTCATTACAGAGTCTGTGTATTAAGAGGAATGTAATTAAGTAATGTTTGCTTATGTAATCTAGAGTTTATTAGTTGTACACTTATTTATCTTTTCTACACTTATCAAATCTTCCTAAGGACCTCTTCAGAATCAATAGAAAACCAAGAATCAATAAATGTCTTAGTAGATCCAAATGAGCAATTTAACTGAGAGAATGTGAAATAAATATGGATTCTTCATATCTGCAAAGAGGGAGGAGAGATTATTCCTATTTCACAGTAGGATTATCAGTTGGGAAAACAGAGTTCCTTTCATTCCTTCTTCTGTTTCCTTCTCCCTCCTTCATTCTCCTTTCTTTCCCTCCCTTCCACCTCTCCATTCCTTTCCTTCCTCCCTGATTTCTTCCCTCTCTTTCTTCCTTTTTTCTCTTTTCTTTCTTTCGTCGAACATTTACGTGCCTGCTATGTGTCAGCCATTGTGTATGACACTGAGGAGATATATATATATATATAATATATGGTATGATATTAGTCTAACGTAGCCAAGGAGAGAGACCTATAAAAAATTACAGTGCAACAGTTTCTTCTAGCCTGGAGGTATGCACAAAGTGCTAAGGGGGCACAGAGGCAGGAAAAACTAACTGTACTGGTAGTTAGGGAAGAGTTCTCAGAGGGGGTGACATTTGAGCTTGCTGGAGATCAGGATGTAGGAGTTTTCCAGGGAGAAAAAGTCTGAGAGGGGCATTCCAGGTGGAGGGAATCACATCTGCGACAAACAACATGGACCACTCTGGAGTTAGATGGAAAGGGATGAATTTTGAACTGCTGAGTACCATGATCAGAGCTGTGCTTTTTTCAAAGGATAGCTTTGGAGGATAGAGTAGTGATTTCAGTAGTCCTCAGTTACGCAGTTACAATGTCTAGTGGCTTGCCCTAGTAGCCTTGAGTCCTCCAGATACGCATTCAAATTGCAGTTTGGCTGGCCCTTCCCTTCCACACCCTCTCCTCCTGGCAATCATCATATGCCCAGGGTTTTACAGGTTGCATTGGATTTCTGCTCTGTTGTCACTGTAAAGATACTTATACATTTCAGATCACATATTCAAATTTTGAGTTTGATGAATAACAAAGTATTTCAACCTGAGCCTCCTAAGAAAAGGAATCTGTGGTTCAGCTTGGTTATCCCAGAAACTCTCCCACATGCCCAGGACCAACAGAAATCAAACTCAAGGATGTTTGGTTACATGAACAATCTTGGATAAGATTTAGAAGAGAAAGAGCCTTAAATTTACATTAATAGCTTTCAGACCTCTATATAGAACCCCCTCATTCATCACCTTCTTATCCTTCATAACTACTAAGACACATAGGAGTCAGTGGTAATAATTTTTGTCCTTACCAAGTGTTAATCACTATAAAAGTGGCAGCCTGCATGGAGTTTCCCGGGGCAAGATGGCTGGGTGCCTTTTGGGGAAGAAGGGAAAGAGGGAGAGAGAAACGGTGGAAATAAATAACATATTCTGGTATTTAAAACTATATTGACTATATTCAGCAAGTAGAAAATGCATTCAAAGTCTCTGAAGCCTTTTTCATGACACTTGGAAATCGATTTCATATCCTAATGCTATTCTTAAGCTCAGGCCCATGGAAAAATCTGGTTGGAGGGCTCTCCTTGCCCCAGAGAATAAGTACAGTGCATTTCGGATACTGATGTGCTCTGTGTGTGCCAGGCGTCCCTAAGTGATATATACTGTGATCAGCAATGTTTTAAAATTACTAAGATGATCACATTAGATGATCACATTAGACAAGGTCAGGGGAGATCAAAGTTAATGGCTAAGGAATCCTGGGGGTACAAAATTCTCTGAACTCTGAGGCTGAAAGTGTTTAGAAGTAACAAAAGACACTCTATAACTACAAAGTAGCTTCACCTAAAAAATTATAGGTTTATGGAAAGCAGAACTTCAAAACCCTACTCTGAGGTCTATTGTAACACATCTGCAGGTCTGACAAGAGAGGTAATTCAGTTTGTCACATCTTCTGGACCAAGGTGCTAGATGGTATTAGGTGGAGCCTGGACTTGAGTCTGATGATTTAGTTTGAAGTCCCGGTCTGCTACTTGGAATGACTCGGGACCCTTCTCTCTCAGGGCCTCCGTTTTCTTAGCTGTAAAATGGAGCTAATTGTCCCAGCCCTGGCTGTCTTACATCACTGTGGGATCAAATGAGATCATGAGTGTAAAATACCTTGTAGACAGAGGTCAGAAACATGAAGCCCTACAGAAATGTGAGGGGGTAGTATTATGATTAGATCTAAAAGGTTGTAGCCATTTCAGAGGAAAATATTCCGTACTGAAAGTATCCGGTTAGAGTTAGGTGCTGCCTTCTGCCTCAGATCCTGGCCGGCAGGCACAGGGCAGCAGGCCTGCATGTTCCCCTGCCTGAGAGGGGCTGCTCTCCCCAGGTGCTCCCCATGGGGGCAATTACTGTCATTGCCCGACGACCTGTCTGCACCCTCGGTTAGTCCGCAAGTGCTGTGAGAGGAAGGGTCCTGTCTGTCCACTGCGGCACTCTAGCACGGTGGTGACCGTACAGGCTTTAGGGACAGGCAGCCTGTGGCAGTCCTAGTTCTAGCCCTGGCTTTGCCACTTACTGTGTGACTTTGGGCAAATTACTGAATGTCTTCAAATCTTAGGTTTCTCAGCCGTGATATGAAGTTAATAAATATGCCCAACTCCTATTGTGTTAAAAAGATTAAATGTGGGAGTACATGTCAGCTGCTTAATACAGAGCCTGGAACATAGACGATGCTCAAGGAATACTGAGTATTTGTTGTTGTTGTTATTATTTTTACTATTGTTATTCTTCCCTTCATATGTCCAGTGCTTAGAACACTATTTAGCATATAATAGGTATTCAGTAAATAGGTAATGAAAGAATAAAAATGTAAGTTTTTATCTCAGCAGATACTTATACTGAGATTAATGAATCCTAAAGGGTCAAAAGATAAATGGAAAAAAGATTGAGTTGTGTGGGCTTGGACTTCACACTTTGGGGCCCTTTCCACCATTTACCTCTACTGGTAAAGAAAGCAGTTCTACCAGGCTGGAAATTTGCAGTATTGGGATAACATTTTAGAGTTTAGAAATAATTTTTAAGGCCAGTATCTTGCTGGATTCCCACACCAGCCCTGTGGGACAGCTATTATTACACTACCCACTTCACAGGTCGAAACATCGAGGTTCAGAGCAGGGAAATGTCTTGCGTAACCACTACACCTCCGGTCAGAAGAAACACTGAAATTAGGTCTTCTGGCTTACTCTTCTTTCCTCCCCCTGGGAAGAGACCCAAGGCTAATCCACCCCCAGACTGGGTCTCTGATAGTGGCCAGGGAGAGTATTCTGGAGAAGGACCCGGGTTATCTCTCTCACTGCAACAACTAAAACGAGGGGAGTCGCTCCTATATTTCTAGATTTTTTTTTTTTAGTAATCCATTAAGAATTTCTCACCTATGAGTTTAACTAAACCCTGGTGAAGCTTATTATCAGTTTGGCTTGTACTTTGGTTTTGAACCCTGATATCCTTGGCATACGATATATGCTTCGCTATCGTTTGTGCTGGGTTTTCCCCCAAGAGAGCTAAGCTGCTACAACCCGTCTCTCTGCTCTGAAGATGGAAACAAACCGGAAGCCCCAAAGGTCTTTCACCCTAGGTCATTTAGGCAAACCAGACAGAAGTGTAATTACACCATCGCTCAACTTTATAAATCCTCCAGATTGCCTCCAGAAAAAAGCTTTTCTCTCAATAAATCAAAAAGCCCTGATAATTTGCTCCAAAGAATTACCAGCAGGATGCAAAACCAGCATGGTTATCCACTGTCTGACCTTCTCTCCAGTCGGTTTTCTTGGATCTCTCGGCAGCATTACATACTTTTGACATTCTTTCCCTCAGTGTTTCCTGAGACTCAACGTTACTCTGGTTCTACTCAAACATCTCCATCCTGACCGTCTTCAGTTCTTTCACAGCCTCCTAACTTTGGGCACGTCCCTAAACTTAAGGCTGTGTCCTCTGTTTTTTCTCCTCTCATTCTCTCACTCCTCTCATCAGCTCCGGTGCCAGCTTTTAAGCCAGGTACTGGGTATGCAAAGATAAATAAAATAGAGTATCTAACCTCAAGGAACCCACAGTCTGGTAGAGGGGAGATGGATGGGTGAATGAAGACCTCTAAGTCTAATGAAGTGTTGTGCTTTGACAGGGTTCGTTGGCGCTTGAGTGGAGGGTAGAAAAGTCTCTGCGGAAGGTGTCTTCAGGGACGTCTTGGAAGATAAGAAGGTGCTCCTCATTTGGGTAGAAAAGGAAGGGCATCTGTGGTAAAAGCACAGCTTGTACAAAAGAACCAAGGAAAAAACTTTTGGGTTTTGCTGTTCAAATCTGGAAAATGGGGATAATAATACTTAACTTGCAATGTTGATAATGTACATAAATAGAGCCTGGAAGTCAGTAGATAGTCAGTGAATGACCAATAATACAATAATAATAATGACAAACCCCTTTCTCTTACCAATCCTACTATTTCCTTATTTATTTTATTATTTTATTATTTATTTATTTATTTTTTGTAAAAAGATGGGATTGGACTAGAAGTTTTTTTAGATGCCTTTCTGAATGTGATATCCCAAGATGCCTTAAAATCCTCCAGGAAAATTTACCAGCAGTGCAATCCCTTCCCCTCCATACATTCTCCTAATGCTGGCCAGTCCTCAGCGCTCTCTCCCCTCTGAGGACACAGATCATTTGCTCTAAGAACCATCAATGTTACCGCCAAACAAAGGCTGCCTTATTTGGTATATTTTACCATCACACGGACTGTCATGTTTTGTGTTGTTTAACATTATACATGGGCTCACCTTGCCTCCTTTCGATTGTAACAAGGGTGGGTGACACTGGATTTAGAACAGGAACACAAGATTTCAGTCCTGGCTCTGGTATCTACTGGCTACTGGAGCTTAGGTAATTTCGTTAATTTCCATTTTCTCATTTATTAAATAGGGAACATGATAATAGCCACCTTTGGGAATTTTTATGATATTTAAATGAGATAATGTATATGATGGTACTTTACAAACTATAAACATTATAAAGATAAGAATTTTATATTACATGTGTCTCTGCACCTGTACTAATCAGGACACTTTTGGTTGCAACAAACAGAAACCCAACTCGAAGTCGACTAAGTGAAAAATCATGCTTTGGCCACCTAATGAAATAATTGCAACAGATAGCCAGTGAGAAAATCAGAACGATGTTTCTCTTTTTCCATCAGCTATGGTTTTCTCTGTGTTGGCTTCTTTATCAAGCATCTCTTTTTCTTGGTGTTTCTCAGCAGCTGCAGGTTTATATCCTATCAGTTCAAAAATGGTAACAGAAAGTTGTTTTATTTTCCCCACGTAATTTTGGCAAAAATTCCACAATTAACTCTCCATGGAGTGAATGACACGGGCATGTGCCCATCTCTAAGTCGGTCACTGTGGCCAGCAAGTTTAGATATGCTGATTGGCCAAGCCTGGGTCTCCTCCACAAATAGAGCCTAGAGGAGTGAGGTCAGTTCTTCGTAAACCACGTGGATTGAGAACCGGAGGGGTGGTTCTCTAAAGGAAAAGTGAAGTGCTGTTGCCAGAATAGGAGAAAGTAGGTACTGGAAAGGTCAAAACAACAGAGAGACTTTGCAGCATCCAAGCCACGAGAGCTTAAAAGGCGAACGCTCTGTGGCAACACCATGCTTCGCACATTGGGAAGATACCGTGGTGAATCAGAATATCAATTCACTCAACAACAAATCTGGAAGAAGACAGGTTGTGGAAGTTCCAAAGCGGGGATATTCATAGGGCATATATTGGGAGTCCAAGCAATTGTTTAACAGCTTTCATTTTGTTGATTTCAAACTGGCCTAGTTTTCTTACTCTGGCATTGGTGAGCATGAGAGCAAGAGGAACAGAGAAAGTTCTGAGACCATGTTTTTAAACGAAGTCTTTTAAAATAAAACATCCGCTCGTTTGAATATCTGTGAGAAAGCGGGAGGGCCTCTGGTGAGCTCACCCCGGGATGAGCTCAGCGCTATGGATCCAGGAAAAGGCAGAGCCCGCAGTGACCGGACTGTATAGCCTCCTGCCAGCTGGGGCAGCCCTCTCCTCCCGTGAGCCTCCTGGCAGCGGGCGTGTGTGTCTGTGTGTGTGTGTGTGTGTGTGTGTGTGTGTGTGTGTGTGTGTGTGGTGTGTGCCTCCTGGCCTTTGATGTCCTTTCAGGCAGGGCTGCGGGGGGGGGGGGCTCACCTGGGTGCCCACATTCAGTCCTCTGTCCTAGCTCTGGGGGCAACTGTCTACATTTGTTGGCAGTCACTGGACAGAATCTAGCAAGAGACTCAAGAAATGCCAGAAGTGGCCCCACTTGGTGCTGCTGATACTTGGTTTGGGAAAACGAACTGAGCTAAGGGAATAAAGGGTCTTCCACCTCTTATTTCTCTTCTTCCCTTCCCCATCTCCTCCCTATCTTCCTTCCCCACCAACCTTTCCCCTTTTTTCCTCCTCCCTTTTACCTCTTCTACTAGGATGAAATCCCCTTAAAGACAACACGTATGTCTTCATTATGGACAAAGCCCTGGTTGGGGGAAGATATTAAAGACAAGTCAAATGCAAAGCATGTCTTTACACTTCTGTTGTAGTAGAGGGAACAGCCCCACTGACGATGACCCAGAGGTAGGCAGTGTGCCCCCCGCCCCGCCCCAGAGGCACATCTGGTGGTTTGGGAGTTCAGAGGCAGAGGTGATTTCTGCTGGGGACTCATGGGATGTCTTCTGAAGGAGGTTTTACTTGACTTTTAGACCTTGAAGGCCACTCATTGAAGAACACAAGTAAACCTGGCAAATAAGAGCAAAGGACGTGGGCACAGCCACAAGAAGGGCTCACGCTTAATGCACAAATGTTTACGGTTTGCTTATGGGCTGTAGTCCTTCACTCAGAGCTTGATTACTTTTAGTTTATACAAACTGCTAATAAATTTGGTCACCTATAAATACATACGAGACCCAAACCAGCAAATTAAAAGTGAGAGAAGGGGCTACTACAGGTAGGCTCTTGAAAATGGAGAGAAATACAAGGGGGATGGCTTGATAAAAGAGGAGACAGAAGATCAAAACAAAACCCTACCACAAATCCTCAAGAATGGAAAAATCACAGCAATCTGGGTCGAGTGTGGGAGTCAAGCAGTCCTGAAATTGAGAGAGTCCTCTAGAATGTCATCTGACGTTAGAGTTCAGTGAAGAAAATGACAGCCTCTAGTCCTTTCAGAAACGGCTAATCTATATTCTTTATGCTTTGTTTTAGAATACAGACAAATGTATAATCGATTTTAGAAAGAGTTCCTTCCCAATTGAGTTACAATAAAATTTGTATTAAAGCCAGAAAGCGTCAGCATTTGGAATGCTACCTTCTAGACAAGGAATAATGTGGTTTGACTTTTAATAAATCCAGAAGTGCTGTGAGTCATGGTATGTCACAACCCCATCTTCCAGTCTCCTTTGCATCATCTCTATGCCTCCTGCATTCTTAAAGTTTCTTTTCCTTCTTCCCTGACTGTGGCTTTCAGCAGCAGGCACCGTGACGCTGTTGTTCCCTCGTCTACAGCATTTCCAACTGGCGGGGAGGGGCAAGGGAGGGGCTCTGAGGCGGGGCCTCGGGACCTGGACTGGGCTTAGCTTCCTACCTAAGAGCCAGAGATTTTAGAAAACTCACTTTCCTACTTTGTTTTATTTATTTATTTATTTATTTATTTATTTATTTATGGCTGTGTTGGGTCTTCGTTTCTGTGCGAGGGCTTTCTCTAGTTGTGGCAAGCGGGGGCCACTCTTCATCGCTGTGCGCGGGCCTCTCACTATCGCGGCCTCTCTTGTTGCGGAGCACAGGCTCCAGACGCGCAGGCTCAGCAATTGTGGCTCACGGGCCTAGTCGCTCCATGGCATGTGGGATCTTCCCAGACCAGGGCTCGAACCCGTGTCCCCCGCATCAGCAGGCAGACTCTCAACCACTGCGCCACCAGGGAAGCCCTCCTACTTTGTTTTTTTTATTGTTATTTTTTTTTTACAAGGAAGCATTGAATCTTTTTATTTATTTATTTATTTTTGGCTGTGTTGGGTCTTCGTTGCTGTGTGCGGGCTTTCTCTAGTTGTGGCAGATGGAGGCTACTCTTCATTGCGGTGTGTGGGCTTCTCATTGCAGTGACTTCTCGTTGCAGAGCACGGGCTCTAGGCACATGGGCTTCAGTAGTTGTGGTACATGGGCTCAGTAGTTGTGGCTCGTGGGCTGTAGAGCGCAGGCTCAGTAGTTGTGGCGCACGGGCTTAGTTGCTTCGTGGCATGTGGGATCTTCCCGGACCAGGGCTCGAACCCGTGTCCCCTGCATGGGCAGGTGGATTCTTAACCACTGCACCACCAGGGAAGTCCCTCACTTTCCTACTTTGAAACTCTGTTTTCCTCTTTGGAAATAAAGGGGATAATACCTCTTATTCATGGAGTTGTTGTGACAACCAAAGGCATTAATTGATGTGAGATTAGTAAACTGGACAGTGGTTTCATTCTCAGCCTATACATTGCGCTTATAACTGCCCCCACCTCTAAGCATCATTTGCATCCGCATCTGTCTCCCTCGTTTGATTGTTAACTTATTTGAGGTTGTGTTTTTCTTGATTTTTTTTTTTTTTTTGCATCTCCTTGAAGACAGACTTTCCTGAATGGCACTGCAGGTCATGTGCACTGCCCAACACTATTCATATGGCCATGCAGTGAATGGGGTCCTCTATGGCTGTGTGACGCAGGAGGTCTGACTAAAGTGCCTAGCAGGCTGCTGTCTCTGAATAGTAAACATGAGGGCTTCTGTTCTCTATTCCTGATACTTAAGCCCTGTCCTAGGGCATAAAAACTTAGTGAATACTGGACTCTGGGCCCTGAATCAAAAATTTTGCACTCTATTATTCAGTTTCAGGCTCAGCCTTCAGCCTCCCATTGCATCTTTTTTTTGGACTGTAGTGGTCATACTCTTAGCAGAACCCATCAGCCACAGACGTCTTCTGGTGAAGAGGAGCTTGGGGCCATCAGGATTTCAAAGTAAAAGTTAGGAAAAAACTTGGCAAACCTGGTGTTTTCATCTCAAAATCTTTGTAAATGACGATATCTCAGCAGCCAGTCTATTTTTTTTTTTTTTTTTTTGTCTTCTGGATACATTTTATTTTTTTAAATTAATTTTTTTTGAAGTATAGTTGCTTTACAATGTTGTGCTAGCTTCTACTGCACAGCATAATGAATCAGCCGTATATATACATATATCCCCTCCCTTTTGCATTTCCCTCCCATTTAGGACACCACAGTGTGTTGAGTTCCCTGTGCTGTACAGTATGTTCCCATCAGCTGTCTATTTTATACATAGAATCAATGGTGTATATGTGTCAATCCCAATTTCCCAATTCCTTCCACCCCACTCCTTTCCCCCTTGGTATCCATATGCTTGTTCTCTACATCTGTGTCTCTATTTCTGCTTAGGAAATAAGGTCATCTACACCATTTTTCTAGATTTCACATATATGCATTAATATACAATATTTGTTTTTCTCTTTCTGACTTACTTTACTCTGTATGACACTCTCTAGGTCCATTCACGTCTCTACAAATGACCCGATTTCGTTCCTTTTTATGGCTGAGTAATATTCCCTTGTATATATGTACCACATCTTCTTTATCCATTCTTCTGTTGATGGACATTTAGGTTGCCCATGTCCTGGCTATTATAAATAGTGTCAGCAGCCAGTCTTGAAAGCAGGGTTAAAAATCACACATGGCTCTTCTATGCTCCCTTCCCCCATTCCAATTACTAGGGAGATTTTATAGCATCTGTGAAATGTTGTCATCTGACCTCTACTTGTTTCTTGATGGGCTTCAGTTTGCTCATCTGCATAATGGAACTAATCATATCCTCTTCCCCAGCTTACTAAAGAGATGTCCTGTGAATGCTTTGAGACACAGACCCCTATTATGTGCTGAAAAATGGTGGGTGAATTTGAGACCACAGTGGCAAGAAGCCCACCTTTCCCACTCACTGGTGATGTCTTTTGTTGGACAGCTTTGACATAGAACTGTCTACCTCACAGTGAGAGAGAGAGAAAAAAATCTATTTCTGTGTAACTTCCACCTCTGAGACCCCTGGGCAAGGCTGAAGTGTCTTCCCAGTTTCCTGGCCTCCCCGCTAGTGAGGACAGGCTGCAGAGGGCCTCTGTGGTCAGAGGGCGGAGGAGCCAGACAAGCCTTTGTGGTTACGCACTTATTTATTTCCTTATTTATTAAATTTGCAGCTAACATTTTTACCATCATGTTATTCTGTGGTTTGTTTGCAAAATGGATTGTGAGCCAAGCCCGCTTCAAATGTTCCCTGAGTTGGAAGAGGGTTGCATTGGGAACCTAGGGAGAGGTGAGGGGAGGGCAGGAAAGCAGTTACAAAAACATTATATAATTGATCTATTTGTTAATGATCCTTTCTTTGTAATCAAGCTACCCAAGGCAGATGGAGAAATGAAAAATGAGAAAGCATCGTAGGCTCACAACCCAGGAGGAAGCCCCACTCCTGCTCATGGACCCGCAGGCACCAAAATGGCATCTTTTGAAAGACTTCGGGAGAGGGTAGAAGTTGGTTCCAGAGGAGTGATGAATAATGAATTAATTCATACATGTTATTATTAGGGAGCCTACTATAATTGGTTTTTGAAGATTTTAATAAAAACAAAAACCCAGTTTTCAGAGATTAGCTGAAATGGGGCTCAAGAGATGCTCTCCCGGAGCTGGTTTTCTTTTTAACTCTATATTTTTCTTTGCTCTCCCCCCAGGCAATAGTAGATCCCTGAGAGGATGCCCTGTTGTTGCTGAATCCCATTTTGACTGTATTCAAGTTTGTTCTTGTATTATTCCATCTGGTTGCTCCCCAAACCACTTTCCTTTTTTACCCTCCTTGTAAATATTTACATAAGAAGGTTTTTGCAGGATCCTATACTGGTGGATTGGCGCAAAGCAAAGAGTCTTGATGTGTTTTATTCCTTTTTCGAACAATTTGGTTAAATGGATTTCCTTCCAGCTCATTAAAAAAAAAATCCTTTCATTTTAATAACATTGTCAGACACTAAAGAGCATCAGAGGGAAAAATAAGTTTGCAAGGTACAGGCCCCAGTGGCAATCTTTGAGCTGCTCTGTGGCTGTTAATTGTTAATGCAGGAACTGTTGATTGTAGTGAAGGGCTGGAATGCCGCATGCATTTAAAGGCCTCCTCTCCCTAGGCAGGACAAGGACCTATGCTGTTTTCTGGGTTGGTTGGGTGGCTGAGAGATCAGATAACTGAATCAGGGTATCAAGACACAGTTCCCAAGCTTCAGACACCAACTCATCTTGCCACCCTCCCTAAGGCTCTGTCTTTGCTTTTCCTTCTCTGTCCGCCCTCTTGGACAAGTTCATCCTTGCCCACAGCTTTAACGAACAACCTTTCCACAGGTAAACTCAAACCTCTCTCTTTAGCTTTGACCTCTTTTCTGAGCCCCAGTTCTGTATTTTTAGCTCTTTTAGACATTTCAGCAAAAGCTATCACTACCCTAACTCAACAGGACCAAAGCCAACCTCCTCTCCATCTGGACCTGGTCCTACTCTGGGTCCTGAGAATGTAGCCTCCTATCATCTCCACCCAAACCTGTGGCATTTACTCAGACACTTAGTTCCTAAACTGTCACCTTTGACTTCTCCCTCTTTGTTCCTCAAATCGAATCAATCACCAAGTGCTATGGATTTTAACACCTCATAGAGACTTGCCTGGGTTTATCTCTATTTCTATTGTGGCTGTCATTGCTCTGGGTTTCTTTACACTTTATATATTCATGTATCCATATACTCATGTGTTTAACACAGACATTGATTGGATACTTCCTATGTGCTAGATATCTAGCTGGTGTTGGGGATACCGACATGGTGAAGACAAAAAAGAATCGTACCTGGGAGAAGATATACATTAAAAATTTTAAATTATAAAACTGCACATAGTGTGACCACAGGAGTAAAACAGGGGAGGTCACAGGTTTCTCTGTCTTATGACTCTCCCAAGATCCTGCAACACATTCTTGCTATATTTATTTATCTGTCTGTGTTGCTTTCCTTCTCAAATGCCATCAATGCCCTTTGCCATTACTTACTCATTTTGTGCCATTCATTCATTCATTCATCATTTATATATTCTTGTGCTTCTCCCTCATACCATGCAGTTTATTGTCTCCATACTCTTGCTGTTGTGGTTCTTTCTTCCTTTGTTACTTTTTTTCACCTCACGACACCCAGCAATTCTTCACTTGGTTAATTAAAGACACCTTCATTAATGCAGGTATCAATATTTCTAGGAAGACCTCTCCACTCCTCACAACTATAACATATTCACCACCTTCTCCCCCACCCCTGCCCCCCATTAAGTACCTGTCCTCTCTTTAGGAGAGCATGGTAGCATTTGATACTGATTAATTTGGCTGTGAACTCTTGGCTCTGTGATGCTAGCCTTGACCTAAACTTGGTATTTGTAGAATGTCTTCCTTGAGTTAAAACCCCTGCTTTGAAATACGCTACCATGTGTAAAATAGATAGCTAGTGGGAACCTACGGTATAGCACAGGGAGCTCAGCTCGGTGCTGTGTGATGACCTAGGTGGGTGGGATGGGGGCGGCGGTGGGAGGGAGGTCCAAGAGGGAGGGGATGTATGTATACATACAGCTGATTCACTTCGTTGTACAGCGGAAACTAACACAACATTGTAAAGCAGTTACACTCAAAAGAAACCAAAAAACCAAACCAAACCAAAACAAAAAAACTCCTGCTTTCCCTAACACACAATCTGATTTGTCTGATCTCTCCCAGCCTTGGTCATTTTTGCCTCGGGTAGAGCCTGACCTCCTATAAAATGCAGTCCACAGAAGCTACTGTTAACCCGGGCTCCTTGGTCAGTACTGGACTGTGCCAGATCTAGAACAGGCAGAGGAGACGATTTCCATGTGACTATTTTATTATGTGACTGGGAAGCAGCATCTCATAAGAAATATTACTGCTCTGTGTTCCTTCTTTCTCTTTGTCCAATTTGCAGATGGGGAAGGACAAAATTTAAAGAACAATATCTTGTATGTTTTATAATTAATTAGAAAAGATGATAGAGATGTTAGAAATTGGTTTTATGAACCCAGATTTTGACATTCGATCTCCTGGATGTGTGGCTGCAATAAAAACTGGTTAGATGATGTGATGTTTTGTCGGTCCAGTTAGTCTACTTTGTTTTGATTCCCTTCTATTTAGTGTCTCCTCACCCCACCCCTTTTCAAAAAAAAAAAAAAAAGAGCAGGATTCTTGAGAATACAGAGCATCTGCTGTGGAGACACTGTGAAGGCAGCAGAGAAGCCCAAGGCTGTTGGGTAACACCTGCCTGCAGCTGGACCAAAGATGGGACGGGGTTCTGAGAAAGACTGCGCACAGTCCGGGTTGGAAAGACGACATCATTTCGGGAAATATTCAATAAAAACTTTTTGAGAAACAGAGTCCCATTCATGGTGGGAGGGATCGAAGGGAGCTGTTTTCCCTCTTAAGGCTTGGCTCAGTCTGGAAAGATGGTATTTCATGTAACCCAGACTGATTATTTTGTTGATCATGTTTCAAAACCCGTGCCCTTTAAATGCGTTCCCAGAGTAAATTGAGTGCAATTGTGGGAAGTTTAACTTAAAAAAAAATTCTTATTATTTTTTTGAGATTGGAGGGAGAGCTCGACGGGAGAGGGTGAATGGAAACCCACCCAAGGACCAAAAACTAAAAGGGGCTGGGGGTGCGGATGAATAGAGCAAAGAGAGGTGAGGATTCTGGGTTGGAAAGTCTCGTTGAATGAGTCATCCAGCAGGATAAATAAAACCTCACTCATCACCCTGCCTTTCTTCTCTGTAGCGAGAGAAGCAAATAGTGGGGCCCTGGAAAAACATCAGCAACTTCTTGTAGCATCTGTAGGTGGGGAAGCCTTCCAAGCCACAGAGAGGGCTGTGAACACGCTTACTGGGGCTCCAGTTTTTCTCAGCCAAATAGGAAGAACCTCCAAATTGACCTTGGAAAAACATACTCACTGAAGGAAAAAAATATTCTAAACTCCCCCTCTGTATTTGTATTAAGAGATTTTTTTTTTTTTTTAAAGAAACAAATAGATTGCTTTCCAGTTTTCCATGAAAAGAGTTTGAATGCTCTCAGATTCGCAGTGGTAGAATCCTTGAAGTGGGTTTTGAAAGGCTGCAGAGAGGACTTGAGCCTTGTCCCTTGTTAATGAATACAAGGTCATCCACATAGTAAACCGTATTCATATTAAAGAGCTGAAGGGGTAAGCATTCAAGCCACTCCTTTCTGCAAAGATTGCAATTAGCATTTTTATGAAGAACATAAACTCTCTGTGTATCAAAGATGCACTTTTATTACTCTGAAACTGGCTCGAATAAGCATTCCGCAAACGTTTGGCTCTTTCCCTTCCAGGAGAAGGCCAATTAAAACAGTCTGTCTCACTGCCAGCCTCTACCCACCCCTTAATGGGGTAACAACAATACTGAGCTGGTAGCGTTGGCGCCCTCAAAAGTGGCTGTTCAGTTATTGGACACCTGGAAAGAAAATAATGATTCCTTGGCTGTCATCACACACATACATACAAAAACAAAAACCCAAGGCTTATTTTACTTTTCCCCCTTCACTCCAGCTATGAATTGCTTGGTTCAGAAGGATGAGTTAACTTGCCACTAATTTTGTCAGCCGTTTTCTCACCTCTGGAGCAGCAAGACTCAAGGGAGAATGGCGCTTGACCATGTCTTGGTGGCGCCAGCATGCTTTTACAAATGGTATTGTTCTCTGGAAAGCAGCCTGTGCCATTGGTATGCTCCCTGGAGCAGAGACTCACAGCTGCACCGTCCCTCTGTGGCCACCAACTGACTGTGCATCTTAACATTGTCTCTTCAGGTATTTTCTGATAGGACCAGTGTGGATGCTCTATCATGGTGTGGGGAAGAAAGTGGAAGGAACAGTGTCTGGCTGCTTTTGGAGCCAAAGTCACCAGGCCAGGTTTTGCCTCACTCAGTTGGTTCTATTTGTCAGTCAAATGGGTCTTGCTGAAATATTTAGTCTCCATATACACAGTAAACAATCTTGAACCAGAGTCAGGAAAATGTATACATAAGCCCAATATCTCTTTCAATGGAAATGGCACCAACATAGTATAAGTAGACGATGCTCAGGAAATGTTTCTGGAATGAAGGAATTAATATGCCAAGACTAGGGAGGGAATACCTTCTACCAAAAAGCTTTAGATACAAGTTAATGGTATTTTTTTAGTGTACCTCTATCCATTTCCTTCCACTTTCTGAAATGTGTTGAAATTCATTCTGGTGATTGCTATACTAATATTACCTCTGAAAATGAGTCTTTCAGATTTCAGACAAAGAATGGGACTGACTTCACATGAAAACAGTTGTAGCAGTGCTTACAGGTGTAACAGTTTGATGCTTTTGGCCGCAAATAGTGAGTACCTCTCAAAACCAATCCAAACAGTTCAGATTTATTAATAAAACTTACAAAATAAGACGTCCAGAGATTAGCAGTTCTCGGGTTGGATCAGCAATTCATCAGTGTCAAAGGTTAAGACCAATGTTCCTCGAATTTTCTTTGTATTTCTTTCATGCTTTCAAGATGGCTATTACAGTTCCAAGCATCATATCTTCACAGAATAATGTCTAAAGCACAACATAAGAGTTTTTGGAAAGCTCTTAAAGACTTCCTGTTATACCTAATTTTTCATAACCAGGCCATATGCAAAATATAAATACATTTCCATGATTGACTTGTAGCCATTGTATTAGTTTCTCAAGGCTGCCATAACAGAGTGCCACCCATAACAAAGACAGGGTGGCTCAGGCAACAGAAATGAATTTTCTCATGATTCTGGAGGCTAGAAGTCCAAGGTCAAAGTGTCCACAGGGTTGTTTATTATTTATTTATTTATTTATTTATTTTTTGAGTCGTCTCTTCTTGGGTTGTATATAACTGTCTTCTACTTGTGCTTCATATGGTCATTCCTCTATGTGTGTCTGTGCCTTAATCTCCTCTTCTTATAAGGACACCAGTCATAATGGACTAAGGCCCACTCTAATGCACTAATGACTTCATTTCAACTTGATTACCTCTTTAAAGACCCTATCTCCAAATATAGTTTACATTCTGAGGTAATGGGGATTCAATACAGTCTGAATTCTGGGGAGATACAATCCAGCTCATAATATCCATCATGACTGATCCTTTGGGATTTGGCATATGACTGCTCAGGCAACATTGGGGTTTGTTAACAAGAAAGAAGGAAGAATGACTGTGACAGATATCCTCACTTATTAGCATTATTATTTTTTCATGTAATGATTGTTGAAATCCTTCATTTCCCCAAACTTAACCAGTTTGGAACAGGCCAATATTAGAAATGATTCAGAGAAACCAAAGATCAGGGTATTTGATCACCTCTGTCTCTAGATAATGTCCCTGGACACATGGCTAGTCAGAATCCACTGAGAGCATACACTTTTGTACTGTGGTAAGTGAAATAAATGGGTTTCCTTAACAAATGGTACAGGAATTTCTCTTAAGGAAGAAAATGCCTTGGTTTAGAAAAATCCTTGACAAGATGCTTATTGGAAAAGTGATACTCAGAGGTCATGGGCTACCAGGAGTTAGAACAACAAAGGAGAAGGATAACCTTCTTTGAATAAATGATGAATAGGAATTTGGGAATGTGGGACGAAAAGTGAATGAATAAGAGGGAAAAGACAAGATGTTAGAAGGTAGCATAAGGCTGAAGACCTCAGCAGAAAGTTGGACAGTGACGATATCCAGTTGTGGGAAAATCAAAGGCTTTCTAGAGCAAAGAAGTCTGGTGTTCAGTTTGAATATATTTTTGTTGGTATGATATAGTTCTCTCTTCAGTTACCTTCCTTTGATCATTAGTAAAACATATTAAGTACACACCTATCTCAAGAGAGTAGAGTATTAGGAAAGGGGTGGGACGGCAAAAACTTGGATATGTCATGCACAGAACTGGTAGATGATCCACAAACGGAACTGATTCAACCGAAGCAGGACTTCAGAAACACAGGCATCTGTGAGCTCTAATCACTTCCTGCTCCTACCTCCAGGCAAGAACAGAAATCTGGGGAGACTGTTTCCATTTTTATAGAACACTGAAAGGGACATGGAAGTAAGGATGTACTTGACTCAATCTTATCTACCGTTTAAGGGGCAGGGTGATCCCAGATGTATGTACTGTAACCTCATTACTTTTTAGAAATAACAGTCCAACCTTATGTGTATTATGAGTGACTTAAAAATGTTTCCCCATGTATTATCCTTTATTTTCTAAGTCTTCAGTTTTGGTCATATATAATTATTGCAATCTGAGAAAAATAGCACAAACTTAAAACTAACATTTAATTTATGTATTTATGTATGTATTTAAAAATTTATTTTGAGATAACTTAAAATTGACATGCAGTTATAAAAAACAATACAGAGAGATCCCGTGTACGCTTTACCCTGTTTCTACCTATGGTAAGACCTTCCAAACTATAGCACAATATTATGACCAGGATTTTTGACTTTCATAGAGTCAAGATACAGAACATTCCATTCCCACAAGGATCCCACTTATTCCCCTTTTAGCCATACCCATTTCTGGCTTGCCCTCTTACCTCCTTAACCCCTGGCAGCCATTAATCTGTTCTCGATTTTTACAATTTTATAATTTTGAGAATGTTACAGAAGTGGAATCATACAGTATGTAATCTTTTGGGGTTGGCTTTTTTCACTTAGAATAATTTTCTGGGGAGTCATCCAGGTTCTTGTGTGTATCAATAGATTCCCCCTCCCCCTTTTCATTGCTGAGTAATACTCCATGGTATGGACATACCACAGTTTGTTTAAATATTTGCCTATTGAAAGACATCGGGATTGTTTCCAGTAATGGAATATTACAAATAAAGGTGTTTGTTATAAATTGAGTTGCATCTCCCCAGAATTTGTATGTTGATGTCTTAGCCCCAAGTACCTCAGAATATAACAGTATTTGAAAACAGCATCTGTACAGAAGTAATCAAGTAAAAATGAGGTCATTAGGATGGGCCCTGATCCAGTTTGACTTTTCTTATAAAAAAGGTAAATTTGGACACAGGCATGCACACAGAGAGAGCACCATGTGAACATGAAGTCAGAGATTGGGGTTATGCTTCAACAAGTCAAGAAGCACTAAGAAAGGCCAGCAAACTGCCAGAAGCTAGGTAAGAGGCATGGAACAGAGTCTCTCTTACAACCCTCCCAAGGAAGCAACTCTGCTGACACCTTGATCTTGGATTTCTGCCTCCCAAACTGTGAGATAATAAATTTTTGTTGTTAAAGCCACCCAGTTTGTGCAACTTTGTTATGGCAGCGCTAGAAACTAACACAGTGCCATAAACATTTGTGTGTAAGGTTTTGAATGAATACAAGTCTTCATTTCTTTGGGATAAATGCCCAGGAGTACAATTGCTGGTTTGTATGGTAATTACATGTTTAGTTTTGAAAGAAATAGCCAAGCTGTTTCCAAAGTAACTGTACCATTTTACATTCCCACCAGCAATGTATGAGTGATCCAGTTTCCCTGAAGCTTCACCAGCATTTGGTGTGGTCACTACTTTTTATTTAAGCAATTCTAATAGGTGTGTAATGATAGCTCATTATGGTATTGATTTAAATTTCTTAGCAAATGATGATGGACATCTTTTATATGCTTGGTTGGTTGTTTTTACTATTGAGTTGTGAGAGTTTTTATATATCCTAGATAATAGTCCTTTGTTGTATATGAGGTTTGTGAATATTTGTTCCCAGTCTGTATCTTCTTCTACCATAGCCTAAGTCTTTCCTGGAGTAAGAGTTTAATTTTGGTGAAGTCCACTTTATCATTTGTTTCCCCTTAAGGATCATGTTTTTAGTGTCAATTATAAGAATTCTTGCCTAGCCCAAGATACTGAAGACTTTTTCCTATTTTTTAAAATAAAAGTTTGTAGTTTTCTATTTTACATTTAAGTCCATAATCCATTTGAGTTAATTTCTATATAAGATGATGTGAGGATTATATTGAAGTTCTTTTTATTTATTTATTTTTGCTTGTAGATGTCCAATTACTCCAGCATCATACATTGAAAAGGGTGTCTTTCCTCCATTGAATTGTTTTTGTACCTTTGTCAAAAGTCAGCTGGGCATATTTTTGTGAATCTAATTCTTGGTTCTCTATCTTGTTCCATAGATCTATGTGTCTATTCCTCTATGAATACCAAACTGAATTGATTAATGAAAGTATATACTAAGCCTTAATATCAAGTAGCATGATTTATATCACTTTTTTCTTCTTTTCTTGTCTGTCAATCTCTGCCTTTTATTAATGTATTTAGCCTGTTTACATTTACTATAATTATTGATATCTTAGGGTTATGATTGCCATTTTTTTTGTTGTCTTTTTATTCCATTTTTTGTTTCTGTTTTTGTTTTTCCTAATGTCCTCTGGGTTACTTGAAAGTTTTTTAGAATTCCATTTTGATTTTTCTATAGCTTTTTTGAATGTTATCTCTTTTTTTTTGTTTTCAGTGCTCTGAAGACCTCTATTTCCAAACCATAAAAATATGAAATGCTAGACATCTGTTTTGCAGACTGTGTCCCTGATTTTCATCCTTCCTTGGTTTCCTTCCCCCAAACCCCTCTCCATTTTCTGGGGGTGAATATCCTGCCCTCTCATTTTTTTCACACACACACACACACACACACACACACACTGTATTTTATTTTTACAAGAGATAAATAGACTGACACCAAGCATTGTAAATGGATGACCACAACAAAAGCAACAATGATTGCAATTACCAAACACGAAACACACTCATACTATGTCATAATATTGACATTCAGTCCAGTAATCCTCCACTGTAACAGCTCCTTTGCAGTGAAAATTGATTTGTATAGTTTTGCCTCTGAGTCCTGGTGGGATTTTTTTTTTTAATTCAAACAGAAAGTCACAAAAATTATAATCATCCTCATCAGTTCACTCAGTCCCATGTAATTAATTTTTTTTCATCTTGATCTTTTGTTAGCACTTTTATGAGTTCATAAGTTTTCCATTAGAGTTCTGAAAATGCTTATTCATTCAGTTCAGCAGTACAGTCAGTTACCAGAAACCTGTACTTGTCAGAGTCTTTTCCATGAATTCCTTGAAGATGAAACCCTTTTATAGGAACATATTTGCAAAAGCATCAGAGTACACCCAGAACTGTCTGTAAATGACAAAAGACCTAAAAATGACCACGGTTAAAGATTTGATGAAAATTCATAATAATGCAATTGACAAGGAAATTTAGTTATTACTGAGATATACATTTTAAAGTAATAACTAGAACTATGACTTATAACTGAATGTTATCTCTTTTTATAGCTGTTTCAGTGGTTGCTCTAGGTTTTACATTATATACACATAACTTATCACTGTTTATTGGTGTCATTTTACCAGTTCGAGTGACATATGAAACCTTACCTCCCTTTATATTTCTCTGCCTTCCCCCACTTAAAATATAACTTTCTTAAACATTTTCTCTACATACCTTTAGATACTCATCACATAGTGTTATGATTTTTTGTTTCAATTGTCAAAAATAATTTAGAAAACAAGAATAATTTAGAAAAGAGGAGAGGGATAGTCTATTTTTATTTATCCATATTTTTTCTTACATGTACTTTCTCCCTTCCTGGTATTCCTTCTTTTATGATTTCTTTTCTGTTTAGAGAACTTCCATAGGCATTCTGTTATGGTAGGTCTTCTGATGACAAATTCTTTTAATTTTCCTGTTTCTGAGAATGTCTTGATTTCCCTTTCACTTCTGAAAAATATTTTCACTGAACATTGGATTCTGGATTGACAGTTCTTTTATTTATGCTGGAAAATGTTGTGCAACTTGCTCTGGCTTCCACTTGCTCTTGCTGAGAAATCCACTGTAATTTGAATGGTGTTTTTCATAGAGGTTTGCTTTTGGTTCTCTTTTGTTGCTTTCAAATATTTTTTTCTTTGTATTCAATTTTCATAACTTTGACTATGATACATCTTGTTGGGGATTTCTTTGTTTTTTTCCTTCTTTGGGTTTGTTCAGCTTCTTGAATCTGGAAATTTATGTGCTGTTTTGTGGGGTTTTTTTCATTTTCTTTGACAAATTTAGGAAGTTTTCAGGCTTAATTCTTCAAGTATTTTTTCAGTCCCACCCTTTTTCTCTTTCCTTCTAGAACTCCAGTTACACAAATGTTAGATCTTTTGTTATATTCCCACAGGTACTTGAGACTTTGCTCATTTTCTCTCAGTCTATTTTTCTCTTTTGTTTAGATTGGGTAATTTCTACTGTTCTTAAAGTTCACTAATTAATATATTTCCTCCATTTTGCTGTTAAACCCATCCATTGAGTTTTAAAATATCAGTTATTGTATTTTTAAGTTCTAAAATTTTAATTTTGGGGAGGGGAGGTATTTTCTGTTTCTTGCTGAGACCTATTTTTTTGCTGGCACTTCCTATTTTGTCATGTGCTTCAACTGTGTTTATAATTGTTCACTGAAGCATTTTTATGATGGCGCTTTACAATATTTGTCAGATAATTCTAACATCACTGTCATCTCAGTGTTGGCATTTATTGATTGTCTTCTTTCATTCAATTTGAGATCTTCCTTGTAGTTGGCATGAGTGGGTTTTTTTTTTTTAATTGAAACTTGGACATTTTGGAACTATGTTATGAGAAACTGGATCTTACTAAAACCTTCTGTTTTAGCTTTCTTTTACTGAGTCCACTTAGGCATGGGGAGGGGAGGACGCTGCATTGCTACTGCCATGTAGGACTGGAAGCTAGGTTCCCAACTTGGTGTCCATTGACACACAATTTGTGAGCTCCTTGTTACTGCTGGGTAGAACTGGGAGTTCCAGTTTTCTTTTCTTTTCCTTCTTTTCTCTCTCTCCTTCCACCCAATTTCTTTGAACCATTTGAGAATAAGTTGCAAAACCTAACGACTTCTGTATGTATACCCTGAAAACAAAAATATTCTTTTACATAACCGTGGTACATTATCAAAATCAGGAAATTAACATTGATACAATATTATCTAATCTTACAGTTACCAGTTGTCCCACTTACATTCTTTGTAGCACAAGAAAAAAAACTTGGACATTTTATGGGTAAGTATATTCTTTCTGTCATGTTGGATCCTGAGATTTGCTGTATCATTTTACTGGGTGATCAATCCCCTGATTCTCTCTATCTTTCATTCTTTTTCTTTACCAAACTCACTCTGATTCTTGTACTTTATAGTGAACCAGCCTAGAATCTCTTTACTTGCATCTAACTGGATTGTCACCTGTACCAAACTGGATCTTCACCTGTACCAGTCTTATTAGGACAGGAAAACAGAGTCAGTCTAAGCAATGCAGGAATACGTTTTATATTGAATATAAGTGTATATAATATTGAATTATATAAAGAATAGAGTTTTTGAATTCTATATAGAATAATATTTTAATATAGGAATTAGAGATTTTTCTGGGAAAGGGAAGATTAGGAAGGGTGCAGTTAAAATATCAGAGAAACAGCCTGAAACCCTGTAATGAGTAGTTTCAAAAATTTCACCAGGAAACTGCTGCAATTCTTGAGTCTCAGGGAAAGCTCCCAATCGAGTATTTTGGTTGGCTATGTTACTTTCCTCTGGCCCTCTGTGTGGCCACCTTGACCTCCTAAATCACTTCTGCTTTCCAAAATCTCATGTGAGTTTTTCTTATTGACAAACTCTATCTAGAAGTATATAACAAAGAGGATTCTGAGAAATGTAGTTAAATGGCTTCTGGTTCATCTAAATCTCCCTGATGAGTGGATAGTGCCCCATAATGGGAGAGGTAATGGATGGGAAAACATCCAGCTGGCCCAGATAATCTGTCTTTCTGGAAAATTACTCAAACAACTAGAAATACATTGCTAAATTCTGCCACTGAACCCATTATAGAGATAATTTGATCTTCCTTTCCCATCAGAATGTTGAATTTGTTTTTGTTACTTTCACATTACCCAACTGATTCACCTTAAATTACTATCTAAACTGGACATCTATAATATTTTCTAATCTATATTTTTCATTTCTTTTTTCTTCTTCCATTCCAACTGATTGGTTTTAGTTGGGGCTACCATGATTTTCTATGACCCTGATCCCATTTTTGGCCAGTTTATTGGTCCATGGATGGTATATTACTCAAATTGGGGCAGTCAGGGTGTATTCTTTTTTTCTTTTTTTTTGGCTGCGTTGGGGCTTCATTGCTGTGTGCGGGTTTTCTCTAGTTGCGGCGAGTGGGGGCTACTCTTCGCTGTGGTGCACGAGCTTCTCATTGCGGTGGCTTCTCATTGCGGAGCACGGGCTCTAGGTGCGCGGGCTTCAGTAGTTGCAGCACACGGGCTCAGTAGTTGTGGCATGAGGGCCCTAGAGCACGGGGACTTCAGTAGTTGTGGCACGTGGGCTCAGTAGTTGTGGCTCATGGGCTCTAGAGTGCAGGCTCAGTAGTTTTGGTGCACGGGCTTAGTTGCTCCGTGGCATGTGGGATCTTCCCAGACCAGGGATTGAACCCGTGTCCCCTGCATTGGCAGGCAATTCTTAACCACTGAGCCACCAGGGAAGTCCCAGGGTGTTTTCTTTCATTTGGAAATGATTTATTGGTCTAAGTGTGGGTCCTTGTTCAGACTAGGCCATCAGAATTATTTCTAGAATTTCTTGAAATGTAATTGAGAAAGAGAGTAAGTCTTTATCTTTTAGTGGAAAATTCAAGAAATCTTTGCAGCTCTGTTTCTTGTTATCTGGAACAAGCAAGTTTGCAGTGAGAGGAAAGAAAAGTGACAAATGAGAGGAAAAGAGCAAAAAAAAGAAAAAGACATGAAAAAAGAGAGGGGTGTGGTCATGTTCAAGTCCCTGATTCTAGTTGTTTCAAAGTCCAGCTTCATCTCTCCTCTTCTGGTGGTTTGCTTACTCAAATCTTGTTTTGTTTATGTGAACCAATTACCACTCTCTTCCCACTCACCCCCCCTTCTCTTTTTTACTAAATTAGTTTAAACCAGATTTCTGTCACTTGGAAACACATATTATCATAACATTGGAACAAGTGCAATGTAACTCACATTTGTGAAGCTTCTCAAACGACTTAGTTTGAAAGTGGTCATTTATGATACAAACATTACCTCCACATTTTCTGAAGGGGTCTTTCAACAATCAAAGTTAACACTTCAGGTTTGAATGCTATTGGTCTATGATATGGATACTATATATGCACTTTTATATCTCTTATTTAATTTAAATTTCCTAACAGACAGAGAGGTGAAGATTTTTGTTCATATGTTAAAGATGAGAAAAAAATGAAAACTTTAGAGAAGTTAATTGATGTCTCATAGGACATCTAAAAGGTAAGTGAGATCAGCTTTCGCATAAAGCACTTTTGTGTAAATTGGAGAAAGGTGCCCGCTCTTGGACATAGCACTGAACCATGATGAGAAAAGCATGGATTAGATTTCAGATGTCACTTGTCCATACCAGATGGTTGTCCTTGTGCATTGTAAAACCTTGCCAACCATTATTTGGTACCGGCAGAGTTCACGTCGTAGAGTGGATTTGAACTTTTGACTTTAAGTTCAGTTATTTCCTTTTGCTTTCAGCCATGCTGCATCTATTTTTCTTTTCCACAAATGGCTTAATTTTATGATGCATCTAGAGCAAATGAAAACTACATCAGTCAGTATAGACTATACACTCTGTGATAACAAACAACTCCAAAATCATAGTAATTTATCATAACAAAATTTTGTCTAGTGCTCATTCAAATTCTACTAAAAGTCCAAGTGTTTCTCCAGAGCTACTGTCTCCCATGTGCTAACTCAGTATCTTAGGCTATTTAGATCTCATGGTATCGCCATATGGTTACATGCTTCTGTAATTCTCATGGCAAGGGAAGGGCTAAGCTATAGATTAAAGCATCTGCAAATAAATGTTTCCACATGAAAACCATGCTTGTCACTTCCACTCACATTTCATGGTCAAATCAAATCACATGGCCATGCCCAACTTCAAGAGGCAGATCGGTGCAATCCTCCATGGACTCAGAAGTAGAGGATACCTAGATAATAGTGAACAATAGTAATAGTTACCATATGAACTTATGACTATTCAGCTGGAGTTAATGATTAAGGCAGCTAAGTATGATGCCCCTATAGTCTTGGATGAGAACACTATGAGTCAGTACTAAGGAAAATACTCTCTATCTTCTTTTGCCATTACTTTGATCACTAAGCTTGGGAAAGTCGAGCATAAATAATACTATTGCTTTATATTTTGCCCAGCATTGTAATTGTAGATAACCTGTTTGTCTTCTATATGATGCTTCTTCAGAGTTAGAAAATCTAGTGTTCAAGCTACTGAGAGAGTACTATTTATTCAGTCTACCACAAGAAGTTGTTGTAAACTTCAAATTAAATAATAATTACAAAAGGGCTGAGTAGACTTCAGTATTTTAAGGTGTATTGTTTTCCCTTTGGACTTCCATCAGGAGCATGTCTGATGACTTCTCAGTTGAAAGTTGGTTGGATGATTCTTCAGAGGGCATAAACTCACATTTCCAGATAACCTAAAGGCCTCTTGGCAACAGACCCCCATAAACATTTATTTATTCAGTGAAAGACCTAGTTAAGTGTGGCTGAGTGGAATAGGCCTGGGGTAGAATGTAAGTATGATCAGGAGAAGTTGGTGTTAAGGATGTGGCTCAGATGGAAAAATAAAGCATACTATAGTATAAATGTGAGCCCGCTGGGATCTGCTCTGTGATTCTCTTTAATAATGAAGTCGAGAGGTGTTAATGAGCATGACACAGGGCACACAGCCATCAAGTGAATTAGTCATAACTTGATCCTTTTATGTGCCTTGTCTAATGGCAAACATTACCCAGCAATCACAGTAGCAGCACTCTCAGATGGAGCGGAAGGTGTGGAAGGGAGTAATGAGGCTGCTTTAAACTGTTTCACAGAGCCCTGCAACAATTCACAACAGATAATAGAACTCAAAGCCAGACACATAATAGGAGCGACAGCCATTTATTGCTAAGAGACTGTCTGAATATTTGTGCGTAAAACAGCCCACTCCAAGTTCTTTAATCACATTTCCCGAGAAAAAGTGGCAAAAAGGAAAGCCACGTGGCAGGCTACTTCCATTAGTGTATTCTAAATGAGTATAAAGAAGAGGAATGAGTAGATACGAAGACAAAGAATACTGACAGAGACTGCAGATCAGAAACAGAGCCTGGCTGTTTGAATTCAGCAAATTGGGACATGGTCTCTTGTGGGTAGGGCAGGGTGTTGGAAAAAGATCTCATCCTGGACTTCTTTGATATTCAACATTGTTAAAAGAATCCTAGTTTACAATTCTCCTTTGATTCCTGAAAGAGAGGATGGCTCACTCAGACCCCGTTCTCTTTCACTTCATGCCTAGATTTTGGCACTTTTTTAGCATTGTAGATAGTGAAAAGGGACAGATGTCTTTGGTAAAAGTCTGGGAGATGAAATGCATGGTTTTCCATAAGTTTTTGTAAAGGCAAACAGTCCTATCTTTTGCCAAAAGATCTCCAAAAAGACCCCAAAAGGAAACATATTACAGGGTACCTTCTGAATATAATGTGAAATTCAGAAACTTTGTATTTCATATTTTTTCCCACTCCATCTGGCAATCATGTGTTTTGTTCTAGTGCCGTATTTTAAGAGGGACATTAACTGGATGAAGTGCATCCAAAAGAAGATGTCCAAAATGTCACTGGAATGTGAAACCATATCAAATGATTGGGCCTGAGGAAGAGTTTGACATGGGGAAGATTATGAGTGAGTAGCTTGACAATTATATTCAAATAGCTGATTGCTTTCTTGTGAAAGAAGAATTGAACATATACTATAAAACTTTATGGCGCAGAAAAGTGTGACTAGAGTGAAGTAGAACTGGTTGACCTTAACCTAATTATAAGAAATGATTTGGCAGTGATTAGAGCTGTCCAGGAATTGAATAGACTGTCTGGAGGAATAGTGAGCTCCCTGTCAGTCGATATGTTCAAGTAGAAGGCAAGTAACCATTTATCAGGGACTCTGTAGAGAAAAGTTAAGCTGGAGAGTGTCCTAATTGATGTGAAGTCCACTTGAATCCATAGAGTCTGTGATATCCCTCTTGTTACTAGTCTCCTCACAGAGGTCCTTGATGCACTGTAACCTGGAACCCAGGAGATGAGCAAGGATGGAAAAATGGGAACTTAAAAGACTGTTTGAAATGGTTTTTCTTTTCTCCTGAAGTCAGAAAGACTTCAGTATTTACATTATCATGATTATAGAAGCAAGGTTTATTGTTGAGATAAATAGTAAATCATGATTGCTTGAGTGTTTGTATACAGTTCTTTGGTTTTCCTGGAGTTAATGATTGCCTTATTAATTTTCTTCATTTTAAAGTACATATAACTAATTAATCCCCATGTGCTCTAACAGCTTTATAAAATACTCTGCATTATTATTTTATATGTAGTCAAATGCACTAGGTCATCTACCAAGTCCACAGGTAACAATTTAGTACCCAAAATTGTTAGTAGTGCATCCAAAATTTATTCTCCCTTTCTCTTTTATTAATGGAAGCCTAATATTTGTTTAGGACAGCAATACATATAACTTAAAAAATTATTTTCTAGCCTCTCTTGCAGCCAATATTGTTCATGAGATACTCATAAGAAGATCCGTAAGATACTTCTCCTTCCCTTTATTCTCTTTATCCTCTCTTTTCTCCCTTCCTCCCTGAATAAGCTGATTTTATGTAAGGGGTCAGACAGCCTTTATATGACTTGAAGCAACCATGAAAATAAAGTTTACAAGGAAGAGAATAATAGAAAGAGACTAGGATGTGAATGACATTACAAAACCCCCTACGAGACTTTTTAATTTTCAGCTTTCTGGTTAAATATGGGGAAAAACATCTACTTGATTTAATCACTTTGATCAAGTTTCTAAGATATTCAGCTAAATGTAACCCTTCAAATCAGTGAATTTCTCAATAAATTATGTTAGGACATGTACCTAGTCATCTGGGAAAAAGCAAAGTGGAACCTTTACTTCACTTTTTACACCAGAATTAGTCTCAGATGGAATAACAATGTAAATGTTAAAAAATAAATGTTTTAGAAAAAAATGTAACATTTTATGAAATACAGTCTTGGATTATGGAAGGCTTGCCTCAATATTACCCAAACTTCTGAATAAAATGACAACTAAATTTAACCACATAAAATTAAAAATTTTCTATACAGATACTCAAATAAGACAAATGATTATTCAGTAGGAAAATGGTTGCCTACAATATCCTTAATATATAAAGGTTCTTTAATAGCAAAAAGAGAAATTTCTCAGACTAACAGAAAATTTGGCAAAGGAAACACAATTCCAAGGAAAAAGAGAAACATCTGAGAAAAGTCTCTCACAAAACAGAATAAATAAATAAATAGATAAATAAATAAATAAATAAATAACAAATAAAAAGGAATTTGAAACAAGCAGACTTAATAGAAAAAGCCAACTAAAATATTATAAATAGTTTCCTCAGAGAGGTAAGAGAAAATAAAACATCCTGAAAATAAGACAAAGATATTTAATATTAATATATTTAAAGATAAAACAAACAAAAACAACCAGAGAATAAGACAGAGCTTCTGAGAAATTAAAAATATGACAATAAAAATGTCTGAAAAATAGTTGAAATATAAAATTAAGGAAATAAGCCAGTTATTAGAATAAAAGCACAGAGACCATCAATACAAGAGAAAACAAAAGAAAATTAGAAGATCAAACCATAAGCTCTAACACCCAACAACTAGGCACTCCAGAAAGACCAGAGTAAACAGTGGAGAAGAAATTATTCAAGTATCAATTTTATAAAATCTCCCCAATCTAAAACACATGACACTTGAGGTTGGAAGTGTACTTGTGGTGCCTATCATAATGAATGAAAAAGATCCAGAACAACATGGACAAACAGAAGTTTCTAAAAGCCGCTAGATGATAGAAAATGTCACATACAAAGGATCAGAAATCAAAATGGTATATCCATCTCTTCTTATTTCCGATTTTATTATAAAATTTAACCTGGAACGGGTGACTGGAAGGGAAGGATTATAATGGGACACGAGGAAACTTTTAAAGGTTATAGACATGTTATCTTGACTGTGAAGATAGTTTGACAGGTATATACATGTCAAAACTTATCAAAATGTTAAGTTGTGCAGTTTACTATGTGTCAATATATCTCAATAAGGCTGTTAAAAAAAATGTCAGTATAGTGGACACTTGTGTGAGAGTGAGGGCAGTGAAGTGGGAGGAACAAGAGAGATTTCTGAAATGGTGTTAATATTCTGTTGCTTGACCTGTTTACTAGTTGTATGGGTGTGTTTACTTTGAAAACTCATGGATTTGTACACTTAGGATCTGCACACTTTTCTGTATGCATGTTATACCTTAATTTTTAAAAAGCTTATTAAAAAAATGAGATACCATCTACTCAAAAAAAAATTTTAACCTGGAAAGAATGTTGGAATTTATCAAATACATTTTCTACTGAAAATGAATCTTAAACTCTGAGAAGGTGGTCTTGCTGGCCTCTCTTAGCTATGAGCAACTTGACCACAAGAGGGACTTGGTGTGAGAGAGCAGATTAACTGGCATAAATTCCATCTTTATTGCTGGTAAAACAGCTCAAAGGAATTGAGGTTCATCAGTGCCAGATTAATATGCTTTTTAATTCAAATCATTTATGTTTTTCTCCCTCTCTCCATTCATTTTTTTCTTGGCAAAATGTCTTCAAGATTTGGCATAGGTAAGAGAATCGCTAGGCCAAGAAGCACCAATTCTGTTTCCTTATATGTCATTTTTCCCCTGGGGCTCACTCACTATAATCACACTGACACCATCAGGTGGTCCCCTTTAAACACTCTTAATTTCTATATAGTGCAGAAAGTTGTTCCTGGGATTTTTAAATATATCAAAGTCTGAGGAAAGCTATAGGGAACTCAAGTCAAAGATAGAAAAATATAAAGTTTTGCTTACGAACGTGCGAAGTTCTGATCTTTTAGGGTGACCAATTATCCTAGTTTGCCAGGGGCTGAGGAGGTTTCTGGGACATGGGAATTTCAGTTTTAAAACTGGGACAGTTTAAGGTAAACTAGGATGTGTTGGTCACCCTATATTTTGCCCAATTAGCTCACTGTCTGAGATACTTACCCTCCAGCCTCAAAGAACTAGCACAAGCTTTCAGGTTCCTGAAAAGAGTTCTTATTTTTCTAGCTCCTGGTAATATATCCAGGGAAGGAACATCTGAATGACTACAGTTCAGGAGTGATCTCCTATGCATCTTGTTGCCCATTACTAACTCAAAAGAGGGAGACTTTCCCCTCTGCAGTTCATCTGCAATCTTCCTTGCCTCCTCCTGCCATCCCCAGATGCCGTCCCCTTCCTCCCCCAGTGTCTTGTTTGAGATGTATGATTCTTCTCCTCCCTCAGTTTGGCTTTATCTTAGAGATATACCCTTTTTCTACACACCAGGATTTAACTTTACTCTTAGAGACTGTGATATAATATAAAAATATATTTGGTCTTTGTCTCAGTTCCTGAGACACACAGAGCTCCTAAAACCCATGGAATTTCCTGAATGGTAGAAATGTCTTTTGTATATTCATAACACCTGAGTTTATGCTAATGAAGAGATTTAGGATAGGGCTCCTAAACAGCTTAAGGATGGGGCTGGTCACAAGAAAGACCCAGAGAATAGAGGATTGGAACTTTCAGCCTCACCCATGAACCTCCAGGAAGGGGTGGGGTGCCGTTGGAGATTAAGCTCTATAAACATTTTTGAACAATGAGATTTAGAAAGCTTCCAGGTTGGTGAACACAACAGGGTGCTGTGAGGGTGGTGTTCCTGGAGAAAGCATGGAAGCTCTGTGCCTCCACATCACCCTGCAGTAGCTTGTCCTATGCATCTCTTCCGCTTGGCTGTTCCTGAGTTGTAGACTTTATAACAAACTGATAATAGTAAGTAAAGCATTTTCTTGTGTTCTGTATGTTGTTCTAGCAAATATTGAAACTTGCAGGGGGGATGGGGTTTGGGGGCTGGTTATGGGAACCCTTAAACTTGTAGCCAAGTTAGACAGAAGCATGGGTAACTTGAGGATCCAATACTCAGGGCTGGCATCTGAAGTGGGGACAGTCTTGTGGAACTGAGCCCTGAAAGCTAACTTGGGGTAGTTAGTGTCAGAATTGAAATGTAAGACATCCAGTTGGTGTCAGAATTGGTTAGCATGAGGAAAAAAGCACACGTTCGGTGTTGGAAGTGTTGTGAGTGGAAACAATTCAGGGACAAACAAAAAAATTCATATTCATTCACATTCATTCATTTGTTCAACTAAAAATGTATGGAATTTTTACTATGTCCCAGACACTATTTTAGGTTCTGGGGGTTTGATGGTTTAAAGTATATGAAACTTATGTTCTTGTGGGAGTAGACAGCCAACACACAAATGTGTGAAATACAAGAGTAACCTAATTTAGATGTAAACAAAAATAAAACTGTGGGGTGGATAAAGAGTAATGAGGTGTACTTTAAATTGGGTTTTAAGGAAAGACCTTTGTGAGGAGGTAGAATGTGAGCTGTAGCTGGAAATATGAGGAGGAGGCAGTCTTGAAAAAATTGAGAGAAAGGAAGAGTGTGTACATGAAGATTCCTAAATGCAAATGCGCTTGACTTGTATGAAAAACATCTAGAGGGTCAATATGGCTGGAACACAGGAAGCGAATATGTTATTTTATGATATTAGAAAGATAGGAGGGAACCAGAGCATGCTAGGGCTTTGAAGGCTATGGTAAAGAATTTGGGTGAAGACACTATGTGATTTTGAGTCAGAGAGTGATGTGTTCTGAATCACATTAAAAATAGATATCTTTTGATGACATGATACTATACATAAAGAATCCTAAAGATGCTACCAGAAAACTACTAGAGCTAATCAATGAATTTGGTAAAGTTGCAGGATACAAAATTAATGCACAGGAATCTCTTGCATTCCCATACACTAATGATGAAAAATCTGAAAGAGAAATTAAGGAAACACTCCCATTTACCACTGCAACAAAAAGAATCAAATACCTAGGAATAAACCTACCTAAGGAGATAAAAGACCTGTATGCAGAAAACTATAAGACACTGATGGAAGAAATTAAAAATGATACAAACAGATGGAGAGATATACCATGTTGTTGGATTGGAAGAATCAGCATTGTGAAAATGACAATACTACCCAAATCAATCTACAGATTCAATGCAATCCCTATCAAACTACCACTGGCATTTTTCACAGAACTAGAACAAAAAATTTCACAATTTGTATGGAGACACAAAAGACCCCGAATAGCCAAAGCAATCTTGAGAACGAAAAATGGAGCTGGAGTAATCAGGCTCCCTGACTTCAGACTATATTACAAAGCTACAGTAATCAAGACAGTTTGGTACTGGCACAAAAACAGAAATATAGATCAATGGAACAGGATAGACAGCCCAGAGATAAACCCATGCATACAGTCACCTTATCTTTGATAAAGGAGGCAAGCATATACAGTGGAGAAAAGACAGCCTCTTCAATAAGTGGTGCTGGGAAAATTGGACAGGTACATGTAAAAGTATGAAATTAGAATACTCCCTGACACCATACACAAAAATAAACTCAAAATGGATTAAAGACCTAAGTGTAAGGCCAGACACTATCAAACTCTTAGAGGAAAACATAGGCAGAACACTCTATGACATAAATCACAGCAAGATCCTTTTTGACACAGCTCCTAGAGAAATGGAAATAAAAACACAAATAAACAAATGGGACCTAATGAAACTTAAAAGCTTTTGCACAGCAAAGGAAACCATAAACAAGACCAAAAGACAACCCTCAGAATGGGAGAAAATATTTGCAAATGAAGCAACTGACAAAGGATTAATCTCCAAGATTTACAAGCAGCTCATGCAGCTCAATATCAAAGAAACAAAAAACCCAATCCAAAAATGGGCAGAAGACCTAAATAGACATTTCTCCAAAGAAGATATACAGATTGCCAACAGACTCATGAAAGAATGCTCAACATCATTAATCATTAGAGAAATGCAAATCAAAACTACAATGAGTTATCACCTCACACCAGTGAGAATGGCCATCATCAAAAAATCTACAAACAATAAATGCTGGAGAGGGTGTGGAGAAAAGGGAACCCTCTTGCACTGTTGGTGGGAATGTAAATTGATGCAGCCACTATGGAGAACAGTATGGAGGTTCCTGAAAACACTAAAAATAGAACTACCATATGACCCAGCAATCCCACTACTGGGCATATACCCTGAGAAAACCATAACTCAAAAAGAGTCATGTACCAAAATGTTCATCACAGCTCTATTTACAATAGCCATGACATGGAAGCAACCTAAGTGTCCATCATCGGATGAATGGATAAAGAAGATGTGGCACATATATACAATGGAATATTACTCAGCCATAAAAAGAAATGAAATGGAGGTATTTGTAATGAGGTGGATGGAGTTAGAGTCTGTCATACAGAGTGAAGTAAGTCAGAAAGAGAAAAACAAATACTGTATGCTAACACATATATATGGAATCTAAGGGAAAAAAAAATGGTCATGAAGAACCTAGTGGCAAGACGGGAATAAAGACACAGACCTACTAGAGAATGGACTTGAGGATATGGGGAGGGGGAGAGGTGAGATGTGACAGGGTGAGAGAGTGTCATGGACATATATATACTACCAAATGTAAAATAGATAGCTAGTGGGAAGCAGCCGCATAGCACAGGGAGATCAGCTCGGTGCTTTGTGACCACCTAGAGGGATGGGATAGGGAGGGTGGGAGGGAGGGAGATGCAAGAGGGAAGAGAAATGGGAACATATTGTATATGTATAACTGATTCACTTTGTTATAAAGCAGAAGCTAACACACCATTGTAAGGCAATTATACTTCAATAAAGATGTTTAAAAAAAAAAAAAAACTACAATGAGATATCATCTCACACCGGTCAGAATGGCCATCATCAAAAAATCTAGAAACAATAAATGCTGGAGAGGGTGTGGAGAAAAGGGAACACTCTTGCACTGTTGGTGGGAATGTAAATTGATACAGCCACTATGGAGAACAGTATGGAGGTTCCTTAAAAAACTACAAATAGAACTACCATACTACCCAGCAATCCCACTACTGGGCATATACCCTGAGAAAACCATAATTCAAAAAGAGTCATGTACCAAAATGTTCATCACAGCTCTATTTACAATAGCCATGACATGGAAGCAACCTAAGTGTCCATCATCGGATGAATGGATAAAGAAGATGTGGCACATATATACAATGGAATATTACTCAGCCATAAAAAGAAATGAAATGGAGGTATTTGTAATGAGGTGGATGGAGTTAGAGTCTGTCATACAGAGTGAAGTAAGTCAGAAAGAGAAAAACAAATACTGTATGCTAACACATATATATGGAATCTAAGGGAAAAAAAAAAGGTCATGAAGAACCTAGTGGCAAGACGGGAATAAAGACACAGACCTACTAGAGAATGGACTTGAGGATATGGGGAGGGGGAGAGGTGAGATGTGACAGGGTGAGAGAGTGTCATGGACATATATACACTACCAAACGTAAAATAGATAGCTAGTGGGAAGCAGCCGCATAGCACAGGGAGATCAGCTCGGTGCTTTGTGACCACCTAGAGGGATGGGATAGGGAGGGTGGGAGGGAGGGAGATGCAAGAGGGAAGAGATATGGGAACATATGTATATGTATAACTGATTCACTTTGTTATAAAGCAGAAACTAACACACCATTGTAAAGCAATTATACTCCAATAAAGATGTTTAAAAAAAGAAAAAAAGACATCTTCTGGGACTTCCCTGGTGGTGCAGTGGATAAGACTCCAAGGTCCCAATGCAGGGGGCCTGGGTTCGATCCCTGGTCAGGGAACTAGATCCCACATGTATGCTGCAACTAAAAGTTCGCATGCCACAACTAAGGAGCCCACCTGCCACAACTAAGACCTGGAGCAACCAAATAAATAAATAAATATTAAAAAAATATATATCTTTTTGACTGTTGTGTGGGAAAGATCATAGGAGTTAAGAGTAGAGGCAGTGAGACCAAATTAGGGAGGTACTGAGATCTTTCAAATGAATGTAAAAACTGGCTTGTTGTTGGGTGGGAGCAGTGGAGGAAGGAAGTGGTCATATCTGGGACATACTTTGGAGGTACGGATAACAGGACTTGCTGTTGGACTAGAAGGCATAGGGGTGGGAGATTAGGAAGAATTAAGGATGCCTCCTAGATTCTTGACGTGAGCAAAAAAGTGTCTTTTGGTGTCTGAACACTCTTCATTGATCATAGCACTCATGGCATGCCTATAATAAGAGCTACTGAAAAGAGATACGATTCTGAAGGGAGCAAAGCATTTCTGCAGAGTATTAAATATTCCTTCACCACAATATGGGATTGTGCATGGTGGTTAGGAGTTGTAGCTCTTGAGCTACACTGCTCAACTTTGTACTCCATCCTGCCACTTCCTAACTGTGGATGTAGGTCAAATTAACTTCTTTGCCCATTTCCTCATGAAGGATAATAAGTAGTATATATCTCATAGGATTTCGTAAGGATTAAATGAGTTAACACATGTAAAGCACTTAGAAAAATGTCTGGCAAGAAATGAAAGTTACTGCATTTATTAAATAATTTTAATGGCTGTATGATATCCATTATATGAATACATTATAGATTATATAATTGATCTTCCCCTTTGTCAAACATTGATTATTTCCAATAATCTCTATTAACTATAGTTCTATAATAAACAATTTTCACATATACATATTTTTCCATATGATTATTTATTTAAGATAAATTCCTACAGTTGGATTTGCCGGCTCAAGTACTCTGGAAGATGCAAGATGTAAGGCTTTTGCTACATATTGCCAAAGATTATACCAGTTTATACTTCCACTAGTTGTGTATTTCCTCACACTGCAGCCAAATTTGGACATTATCATAAAGAAAAAGAAAAACAAATTTACCAGTCTGATAGAAAAAAAATGTCCCTACTGATTAAACTGATATTTAAAAAGTATTGAGTAGACTGAAATTTATATTAGCCATTGGCCATTATTCTATTGGAGTATTCAATTTGTAACAACTGTTTACTGCTACATATGCTTCAATCTAATTTATTTGACCAATGGATTGTTGTTGGATTCAATGTGTACATCTTTTACTATATTACAGCTGCCTTCCTTATACTGATATCATATAAATATCACTCATATTTTTAAAGGGTTAATTAAACTAATATTTATTTTAGTCTATGGTATAAGTTTAATATCTAAGGTTTTATTTTTCAAAATAGTTAAATTGATCAATACACTTTAACTATTGAATCTTTTATTTCTTCTCTAATTTAAAATGCTTGCCCTCTCAAATTATTGAGATATACCTACAGAAACTCCTATATAAGTATACAGATGACTGGACTTTAAAAATGCAATGCATCTACCTCATTCTTAATGTAAATACATAATTATTATACATGTTTGGCTCCGTTGTTTTAGCTTTCTCCTCCATTCTATTTACTCATCTCTGTGTTCCTGCTCCACTATTTAAAGAATTATAGCTCTTTAATCCCATTTTATTTCTGGGTGTGTAAGTCTTCCAAAGAACTCTCGTTTCAAAAAGACCTTCAAATTTTGACTGGAATAATAAGAAATGTAAAAATAAATTTTGGAGAATGTTAACAACATAATATATCAAATCTTCCCAACCAGGGATGTATATTCATTCATTTAGGTGTTCCTCAGGTTCAACAAATTTGAGTTGAGATATTTAAGCTAGAAAGACAAACAGCCAAACCAAAACCAAAAATAAAACAGAGAAACCAAAAGAAGGGGAAGGAGAATGTTTTCCCTTGAAGAAATTTTTTTTTCCAATGGCAAAATATCCATCACATAAAATTTACCATCTTAACCACTTTTAAGTATACAGTTTAGGGATATTAAATACATTGATGATGTTGTGCAACCATCACCACCATCCATCTCCTTAACCATTTTTCTTCTTGTAAAACCAAAAACTCTGTACCCATGAAACAACTCCTCATTCTCCCCTCTCCCCAGCCCCTAGCAACCACCAGTCTACTGTCTGTCTCTAAAATTTTGACTACTCTAAGTACCTCGTGTAAGTGTAATCATACAGTATTTGTCTTTCTGTCACTGGCTTATTTCTCTTAGCGTAATGTTCAAGTTTCATCCATAAAACTTGAACTGTGTGATAACGTATTGAAGAATTTCCTTCCTTTTTAAGGTTGAATACCATTCCATTGTATGTATATACAACATTTTGTTTAACCATTCATCTGTTGATGGACACTTGGGTCACATCTATGTTTTGCTATTGTGAATAATGCTGCTATGAACATGGGTGTACACATATTTCTTCGAGATCCTGTTTTCAATTCTTTTGGTTATATACACAGAAGCTGAATTCCCAGATCATCCATATGTTAATTGTATTTTTAATTTTCTTGAGGAACTGCTATACTGTTTTCACAGCAGCTATACCATTATAATCGCCCACAAACAGTGCACAAGGGTTCCAATTTTGCCACACCCTCACCAACACTTGTTGTTTTTGTTTTTTGATAGTAGCCATTGTAATGGGTGTGAGGTGGTATCTTATTGCAGTTTTGATTTGCATTTTTCTAATGATTAGTGATATTGAGCATCTTTTCATGTGCTTATTGGTTATCTGTATATCTTCTTTGTAGAAATGTCTTCTCAAGTCCTTTGCCCATTTTTGAATTGAGTTGTCTTTTTATTGCTGAGTTTTAGGAATTCTTCATATACTCTGGAAATTAATTTCTTACCAGATATATGACTTGCAGATATTTTTTCCCTTTCTGTGGGTTGACTTTTTACTCTGTTGATATTGTCTTTTGATATACAAATTTTTAAAATATTCATGAATTTCAATTTATCAATTTTTTCTTTTGTTGCCTGTGCCTATGGTGTCATATCCAATAAATCATTGTCAAATCCAGTGTCATGAAGATTTTGCCCTACTTTATCTTCTAAGAGTTTTATAGTTTTAGGTCTCACATTTAGGTCTTTGATCAATTTTGAGTTAATTTTTGTATATGGTGTTAGGTAGGGATCCAACTTCATTCTTTTGCATGTGGATCTCCAGAACTATTTGTTGAATAGTTCTTTCCCCATTGAATGGTCTTGGCACCCTTGTCAAAAATTATTTGATCATATATGCAAGAGTTTATTCTTGGACTCTTTATTCTATTCCATTGGTTTATATGTCTATTTTTATTCTAGTACCACATGGTTTGATTACTGTAGCTTTGTAGTAAGTTCTGAAATAAGGAGTCTTGCACCTTTGTTCTTTTTCAAGATTGTTTTGGTTATTTGGGGTCCCTTGATGTTCCATATGTATTTTAGGGTGGATTTTTTATTTCTGCAAGAAAATTATTAGGAGTTTTGATAAGGATGGCATCCAATCTGTAGATTGCTTTGGGTACTATTGACATCTTTTTTTTTTTAAATAAACTTTAATTAATTAATTAATTAATTTTAAAATTCTTTTGGCTGTGTTGGGTCTGTTTCTGTGCGAGGGCTTTCTCTAGTTGCGGCAAGCAGGGGCCACTCTTCATCGCGATGTGCGGGCCTCTCACTATCGCGGCCTCTCTTGTTGCAGAGCACAGGCTCCAGACGTGCAGGCTCAGTAGTTGTGGCTCATGCACCTAGTTGCTCCGCGGCATGTGGGATCTTCCCAGACCAGGGCTCGAACCCGTGTCCCCTGCATTAGCAGGCAGATTCTCAACCACTGTGCCACCAGGGAAGCCCTGACATCTTAGCAATATTAAATATTCCAATTCATAAACATGGGATGTGTTTCTATTTATTTATGTCTTCAATTTCTTTCACCACTATTGTGTAGTTTTTATTGTACAAATCTTTCACCTACTTGGTTAATTCCTAAGTATTTTATTCTATTGTAAGTGAACTTGTCTTTGTATTTACTTTAAGATTTTTCATTGCCAGTATATAGAAATGCAATTGATTTTTGCTTGTTGACCTTGAATCCTGCTACTTTGCTGAATTCATTTATTAGTTTCAACAGGTTTTTTTTTTTTTTGGTGTGTGTGATGTGTGGAATTTCTGGAGTTTTCTACATATAAGATTATATCATCTGAGAACAGAGATAATTTTACTTCTTCTTTTCCAATTTTATTGCATTTTGATTTTACTTTTTTTAGAAATGGTTAAATTTGACATCCTGGCATTATTCCTGATCTTAGAGGAAAAACTTTTAGTGTTTCATCCTTGAGTACGATGTTCACTGTGGGTTTTCCATATATGACTTCTGTTATGTTGAGATAGTTTCCGTCTATTTCTAGTTTGTTGAGCGTTTTTATCGTGACAGGGTGTTGAATTTTGTCAAATGCTTTTCTGCATCAATTGAGATAATCATATGTTTTTTTCCTTCATTCTGTTAATGAGGTGTATTTTATTGATCAATTTTCATCTCTTGAACCATCCTTGCATTCCAAGAATAAATTCCATTTGTCATGGTGTGTAATCTTTTTAATATGCTGCTGAATTTGATTTGCTAGTATTTTGTTGAAGATTTTTGCATCAGTGTTCATAAGGGATATTAATCTTTTTTTTTTTTTTCTTGTTGTGACTTTATCTGGGTATGGAATCATGGTAACACTGGCCTTATAGAATGAGTTAGAAGCTATTCCCTCCTCTTTCATATTTTGGAAAATTTTGAGAAGGATTGGTATTAGTTATTTGTTTGTTAGAATTCATCAGTAAAGCTCTCAGGACAAGGGGTTTTCTTCGCTGGGAGATTTTTGATACTGATTCTCATTACTAGTTATAGATTCAATTCAGATTTTCTATTTCTTCATGATTTAGTCTTGGTAGATTTTGTATATCTAAAATTTGTTCATTTTTTCTAGGTTAACAAATCTGTTTGCATACAATTGTTCATAGTACCCTTTTATAATTTCTATAGAGTAGATAGTAATGTCTCCACTTTCATATCTGATTTCAGTGATTAGATTCTTCTTTCTTATCTTTCAGTACAGGTGAAGGGGATTAGTTACCAGTATATTTACTAGGGAGCATCCTTGGGATCAGTGCCTATGGGAGGGAGGGGGCAGAGGGAGAAATGGAGCTGCCATAAGGGAACACAGTTGCCTGATAGTTTCAGCTAATACCACAAGGACCTCTGGAGCTAAAATGGTCCATCAGAGTTGTCCCACCTTGACTGCAATGGCCAGGCCTTTATAGCCCAGCCTCCATTCTTGGATATGTGCCACAACAGGAAGGGTGTCACCTTGGGTAAGGCAGCTCTTCATGGGAGGCCATCCCTGAGGGTTGACTGCTGAAGGTGACCTGTGACAGCAATCCCAGCAACTGGGGCGAAAAATCCTTCCTTGCAGGGGGATCAAAGACATGTCTTTTCACATCCATCACAAGAGCCTTGCTGAATGGGAGGATTAGAGATTGTGTCCAAGTGTTATCAACACTTGTAGCAAAATTTGGATGTGAAAGCAGGATTCTCTGGCTTCTAGTCCCTGTCTTTACCATTCTCCTTTGCTGTTAGACTACAAACTCTTTTTTAGGAGTTTGTGATTTGGAGTTATTTGTAATTCTTAGATACGAGTTGTTGAACTGTGGAGAGTCTTGCCAGTCAGGTTGGCTCAATCTATTTATCTTCATGCTCATCAACCACAACACAAACATTTAAGTCTATCCTTGAAGGTTTAGCAGCTCCAGCTATAGAACAGAATACTTCATACCAAGCTCTCCAAATGTCTCTCCAAACTCAAGAACTTAAAAACAAACAAACAAAAGGCAAACAAAAAAAACACAAAAAACAAAACAAATCTCTGCTTACTCCATTCTCCCTGTAGCTACACGCTGATAAATGGTAACCCTAAGGAGTTTTCTAAATCTACATTTTTCATGTCTGTAGATATCACCCTTCATCTGATGAATATTGAGCCAGAATTCTCCAGTACCAAAAAGGATTAGAGGACATTATTGGGACCTTGCTCTGAACCAACACAGGCTTCACCCAGACCTTGAATTCAGTCATTATATTCTACCTGCCCACTATATTGAATGTCAGTTTCTTTTTTTTATTTTTTTAAGCACTTACTCAAAGGCCACTTCCTCCGAGGATTAAATTACTTAAAATATAAAAAACACTTAAACCACACCTAGCATATATGTTTAAGAGTTTAATAATATTAGCTGTTATTATTATTATCTTTTTGGCTTCAAAAAATGGCTTTTGAATCTTCCAAATGAAGTTCTGTAATGTGTTCCCCACAGCTTATCCCCTTAGTTGTGTTAAAGGTGAAACAAACACTTTTTTTTCCCACATGCCATTGTCGCCTGCAGCTGTGGTTTCAGAAACAGTGATTGTGTTTGTGTACTACTTACTGCTTGGTCCACACCACGTCCCAGGCATAGTGTTCAAGCAGTGGCACAGAGAGGCAGAGAATGAGAGAGAGTTACAGTGCCAAAGTCACCCACAAGGTGTTGAGCCCCCGGGCTTCAGGGTTGGCATGGACTGAGAGACCACCTGGCCCCAAGGCCTCCTGCAGCTCCTCCTGTTAGTGCAGCCCCAGGCCTCCGTGGCACTCCTTCCTCAAAATGCAAAGCAGTCCATTCCATATCTGGACAACTGTTTTTAAACTTTCTTAATTGCAGACACTTTGGAACTTTCATCTAGGCTTATACTTCTGTTGTCTGGGACCATATAGACCAAGTTTCTGCCCTCTTCTTTAAGACCGCCCTTCAAAATTTATGGAGACTTATTGTAGCTAATCACTGTGGAATGCTGTTGCAGAGCTGTGCCTAGTATATTGACTGACTTCAGAGTCATTTTGTGTTGCCTAGTCCCCTGATTCATTATTTTTTTTTTTAGCATTTGCATATTTATTTCTTTTGAAAAAAATTTAAAAAGACAATTACTGTTTGTTAACCATTCACTATGAAGTATTAGGTACATATATCCATAATACTATAGGAACCATATAATACACTGCGGATGAAGTAGTACACAGTGGCATGGATCTTAGCATTCTCTGAAAGATACAGAAAAGCAAATAACAGTTGCCATAGAGGGAGATGAGTGACATATTGGAGCAGCAGAGATACCCTGTGATTGGGACTAGTTATGGAATGGAGTGTGACAAGGCAGAGAAAATAATGTTGAAACAGAGATCTACAGATTGAAGAGTATTTTAATAAAGGGTTGGGGATGGAGTGCAAATGTTTGAGTCGTGCATGTGCGTGTGTGTGTGTGTGTGTGTGTTCAGACAGAAAGAGCAAGATGAGTGGCTGACAAGACAGAGAAAATGGACTTAGTTATGAAAGTCTTATAAACTATAGTAAGATATGAAAATTTTATCTAAGAGCAGGTCTGGCTCCATAATGTGTGGGGGACGGTGCAAAATGAGACGATATAGCTTTATGTTCAAAAGTTATTAAGAATTTCAAGATGATAGAGTAAGCACTAAACCAAGATTGGGCTCTTCTAAGAGCAGGACCCTGTGTAATCCCTGCTTCATTTTTCGTGTCTGGGTATGAATTAGAGATTTCGTTTGATCCTTGGATGGGTTGATTTCACAGTTTCCTCTTGTCTTGCAGGCTAGTCTGAGAAGTCCTTTCTCCTTTCCTCTACTTACCCAAATGTGACTTTTTTTTTTTGGCTGCACCCAGTGGCTTGTGGGATCTTAGTTCCCGACCAGGGATTGAGCCTGGGTCCTGGCAGTGAAAACGCCAGGTCCTAACCACTGGACTGTCAGGGAATTCCCCAACTGTGACTTTTTAAAAAGACCCTTCATGTATGCCAGAAAATGCCATGGCTTATTTTTTCCTCAGCGTTGTTCTTGTTGTAATTTTTTTTAGGTGTACCTGTAGCTATATGTTTAGTTCTTGCCATCACTCCTCTGGGGAGCTGGAGAGAAGCTGAGGATTTAGGAGTGAATCTTACCACCTGGTTCTTGCCCCTGATTCAATGTGCTCACATTTCTATCTGAGCAAAATTTAGGGAAAATAAACACTATCAGTGAAGCCCACAAAGAGAACTGATGCTTCTGAAGGGCTGAAGGAAGGCAGGCTATTGGGATGTATGTGAGCACCAGCTTTTCTTTATGTACATTTTAAAAGTTGCTATTTTTTGGAAATAGTAATGCATTTTTGCATAATGGTAATATTACAGTCATGTGTTCCAAAAATCCAAACAGTGTTAACAGATATAAACTGAGAATCTGGTTCCCACCCTGTCTCTATTCACTTTGTGTTCCCTTGCTCATTGTACTTATCATTCTACTGTTTATTTTTAAAATAACAAGTAAATATAAATGCATATTCTTATCTCCCCCCTTTCTTACGCACTGGGTAGTTATACCAGAAACCAGTAATGCTCACCAACATTCACCTCTCCTCTATCTAGGAAAGACTTTGAGTGTGTGTATTTGCATGAGGAACTGACAAGAAGCAAATAGATTATAAACCTATCAAATTTTCTAGTGCATTGTAATGTCAGAGAAACTATGATCCAGGATTGAAAATGCTGTTCTATTTTCTTCAGGTTCTCATATTTATACCAGCAGGAAATTGGCTGTGAAATTTGGACTGCTCCAAAAGAGCACAAACATTCACTTCAGATATGGCCATAGGGTAGTGGACAGGGAAGAACTTCCCAGAGAAGGAGCCAGCTGTCATAGAAACAAATAGACAAGAGAGCTCTTCCCAAGGGCAGCTTCAACATCTAGTCAACTAATCTTCCCCACCCGCATAGTAGGAGGCCTTCAAAATGCCTTCCTAGAGAGATTTAGAAATTAATATGGATGCATCACTTTTGCATGTCTCCCATTCTTCTTTCTTGTTGAATGAGTGTTTCTATTTTGGTAATCCTTCCTTATTCACTATTATATATTCCATGTAGCTTGTAGGTCGCTGGACCATAAGGAGATATATCCAGATTGGACAGAGAGGATGAATTCAGACATCCTGGACTTTGAGTTTGGTGCAGTGACTGGATGGGACTTTGTGTTGTGTTTTCTGGGGAGGATGTAAGTGTGTTCAATATGCTGAAAAAGAAGTAAACTGGAAGTTTGATGGCCAGAACAGCACACTGTGGTGCAAGCTGTTACTATTCTTTAATAGTGATTTATTCTCCTCTTCCTGAGCATGCAGGCAAATTTTTCTCATCTTCCTTGTGGTTCAGGGTGACCACAGGACTGAGTTATGACCAATGGAATAAGAATAGATGTGATGTGTCCACTTCCAGGCTTGGCCCTTAAGAACCTTTCTCATTGATCCTGTCTCTCCTAGGACTCACCATCTGGCTGAATGGTGAGGAACCCAGGGAGGCAGGGGAGGGGAGAGTCACAAGATAGCATGGACCCCTCAATGATTGCATGGGGCAGAACTCTTCAGGAACCTGCTCTTCAGATGTCCTTTTGAGCCAGCTAGTAAAGCTTCTTCCTCTTCCTCTAGCCATTATCTCCTCAAATGCCCGCCCAGAGGCCTGTACTCAGTGCAAATATATGTACCACTAGAAGTCTGGAGATGGGAATTTGCCCTTGGAAGCTTTCTCCACCTATCCTGGCCCACCTTGCTCTGTCTGTCTGTCTGTCTCTCTGGAATTTGAAGCCTACACCCCATAGACTACTTTAGAGTCCATTTCAGAATTGTACATCTATTCTTACTCATCAGATCATAAACTGCTTGAACTCATAGATCTTTCATCACCTCGCTGTCCGGTAAAGTGTCTGATGCATAGTGGGGGATCATAGTCTTAATTAAGCAATTACTGATTTCCCAGTGGAGCAGGTGAGAGGTGACTGGGGAGCTGGGGTGAGGTATCTCCAAATCAAGCTCTGAGGCGGAACTTATGACCCTCTCCAGAGCTCTCCAGGGGTATTTTGAGGTGTGTTCCAAGAAAAATTCTAAATGAAGAGGAAATTATCATTTTTACTGATGATTCAGCCAAAGTTGAGCATCTACTTATCCAGAAAAATCCTGCTGACAGCTTTGCTTTTGTGACCTTTTAAGCATTAATGATTCTATAAGGAAGAGAAATCAGCTGGGAGTTATGTTCCCTTATTTTAAGTAGTTAACAAAAGTGTTTCTGGGCATGTGCACTTGGCTAAGGAGATTCTACTTTGAGTTGGGAAGGAAATTCCCTTTATGTGTTGTCTTTTTATAAAAAAGTCATCTAATTCTCTTCTACCCTTGGGGATATTTTTATTACTCTTAAAAGGCTTAAGAGTAGAAGGAAATTTTAAATATAGGCCTATATAAACAAATCATTAGTAAACTAATTCAATTCATGCAGCATTAATTGGGCATCTATTAAATTAAAGCCACTGTACCAAATGCAATGACACATGCAACAGCCATTGGTTAAATAAACAACTCGTTATGTTAAGTACGTATATGCACATATGCGAATAGGGAGATGGGGCAGAGAGGGAAAGCTGGGGTGATAAATGTAAGTCCATCTGCTATTTCGTTCACTATCTGTGGGACCTGGATGGTTGGCCATTAGTCACTAGGAGAGGCAGTACATTGTGATCAGTGGTTTGCAAGCTTGGCTGCATATCAGATTCACCTGGGGATCTTTTACAGGTCTTGATACACAGGCCATACTCCACACCAATTAAATCAGAATCTCCTGGGGTGTGTCTGGACATTGGTAATTATTAAAGCTTTATAGGTAATTCCAATGTGCAGCCAAGGTTGAGAATCATTAATGTGGTGACAATAACCCTGGCCTGGGTTTCTGAAATATAGTTCTAACCCAAGCTCTGGCACTGTTTTATTTTAACAAAATAGTGGAATGTCTCAGTGAGAAATTAACTGGTATCCTATGCCTTCTTTCAAAGCAAGAATTTTTACTGTCTTCCTTGGGCTGGGAGAATGCCTGGGAGGCTCTAAAGTAATGACATTCTTATTTTGGGTTTGCTCTTTGCTGTCAGAGATTGTTCTTGCTCCACGCATGACGCATGGCAGGGTTTATGGACTCTGGAAGGCATCAGATGGGTGTGGTAAAGGGAACAGTCATGGGGCGAGTCCATTTGGAATTTAAGATGTGCTAAGTAAAACAAAGCAAAACAAAACAAAATCTGTTTGTTTGAATAGAGTCCTTAAGCATTATGCTATATTGTCTCCCAGCAGGGTAAGGTATAGACATCTCAATACTTTCTTTTGTCTCTCTAAGGCCTCTTGACTTTTCCAGATTGAGAGTGAGTGGATCAGCAAAGGTGGTTACGAGAAAGGTTAAGGGAATTAATTAGGGCCTTGCAATTTGGCCTGGTGCTGCAGCTGTCTGTTTGATACCACAGGACTAATGATTTATTCCGGCACAGAGAAGAGCTACTGAATAAGTCACCACATTCTTGTTAGTGATTAGAAGGCTGGTCTAGCCCCACCCATGCTTTCATGGACCACTGGCTAGTACTAAGGCTAGAAAGTCCAAATTTGGGGGGGTGTTTTTTGAAGGCATGATCAAAATTCAAATGTATTAATCAGGGTTGTAGAGCACTGCACCCTACTAATTCATTAGTTCCCATTAATATGGTCAATTATTTGACTGACCTGAGGGAAAGGACATTGACCTGGTGAATGTAAATGATGCTTAAGGGTGTATGCTAGACCAAGGAGCAGGGCAAGAAACGTGCTACTTAGGGAAGGAAGACCCATTGACATCCTATAAGGAAGGACCCGGGAGAGTAGAGAGCTAGGAATTCTGTTCAGTAAAAATTTCTTCCCTCCCCTACCCCCATGATTCTAAAAGTAATCCTTGATCACCAGAGAAAATTTGGAAATGCAGAGAGACATTAAAAAAAGAAAACTACACTAAAATCACCCCGTAATCTTTCCTTCTACTTACCAACTTTCTGGTCCTTTGTTTCTATTCATTTATTAATGCAAAGTCCTTTGCCAAGAGAAATAAATCTAATATTTATGCCTATATTTACCTATAGTGTTATCCTGTGACTCTCAGATGGTCATTGCCCAAATGCAGTAATTCTTAACTGGTTTGCTGATGTGCTTTTCAGGAGTGCTGATGAAACATGAGCAGTGTTAAACTAAATTGTGGTCTTAGTGATTACACACACTCCAGTGATGACATCTCACATGAAATAAGGGTAAGAGCAGGGAGAAACTTACTGACAGTGAGAAGGAAGAGACTTGGCATAATCAAGCCTGTGCTTGCTTTCTGGAATGTTCTCTAGAATATGTAAGAATGTTGTCTTTCAAATATTTAAGAAAGTACTATCAGATCAGTCAACATGTCTAAAATAAAAACAAATACAGTTCAGTATAATGACCCAGAAAAAGTGCAAAAAACGTGATATTTAAACATTCAAAGACACTGTTCTTCCTCAGAAGTGATCGTGTTGATTTTAATAGTGATTTTTTTGAGTTTTTTTTTTTTTTAATTTTTAGTCTGCTATTAGGGCATTACCAAAATTTAAAGGACTCCAAAACAGTCACTGAACACAAGATTGAGAATTCCTACCTTAAGGAATAAGGGAGAGTGCATTAGTCTACTTGGGATGCCATAACAAAATACCACAGACTGGGTAGCTTAAACAACGGAAATGTATTTTTTTATACTTGAGGAGGCTGGAAGTCCGAGATCAAGGTGCCAGAGAGGTCTGGGAAGGCCTTTCTTCCTGGCTTGCAAATGGCCGTTTCTTTGCTGTGTCCTCACATGGCCTTTCCTCTGCGTGTGCATCCCTGGTGTCTCTTCCTCTTCTTATAAAGACACGAGACATATTGGATTTAGACACAGCCTTATGACCTCATTTAACCTTACTTACCTTCTTAGAGGTCCTATCTCCAAATATAGTCACATTGGGGGTTAGGGCTTCAACATATGAATTTTAGGGGGATTTAATTCAGACCATGACAGAGAGCATGTGATTTTTGCACATTGGAAGGCAGGTGAGGTTTATATTAGCCTTGGTATTGGGGAGGGTTTTTCATGCCCTAGGGACAAGATCATGGATATAGAAAAATCAAAACTGTGTTTTGGAAATGGCAAGTAGGGTTTAAGTTTAGCTGGAACAGAGTACTTGTGGAGGTAGTGATACAGGAAATAGGTTGAAAAAGGAGGTTGGGACAAAGTTATAGAGCCTTGGAGTAGGAGGGTGAGGATGTATCACTTGACTTGGGAAGATGGCTGAGAGCCACTGAAGAACTTTGAGCTGGGGAACGACATGGGTCAAAGCTGCATTATAAGCAGGTTATGCTGGTGAAGGATGGGTTGGAAGGTGTGGGTATTAGGTGGGAAGTAAGGAGGCCGGTTAGGAAGCCACTGAAATAATCAAGAATGGATAGTCCAGACACAGCTTGGTACGTACAGTATTGTTGGTAAGAGCATCGACTCTCAACCAGGGTGTCTGGTTTCAGACCTGATTTATACCACTTATATAACTGAATAACTTTAGGCAAATGGCATTACTTTTTGGGGCTTTTGTTTCTTTGTAAGGAAGGCAGGGCTGATCAAAGTGTTATGAGTTTTAGATGAGTCAGTTTATGTAAGGTGCTTAGAAAAGTACCTGGCATGCTCTATAAATGTTTGCTTATATAGTGAAGGTGGGAAAGCACTAGAGAAAAATCCCGAATCAACACTTTCTTTTTTCCCTGACCAACCAGAAAATAAAAGTTTTTCACTTAATGACGCCTGTGGTTCCACTACATTTATCTCTCAGGCCTACTTTTGTAAACAACTAGATTTCAGCCTGCTCCACTCTGCCTCCACTGACCCTGCCAAGAGAAACTCAAAATATACCCCACCAGAAACCCAAAATGCCTGTAAGCAACCAGTAAATCCTTTGCATCTAAGGGATGCGGCTGTTCTAAAAGTTTACATCTGGACTAAGTAAGGTAAGTAAATAGAAAGCCAGAACTATGCTTAAAAATCTCATTTTTCTGGATTCACTTGAACAACCAGTCTGTAATGAACCAAAACACTATAAACCCTGTATAGGAATGTAAACACATGCAGGGTGTATGCAGGACAAGCTCACAGAGGCAACATTATTGTGATTAAAAATATTGTCAGGTTGCAGTTTTCACTATGTTTTCAAAGGCATACAGAATCATTTTTTTTACATCCAATGCAATGTTCCCTGCTGCTGGTGGATGGTACTTGGACTCAGTTTGAGTTAGTCTATGTTTAGGATGAATTATGTAAAATCACCAAATCATCTGTTTTGTAAACATAAGAAAAGAAGTGATTCCAGTGAGTGGGAAAAGTTGTTCCAGATTGGAAAAATGGAAAACCAGGGCCAGATGGAAGTGTGTTGGAAGGCTTAAAAACACCAGCATTGCAAACAGTAAGCTCGCATCCTCTCCCATGCATTGAAGTGAAGGGAAATCTTATTTGTGTTTCCTAGGAACTGGAGTAAGAGACATATTTTTGTTATTCACTCATGTACTCATTACTTTATCCAAGTATTTATTATTGAGAACTTACTGTGCACCAGTTGCAGGGTTTCTCAGGAAGCTCATATTCCCATGGATTATAGGAAGATACAGCTATTATCTATATTATGATTATACAGTTTGATCTCATGATTTTACAGATGCAGAAACTCTGGTAAATTATAGTGTCAGGACCAGGCTTCCAGCTCCCTGATCCCCATTCCAGTGCCCTACTTGCCACGTAACCCTGGCGCTTGAGGTAGACCCTTGGGCATTCTTCATATTGCCCACTGTATAAAGGTGGGGAAAACAATGAAAGGCCAGATAATCAAGCCTAGGAAGATGACCAGTCGTGTCACTTAATGATCTCTTCTCCAGGGCCATAGCATCACTTTCTATGCATTTGCTTTTGCACTCCTTGGTACTAAGTGAAGGATGGAGAAGGATCACAGTCATGGTCTCACATCTGAGGTCTTCACCCATTATAACTAACGATTAAGCAAACAAAGAACTTCTGGTGCAAAGAGATCTAGATTTAAATTCCTGCTCTAGCATTTTCTAGTTGTTTTGAATTACCCCTCAAGACTCAGTTTTGTTTTGTTTTTTTTAACCTGTAAGGGAGGTGTGCTAATATTTCTTACTACTCAGTATTGTTGTGATATACTTTGGATAAGATGCTGAGCACGTTGCCTGAAGTGTGGTAAGCTCAATAAACGGCAGTTAGCATGGACATTTGTCTCTGTAAACAGAGAAGTGATAAACAAATACAATAATTTATTTTTGCTGTGTGGGTTAGGGTTCAACATAGCCCATGCCCTCAGGGAGCTCCCATTCCAGCAGACAAGGCAGACACATGCATAAGTAGTTTGCCTACAGAGCAGATTATGACAAGCGTTTTAGAGAAAACAGCAAGAATCTTAGAATAGAGGAGCAAGGGAGACTAATTTAACTTTCTGCATGTCCCCAGTCATGGTCTACTTCTTATTGAAGATGGAATCGAATAAGTGTTTTCGATGGAAAAAACAAAGTGATTTAGTGGGTTGGATGTGAGAATTTATTTTAGGTGGGTTGAACAGGATTGAACAGTTGTGGAAGAAGTTCAATGAAAATTAAACCTTTTTTTTCTATCCTAAAGTTATTAATATGATAATGTCTGCTAGCCTGTGCTAAGGGAGCCAGAGAAAATAATACCTCTTTATCGAAATTTAAATTTGTTCAGGGAAAAAACAGAGAATCAGTTTATGTGTGAGGTGTGATTTCACAGTCAAAAACAGGCTCGTGGAAATGTGGTTCACTTAGAGGTGCAGTGTTTTATGATGCTGCGGCTTATGATAAAAAGAGCAGGGAATAAACAGTATAAAATATTGATGTTATAAAACATTTCACGTGAGCTAACATCAATAGAGATGGATAGGGCTTTAACATAATTAATGCCAAACTGCCTCTGTCTGTCATTTATTGTAGAACAGACAAAAGCAATTCAATAAGCTTTTCCAGAGCAGGCCTACAAGATCTTAATTAATGGGTTAATGATTTTAGGAACAACAATAAGGTAGTATAGGGCTTCACAAATGACTGGGAAGCTGAATCCCAAATTTAAGATATTTTTAGGTCAGAGGTAGAAACCAGAGATGTTTCTCCCCCCTTTACTTGCTTTTTAACCTCAATACTTCTGACATTTTTTGTGCTTCACTTAAGAAAAGACATAATAAGACCTGGGTTTGACTCTTGGACCCCATTTGCTAGATGGAAGAGACTTTATTTCATCATCAATGTCACAGTTTCCCCATCATAAAATGAGGGAATTGAGTAAGATGATTATTGGAGTTTCTGAATAGAGTTGTCAGATTTAGCAAACGATGAAAACAAAAGCAAAACAAAACCAACACATAGTTAAATTTAAATTCGAATTTAACTGAGCACCCTGTATTTTATCTGGCAACACTATCTCTGAGGTGTCAGTCATACACTTTTCTCAAATGAGTTTTGAATAGTCACTGGACTCAGGAGTCAAAATACGCTGGGCTCAGCTTTTTATTTTCCCTAATAAATCTGGACTGGATAATTTGGCTTTGAGTTACAACCAGTTTCCCATTCTTGCAACGATTATTCCCAATTAAAATTACTAAAAATTAAATGCAGGCAATCCCCATGCAGGGGAAGAAGCAAAGAGAGGAGCTGGAAGGGTTACTCCAAACGTGCTCCCATGCCCCACCCCACTCTCGTCCACCCTAGGGAGTGGAGTGGACCACCCCTCTTAGAGGCATAAAGAAAGGTTAATGGGCAGATTACCATCTATGACAATCTTTCATGGGATGGGATGGATTCCATTTCGCTGCTGCTCATGCAAACTTCACCATAAAGTATAAGGGAAAAGCGATTTAATTTACTCATTTAAAATTGATTGAAGGCTTCATAAATACCATTTAAAAAATAATAGCTAGCACTTATAGAGCTTACTACTTGCAACTAGTTAAATGCTTTATGTTTATTAACTCATTTAAACCCTTCATAAATCCTATCAATTAGCTTCTATTATCACCATCATCCCACTTGACAGATGAGGAAACTAAGGCACACAAATGTTGAGTAATTTGTCTAAGGTCACATAGCTAGTAACAGACAAACTCAGCACCTGAACCCAGACTATCTGGCTCCAGCGTCTATGCCCTTGACCACAATATTAGAGGTCTCTTGTCATCAATGTTGACACTCCATCACCAATTGCTGGAGAAAATATTCAATACAAAATTTAAAAAGGCACTGATAACTATGTAAAGTTGAAAAGTGGGCAAGACAACTCCTATCTACAGGATATATGGTACACATGTACTTGATATGTGCGTGAGTGATGTTATATATATCTATACATTTATATCAAGGCTTTTTATATAGATGTGCATATCTCTGGAAGTCAAGGCATGCTATATTGAGAGGTAAATGAATATTTTTTCTAGTGTCTCTCCTGCCATATCTCTTATGTTGTTGGCTTTTCTCTTTTTGCTGTGGATGTCACATAAAAACAAATTCAGTGCTTCATGTAACAAAATTTTACTGAGTAAGTACTGTGTTCTAGGCACTGTTTTGGGCTCTTGAAATATAAATATGCACAGACTGGGTTCTTTATTAATACTGTTGATGATTGGCTTTGTGGAGGGATGGTCAAGACCAAGAGAGGAAATTTCAGGCAGCTCTTATTTGAGAAGTGGGGAGACAGAGACTGTACACGACATGTCAAAGAGAGTTTTCCAAACAACAATCTTCTCTGCAAACACTCTTGGAGAAGTATCTTAACAAGAAAAGAAGCAACAAAAGTAATAAAAACAAGGGATAATAAGAAGAATCTAATAGAGTTTGGGAAACAAGGGAATATTAGAATTTAGGTCTAGCTATGTGTAAAACTGATCCAAAGTTAACAGTTATTTAAATAAGGTATTATAGGTATTTTAACGGGGCCTGAAAAGATGTCCACATCCTAATCCCTGTAACACATGACTATTGTTACTATGTGGCAAAGGAGACTTTGCAGATGGGGTTATGTTGCAGATTTTAAAATAAAGAGATTACCACAGATTATGTGGATGGGCCCAGTGTAATATAAGGAGGGAGGAGGCTCAGAGCCAGAACAGGAGATCTGATGCCCGAAGGAGACATTGGAGTGATACAAAGAAGGGGCCATGACCCAAGTAATGCAAGTAACTTGTAGATGTTGAAAAAGGCAAGGAAACAGATTCTTCCTGAGGGCCACCAGAAGGGATATAGCCCTGTCTACACCATGACTTTATGACTTCTGATCTTTAAAACTGTATGATAATAAATTTATTTAAGTCACTAAGATTGTGACAGTTGGTTATAGGAGCAATAGAAAATCAATACACAAGGAATGAGTTATTTTTCTCCTAAGAAGAATCAAATGGTAGGTGGTACAGGACTCGTGGGATGGTTTTGCTTCACAGGATTGTCAAGAATCCTGGCTGCTTATAGCTTGTTAATCTTTCCTCTTAAAAATGTTGGTTACATTGATGATCAAAAATGTCTCAAAACTAAAATATGTTTCAAGCAGCTGGATGAAAGAAAAGGAAAAGAGAGGTCATGTCCCTTCTCTCTCTTTTTTTGAAGTATAGTTGACATAAAATATTATATGTTAAGGTGTACAACATAGTGACTCACAATTTGTAAAGGTTATACTCCATTTATATTTATTATAAAATATTGGCAATATTCCCTGTGCTGTACAATATATTCGTGTAGCTTACTTATTTTATACATAATACTTTGTACCTCTATCTTTGTACCGCTATCTCTATCTTGCCCCTCCCCTCTTCCCTCTCTCCACTGGTAACCACTAGTTTCTTCTCTATATCTGTGAGTCTGTTTTGTTATATTCACTAGTTTCTTTTATTTTTTATATTTGTATATCACATATAAGCGATATCATACAGTATTTGTATTTCTCTGACTTATTTCACTTAGCATAATGCCCTCCAAGTCCATCCAGAATGAAATGGCAAAATTTCATTCTCTTTTATGGCTGAGTAGTATTCCATTGTATATATATATATACTGCATCTTCTTTATCCATTCATCTGTTGATGGACACTTAAGTTGCTTCCATAGTTTAGCAATTGTAAATAATACTGCTATGAACATTGGGGTGTGTGTATCTTTTCAAATTATTGTTTTTGGTTTTTTTTGGATATATACTCAGGAGTGGAATTGCTGGGTCATATGGTAGTTCTATTTTTAGTTTTTTGAGAAACCTCCATACTGTTTTCCACAGTGACTGCAACAATTTACATTCCCACCTACAGTGTAGGAGGGTTCCCTTTTCTCCTCATCCTCACCAACATTTGTTATTTGTGTTCTTTCTGATGATAGCCATTCTGACAGGTGTGAGGTGATATCTTATTGTGGGTTTGTTTTGCATTCCCCTGATGATTAGCGATGTTGAGCATCTTTTCATGTGCCTGTTGGCCATCTGCATTTCCTCTTTGGAAAAATGTCTTTTCAGTTCTTCTGCCCATTTTTAAATTAGGTTGTTTGTTTGTTTTTTTTTGATGTTGAAGTGTATGAGCTATTTATATATTTTGGATATTAACCCCTTATTGGTCATATCATTTGCAAATATTTTCTCCCACACAGTAGGTTGTCTTTTTGTTTTGTCAATGGTTTCCTTTGCTGTGCAAAAGCTTTTGAGTTTAATTAGGTCCCATTTGTTCATTTTTGCTTTTATTTCCTTTGCTTTAGGAGACAGATTCTTCCCTCCCCAACCCCCCAATTTCTATGATTTATGTCAAAGAGTGTTCTGCCTATTTTTTCCTCTAGGAGTTTTATGGTTTCCAGTCTTACATTTAGGTCTTTAATCCATTTTGAGTTTATATTTGTATATGGTGTTAGAAAAAGTTCTAATTTCATTGTCTTAGATGTAGATGTCCAGCTTTCCCAGTACCACTTATTTAATCATGTTCCTTCTCTTGAAGTAAATGTTCCAGAAATTGCACACATAATTTCTCACATATCTTTGGCCAGAACTTTATCACATAGTCATGCTGCAAATGAGGCTAGGAAATGTAGTCTTTATTTTGAGTAGCTGTGTGCTCAGTGAAAAGCCAGGGCTCTCTCACTATAGGAAAGAGGGAGAATAGATATTGGAGACAACTAAGCAAGTAACAGTAAAATTGCTATCCCTCTTAATAAAAGAAAAAAGGTGTAGAATATTCTATGTATAGATTATCAATGATACCCACAAGGTTTGGGGAGATGCAGGGGTAGACAAAATGTTCATCAGAGCACATTAAAGCATTTGTCTGGTTGAGGAAAGTATACAGATATTTATTAGCTTTTAAATTGTTAGTGATTTAAATATAGGTATATGTCCTGAAAATTTAAGAATTACTTCAGGATATTAAAAATAGAATGCGTAATTTCCAAACAACCAGAATAACTTTTGACATATCCAATGACAGGTATATTGGGAGGGAAAATAGGAAACAAATAAAATTTTTATAAATAAAAAACACAAAACAATTTGGTAGCAGTAAGTTCTAACAAAGTAGTAGTTACAATAAATATAAATGATTATACTCACCCACCAAAAACAGACCTTTTCAGTTTGGATTAAAAACACCATTATGTTATCTATATAAGCTACATTTAAAGAAGAGTGTACAGGAAGATTAAAAATAAGGCATAAAAACATTAGACAAATACAATCTGATAGTAAGTCAGAATAGCAATTTCAAACTTGAACAAATTAGAAATGGAGAAAAATTATCATCAGAAAAAAAGATAGATGTAACATACTGGTAATCCGAACAACAGATGAAGATATATAACAATCATAAACATATTTGCTTCCAACATAACAATGTATGTTCAAATGTATAAAGCAACAACTGACAGAACTATGGTGGAATAAAGGTAAATTAATATCTGGAGTTGGGCAGTCCTTGAAAACACTTAATTAAAACAGATGAAAGGAAGAAAAGGAATAAAAGATTGGAACAACAGCATTTAGAAGGAAATTTGGTGCTTTAAAAACATCTATAAAAATAAAAACTTATTTTCCACTGAAGAAGAAAAATAGCAACAACATAATATTATCCCATATAAGTGAGGAAGAAAGAAATAATAAAAAGAAGAAAATAAAATTAATGGAATAAGAAACAATAAAAATATATAAACGAGCACAAATAAACTAATAAATTTTAATTCTTTGATAAGATAAATAATATACATAGGTACTTGGTAATATTGATTAAAAAAGAAGATAAAAGTTAGAAAAATACAAAATGGAAAGATATAACTATAGATGTAATGAGCAGATGTATGATTATAATTATAGGTGTAATAAATAATTATATGTGTAAAGGAGATTACAAAAGCAGTAAATGCATGAAAGACCTGTAAACTGATAAACCTAGATGGAATAATTAAATTTTTGTAAAAAATTCCACAATCAGCAGAAAAAGAAATAGAAAATTTGAAATTAAAATAATTTCAAATTCAAACATCATAGGGACTTCCCTGGTGGCACAGTGGTTAAGAATCCGCCTGCCAATGCAGGGGACACAGGTTTGAGCCCTGGTCTGGGAAGATCCCACATGCCGCAGAGCAACTAAGCCCTTGAGCCACAACTACTGAGCCTGCATGCCACGACTACTGAAGCCCACACGCCTAGAGCCTGTGCTCTACAACAAGAGAAGCCACTGCAATGAGAAGCTCACGCACCTCAACGAAGAGTGGCCCCCGCTCACCACAACTAGAGAAAGCCCGTGTGCAGCAAAGAAGAGCCAACACAGCTAAAAATAAATAAATAAATAAAACATTCAAACATCATAAAAGAAACTGAAATGGTTCTTGGGAAAGTCCCCATCCCAACCTCTATCCTCTACTAAACGGTTTGTAAATGATTTCTTAAAATAAAAATTAAGAAACAAATAATCCTCTTTATACAGGTGTCCTAGATAATGAAAAAATAAAAAAGGCTGAAGTGTTTAAATTATCTTCTGAGGCTAGTGTAGCATTGATTTTTTTTTTTTAGCATTGATTTTTGACTGTATAAAAATGTTATATGTTAAAAAAAAGGCGAGTTTTATTTATAAACATAGATGTAAAAATTCCAAAGTAATCATTAGATCACAAATTACATTAATTAAAAAAAAACATATTATGATCTTATATGGTTTAACTCAACAATGCAAGGACTTTTTCACATCAAAAAGTTATCAATGTAAATAGCATATTAGTTTACTAAGTAAATAAATCATATGCTTAATTCAATAGAGGTAGAGAATTACTGAATAAAATTCAAATTTTACATACTATACAATTTTTTCTCAAAGATAGGCATAGGAAAGTACATCACTAACTAGCTAAAAGCTATATATGAAATATTTCCAGCAAACATCTTATTTAAAGAAGGAACTTTAGACATATTTCATATAAGACAAGAAAGCCTTATTTACACTACTAGTTAACCTAATGCTACAGAATATAACTGGTATAATAAAGCAAGAAACACAGTTAGATATCAATATTGGAAAGAGAAAGAGTTTCAGATGACATAACTGTTTATGGAAATTAATACAATCCTTTATGCTATTTGGTGTAGAATCATAATTTGGATAAATGATGGATACAACAACCAACAGCATTCTTCACACCAGGAATAGATAAGTAAAATGTGTTTGTTATTCACAGTATACCAATACAACTTTAAAATATGTGTATTAACCTAATAAAAATTGTATAAGATGATTTTGGAGAAATTAATGTCTCTATCTAAAGGCATACAAGAAGATCTAAATAAGAGTAGAGATAAACCATGTTCATGGATGGGATAACTTAACATTTTAAAGATGTCAAATTTTCCCAACTTAAATAAACTGCACTTGGAATTGTAAGCAACACCTCTGCAGAGACATCTGAAATACTGGGTCTAAAATATATTTTGAAAAATAAAAGTCCACAAGTAAATGACAATTTTGGAAAAGAAAAGCAAAAGGGCATATTTGTTGTACTCTGTATTACTACATAACCATAAAAGAAACAATGCGGCCTATAACATTAACAGATAAATAGAATAATGGAAAAGATTAAAGAGCCATAAACAGTCCCATATGATATATGGTATAAAATTAAGGTGACTATTCCAATTTGCCTGGCAAAGTCCTAACTTTGTGCCTGTTGGCCTACTAAAATTACAAATAATATCCCCCTTTACTCTCAAATCTCTCTCAGTTTGGATTATAAATGATTAGATGTCCTTATATGTACTAGATTGATACAATAAATCAGTGAAGGAAAGATGGATTTTTTTAGCATATAGTATTGCCAAAAGTGGCTCAATAAATAGAGAAAAATAAGAATTGATAAAATTTCTAATGCATTGAACTCCTAAATATATAGATAAATTATAAGCTAGTGAGAAAATGTTGGAAGACAGCCTGGTGACTTTGGGGTGGGAAATGTTTCTTGAACAGTACCCAAAAAGTCCAAACCATAATGAGAAAAATGGATCTGACTACATTAAAAATTAAGAATTTCTGTTCAGCCAAGGACACTGTAGATAAAGGTAGCAGATGGGAGACAGACTGGGAGAAGATAATTACAGCATTTAAAACTGACAAGGGATTAATATCTAGAATAATTAAGCAATTCCTGCAAATCAACAATAAAAAAAGAGGAATTGGCAAAGACTATGAATAGGCAATTCACAGAAGGGGAAACCCAAATTACCTACATGTTCATGAAGAGATCCCCAACAACACAAGCAATGAGAGGGATATAAATTAAAACCACAATGAGACTCATTTTACACCCACCAGATTGGTAAAAATTAGAAAGTCAGATGGTACCCTTGTTGGCACAGATGTGGGGAAATGAGAATCCCCATGCACTGCTGGTGGGAGTGTAAACTGGTGAGCCATTCTGGAGAGCAATCTGTCAGGAAATTGAATATGTGTGAATCTCATGGCCAGAAATTCCTCTTCTGGATCTATACCCTAGAGAAACTTACACAGAGCCATAGATGGCATATACAAGGATAGTCAGAGCATTATAGTTTGGGTCGGGAGATGTTGCTTGGTGGAAACAACAGCGAGAAACAAAGCATAATAAAGCTAGAGCAGGCTCTCCTGAGTCTTCAGGCTTGTATTCCTTGCTAAATCTATTCGTTAAGTAGGAGTGTAATTGCCCCATTCTACCTTAGTCCTAGGACACTGTCAAGGCCCATATACTGCCCCTTCCCCGGCACTCCCCAAACTTTTCAGTGCTCTGTTGTGGAAACTATCTAGGAAGTTAAATACATCTAAAGTATTAGTAATATAGTGGAGCATTTAAAAAAGTGTTGTTAGCACAGGATGAAGGCAGTTCTTAACCCAGGGGAATGGTGATGGTGGTGATAGAATATAGGTTTCAGGGACAGCCAAATAAGAGAAATCCATGACATCTCTGAGTGCAGACAGGAGGTTTAGAAGTTTGGAGACCCCCTTCTGCTCTTTCCCTTCGCATAGTGAAAGGGAAGCAACTCCATAAGTGAATATGGCTGTGAAAACATGTACCAAGAGCCACAAAGTTTTTTCAGTTTTAGCACAACTCTAGTTTTTTTTTTTTTTTTTTAAGTAATGGCCTGTGATTTTTTAAAAAAAATTTAATGAATGAATGAATGAATGAATTTGTTTTTGGCTGCGTCGGGTCTTCATTGCTGTGTGGGCTTTCTCTAGTTGTGGCGAGCGAGGCCTACTCTTCATTACAGTGCACGGGCTCCTCATTGCTGTGTCTTCTCTTGTGGAGCACGGGCTCTAGGCACACGGGCTTCAGTAGTTGTGGCACACAGGCTCAGTAGTTGTGGCTCGCAGGCTTAGTTGCTCTGTGGCATGTGAGACCTTCCCAGGCCAGGGCTCGAACCCGTGTCCCCTGCACTGGCAAGTGGATTCTTAATCACACTGCACCACCAGGGAAGCCCACAAATCTAGTTTTGAACATCAAGTTATTAAAAGAAAATTTTTCCTTGTTTTCCTGTCATTTCAGGAAAACCAAGAAAATAAGTGAAGTTTGTCTCAATTCAGAGGGAACCTCAGAAAGGGGATCATTCTCAGATATCTCTCTCTCATTCCAGATTTATTTATTGTTTTAATTTTTCAAAGAACCACAGAACATTAGAGATGGAAGTGGCTTCCAAAAAGTTAACTAACATAGCTCTAGCCTGCTATGGAATTCTCTCCACAAATATCCATTCCCTAATAAGTTAATCTCAAGAATCTACTAGAATCAGGCCATTGATCCATTCCTTTAAGAGACGTTGTCCCGTCCTTAAGAGAGTTTCCCTGGGACCCGGTTATAACTCTTGGATCTCACCTCCCTCTGTGAAGTGAGATCACATTTCTTATAAATCTTATCTTCCACATGATGTGCTCATTGTGGTGAGGAATAAAATGAACTTTAATGAAGATGAATTAATATTAATGAAGACTAAATAGACTTTTCTCTCTCCCTAGAAATTCAAGAAAAGAGTGAGATATTGGATCTCTACTTCCTAACCATCCACCAATTATTTTTAAGCATCCCCAGAGGTACACCTATGGCTGCAAAAATAAGCCTCCACAGTCATGGTTGCCAAAGTGCCCGTCTCCCTGGTAGTTTCATCACTGTCTCTGCTGCTGGTATGCCCTGTGGATGGTGCCAAGAGAGTTATGCCAAGGGTTCTCTTGGGCTTTTCTCTTGCCCTCTAAATCCCACCTCAGGCAAACTGCTTTGCTCCTTGCTGTGGCTGAGGTCCTTGGCATCCACCGATGGAATCAAAATGCCATTCTGTCCACCATTAAGAGCATTTCTGTGCCTGCCTTCTAAAGCTGGTACCACTGCTGATACTGGTGCTACTCCTGCTGATGTCTATGAGATGGAGAAGATCCCTTCCCCCTCTTTGTGCCATTGTCTCTTACACTGTTCCCATGGTGGTGTATCCCCTTACACCCAAAACTTTATGGCGACAATGGGTGAAAACGTCCCATTAAAGGTTTACTTGCAAGTCTTCTTTCCCCAGGATTTGGGCACAAGTCCCTGGGGACTGAGCTGAGTGAAGAGTCTAAGGGAAAACATTGGGTGGTCTTCAATATTATTCCTCTCTTCAGTTCAGATGCAGTTTCAGGCATCTCTGCCTGGGTTTTGGCAACATTCCTTAGACTGACTTATTTCCCAGGAGACTCCTCAGGTCTGTTCAGTCCTGAGCACGCCCTCTATATAGGTCTGGGCTTCTCCAGACTTGTCTCAATTTTAGGCTGAAAGTAGCTGCAGCTTGAACTGGGACCCCTTTGCCCTTTATCTACATAACATCACAGCTCTAGATATGATGGATGAAAACAGAATGGGGGAAGGGTTATTGAAGTGCAGACCAGCCACAGCTATTTTAGGACAGCACCAGTCTCCCTTCCTCCCTTTTCTGCTTTCTCTCACTTGGTTAAAGAGGAGCTCACCTTCCTCTAGAAACTGGATCATTTCACAAGCTGAAGTTTCACTTAGCATGGTCATTACATTTTCTGAACTCACTGCCAGGTCCAAGATGATGAACTAAAAGCTGCTTGAGTTATCCAGGTAACAGGGAAAACACGGCATTATGGTTAAGAATGTGAACTTTGAAATCAGACAGCCTTGGTTCAAATCCTAACTCTGTCCCTTTCTAGCTGTGTGATTTGGGCAAATTGTTTAACCACGCTCAGTCTCAGTTTCCTTATCTGTCAAAGGAGACTAGCAATACTACCTAATTCACAGGATTACTGTGAGGATTAACTAAGTAACATATGTCATGGAGCATCCAATATGTGGGAGGTACTTCCTTTGTTAATTAGGGAGCAAACCAAAATCACACACAGGACACGGGTGAGGTGCTCATGGCATCAATTGCCACCTTTAAGTGGGGAGGTGGAACTTCCTGGTCTGAGTCATTCACACAGATGTTGGCAATTTTGTGCCCTATTACCTGGTGATGGGGCTCTCTGTTGGCAGAGAGGAGTATAATTTCGTTTGGACCACCTGAGCTTACTCTCTGCTAGGCTTTCAAATGGGGGAGGAACCCAGCAGATTCTGCAACTGCCTTGCACAGAGCCCTCACCTTTACACACAGAGCCATCTTATCCTTGTTGCTTCAGGTCTGTTTATTTCCTTAGAATGTTGAATGTCAGATACAAACCCAGACATAAATCTCAAGCCTAATAATTTGGATTCTGATATAAAAATCAACACCCCCTCCCCTAAGCTTGGGATCCTTCTGGGTCATTAATGTCAACTTTAGAGGCCTGTTTCTGACGTAGTGGGGTGTTCCATAAACAACGGTTGAAGCGAATTGAGCTACCTGATGGGTGTCAGGGCTGGTTATGTCCTTAAGAGGTCCCAAACATTGAAAAACTAAAATATTCTCATCTTTAGGAATTGGAAAATATCCTAGGTCATAAAATAAGTATCAGAAAGCCAAAAGAAGATGAAGTTTGGTGACATGATTGCAAATTTAATGAATTTGTAAGCTATCAAGAATAAATGTCTTTGCCAATTTCATGCTTTTTGGTTGCATTTATTTTTCTACCATCTTAGCATGTATTTTATCCCCCTTTGTGTCATCCAAGACTGCTAGACACATAAAAAGTTTTAAATTAGAGGTGAATAAAAATATTGGTAACATTTTCCATCTATAAGGTGTTTCACAATTTATAGATCATTTAGATAGCTACATCTCAAAAACCTCACGCCAACCCTGGTCCACTGTAGATTTTCAAGAAATGGGTTTTGAATGAAGAGCAAGGAGGAAGGTGTCTGTCATCTTATGTCTGCAGATGAGCAGACAGCGTCCCAGAGAAGTTACGTAATAACTGGGCTGGCAAGTGTCAGAGTTGGCTCTCACGTCCAGGGCTTCTGACTGCTCCTTTATATCTCAGCTGCTTAGGGCACACTTGACAATCCCTGGTGAAAATGAACTCAGTCTTGCCCGAAGAAAAGTATGCCAAAAAAATAGAAAATGCAATAGTTTCTTTTGACATTTAGATAAAGCATTATATCACAACATATAATCTGCTAAGGCTGGGAGGAACCTTATTTTACAGAGGAGGAAACTGATGCCCAGAGAGGGGGAGAGTTACTTGCATGAGATGCACAGTGGCTCACCAGCAGGATGGGCACTAGAACCCTGGTCTTGGCCCAAAGACCTCCATAAAGGGGACAATGGCAACTAGCCATAGTAGGCCTGGTTCCCATCACCACTCGTGACTGGTGACACTGATCACACTGACCATCCACTGTTTATTCTCCTTTGTCAGGCCACAGAGAATACTATTGCACCTACTAATTATAAGGCCTTTCTAGTTTCTCCTCGCTTCTAAGGTCACAAATAAATGGGTCCTGCTCAGAAAACAGAGGCAAGAATATACACAAACTAAATCCAAAGTAAGAGATAAGGTAAATCTGAAGCATCAAATACTGGCTTGAATATAATAGGGCCTAATGAAGTCTGAGTTTTTACAAAAATAAGATTCTTTCTTTGAGGAAAAAATATGGAGAGGGTGCAAATCAAAAGGGACACAAAAGGAGCACTGTAACGACCCCAAGACTGGGAATCAGGGGGGCGTCAGGCTGTGAAGAGGTTTCCAACACTTCCCCTGGCTTTCTCTGTGACCCAGAGCAAGCCATTTCTTTCTGAGGCTCAGTTTTTCCATCCACCAACATGGCAAGTTTGAACCACATATCACGCGGGCCTTTTATGGGATTTGACCTTCTGTGACATTAAGTATTCTCTTTATTTTTCATATTTTCCCCAGGTGAAAGAACAATTTGTTGATTTACTAAGAAGCAGTCTGTCACCAAAGTCAATCCTGTGCTTAGCTTGTTGAAATTTTTTGGGCGACAACTTCCTGCAGGGTCTGGCTTGTGTATATTGAGAGCATGCCATTCACCACCTCAATTTCGGTGCTGGAATGGCCCTGGAATTCTGTGACGCCCACTCTTGAATTGGAGAAGGGCACGGTGACATTGGCATTTCTGCTTGGGGCTAGTGGTTGAATTGCCCTTTAAAACTAGTAGCTGGGTTGTGATCCAGAGATGGCTACTGACGGGAGCCAAAAGTTTCCGCAAGAATGCCATTACAAGAAGTGACTTTCATTACCAGAGGAGAAAGCCGGCTCCCTCGAAATAATGAGGTCTCTCTGAATGATGAGTGCCATCTACAGCATTTGAGCTATACCCAGGAGAGGGAACTAACACAAGGAACTGAACTTTTTTCATGTCTCATTTTCCTATCTCATGATCCAATATCAGTGTTTCACTGGTGTCTGTTTTCTATAAATAGTAGGCACAAAGCTGATATCTAGGGAATGTTGGATAAATAAATGAGTCTTGATGTCTAAAATCCGTACATCTCCTCAAAGAATTAACAGGAAAGAGACAGAGGAGACATGGACATAAATTAATAAATACAAGGTAGCCTGTGACCTGTACTATAAGAAAGAGATAAGTATCCCTGGGACTTCAGAGCTGGAGAGATTAAATGGGACATCATGAAAAAGAAGGAATTTGAGTTGAGCCTTGAAAGACAGGTATGCTTTTCATACGTAAAAATGGTAAAGAGTAGGAGAGGAGACCCAGGTTAAGAAAGGCATAGCAAAGGCAGGAACGAACTATTTTGGGCAGAAAAGAGCTGTGGTCTAGGATACATGAGGTGGGGAAGAAATCAAGTCAGTTGGTGGTGGTCTTGAAAGAAACTAGAATGACAGAAGCTTTGGACTTCTGTTGAAAGTGGAGAGCCACTGGACATTTTTGAGAAGGGGCAGGCTATGATCAGAACAAAGATTAGAGTTCATTCATTTAAACCTAAGCTAGTATACCGTAAAAGGGCCACAGTATTACATTTTAGGTCAAAGTGTGATCGATCTTTGAAAGTGTAATGCTCATCCTGGGTGAAGAAAATGAACTCTTTCAGGCAATCAGAGTATTCATTAGTATTCCTGGAAAATGACCAAATAAAACTCTGCTACCCTGGAAGATCTAATTTATCTAGCATAAGCAGAAATATACCCTTGGAGAGCTTATTTAACCATGCCCTTCATTGGTTAAAGTCTATTTTTTTTTTTAATTTATTTATTTTTATTTATTTATGGCTGTGTTGGGTCTTCGTTTCTGTGCGAGGGCTTTCTCCAGTTGTGGCAAGCGGGGGCCACTCTTCATCGCGGTGCGCGGGCCTCTCACTATCGCGGCCTCTCTTGTTGCGGAGTACAGGCTCCAGACGCGCAGGCTCAGCAATTGTGGCTCACGGGCCCAGCTGCTCCGTGGCATGTGGGATCCTCCCAGACCAGGGCTCGAACCTGTGTCCCCTGCATTGGCAGGCAGACTCTCAACCACTGCGCCACCAGGGAAGCCCCTAAACTCTATTTTTAACCAATGCTCATATATATATTTTTAAAGCACTACAGTAAAGATAAATATCATGAATGGCAAACATGATATTTCAGTTCTAAGAATACTAAAGGACTTCCCAAACAAATATGATTTTATTTTCAGCGCTAATACAATCTAATTGCCAACTGCACAGCATTCTATTGCAAGAATTACAGTAGATTCATCGATGTCTAGGTCCAGTTTTTCATTTCATCTTCATGGGCAAATGGTTTGTATAACTGCTGTTTGTCACTAGGAGAAAGAAGGGCAATAAGTCTCAAAATGTTCTAAATAATAAGATCAGAATTTATACATTTTGTGGTATAAGTGGAAAAGAGAGCAGATATTGGAATTAGATGTTTAGATTCAATTTTGACTCTGTCAGTTATAACAGTTATACTGGAACAGATTTCTTGATTTCTCTAAACCTCAGTTCTTAATCTGTAAAATGGGAAAATACTTGTATAGTGCATGGAATAGAAGCCGGAAGAGAGTAATTCTCTGCTAAATGGTAGAATTTTAATCATTATCATTGTCATTAATATTAAATTCTTTTTCTTTAAAAATAATTTTTTTTTGTGGGATCTTAGTTCCCCAACTAGGGATCAAACCCATGCCCCCTGCAGTGGAAGCTTGGAGTCCTAACCACTGGACCACCAGGGAGTTCCTAAAAATTATTTTTATTGAAGTATAGTTGATTTACAATGTTGTGTGAGTTTCTGGTGTACAGCATAGTGATTCAGGGTCTCAGCTAGGACACCGCTCCCAGAATGGAACTGGCAGGAGGACAGCAGACTCCTGGGGCCTTGCGAAGAGGCAGGGTGCGGGGACCAGCAAGTTGAGGAAATTGAGGCAAAAGCCCGGTTGAGTCTTGGTTGGGGATCAGTGGTTCCTCGTGTGCACACTGAATTTCTAGGTTAGTGACAGTAAGATTTAATTTCAGGGTCCACTGATTGGCAGATAGAGATGGCTGGTAAACTCTGTTCCTCTTGGGCACTGAGTTGCACACGGCCCATGTGGTCTCAGAGAACATGATGCAGTCCTGTAAGAGGGATGATCAAGTCTGCTTCTCAGGGCTCTTGCAAAGATCCAATGATTAAATGTGTGAGACAGAGCTAGCTGTTTCTCTTGGAAATATCTAGGAAAAATTTCCTGGCCTGAGACGTAGGGAGTAGTTATGCAGGGAATTCTTTAAGTCAAAAACCCAGCAGGGAAATACAGTGAGAAGGGAATGATTCATCTGACAAACCAGGGAAAATCCAAAGATTGTATAACAGAAACATTACAACAGAGTTTTTAAAGCTTCTTGAAAAGATTTACTGGTTTCTCTAAAAAGTTTGAAGGTTAAAGACATTTTCCATTCTTCTTTCCCTGTGGTGGAAGCTGTCCAGCCAAGGCAATTTTTGTTTTATGGCTATTAGTCAACACTTTCAACTGCATCCCTTAACACCACCTCAGACTACCACCAAGAAAAACTGATACAAAAACACCTGAGTCTTCATTGAACCCAGAGGGGAAGAAAAAAAGTATTGGAACAAGTACAACCCCTGTTTAAGGCAGAGAAAGATCTTGGAATACAGGCAGCTTTATTTTATTTTATTCTGAAAATATAGGTATGGCTCTTTCTGTCAAGGCCAACTAGATGGAGAAGGATGCTATAAAAATTGATATCAATGTAAGAGATTTAACATGTATATTACTGAGACATGTGTATCTGTGTGGTCAATATCCATTTGCCCTAAATTATCTTTTCCAATGAAATCTTACCTGGTATTTAGTTATGTAGTTCCTCTGGACCAAATTAAAAGTTCTGTGTATGAACACTTAGGCCAGAAGTAGGAGGTGCTTTTCCAAGGTTACCAATTGGCTATGGGAAAGCATCTCCCAGTTCCCAGTCTAAAGTCATCAATGCCACAGCCTTTAATGTCATCTCCTTTTCCATCTTCTTTCTAAGTAATGTTCCCTACTTGGGTTGTGGTCCCAGAAGCAGACCAAGTGGCAAAAATGCAGTTTTAAAGAAGCCAGTTTAAAGGAAGTGTTTCCAGAAGGAACCAGAAGGACATAGAGAAGTGGGACCCAGAAGGAGAGGAGGACATGCAGAGCACTTCATGCCTACTCCCATTGTTGTAATACTAGACGTATGGCTGTTTATTCTCTCTCCCTCACTTGTGTGCAACTCCATCTGGAATGGTTGAACCATTCTCTCAATGCTGACAGATGGACAGCTTGAATACGTAGTCCTGGACCAGGGCGGGATTTTTAGTTTTTATTCTGGTTCGTGCCGACTCCTTTGGGGACTGCACTGTCTGGGGCTACTAATCAAAATGATGGCAGAACCTCTGGGAAGTACCAACGTCATGTGAATATCGAAGAAGGTATGTAATCTCAACTGCCTGAGCTTTTTACTCCCGCTAACTCTTTCTTCTTCCAACGGCATCTTGAGATTCCCCCCTCCCTCCCCACCCAGAGGGATAATTTCTGAAGTGTAAGAATTAATCACTGTCTCTTCCTCCTTGGAGCATTGCTAAATTAACAGCTTGACATCGCATCTATCGTGCTTTCTGTAAGCTCTCTAAGGCCCATTAGGATTGGGGAGTTGCTAGGAGCATAGTAAATGCTGAGCAAGAAAATATTCCTCGGAAATCAGTGAGTGAATCCAAAAATGTTCTATACACAGTGGCATTTGAAGCCCTGGGCTTATTACTGTTTGTGTTGCCAGCATATGATGTATGCTTCAGCCATGAGGTGCCTGCTTGTGTGCCATATCTCTTTGGGTCTAAATCATTGAAGTGGAAAATATCCCCTCTGGGCTATACCTTGAAAACGAAGATTGTCGGATTGGAAATTATTTCATAAACCTCCAGCAGTTTTATTTTGTCTAGACACGACGCAAGAAAAAAAGAAAATCATCAGAGATGATAATAAGATGGCATGTGCGAGAAGATGCACTTCCTACAGAGACATGATTGCTCTTTACGCATTTTATGGTCTCATTTCTACAATCCTATCACCTTCTGCCGAATTCTTTAACCACCCTTCTGTGTGGCCCAAGGGAGAAAGTGTTAATAGCTGTGGGCAAACCTTTCACTGAAACAAAATAAATAAATAAATAAATAAAACACCAGAAGAAATGGACCCACTGATAGAAGACAAGAGAGAGCTATTCTCCAGACCTGTGGTTGCCAAGGGGGAGGGAGAGTGGGGGAGGGAAGGATTGGGAGTTTGGGATTAGCAGATGCAAACTATTATATATAGGATGGATAAACAACAAGGTCCTACTGTATAGCACAGGGAACTATATTCAATATCCTGTGATAAACCATAATGGAAAAGAATATGAAAAAGAATGTATGTATATGTGTAACTGAATCACTTTGCCGTACAGCAGAAATTAATACAACATTATAAATCAACTATACTTCAATAAAATAAATTTAAAAAAAACCCAAAACAGCAACAACAACAGCTGTGCTTCTCATTTCTGAAGCACAGTTCATATCTCTATATGTGTATTAACATAAGAATATATGTATGTCAGGAACTTCTTCTGGACCTCCAAAGTGTTAATTGAAACTCATTTGGTTTGGGCTACTCTTTACCTGGATGGTGAGTTCTGCACCCATAGATTTTTGGCCAGAAAGGGGCCTTAGAGATTACCTAATACACTTTCACCTACACAACTCATACAAGAAGAATGAGACCTTAGAGATGACAAGTAATTTAAATATTTGCTAGAGCCAAGGTTTTAACCTAGCAGCCTGGGATCTTTCCACCACCCTGTGTTTTGTTCTCCTTGAAGCCAACTCTGACCAGTTTAACAATGGACTCCTTCTGTGTGATCAAAGCATGTAATCTTGGGATATAAAAAGTCTCCACAAAGTGGTCTGGCCTCAGTTGACAGTATAATAGGTAGAAAATGAAGAATTTAGCTGGTTATCATAACATAGTACCAAACATCCAACCTAAGTGACTAAGTTATTCTGTATGCATACATATCTGTGTATGGACCACTTTGTGGGGCTCATAAAGCATCCCACTGGATCAATGAATTTAGAAGGGTCAAGGTACTGTTAGGATTAACACAGTCTCCACAAATAAGGATCCTCAACAAAGAGGCATGCATCATGAAACTGTTTTAAGAAAAATAATCCTTTATGCTGGTTTTTTAAAGCTAATGCTTTCTTGGGAAAGCAGTAGGTTGTCTGTAAAGGTGATTTACCCAGGATGTGGCTAACTTACAACAGCTGTATTTAACACACACATTCGGTCTTTACTCCTGAGGCTGGGGAAGAGATGGATGATTTATGCTTTTGCTGCTCAGGCTGCATTGGTGAAATGGACCTCAAAATATACTAGGTAGAGGACACACTCAGAGGCTTTGACAAAGGCCCATATGTGCAGAGACCAGTTCACGAGCAAGATGTAGCAAACACAGACTGAGGAAAGTCTTATGTAGACAATCCTCCTTCTATGAACATAATCTAGTTTTGCCCCTCTGCACACTAGCACCAAGACTCCAAGATCATTAGGATGTCCCAGGGCAGATTTGTACCAGTTTTGGCTCCATCACTTGCTAGCTCTGTGATCTTGGGCAAGTTATTTAATCACTTCAAGCCTCAGTTTCCTAATATCTAAAATGTGGATAATGATATTATCTAATTCACAGGCCTGTTGTGAGGATTATACGACATAGTCCCAAGTGTTTAGCACATAAAGAGGTCTTAACAATAACAATAAGAATAATATTTACGGAGCTCTTTCTATGTACTAGGCACGGTTCTAAGAACTTCACATGTATAAACTCAATTAAATCCTTACAGCAACTCTGTGAGAGAGATAATATTATTGTTTCAATTTGACAAATGAAGAAATTGAGGCATAGAGAGGTTATATAATTTCTCTAAGGTCATACAGTCCATAGCTTTGTATCTGCAATTCAAACCTTGACAGTCTGGCTCCAGAGGCTCTTCCATGTTACCTGTATTGTTATTGTATTCTTAGAACAATACATAAGGACAAATTAGGACATTATGTAAATTGCATGCAGAGTAACTAACAATTTAACAAACCTGCATTGAGGAAGGGAGATTTATTTTTTCTAGCACAGGAAGGAGAGGGTCAGAGGAGTTAGTAGGTGAAGACAGGTTGGGTGAGCAAAGTGTTAGTAGGTGAAGACGGGTTGGGTGAGTAGGTGTAGTATCTTCGTGGAATATGGAGAGTTTCAGTTGCCAGTATCTGAAGTCAGAGTCACAAAATACAGGCGATAAGGCTAGAAAAGTAGCAGGTCATGAAGACCTTGTGATAAGAAATCGTGGTAATGAGCCAAGCTTATCCTACATTTGAAGAAGAGTCAAGGAGAGGTAAGAGGTGCAGAGAAGGAGAGGCTGGATCCTAGTCACTTCATTTGAACTACTGGAGCCAGTTTTGTCTGAGGTTTTCCTGTAAACTTCCTAGTTATCTAAGTTAATACATTTTCTTTGTATACATGTGCTAGGTTGAGTTGGATTTCTATATCACTTGGAATGTAAAGAATCTTGACAAGATCAATTAGTTCAAATACTATATTATTTTATTTATTTATTTATTTATTATTATTTTTAAATTTATTTATTTATTTTATTTATTTATTCTTGGCTGCGTTGGGTCTTCCTTGCTGCGTGCGTGCTTTCTCCAGTTGCAGTGAGCGAGGGCTACTCTTCGTTGTGGTGCGTGGGCTTCTCATTGTGGTGGCTTCTCTTGTTGCGGAGCACGGGCTCTAGGCGTGCGGGCTTCAGTAGTTGGGGCACGAGGACTCAGTAGTTGTGGCTTTTGGGCTCTAGAGCACAGGCTCAGCAGTTGTGGCGCACGGGCTTCATTGCTCCGTGGCATGTGGGAACCTCCCGGACCAGGGCTTGAACCCTTGTCCCCTGCATTGGCAGGCGGATTCTTAACCACTGCACCACCAGGAAAGCCCTAGACTATATTATTTTAGGGAAGAAAATGTGAAGGCAGGCTTTAGGTATAGACCAAGAGAAGATTACAAATAAGAGAACTAGTTAGTGAGTGTAAGGGGCTGATGGAGCCCTGCAAAATTCTTTTAGGGAATTATCTCTCCTCCATCATGCATTGTCTTAGAAAGGCTGTTAATCAAAGAGCTCTGCCGTCTTTTGACCAAGGAATAGGTCTGTGACAAATGTAGGCAAAGGGACCCCTTTTTTCTGGTAATTTGAGTCTTAATAGTATAACCCCGAAATAGAAGAAATGCTTCCTCTTCATTTATTTCAGTGGCGAGACTGATGAAGTTCTCAGGATGTTTGTCCTACTGAGACTTTTGGGATTACCTGTTTATGAATTTTCAAGCCTGATTCTTCCACATGCTCCCCTCTTTTTTCAATTCTGCAAGTGATCCTTCTTCTTACAATAAAATCCTTTAAAAATTTTAGTTAGTCAATTTGTTTTGCTTATGCCATGGTCCTAAGGGATATAGAAATTAATCCAGGAAGTGAGATGTTGCACGTGACTGACCAAAAAAAAAAAAAAAAATGTAGAACTGGCTGAGTTGGATGAAAGGCAGAGAGAGTTCCTTTATTCTCCTGGGGACTATGCAGTACTTTTCATGATGTTAGAGTCTACTGGCTAACATGTGGCCTCCAGAAAAGCTCTATAAGAAAGAGATCAGCTAAGATTAAAGCTGGCTTATTGATGAAAAGAGAATGACATCTGGACAAGATGGCATAGATTGTGTTCCTCCTCACTAAGCACAAGTATAAACCCTCTTACATTATTTAATAAAAGGCAACCAAAAGGAGAGCTCTAAAAGGTGGTAAGAAAAAGGCAAACTCATTTAGAACCCCAGGACTGGAGGAAAAACACAGTGGCAAGTTTTCTTATATAGTCCCCCCTCCACCAAAACGGAAAAAGGAATCCCAGAATTTCCTGACCTCCAACCTAGCAATGGAAGGCAGCCCAGGTAGACTCCTTCTTTCCTAGATTAAATAGGAGTCTCTATGACAACATCAGGTGTGCCAAACATCACCAGCAAGGGTGATTGATCTGGAGCAGCTGAGGGAAGTGGGCTTCCTAACTGGACTTGAGAATTTCCTCCCCTGCCCAGAGACATCAGTGTGGGTGGGTGGAAGCAGGAAGAAAAACTTAGCCAAAAGAAGAGGCCTAGCCGGGAAATCCTCTTAGAATAAGAACCTGAGATTCCATTTCTTACCCAGAGACACTGGGGACCTGAGGAGCATAGGTAGGGGGTCCTACTACAACAAGTGCCTGGACAGGAGACCCTTTTGGTGTCCATAGGTCTGAAACTCCCCTCTCCCACCAGGAACACACAGTGGCCCAGCCCAGAGAAATCCTTCCACCACCTCAGGCAGCATCAGCAGGGACCAGCCCCAATAACCTCACATAAACCAGACAAAAGTAACATTGAAAGTGCTGTGCAAATTACACTATCATTAGAACCACAGCACAAAAATGTAGGCCAGGACCTACCTGCATGCTTAATCTAAACAAAGTGATAATGTAAAAAGATTTAAATAGGACCTAGATTCCCCTAACATAATAGAAACAATGTCCAGAATACAATAGAAAATTACTCATTATACTTAGAATTAAGAAAATCACAACTTGTATGAGAAAGACAATCAACTGACACCAACTTGGAGATGAATATGATGTTGGAATTATCTGACAAAGATTTGAAAGCAGACACACAAAAGTGATTCAACATCAATTACAAATTCCCTTGAAACAAATGAAAAAAGAGAAAACTTTAGCAAAGAAATGGAATTTACAAAAAAGAACCAAATGGAATTTAAAGAACTGAAGAATAAAATGTCAGACATTAAAAAAAAAAAAAAACTTATTGGATGGGCTGAATAGAAGCAGAGAAGTGATGGAGAACAGAATCAGTGAACTTGATGACAGATCAATAGAATTCACCCAATCTGAACAACAGAAAGAAAATAGACAGACTGAAAAAAAGAAAACAAAACAGAGCCTCAGAGACTTGTATGACAATAACAAAAATACCACCAGTCATAACATCAGAGTTCCAGAACTGAGCAAAAGAGAATGGGGCTGAAAGAGTATTCAGAGATGTTACAACTTAAAGCAGAAACAGAAACTTACAGATTCAAGAAGCTGAGCAAATCACAAGCAGGATAAATTCCCCCAAATCCACACAAAGACACTTCATAATTAAAAATCTGAAAACTAAAGACAAAATCTCTAGTTTTCAAAATGGCTTCAAAATCTTGAAAGCAGCCAGAGAGAAATGAGGCATTACTTACAGATTTCTCACATGAAGCCATAGAGGTTGGAAGAAAGAGGCACAACATTTTTTAAGTGTTAAAAGGAAGCACTGTCAACTGAATACTTTTTATCAGGTGAAACTGTCCTTTGAAAATAAATAGGAAATTAAGACATTCACTGATGAAGAAAAACTAGGAGAATTTGTTGCTAGCAGACCTACCCTTAAAGATCAGCTAATGAAATTTCTTCAATCAGAAAGGAAACAATAAAAAAAAGAAAAATCTTGGAGTATTAGAGAGGAAAAAGAAATAACAAAAAGAGCAAAAATATGAGTACATACAATAGACTACTTTTCTCCTCATGAGTTTTCTAAATCATAAATGATGATTGAACAAAAATTCTAACATCATCTAATACTCAAGACAATGATATTTAAAAGTGAGGAAGGTAAAGGAACCTAAATGGAAGAAAGGTTGTCACACCTCACTTGACGTAGTAAAATATTGATGCCAGTAGAATGTGATGTGCCATATATGATCTTTGTAATACCCAAAGAAATCCTACAAAAACCATAAAAAGGAATACTCTCAAAAACACTGTAAATAAATCAAGATGGAATCATAAAAAAGTTCATGTAACCCATAGGAAGGCAAGAAAAGAAAAACAGAGAAAGAAGAACCACAGAAAGCAAACAGAAAACAAATAATAAAATGGCAGGCTTAAGTACTAGCACATCAATAATTATCTTAAATGTAAATGGTCTAAATACACCAATCAAAGGCAAAGATTGGCAGAGCTGATTGATTAGAAAAATAAGTACATAAGAACTCTACACTGTTTATAAGAAATACACTTCAAACTCAATGACATAGCTATATCAAAAATAAAAGTATGGAAAAAGACATGCTATGAGAACATTAAGCAAAGCAAAGCAAAACAAAACAAAACAAAAAAGTAGGTGTGAGTATATTAATACCTGATAAAGTGGAAAAAGAGTTAAATTACATATGAAAGGATCAATCCACCAGGAAGACATAATGATTCTTAGAGTGTACAGACTAAACAAAAGAGCCTCAGAATACATGAAGCAAAAACTGATGGAGCTGAAAGGAGAAATAGTTAAATCTGTAATTCAGGATTTCAACACCTCCTCTCAGCAAATAATGGAATTCCTAGACAGAAAATCAGAAAGTATATAAGATACATAAATAACACAATTAACCAACAGTATCTAATTGACATATTAAAAAAAAAATCCTCCATTCAACAGCAGCAGAATAGACATTTTTTTTTCAAGTGTCTGTGAACCATTCACCAAAACAGACCATATCTTGGACCATATAATAGATTTCAATAAATTGACAAGAATTGACATCTAACAACATGTGTTCTTTGACCATAATGGAAATAAATATCTCTAAATATGTAGTTAAATAACACACTTCTAAATAATTCATTGGTAAAAAAGAAAATGTCAAAGGAAATTTAAAAATATATAGAACCAAATTATATTGAAAAATACAATACATCAAAATATGTAAGAGGCATCTAAAACAGTCCTGAGAGGAAAATTTATAGCACCAAAATGCTTACATTAGAAACAGGTTTGGTGATTCATTGGAAGGACTCATAGGACTCAAGTTTTTATACTCCTGGTTCCAGTTTATTACAGTGAAGGGATAAAAAGAAGAATCAGCAAAGGGAACGGTGTATGGGGCAAGGTCTGAAGGAATCCAGGCACAAGCTTCTAAGAATCTTCTCCTAGTGGAGTCACACAGGTTGCACTTAACTCCTCCAGCAATGAATTGTGACTGCATATGTAAAACATCTGTCAAGGAAACTTGCCTGAGCCTAAAAGTTCAAAGTTTTCATTGGGTATTGCAACTCAAAAATCATTCCAAAGAAAATAAAACACTTATGTGTCTACACTTAACAAAACAGGTGTTTTTTCCCCAGTTTTATTGAGAAATAAGTGACCTATAATATTGTATAAGTTTAAGGTGTAAAACACAATGATTTGATGTATGTATATATTGTAAAATGATTACCACAATAAGTTTAGTTAACATCCATGACCTCATATAGTTATAATTTTTTTAAGAATATGAAAATTACAAAATGTTGGTGAAGGAAATCAGATAAGACCTAAATAAATGGAGAGGCATACTGTGTTCATGGATTGGATGACTCAACATCTTAAAGGTGTTAATTCTCCTAAAATGGTATTTCTTTCAATATCCCAGAACTGTCTTTTGTAGACATAGACAAGCTTATTGCAAATTTTGTATGGAAATCCAAAGACTCTAGAATAAGCAAAGGAATTTTTAAAGAAGAATAAAGTGAGAGGAATCATTCTATTAAGGCATATAGCTATAGTAATCAAGACTGTGTGGTTTTGATGGAAAGATAGACACATAGATCAATGGAACAGAATTGAGAACCTGGAAATAGACCCACACAAATATGCCGAACTAATTTTTTTAATAGACTTTATTTTTAGTGCAGGTTTAGATTCACAGCAAAACGGAGTAGAAAGTAGAGAGAAAATCCACATACTTCCTCCTCCCCCTCTCCTGCAAAAGCCTCCCCCAATATCAACATCCCATACCAGAGTGGTACATTTGTTATTGTACCAATAACAATATAATCAATGAACCTACATTGACACATTGTTATCACTCAAAGTCCATAGTTTACATTAGGGTTCACTCTTGGAGTTGTATAGTCTATGGGTTTTGACAAATATATAATGATATGTTCCCACCATTATAGTATCATACAGAATACTTTCTCTGCCCTAAAAATCCTCTCTGCTATGCCTATTCATCCCTCTCTCCCCACAACTCCTGGCAAATTCTGATTGCTTTAAGTCTCCATAGTTTAAGCTTTTCCAAAATGTCATATAGTTGGTATCAGAAAATATGTAGCCTTTCAAATGGGTTTCTTTCACTTCCTAATATGCATTTAAGTTTCCTCTATGTCTTTTCATGGCTTGATAGCTCATTTCTTTTTAGTGCTGAATAATATTCCACTGTATGGATGTACCACCATTTATTTCCCCATTTACCTATTGAAAGACAACTTGCTTGCTTCCAAACTTTGGCAATTATGAATAAAATGCTATAAACATAAGTGCTCAGGCTTTTTGTGGATATAGATTTCAACTCATTTGGGTAAATGTCAGGGATTATAATTGCTGGGTTACATGGTAAGAATGTGTTTAGTTTTGTAGGAAACTGCCAAACTGTTTTCCAAAGTGGCTATGCCATCTTGCTTTCCCACCAGTAATGAATGAGAGCCCCCATTGCTTCACATTCTCACCAGCATTTGTGTTGTCAGTGTTTGGAATTTTGGTCATTCTAATAGGTGTATAGTGTTATCTCCATGTTATTTTAATTTGCAACTCCTTAATGATGTAATGTTAAGCATCTTTTCTTACACACACACACACACAAAGACCACACACCACAAAAATAATCACAAATAAAACTGGAGGAATTGGAATAAGATTGCTTTGATTATATCAAAGTCCACACACCCTGATTGTAATGTACTATAATTTTGCAAAATGTTACCAATGGGGAAAATGGGAAAAGTGTCTGGAGGATATCTCTGTGTTTTGTCTTATAACCACATGTAAATCAACAATAATCTCAATAATAATTTAAATTATATAAACATATAGTAAAAAAAAAAAAAAAGAAAGAGAGAAAGAGAGAATGACAATACAGTTTTGCTCTGAAAACCCTTTCTACCTATAACTTGAAATTTAAGATATCTGAGTACCCAGGAATCCCAGAGTCTTAGTGTTGAAAAAACAGATTTCCCTCATCTTCAGTTAGTATGAGCAAATGCAGTGGCCCAAGAACTATGGCAGGAAATTAAATAAGGGCTTGAAGAAGTTTGATTCCCTGGGTGACCACTGTTTCAAACTGGCCTTTGACTGATCAAGACAGACCAAAAAGCTGAGGGTGAAGGGGATGAAGAGAGGCTTGTTGCTAGGAAACAGGAATTCCCTGACCAATTTCTGGGTTCAAATATGGTGATTTGATAAGACTTCTGGATTTTTTTATTTGCCCCAGGAATTCCCCAGAAGCAAAGAGACTACAACTCAAAAAATGGAAAGTGCCTTGGGGAGAGCTCAGCGGAGGCTCCCAGATCAGCTGCCCAAAAGCAAGAACTCCTGGTCAGGGAATCCTGGGCATTCCTGCTCAGCAGCACTGTGCTGAGAATTAGTCACCACTAGGTGTGGTTCCCTACTTCTCCCTTTCCCTAATGGGGATTTAAAGCTAACCTTGGACAATTCAGTTAAATGTGCCAGTAAATTTCCTTTATGCTTAAACAATTTTCAGTTTGATTTAATGTCATTTGCAATTGTGAGATCCTGAAGAGTTATATTGTTTATCGACCTTATACTCAGCAGTGTGTAAGTTTTCATGTACACACAGAAATACACCAGTGCAGGGGTGTCCACATGCCTGTACAGAGGCATGAACCTACACCCACAAACACCAGTGTGCATCTGTAAACACACACCTCCTTGTGCACACACTGCTGAAAGAGGCCATCCCACAGGTGTAAAAAATTTCATTCACAGTGGCATATGTGTATACATACACAGAACTCCCTACAAGAAAAACTATTATGAATCTTTTTTTTTTTAACATCTTTATTGGAGTATAATTGCTTTACAGTGGTGTGTTAGTTTCTGCTGTATAACAAAGTGAATCAGCTCTATGTATACATATATCTCCATATCTCCTCCCTCTTGCCTCTCCCTCCCACCCTCCCTATCCCACCCCTCTAGATGGTCACAAAGCACCGAGCTGATCTCCCTGTGCTATGCGGCTGCTTCCCACTAGCTATCTATTTTACATTTGGAATCTTTCTTTGCAGCATACTTTGGCATACCATTACCCTCAGAGTATTCAAAGGGAGAGATGATGCACTTATTGCAATAAAGTAATGAACAGAGCTACATTTTTTTTTTTTTAGCTTCAAAAGATGATGTGGGAGTTTTAGCATAATGAAGGTTTCTAAGGTTCCAAATCTGTTAATTAGGTTGTGTGCTCAATTCAATCCAGCTTCGGTTCCCACAAATACAATCAGGACCTGGATCTCCATGAAAGTCTCCACGGAGCTGGGTTCAGGCAGGCTGCAGACTCTTAAAACCTGGTATCATCTCTCTCCTCCTTGGCATGTGCATGAAGAATACAGCTAAGCCTCAATTAGTCGAGGAGTAGTGATCAGGGAATGTGAAATGTTGGCCCTGTTGGGCTTCATCAGGCAGACTGGACAGTGATGAAGGGGGAAAATGAATATTTAATATTCTTACTGAACTTGGATTCTAAAATATATGGAGGAAGAGGCATAACAGATGGGCTTATTACTCAAGGAGTTCCCTCCTTTCATCAATATGTTGAGGAAATTTAACATTGATATAATACTTTTATCTACAAATCATATTCTAGAATTGTCAACTGCCTTAATAATGTCCTTTATAACTGTTATTTTTCCCCCAGTTCAGGATCCAATCTAGAGTCATACATTGCATTTAGATGCCATGGCTCTTTATTTTCTTTTAATTGGGAACAAATCTTCAGTTATTCTTTGTTTTTCATGTCATTGATAAGTTTGAAAAATACTGGTCCACTGTTTCAAAGATTGTTCCCCAATGTGAATTTTTCAGATGTTCGCTCATGATAATATTCCTTTTGGTTCGTTTACTCTATAAATGATATTGTGTCTTTCTCGGGGGCCTCACATCCGGACACACATGATGTCTTGTTTCCCATTCATTGGTAAGGTTAATTTTGATCACTTGGTTAAAGTGTTTGGTTTCTCCAGCTTTTTCCTTTCTTAATTTATAAGTAACTTGTAGTGATATACTTCTAGATTTGTAAATGTCCTGTTACTCACAAAACTACCTTCCTCTAGCCAAAATTCATTATTGCTTTTTGCCTAAATTTAATTTTTACTATAATGGTTTCAAACTGTTATTTTCTAATTTCATCATTTCTTCTATATTTACCAGTTGGCATTCATCTGTAAGGAAGCATTTCTCCTATCTGTCTACCCTTCCACCCATCCATCCAACTATATCTATCTATCCACCTACCTATTTATTATTAGTATGGATTGATGGATTCTTATATTCAACTGGTTATAATCCATAACAATCCTTATTAATTTTTACACTCAAATTGTCCTAGATTTTAAAATGGTAGCACTTTCAAGTAGACTTTTGTGTATTTGTATATGCCTCCATTTTTAAGATACTTTTTAACTTTCTGGAACAAGATGTTTCATACTTATTTTGTACTTCCCCTGTTCTAGTTCTCGAATCAGCCATCTTCCCAAGGAGTACTGGTTTCTTTAATGAGAATGATATTTAGAATCCAAGATCTGGGCACTAGTTGTGTTCATTGCTATGGGAGTGTCATTGTTTCAAGATCTTTCAGTGGACAGGTCCAGGAAATAGACATCCATATGAAATCATGAATTTAAACTGGTTCCTCCAATTCCATTTCACCCCCGCAGAGTTAATCCTCCCCTTCCCCCATTCCATATATGTATTCCCTTCCTTCCAAGTAAGAACGCTAGCTCCCCAAAATTTCAATATATTTACTCTTTTGTTCAATCCCATAACACACAAAAAATTATTTAAATATTGTTATAACACTATGAAAACAAACCAATTTAAAAAAATTCAAGATTTGCTTCCAGTTCTTTTTTTTTTCTTTAGATGAAAAATATAGAGACAAAGGACAGTGTCAAAAGTTACCTGAATAGCTCTTTTTCTTTCCCATTTAGTGTGATTATGTTAGTCATTTGATATACTTATGTTCATTGATTTCTGTTTGTACTTGCTTATATTGTTCCCTTTCCCATCTTTGCTGATTTAATTTTATGTTTTGAATTTGTAGGTAATTAACATTATCTCATATGTTAAACATTACAAAAAAAGGATACTCATAGAAGTGTCATTCTCCCTTGTCCCTTGTGTCCCTGGTAGGTAAGCAGTTTGATTATTTTCTGGTTTATCCTTTCCATGTTTCTTTTAGGAAATGTAAGCACAAATATGTGTTATTTTTTCATTCATGCCATTAGTATAATTGTTATTTGTAGAATCTGGCCTTTCTCTTAGTTCCTGAAATTCTGCAGCTTCATGTGTTGTGGTGAAGATTCGTCATTATTAATTCACATTGGTATTTGGAGTGTTTTTTATTTTTTTTTAGTGTTTTTTATTTTAAGAACTTATTTTATTCTTTAAGTTGGGAAACTTCTCTGATATTTCTCTTATTTTTCTTCTCTTCTCTTCTTCTGTAACTCCTATTAGATATATGTTGGAGCATCTCAGTTTATTCTCCATGGTTCTTAACTGTACTTTAATATTTCTATTTCTATATCTCTGTTATCTCTGTTCTCTTCTTTTTCAATTAAGTTCATATTGTCATATCTACTTATTCTTGTATTATTTATCATTTGTTCATATCTTTGGTTCATTTTAATTATGTTATGCCTTCCTTTATCTCTGGCTAGGCTAACATTCTTATTTTAGTCTTTTTCACACTATCTCTTAAAATTAATTTTACAAAGAGTTAATTCATGTTCTAATCATTGATTTCATTGGTTGTCTTTCTTAGCTACAGATCTCATCATTTCATTTCAAATTTGGGCTAATGGGCCCATTTTGTGTCAGAGGGATTATTTTTGTCTCTTTTTCTTCATAGTCAGTAGTTTTGTATTTTCACAGGCATTTGAAACTACCTCTCCTATAAACCCAGTCCCAAGCCTGATATTATAATGGCATTTTAAGGTTTCAGCTCTATGGGATTTTAGAGGTATTGAGATCCAATCTTTTTAAATTAATTAATTAATTTTTTGGCTGCACTGGGTCTTAGTTGCTGCACTCAGCCTTTCTCTAGTTGTGGCAAGCGGGGACTACTCTTTGTTGCGGTGCACAGGTTTCTCATTGCAGTGGCTTCTCTTGTTGCAGAACATGGGCTCTAGGTACACGGGACTCAGTAGTTGTGATGTGCGGTCTCAGTAGTTGTGGCATATGGGCTTAGTTGCCCTGTGGCATGTGGGATATTCCCAGACCAGGGCTCGAACCTGTGTCCCCTGCATTGGCGGGCAGATTCTTAACCACTGGACCACCAGGGGAGTCTGAGATCCAATCTTTGAGTCAGTGGGTTTCTAGCTCAGTCCCACATCAGGCTGTGTTTTTGTAGTCCTACTTCCTTGGCTCCACAGCTTTCTATAAACTATAAAACATAGCTTCAGGGATAAAATTGTCAACCTTTTTTTCCCCCGTCTCCTTTATGCATGTGGACACCCCCTACAGCAAATCCCTAGCCTCAAGCAGTGAGCCTAGTTTTTGTCACCCATCTTACATAAAACACTTTTATCCCATTATTCTTTGCCACTCCTGACTTCTGGCTCTGGAGGCTAGCAGGTCTTCTGTTTCAACATCCCCTTCCCAATTTACACTTCTGCTCTGTTTCTCAATATAACAACATATTTATTGTCATCAACCTCAAATTTCAGTTGAGGATATTAAAGTGCAGTTAATGAGTGAAAGTGCTGGGATTCAAATCCGGGTTTCCTGGCTTCAGATTCCACATTTTTTTTAGTGACTCCAAGTAGCTTTTCTGTTGGCTTTTATTTCTCCATTTAGTATTTTTCTAAACTTCTACTGAGTTTAGACATTCTTTAATACTTTGGAATGTAAATGAGATTAGAGTACTTTTCTTCTTTAATGGCGTCTTAATATGGTGAAAGGGCATTGGGCTATAAGTAAAATTACCTGGGTTCTGTTCTTGGCTGGGAAATTATTTAAGTCTCTGGGCCTCAGTCTTTTCTAGAACATTGTAGTTTGGCTGAGATGAGCTTTAAGTTCCCTTTCAGCTGTAATGGTTTTTGAATCACCTTAGTTTGCTCCTTTCTCAAAAAGCCATATTGCTATTCACACCTTACACTTTTCAAGAACTCAGTATGGGTTAGTTGAAATACAAATATCTCTTACTACATGTTTTCTTGAACTTTGTTTTAGTTGGAGAACTGAGAAATTGCACTGTCAGCTTTGTACCTGAACAGAACAAAACATATAGTGGTTCAAATTTAATGCAATGTTCCTCAAGCAAAGCTAACAAAGTTGGTTTCTTCCCAACAAAGTTGGTCACAGAAACTTTCTCCAGCTAGTCTACTCTGAAGAACACTGTCTCATTACATTTTTCCTGAAACCTTTTTCCTTAAAAATGTGTTTCTATAATTAGAATGTCCTACAAATGCATTCTTAATTTCCTACATACCTCCTACTGAATAAAGGAAGAAGAGGAAACATGAGATTAGCAATGAAAGCTCTTTCCCTTAGCTAGGTTGTAGTCTAAACTCCTTTGTAAGCTAAGTTCTATAAGCTCTTTATTGCTGTATAAATTCACGGTTGTATGAAGGAAAATGATCTGGTGGTGACAGATACCGTATGTGGCACTGTGTAATTAGTGACTCATGACTCTGAGTTTAGTCATACTTGGGTTTAAATATTTTGGCTCCAGCACACACTAGCTGTGTCCTTTAAACAAAGTTTCAATTTCTGAGTCTATGTTTTTATTTATTTATTTATTCTTGTACAATAATAATGTGATATGTGGTAATAATATCTGCAAAAATGTTTGTTTTTATAATTTAAGTAAAGTAATAGTGTAATGTTTGGTACATAGCAGGTAACCATAATTATCATTATCAGGCTATACATTATTGTTTGTTTACTTGTTTGTGTCCCATACTAGATTGTAAGCTTCTCAAGGGCAGAGACCATGACTTACATTTTTTCACCAGCACTCAGTATATTTCAAAAATAAATGAATAAATAATTTGTTTCATTTTAAGGATCTCTTTTCATTATTAATTGAATAGCAATGCAACCTAATAATAATTTTTGAAAGGATTAACTGGTGTTTGATTCTTGGCCTTAAAAATCTTTTTGAGGGACTTCCCTGGTGGTCCAGTGGTTAAGACTCCACAACCCCAATACAGGGGACCTGGGTTCGATCCCTGGTCAGGGAACTAGATCCCACATGCATGCTGCAACTAAGAGTTCGCATGCCGCAACTAAAGATCCCACGTGCTGCAACTAAGACCTGGAGCAGCCACATAAATAAATAAATAAATAAATAAATAAATAAATCTTTTTGATTTTCTTGGTTTTGGTTGACATTCTATACTTCCTATAACCCAGTAATACCATATGCAATTTCTACAGTGAAAAAATAAACCAGTTGATATTTAATGACCTTCTGGACATAAACTTCATCCTCTAAGCACATATTTAAAACCTCATCTCTTAGGGCAAAAAGTTTAAATATGGACAGCGATCACTTTCTGTTGTATTCACCCTACCCTTATCTAAGTACTGCTATGTTGGTGCTTGACCTGTGTGTGGATACCTCTCCCTACCGCCAAGATTATAAAAGCTTTGTACCCAATAGTTTTTTGTGCCCGCCCTTCAATCTCCAAGACCTGATATGGTTGAATGTACATTGTATATATTAATAGACATCTGTTGAATGAATGAATAAATGAGAAAAAGTATTGCACAATTCCAACCCCTATATGACAAAGGGCTACATTATGTGGTAATGGACAAAGACTGTTAGAGCAAGGAAGGATGTTTAAAGTTATCTGTTCAACTTTGCTTGAGTCTGGACAGGGAAACAGAAATGCTAAATATTTAAATAGAGGGAATTTCAGTGTAGGCAATTGGCCATACCTGTGATAGAAGAGCTGAGAAACCAAACAGGGGCTGTTGAGGTAACACGGAAAACAAAAACCACCCTTAACCTGGTAGGACCAAAGAAAGGTGTTGTTGTTTCCAGACTTAAGAAGCTGGGACTGTCCATATTAGCTAGAGCCATGGAGGAGACATAGCCATTATTGGAGACATCACAGAAAGCATAGAAGAAAGAAAAGAAAAGCGCTGCTAGTTTCCCTCTTCCCCTTTACTCTTTTTCTATGGGTTCTGGGGGCCAAAGCTACCTAGAAGCTTGAGGGCAAAGGAGCCTAGTTCCCTAGTAATGATACAGGGAGCACAAGGGAAGGGAGAGGATGGACCTGGGAGCAAACTGGCAGCTGACCAACAGAGGTTCCTAAAGAAAGAGGAGCATGGGTTAGGTCTTGAAGGATAAGTTGAATTTCAAGACTTGAAGGGTCAAGAATGAGCCACTTGTAGAAAATGGGACCTACGTGAGCAAATACAAAGTGGTGTGAGGCATATTTATGACAGAATAGGAAAGCCACTCTGGGTAGATGAGGAAGTGCATGTAGAGTAGTACTGGGATTAAACTAGTCAACAGGATTATACCATGACATGGTATGCTTTGAAAACCTGACAAGGAGCTTCAGAATTATTTATAAAAAAATCATTACAGATATTTGAGTAGAGGAGTGACATGATGAAAATGGTGTTGAAGGAATAATTTCTTGAAGGGATATGCAGAGTGGGTTGGAGTGAGAAGAGACCAGAGACAGGGAAACCACAAATCTAGCCACTGCAATAATTCACATGTGGACCAGCAAGTCTTCACAAGGTAATGGCGGCAGGTATAGAGAGGAATAAATAGACTTCAGTGTTTGACAAACTTTTCTAATTATACGAGGTGAAAATGAAGAATAAGTTAAAAATGATGCCAATTTTTCAGCCTGACTAACTGGAAGAATAACTGTAATTGAGATGAGCTGGTGAGAGAAGATGATGTGTACCCTTCGGATGAGTTGGATTTGAGATAATGGCAAAATATAAACAGACAAATCTAGGAAAACAGACATACTACTGGCACGTAGTTGAAAGAACAGAAGTGGCAGTGTGGTTTTGGAGGTCATCAGCTGGCTAGGAGAATGAATAAAAAGGAGATGAAAAGAGAACGCATGGGAGAGGGATTATTGTGAGAGCAAAGGATTAGCCTTGGCTAATGTCCTAAGAAACGGGAGATAAAAAGGAGTTAGTATTTGTTTTTCTCTTTCTGACATAAAGGTAACAGAGTGCAATTAAAAAGGTAGGAAGACATGTAGAATTTAAGAAGGAAAGTGAAAAGACAAGTCAGGGCATGTTGGGGAGTCAGTGTTGTACAGGGGCAGGAAATATGGTTCAACTGGTAAGGTATCCTCACATAATGAGCAAGGCAAAATTCGTGTTTGAATGAAAGAATAGAAGAAAAGAACAAAGTATGGTTATAAAGTGTTGAATGACACAGAGAATTTGATGGAAATACAGACCAAGAAGACCTCTTGCTGGATTTACTCTGTATCCTTTAGTAACAAAGATTACCTCTCTATTCTCAAGTTTTGTTAAAATGTAGTGATGTATTTCTTTCCATTAAAAAAATCCACCACACACACACACATACACACGCTCAATATAACTATCTTCTCTTCCAGTTTCTTTCCTTGTGAAAACTGTATGCCAAAATTTACAGTGTCCTACAACATTAATGGTGTTACATATTTTAGGTTTCCTTGGTTGTAACTCCATATAGGTGAAACTTTCTTTTTGTAGTACTATTTATCTGCCTGTAGAGGTTGAAATTTGCCTGGGAGTCATCTAGGTTCAATTAATTTCTGTTTTGAGATCAAAAAGAGACTTAGGAGGGGGTTAAACTCATTTGTAAAGAGTTGGAGGCCATTTGATAATAAGCTGTCAATAGCTACTGGCCTCAGCTCAGTGGGAAGAGTAGACTGTGTAACTGTCTCTCCAGGGAGGAGTCTCTTAGTGGTGAGTGACAAGACGGGGACACCCAAGGGGGAAAATAGGAGAGGGCGTGTCTCATATGTGAAAAGATGGTCTGCAGGTAAGTATGTGCACAGGAAAGCCATGCTATTTCACATGAGAAGACCTGGGTCCTTGCCTGGCTCTACCATCCCTGGGTGCATGTTTTTGGACAGATCATTAATTAACCTCTCTGGACCTTACATAGCTTTTGAGAGGATCTACCAAGGGAAGATGAATATGTGGAACTCTTTTTTTTTTTTTTTTTAAACATACTTCATCCAGTAAGACGAAAACCTAGAAACCTGTTAGGCTTCTTGTCAGAAGGCCACACAACAGTTGGTGAATTCTCTGCCTAACTCCTCAAGGTTGCAGGAAGTCTTCTGGGCTTTACCTGTACACACCCCCATTAATGGAGTCCCTACAACTGATTCCAAGTCCAGTTCAAGACTTGCGACATCTTATTGTACTTGAGCAACAGAGACAAATACTCTCAGGTGCCCTGCCACTCACTGCCATTTGCTCGGACTGATTCTGTGTCAAGCTTTACAATTTACTTTGAATTTCTTGAGCTCAGAGAGAGAAATTCCAGTGGTCAGAACTTTAATAAAGGCAGCTGTAGTAGCCATTAACTGTGTGACTGACACTTAAAGAGACCAGCAAATTAATACCAAGCATAACAGAATATTTGACTGCTTACAACATCACTGCTGCATTTATACACATTCACACTCACACACGGAGGAAATATTTATGGGTATTTGTGTCTTATCACATACATAACTGGGGGGAGAGAGAGATGAAGTTTGGGTGGGGACAGAGTCTGGGAAGAGAAAGGCAAGAAAAAGAGAGAAGACAGCGTGGTTCATTCTTTCAGTTTTCCATTGACTGGCTTTGAGTGCCTATAATTAGTGTGGACTAGGGTGGGCAGGGCGGGGGAAGCTGGCAGGTCTTGTTTAAAAACTATTTTGTGAGATTCTTGGCACAAGCAGAACCACTGGGGCCCAGGTGACCAAGGGCGGCACTGAGCTGCGGAAGAGGCACTTCTCACGGACGCTGCCTGGAAGCCAGCACAGCCCTGGAGACAGAGGCCTGGAAACTCTGACCACTCTCGCTGGAATGGTGGGTTCTGACCAGGGCTAGAGCAGCAACAGTGAGGCTTCTTCTAGAAGGTTCGTGGGCAACAGAGGAGAACCAGCAGAACCCAGAGAAGGAGAGGGAAGGCCAAGATGGGCACCTCATGGTCACTGTAGCTGAATGACTAGTTCATGAGCCTGACGCGTGGTCTTGTCCAAGGATTTAGGGAACAGTTGGAGCAGGGATCACGAGACTTAACTTTTCATATCAGCTTTGTCACTGACTTGCTTTGTTCCTTAGATAGGCCATCCTTCCTTTCTAAGTTTTGTGGTCTGGGAAATGAGGATTTTGGATTTGATCTGAAATATCCTCCTAGGTGTAACATTATTCATCTCCTGAATTTATTGTTCTCTTGTCAATTAATTAAACAACTATTTTCCAAGTGCCCTATGTCAAGTTACTTTTGACAAATTCTAAATGTGGAATCATAAGAATGTCGTTACCTGTGACCCTTGGCAGATCCAGCTTCAGGTCCTATTTTTGTCATTCACTGCCTCTGTGACTTTGAACAAGTTTCTTTATCTCTATCACCCTCAGCTTCTTCATCTGTATAATGAGGATAGTGACACCTCCTGTCAGAGTCATTAAAAACAAATATACAACATATCAGGGACATAGTTGGTGCCCAGTAAGTGGTACCCACTGTTAGTGTATTATTATTTTTTTAACATCTTTATTGGAGTATAATTGCTTTACAATGGTGTGTTAGCTTCTGCTTTATAACAAAGTGAATCAGCTCTATGTATACATATATCTCCATATCTCCTCCCTCTTGCGTCTCCCTCCCACCCCTCTAGGTGGTCACAAAGCACCAAGCTGATCTCCCTTTGCTATGCAGCTGCTTCCCACTAGCTATCTATTTTACATTTGGTAGTGTACATATGTCCATGCCACTCTCTCACTTTGTCACAGCTTACCATTCCCCCTCCCCATATCCTCAAGTCCATTCTCTAGTAGGTCTGTGTCTTTATTCCCGTCTTGCCCAAGCTCTTCATGACCTTTTTTTTTTTTTCTTAGATTCCATATATATGTGTTAGCATACAGTATTTGTTTTTCTCTTTCTGACATACTTCACTCTGTATGACAGACTCTAGGTCCATCCACCTCACTACAAATAACTCAATTTCGTTTCCTTTTATGGCTGAGTAATATTCCATTGTATATATGTGCCACATCTTCTTTATCCATTCATCAGTTGATGGACACTTAGGTTGCTTCCATGTCCTGGCTATTGTAAATAGAGCTGCAATTAACATTTTGATATATGACTCTTTTTGAATTATGGTTTTCTCAGGGTATATGCACAGTAGTGGGATTGCTGGGTCGTATGGTCATTCTATTTTTAGTGTTTTTTTTTTTAAATAATTAATTAATTCATTTACTTTTGGCTGTGTTGGGTCTTCGTTTCTGTGCAAGGGCTTTCTCTAGTTGCGGCAAGCGGGGGCCACTCTTCATCGCGGTGCGCGGGCCTCTCACTATTGTGGCCTCTCTTGTTGCGGAGCACAGGCTCCAGACGTGCAGGCTCAGTAGTTGTGGCTCACGGGCCTAGTTGCTCCGTGGCATGTGGGATCCTCCCAGACCAGGGCTCAAACCCGTGTCCCCTGCATTAGCAGGCAGATTCTCAACCACTGTGCCACCAGGGAAGCCCTATTTTTAGTGTTTTAAGGAACCTCCATACTGTTCTCCATAGTGGCTGTATCAATTTACATTCCCACCAACAGTGCAAGAGGGTTCCCTTTTCTCTACACCCTCTCCAGCATTTATTGTTTGTAGATTTTTTGATGATGGCCATTCTGACTGGTGTGAGATGATATCTCATTGTAGTTTTGATTTGCATTTCTCTAATGATTAATGATGTTGAGCATTCTTTCATGTGTTTGTTGGCAATCTGTATATCTTCTTTGCAGAAATGTCTATTTAGGTCTTCTGCCCATTTTTGGATTGGGTTGTTTCTCTTTTTGATATTGAGCTGCATGAGCTGCTTGTAAATTTTGGAGATTAATCCTTTGTCAGTTGCTTCATATGCAAATCTTTTCTGCAATTCTGTGGGTTGTCTTTTCATCTTGTTTATGGTTTCCTTTGCTGTGCAAAAGCTTTTAACTTTCATTAGGTCCTATTTGTTTATTTTTGTTTTTATTTCCATTTCGCTAGGAGGTGGGTCAAAAAGTATTTGCTGTGATTTATGTCATAGAGTGTTCTGCCTATGTTTTCCTCTAAGAGTTTTAGAGTGTCTGGTTTTACATTTAAGTCTTTAATCCACTTTGAGTTTATTTTTGTGTATGGTGTTAGGGAGTGTTCTAATTTCATACTTTTACATGTACCTGCCCAGTTTTCCCAGCACCACTTACTGAAGAGGCTGTCCTTTCTCCACTGTATATTCTTGCCTCTTTATCAAAGATAAGGTGACCATATGTGCGTGGGTTTACCTCTGGGCTTTCTATCCTGTTCCATTGATCTATATGTCTGTTTTTGTGCCAGTACCATACTGTCTTGATTACTGTAGCTTTGTAGTATAGTCTGAAGTCAGGGAGTCTGATTCCTCCAGCTCCGTTTTTCCTTCTCAAGATTACTTTGGCTATTTGGGGTCTTTTGCGTTTCCATACAAATTGTGAAATTTTTTGTTCTAGTTCTGTGAAAAATGCCAGTGGTAGTTTGATAGGGATTGCATTGAATCTGTAGATTGCTTTGGGTAGTAGAGTCATTTTCACAGTGTTGATTCTTCCAATCCAACAACATGGTATATCTCTCCATCTATTTGTATCATCTTTAATTTCTTTCATCAGGGTCTTATAATTTTCTGCATACAGGTCCTTTGTCTCCTTAGGTAGGTTTATTCCTAGATATTTTATTCTTTTTGTTGCAGTGGTAAATGGGAGTGTTTTCTTAATTTCACTTTCAGATTTTTCACCATTAGTGTATAGGAATGCTAGAGATTTCTGTGCATTCATTTTGTATCCTGCTACTTTACCAAATTCATTGATTAGCTCTAGTAGTTTTCTGGTGGCATCTTCAGGATTCTCTATGTATAATATCATGTCATCTGAAAACATGACAGCTTTACTTTTTTTTTTTCCGATTTGGATTCCTTTTATTTCTTTTTATTCTCTGACTTCTGTGTCTAAAACTTCCAAAACTATGTTGAATAATGGTGGTGAGAGTGGGCAACCTTGTCTTGTTCCTGATCTTAGTGGAAATGGTTTCAGTTTTTCACCATTGAGGACAATGTTGGCTGTGGGTTTGTCATATATGGCCTTTATTATGTTGAGGAAAGTTCCCTCTATGCCTACTTTCTGGAGAGTTTTTATCATAAATAGGTCTTGAATTTTGTCGAAAGCTTTCTCTGCATTGATTGAGATGATCACATGGTTTTTCTCCTTCAATTTGTTAATATGGTGTATCACATTGATTGATTTGCGTATATTGAAGAATCCTTGCATTCCTGGGATAAACCCCACTTGATCATGGTGTATGATCCTTTTAATGTGCTGTTGGATTCTGTTTGCTAGTATTTTGTTGAGGATTTTTGCATCTATGTTCATCAGTGATATTGGCCTGTAGTTTTCTTTCTTTGTGACATCTTTGTCTGGTTTTGGTATCAGGGTGATGGTGGCCTCATAGAATGAGTTTGGGAGTGTTCCTCCCTCTGCAATATTTTGGAAGAGTTTGAGAAGGATAGGTGGTAGCTCTTCTCTAAATGTTTGATAGAATTCGCCTGTGAAGCCATCTGGTCCTGCGCTTTTGTTTGTTGGAAGATTTTTAATCACAGTTTCAATTTCAGTGCTTGTGATTGGTCTGTTCATATTTTCTATTTCTTCCTGGTTCGGTCTCGGAAGGTTGCGCTTTTCTAAGAATTTGTCCATTCCTTCCAGGTTGTCCATTTTATTGGCAGAGTTGCTTTTAGTAATCTCTCATGATCCTTTGTATTTCTGCAGTGTCCGTTGTTACTTCTCCTTTTTCATTTCTAATTCTGTTGATTTGAGTCTTCTCCTTTTTTTCCTTGATGAGTCTGACTAATGGTTTATCAATTTTGTTTATCTTCTCAAAGAAGCATCTTTTAGTTTTATTGATCTTTGCTATTGTTTCCTTCTTTTCTTTTCCATTTATTTCTGATCTGATCTTTATGATTTCTTTCCTTCTGCTAAATTTGAGGTTTTTTTGTTCTTCTTTCTCTAATTGCTTTAGGTGTAAGGTTAGGTTGTTTATTTGAGATGTATCTTGTTTCTTAAGGTAGGATTGTATTGCTCTAAACTTCCCTGTTAGAACTGCTTTTGCTGCATCCCATAGGTTTTGGGTTGTCGTGTTTTTATTGTCATTTGCTTCTAGGTATTTTCTGATTTCCTCTTTGATTTCTTCAGTGATCTCTTGGTTATTAAGTAGTGTATTGTTTAGCCTCCATGTGCTTGTATTTTTTTACAGATTTTTTCCTGTAATTGATATCTAGTCTCATAACGTTGTGGTCGGAAAAGATACTTGATACGATTTCAATTTTCTTAAATTTACCAAGGCTTGATTTGTGACCCAAGATTTGATCTATCCTGGAGAATGTTCCATGTGCACTTGAAAAGAATGTGTATTTGTTGTTTTTGGATGGAATGTCCTATAAACATTAATTAAGTCTATCTCGTTTAATGTGTCATTTAAAGCTTGTGTTTCCTTATTTATTTTCATTTTGGATGATCTGTCCATTGGTGAAAGTGGGGTGTTAAAGTCCCCTACTATGATTGTGTTACTGTGAATTTCCCCTTTTATGGCTGTTAGCATTTGCCTTATGTATTGAGATGCTCCTATGTTGGGTGCATAAATATTTACAATTGTTATATCTTCTTCTTGGATTGATCCCTTGATCATTATGTAGTGTCCTTCTTTGTCTCTTGTAATAGTCTTTATTTTAAAGTCTATTTTGTCCGATATGAGAGTTGCTACTCCAGCTTTGTTTTGATTTCCATTTGCATGGAATATCTTTTTCCATTCCCTCACTTTCAGTCTGTATGTGTACCTAGGTCTGAAGTGGGTTTCTAGTAGACAGCATATATACGGGTCTTGTTTTGGTATCTGTTCAGCCAGTCTATGTCTTTTGGTTGGAGCATTTAATCCATTTACATTTAAGGTAATTATCAATATGTATGTTCCTATTCCCATTTTCTTAATTGTTTTGGGTTTGTTATTGTAGGTCTTTTTCTTCTCTTGTGTTTCCTGCCTAGAGAAGTTCCTTTAGCATTTGTTGTAAAGCTGGTTTGGTGGTGCTGAATTCTCTTAGCTTTTGCTTGTCTGTAAAGGTTTTAATTTCTCCATCAAATTTGAGTGAGATCCTTGCTGGGTCGAGTAATCTTGGTTGTAGGTTTTTCTCCTCATCACTTTAAATATGTCCTGCCACTCCCTTCTGGCTTGAAGAGTTTCTGCTGAAAGATCAGCTGTTAACCTTATGGGGATTCCCTTGTATGTTATTTGTTGTTTTTCCCTTGCTGCTTTTAATATTTTTTCTTTGTATTTAATTTTTGATAGTTTGATTAATATGTGTCTTGGTTTGTTTCTCCTTGGATTTATCCTGTGTGGGACTCTCTGTGCTTCCTGGACTTGATTAACTATTTCCTTTCCCATATTAGGGAAGTTTTCAACTATAATCTCTTTAAATATTTTCTCAGTCCCTTTCTTTTTCTCTTCTTCTTCTGGGACCCTTATAATTCGAATTTTGGTGTGTTTAATGTTGTCCCAGAGGTATCCAAGATTGTCCTCAGTTCTTTTCATTCTTTTTTCTTTCTTCTGCTCTGCAGTAGTTATTTCCACTATTTTATCTTCCAGGTCACTTATCCGTTTTTCTGCCTCAGTTATTCTGCTATTGATCCCTTCTAGAGAATTTTAAATTTCATTTATTGTGTTGTTCATCATTGTTTCTTTGCGCTTTAGTTCCTCTACATCCTTGTTAAACATTTCTTGTATTTTCTCCATTCTACTTCCGTGATTTTGGATCATCTTTACTACCATTACTCTGAATTCTTTTTCAGGTAGACTGCCTATTTCCTCTTCATTTGCTTGGCCTGGTGAGTTTTTACCTTGCTCCTTCATCTGCTGTGTACTTCTCTGTCTTCTCATTTTGCTTAACTTACTGTGTTTGGGGTCTCCTTTTCACAGGCTGCAGGTTCGTAGTTCCCGTTGTTTCTGGTGTCTGTCTCCAGTGGCTAAGGTTTGTTCAGTGGGTTGTGTAGGTTCCTGGTGAAGGGGACTAGTGCCTGTGTTCTGGTGGATGAGGCTGGATCTTGTCTTTCTGGTGGGCAGGTCCACATCTTGTGGTGTGTTTTGCGGGGTCTGTGGCCTTATTATGATTTTAGGCAGCCTCTCTGCTAATGGATGGGGTTGTGTTCCTGTCTTGCTCATTGTTTGGCATGGGGTGTCCAGCACTGTAGCTTGCTGGTCGTTGAGTGAAGCTGGGTCTTGGCGTTGAGATGGAGATCTCTGGGAGATTTTAGCCATTTGATATTATGTGGATCTGGGAGGTCTCTTGTGGACCAGTGTCCTGAAGTTGGCTCTCCCACCTCAGAGGCACAGCCCTTACGCCTGGCTGGAGCACAAAGAGCCTTTCATCCACACGGCTCAGAATAAAAGGGAGAAAAAATAGAAAGAAAGAAAGAAGATAAAATAAAATAAAATAAAGTAAGATAAAATAAACTTATTAAAATAAAAAATAAAAGATAATTGTGAAGAAAATAATTTTTAAAAGTAAAAAAACAAAAACAAAACAAAACAAAACAAAAAAACGGACGGACAGAACCCTAGGACAAATGGTGAAAGCAAAGCTATGCAGACAAAATCACACACAGAAGCATACACATACACACTCACAAAAAAAGAAAAAGGGGGAAAAGATAATATATCTTTTGCTCCCAAAGTCCATCTCTTCTTTTTGGGATGATTCATTGTGTATTTAGGTATTCCACAGATGCAGGCACATCAAGTTGTTTGTGGAGCTTTAATCTGCTGCTTCTGAGGCTGCTGGGAGAGATTTCCCTTTCTCTTCTTTGTTTGCAGAGCTCCTGGGGTTCAGCTTTGGATTTGGACCCGCCTCTACGTGTAGGTCACCTGAGGGCATCTGTTCTTCACTCAGACAGGATGGGGTTAAAGGAGCAGCTGATTCGGGGGCTCTGGCTCACTCAGGTCGCGGGGAGGGAGGGGTATGGATGTGGGGTGAGCCTGCAGCCGCAGAGGCCACCGTGACATTGCACCAGCCCGAGGCGCGCAGTACGTTCTCCCGGGGAAGTTGTCCCTGGATCACAGGACCCTGGCAGTGGTGGGCTGCATAGGCTCCCAGGAGGGGTGGTGTGGAGAGTCACCTGTGCTTGCACACAGGCTTCTTGGTGGTGGCAGCAGCAGCCTTAGCGTTTCATGCCCGTCTCTGGGGTCCGCGCTGATAGCGCCGGCTCGCGCCCGTCTCTGGAGCTCGTTTAGGCGGCGCTCTGAATCCCCTCTCCTCGCGCACCAGGAAACAAAGACGGAAGAAAAAGTCTCTTGCCTCTTCGGCAGCTGCAGACTTTTTCCCAGACTCCCTCCCGGCTAGCTGTGGCGCACTAGCCCCCTTCAGGCTGTGTTCACACAGCCAACCCCAGTCCTCTCCCTGCGATCCGACCGAAGCCTGAGCCTCAGCTCCCAGTCCCGCCCGCCCCGGCGGGTGAACAGACAAGCCTCTTGGGCAGGTGAGTGCTGCTCGGCGCCGAGCCTCCGTGCGGGAATCTCTCCGCTTTGCCCTCCGCGCCCCTGTTGCTGCGCTCTCCTCCGTGGCTCCGAAGCTTCCCCCCTCCGCCACCCACAGTCTCCGCCCGTGAAGGGGCTTCCTAGTGTGTGGAAACCTTTCCTCCTTCACAGCTCCCTCCCTCTGGTGTAGGTCCCTTTCGTATTCTTTTGTCTCTGTTTTTTCTTTTTTCTTTTGCCCTACCCAAGTACGTGGGGAGTTTCTTGCCTTTTGGGAGGTCTGACATCTTCTGCCAGCATTCAGTGGGTGTTCTATAGGAGCAGTTCCACGTGTAGATGTATTTCTGATGTATTTGTGGGGAAGAAGGTGATCTCCGCGTCTTACTCTTCCGCCGTCTTGAAGCTCCTGTTAGTGTATTTTTAATTAGATATTCTAATAACAAACCCTATCAATCCATTACTAAAAATGTAAATTTATAAAGTGTACAAATAGAGATGACCCACAAACTTGAGCTTGTCAAGAAGACTTGCTAAATCAAAAAATTTTCTCCTGAAGATACATTCTATCATAAAAATAAGGAGACATCCTTGTAAAACGCACTTAGCTCTTTATCATTATTTAAGTTTGCCTCAGAATTCCTCTCAGGTTGTCATTCCTCATAATTCTCTCAGCAAGATCTCCTCCATTTCTCTGACAAGAATCTGAACAAAGTCCAAGGGTCTTCCCCACCTTTGCAACTTATATTTTCCTCAACTTAATTAAAGTAGCATTTGCTTAATTAGGTTAACTTGTTTCATTTCTAATCGGTCTCTGGGGGAAGCTTCTCCTAAGCCAAAAGGCTTCTGTCTCTTCGTGTGCGGTTCTCAGAATGGCCATCTCGCCTCACTTTTCTCGGGCCTCTCACCCCTCCCACCCTCCAGAGAGAACACTGCAGTGTTTTCTAAACAAAGGTGAGTTTTATAAAACTGTTGTTTCTCTGTTATTGTGATAACCTTACGCGATGCCAAGAAGACAGGGTACTTAGTAAATCTACACAGTTGCTACAAACATGATGATCTTACCCAAATGTTTCAGGAAAGACTACATCCTGAGAGGTAGGCAACCACAGTTTTGTCATTTCTATCACCTCATAAATAGTAGCTGCTTAATAAAAATGTTACATAGCAGTAAGAGAAAGTACAGGCCCACAAACGTTACCAAGCATGGCTGCAAGCACTTTCCTCATAGCAATTCTGTAAGGACAGTGTTATTACGCTGTTTAACAAGTGAGGACACATAGATTGAATGATTTTGTCCACAATCACATAAACCGTAAAGTAGTACAGCCTAGACTCAAAAAAACAAAAATAAAACAAAAATCCAGGAACAGGCTCTGTCAGCAAGTGGGATATGTATAAATTATGGCCCTTGCAGGTGGAGAAGGCTAGAGGCTACGCAATGCCTGAAAGTGGGGAAGTCCGTCAGGGTGCTGCTCCAGAGTGAGCTCTTCTCACCATGCAAAGGTGTGTAAGTCCTGTCCCCATCATATCTGGGAACAAAAGGGAAAGATGGCTGCTAGTGATGGGCATGGTTTGCACGAGTGTTTTGCATATTCTCTGTGTGTGCGTGTGTGTGTGGGTGTGTGTGTGTGTATTTACTATGGAGTTCCAGCAACTGGATGTTGCAGCTTAGCCCAGACTAATGTTTGCTTCACTTGCAGGAGCTGGTTGTTGATTCTCTGGCTCTGGGTCATCCGCTTCCCGTCAAGTCCCAATATATAGTCCCCTCCCAATAAAGGCTAGGAACTCATTTCCTCAGCTTCTTCAAGAGCCATCTGGAAAGTGGGTTTAAATATTGACCAACAAAAGTAAACATTTATACTGAGATTACAACTTTTATGAATTTTTTTGCTTTATTAATGACATTTTTGCAATCGTTTCTTTCACTTTACTTTATGGTTTCTCTTTAATATGAAAAAAAGTAGAGCAGAATGTTATGTGACCTGGCTTGGAACCATAGCTCTTTCATACTAGATGCTTAACATTAAAGTTCTATAAAGTCTCTGTGCCTCAGAGTCTTCAACAATAAAATGGAAATGACTATAATCATGCTAAATTTGTTGCCTTGTTATAGGCATTAGGAAATTATTATACATAAATTATCTAAAACTTTGTCTATGGAAGAGTAAGTACCGAATAAATGTTAGCTATTTTTATCATTATGTGTATTTATCAGATACTCCCCAGTTGTATCTGTTGAGTTAATCAAACTGCCCCCTACCCCCTTTCTTCTTCCAGTATTTTGGAAGTGATACATCTAATTTTTACTCTTCAAACAGTTACTTTGTATATGTGACACATGCATTTTTAAAAATCAACTTTATTGAAGTATCATTTACATACAATATAACATACCCATTTTAAGTGTATAGTACTTTGGTGAATTTTGACAAATTTATATACACATTTAGTCATCACCACAATTGAGACATAGAACATTTTCATCACCCCAAAATACCTTGTACCACTTTCCATACAGTACATCTCCTACTCCATCAAACCCTCTCCAGCCCCAGGTAGCCATTGATATGCTTTCTGCCACTATGGATTAGATTTGGTTTTTTAAGAGTTAAGTATAAATGAAATCATACAGCTTGTAGTCTTTCATGACATATACATTTAAACATATTTTTTAATTACTACCTAGTTACTCAATACCTTTATTCACCCCTAAATGGAACCAGAACCTAAGTAGTTTTTTCTTCTTTCCTGTCTCTTTTCCCTCTGCCCCCTTCTATTTTGAGATTATTTGGGATTTTAGTTATAAATATTTTAAAATCATGCATCAGGAGTTATTTAAACCTAATCTAGGTTTCTACTTCATTTACTCACCACTCTGTCTTGTATCTTATATATTATTTAATCTTTGATTTATTTTCTTTGTGCTTCACAGAGCTCTTTCCTTGTGCACCCTGCCTCCCCACCCCACCCCCAGAGTAACTTTTCTGAATCTTTGCAATCCTAAATACGTCTTGATTTTGCTCCCTTATTTCACTGGTAATTTACATACTAAGTATAAGATTCTAAGAAAAATTATCTCTTCCTTTAATTTGTCTTAATGCCTAGCTTTGCCAATGAGAGCTCAGATGCAGTACTGAAAGAAACCACCTCCACTGGGGCTTTTAACTCACTATTTTTTTTTTTTTCCTAATTTATTTATTTTTGGCTGTGTTGGGTCTTCGTTTCTGTGCGAGGGCTTTCTCTAGTTGGGGCGAGCGGGGGCCACTCTTCATCGCGGTGCGCGGGCCTCTCACTATCGCGGCCTCTCTTGTTGAGGAGCACAGGCTCCAGACGCGCAGGCTCAGTAATTGTGGCTCACGGGCCTAGTTGCTCCGCGGCATGTGGGATCTTCCCAGACCAGGGCTCGAACCTGTGTCCCCTGCATTGGCAGGCAGATTCTCAACCACTGCGCCACCAGGGAAGCCCCTAACTCACTAAATTTTAATTCGGCTAAATCTGTTTCTTCTTTTCTGCCTGCCAATCATTTTCTTCCAATGATCAAACTTTCAAATGCCAAGCCCTGTATCACAGTGCTCCACTAACGGCAGTGGGCATACAAATGACCTGGCAGTGGGCATACAAATCTTGTAAAAATACAGGCTTTGTTTTAGTCATTCTGGGAAGAGGCCTGAGATTTCTGTTTCTAACAAGCTCCCAGGTCATGGTGATGTGGACCACACTTTGATAAGCAAGGCTCTAGCTGCTCCTTTTTCATGGCTGTGATGTCTGCTTTAATCTTTCTGAAGATCTGAATCATTAATCTTAAATGTCTGCCTCTGTATCCTCTATTTACTCTGTTTCTTGAGTGTTAATACTTGTGTTTGTGGAGTTTGTGGCTTCTCTCTTCTGGTGTTGGTTTTTCTCAAATCTTATCTTTTATTCCCTTCCCCTCCCCTTCCCTTCTCTTCCCTTCCTTTTCCTCTCCTTTCTTTTTTTTCTTCTTTCTCCTTATTTTTAAGTTGGTTGTCAGTTACCTGTTGCTTACCTTCTCCTCAGGGGACTGCATGGGACCGTGTGGGGCTCTAGATCCAGCCCCCTCCCAACTTCAGAGTGGCCTTTCACTGCTTTAGCATATGAGCAAACCACTGCTACCAACTGTTTAGCACAAGCTGGGGATAGGGCTGACCAGCACAGCTAATAATTAAGATGATAGAAACAATTAAATTAACATTTTTGAGTGTCTGTGGCATGAAAGGCACTAAGTGTTACATGTATTAACTCACTTAATGGATGGAACTTGTCAAACCTTGAAAATCTAAACCATATCAATCTTCCTCTCTGTATGTTTCATCCCTCTAACTTACTTAGATTGAGGAACACAATTTGTCTTTATTCTCATCCTATACTCTTGTCTTTCTTTACTCCTGGGAGTAAATGGAAGGATGCTGAAGACATAGTTATTTGGATGAAATAGGCCAAATATTCCAGGGTAATTGGATAATAACCCAAAAGCCAAACCCTGTATAATGGGAAGGGAACAGAGTAAAGCAAATAAGAAAGACAGAGAGAAAGGAAGAGAAGAGAAGCAAGAAGAAATAAAAAGGAGAAGTTGGGGAGAAAGTGTCAACAAAGAAAAGACAATGAAAGGGGAAAGAAGAACAGAGTGAAGGTGAAATTTGCACAAGAGTGGGGAATTCAGCTGCATTTGCTTGATGTTAGTTTTTGACCGTCCTTAAATGCTTTCAAATCTCTGCAAACAAGAAGATTAATTGAGTAGCCCTTGACATTCAGAGAGAGCTCTGGCTATAGTGACCTTAGAGATGTAACCCGGGAGAATGGGGGGGAATAGTAATTTCGGCTTACAAAAAGGCAGATTTTCATAAGTTTATTGGAGAGACATCTTGTCCTGTGTTGTATGGATTGTTTCTGTGAGCTAAATAAAATGGTCTTTTATTTTGTGGGCTTGCAGGGATTTTATTGGTAATATTTACCTAGATGCCAAAGAAGAAGCCATTTAAATCTTGGAACCTGACTGATTTGAATTTGCAGCTTAATGTGATCTTTTACCGTAGGGATTTTTCCTATAATTTTCAGGATGTGGATGGACAATGGAAAGACAGTTGAAACCATCTGTATTTTGGGCTCAGGCCACTAATTTCCAGTATGTTGGGTTCTGGGAATTTCAAAGCTCACACACTTAAAAATGTCTCCCCTATTTTTAAAGGTATTTGTTTTACAAAGGAAACACAATCCCAATTCTCTATATTTATCAAAATCTATTTCTTTAGAGTTTGAAATTTACTGTGCCTCCAAGAGCTGTTCTAACTGTTTTTAATTAAGATCAAACAGTATTATTCTTGGTAAAGAAAGCAACTTAACAGAAAGACATGGTCAGAGCAGCCCTTGGGACATTGGCTTTGTTTAGGTTTATCTCCACTTCTAATCAATTGTTCATTTTTCAGTTTTTCACTTGAGTCTCACTCAAAATACAGCCTCTAAATATACCGGGCTCCTACTATGGGCCCAGCCCTAGGTTCCAGCCCTGGGACACAAAGATAATTCCACCAAGTCCCTGAGCTCAGGGGCCATCAGAGTCCTATAGGGAGACAGACTTGGAAATAGAGTACTATAACACATTATGTATGTTGTAGGAAGGTGGTGCAAAGGGTGTCACATGAGATGAGCTGAGAGGAGGCCTCACTCCACCTGAGTAAGTGGGGGTCCAGGACAGGTAACCTTCTACCTGGATTCATAAGATGAATAGATATTCTTCAGTAAAATTAGTTCTTTCTTATACATCCTCAAGCACTCCATGACCGCCCCCGCTTCTCCTACTCACTCAACCATGCCTCTGAATCCCCCACTTTTAAAGCTTTGTTGATAAACAAAAAATATCTATTGAAAGTGCCCTGAGATTCCCCTTTAAATGGTGCTTAGGAAGTCTTGGGTTGACCAGACTGCTTCAAGTCCGTGGGTTTGGAATTGGCTTGCTACTTATCCTGTTGAAAGCTCTCCGCCTCCTCGCTGACACCTGCTTACATCTTAAGTTTGTGTCATTTGTTCTGATGAACACAGCTCTGTGAGTTATGGCACCAGAGTTCACCCAGGTGTAATTAATTATCTCATGGTGTCACTTGTATTGTCAGCCAATCCCCCAAAGGGGAAGTGTTTTAAATGTGGGCATTTTTGGAGATGATGGGTAGGGCTGAATCTCTGCACATGTCAGTGCTGATGGGGCAGTGAGAGAAGTACACAATATCCCTTCTTTAGCGGTGCTAATCCTCTTGCTGTCTCCATCACTGAAGCCTTCCTCCTTGCTCTGGTCAAGCTGGGGAGCAGCCCATCCATCCTGGAGGAGCACAGTGCATGACCTCAGGAGATGATTGGCATCAGTTTTGCAGGTTGCTCCCCCAGTTCCAGGTCATCATATCAGTCTTATGTCATGTGCATTGATTGTAGCATTTCTTGCGGAGATTCAGGCTCACATCTAGGGTACCAATGCAGTTCTTGTGGTCCCTGCCTGATGAGAGAGGGAGGTGAGAAAGACTGTGTGAAGGTGACACAGACTCGATCTGCAATGGCTACTGTCTCATTTGTCGTGGCTGCCTACGAAGCTCTGTCTGCAGTGAAATCAGACACCTTCTACCTTTTGAATGCCAGTCCAGGAGAGGCTGCCTGCAGTGGCAGATTTGGGTCCCAATGACTGGCAAGATTTCTGATGGTGGAGAAGGGAAGAGTGCAGAGTCAGACCAGAGCATAGATAATGTGTGGCATATTTGAAACTGAGTCTTAGGAATGGCCAAGAGGTACATGAAAAGATGCTCAACATCATTAATCATTAGGGAAATGCAAATCAAAATCACAATGAGGTATCACTTCATACCTGTTAGAATGATTATTATCGAAAAGAGACAAGTATTGGTGAGCCTGAGGAGAAAAGGGAACCCTTGTGCACTGTTGGTGCGAATGTAAATTGGTGCAATCGTATGGAGTCTCCTCAAAAAATTAAAAATGGAATTACCATATGACCAACAATTCCACTTCTGGGTATATATCCAAAGGAAATGAAATCACTCTCTCAAAGAGGTATCTGCACCCCCATGTTCATTGCAACTTTATTCACGATAGCCAACACATGGCAACAACCTAAGTGTCCATTAAGATATGAATGCATAAAGAAAATGTGGTATATATTTACAATGGAATATTATTCAGCCATAAAAAAGAAGGAAATTCTGCCACTTGTAACAACATGGATGGACCTTGAGGGCATTACGCTAACTGAAATAAGTCAGACAGAGAAAAACAAATACTCTATGTTCTTCATTATATGTGGAATCTAAAAAAATCAAACTCAAAGAAATAGACACTAGAATTGTGGTTGCCAGGGGCTGGGGGGTAGGGGAAATGGGGAAATGTTGGTCAAAGGGTGCAAACTTGTAGTTATCAGAGGAGTAAGTCCTGGGCATCTAATGTATGGCACGATAACTATAATTAACAATAATGTATTACATACTTGAAAGTTGCTAACAGAGTAGATCTTAAAAGTTATCACTACACACACAAAAATGCTAATTATCAGAGGCAATGGAGGTGTTAACTAACCTTATCGTGGTAATCATTTTGCAATATATATGTGTATCAAATCGTGTTGTACATCTTAAACTTACACATATTATACATCAAAAATATCTTCATAAAGGTGGAAAAAAATTGGGTCTCAGTAGCATACCTCTTCCTCACCCTTGCCTTCAGAGTAGCTCATCAAACATTTATGGAATGTCTCTGTTGTGATAGGCCCTATGCTGAGTGTTAGGGATCCAGAGACAAAGAAGACAGACTCACAGCCCTGCAGGGCTGTGAATGAGTGCTCTGTATCTATGTATCTAATCAGCCTTTATCCTTTAAAAGTCTCTTGAATCACTCCCATCTTCTCCATCCCTCTTGAAAGTTTCATCATCCTTTAGACAGAGGTCTTCTCTGTGCTCTGTACTTATTCTCTCTCAGTCATGGTCAGATGGGTCTTGCTCCCCCGAATGTCTTGTTCCAGAGACTATGAGGACAAGAGCAGTGTGTTTTCATTTCTGAGTACTCACTGCTCCTATCAGGGTGTGGGTATTCTGAGGAAGTGCTTCAAATGATAAATCTCCAAGTTTTTGTCTGGCTCACCCTTACTCATTCGGAATCACTTCCAAGTTGGACAGAGAAATTCCAGCCAGGACTTGACTTCAGAAGAAATTGACTGGTGAAGGAGACTTTGAAGACAGGATAGGGAAGTTTGATCAGGGCCCAGCTCTGCCTCTGATTTTGTATGAATTATCTCACTTCTCTTGGCCTCTAACAGCTTTATCCATAAAATTTTCTCCCTTACACTGTGGGAAGTGGGCTTGATAAGATATAGATAAGCCCATCCGTGCCTTAGTCAATCATTGTTTTTATATACAGATTCATCTGACACACATTTCTGGAGCGCTAACTCTACAAGGGGCTTCTCCCATGAGGCTTTGCATACTGTACCTCAGTTGGTCCTAATGGAATATTTACTCTCCACCCAATAAACCGTCTGCTCTTCTGTTCCCAGGTTCTTCCCCTTGCTTGGTAGGCACAACTCCTCCCCATCTCCCCTCTGCCTCTTTTTGGTTTTGTTTTCTAAATGCTCAGTTTCTATTTGGGCTTCTCGACTGTTATCTCCTCTGTGAAGACTTTTCTAGACCTCTTCCCTATACCCCACGTGACGCTCAGGTGGCTCTTCATTTCTCTCCAGTGGCACTCCTGTGCTTGTAGTGTAGTTATTGACCTTAATGTCTTGTCTTCTCACTGGACCGTGAGGTCTGTAAGAGCTCGATCCCCCATAGTACTTAGCACTGAGCCTTGCCCATTCTAGATGCTCAGCAAATGAGTGCCACACTGATTTATCCCTCTTTCCTCCTAAGACAGTCTATAGCAGGGATGCTCAAACATTTTAGCCTCAGGACTCCTTTGTGTTCCTTCAAGTTATTGAGGACTCTAGAGAGTTTTTCTTGTGTGGGTTATACCTATTCATATTTACTGTATTAGAAATTAAAACTGAGAAATTAAAAAAATTCACCAATTCACATATTTTCCAAAAGAAAGAGTGGTATTGTTTTACATTTTTGTAAATCTCTTTAAAGTCTGATTTGAGACTGGTAGATTTTTTTTATCTTCTGTTATATTCAACCTGCAATAATACGGTGTTTAGTTAAAGTAGATGAAGGAAATTCTGCCTTGTGCATACATGCAGTTGGGACAGGGTGGAATATTTTAATAACATTTTCAGATAATTGTAGACATTTTTCTTTGCTACTATGTCAAAAATTCAATATGTGGTAGTTTCTTAAAATTTAGTTGCATTGTGGAGTCTGAAACCATATTAATGAACATTTGGTACTCAGATATAGTGAAATCTATTAATCTATCTTACATTTCAAGTGGATATTTTTCCAATGCAGGCACTGGTCATTTGGAAAACATTGCTTTACTGACTTACACTGATCTTTCAAATGTTGACATATTTGATTCCAAAATTCAAGTAGTCACATTTGTTACCATCTCCACTGATCTAATTAGAAAAGTTTTAAGTATTGTGAAACCATGAAGTTTATGGTGGTGGATACACATTTTCCAACATTCTAATTTTTGACCAAAAGCTTGAATGTACGATTGGTAAAAAGTATTGTCAATCTGCCCTTGAAGTGACATCCTCTCTCTCACTTTGTTCATTATTAAGAAAACATCTGCTAAACACACAGGTGTAAATGACCACAGTTTGTCAGTCATTCTTCCAGATAAAACTGGAAAAGGTGATCGGTATAGCTTACATCTCAGTTGCATAACTACTTTTCCTTGAGACAAATATTATGCTTCAGGAGGCAATAGGAGTGCTTTACACCTGTTTCTCATTTTGTCATGGAACAGAAAAAGATGTGTACTCAAGGTTCTAAATTTAATAAAATAAATAATTTGAACCACTTCTTTAAGGGCATTCTTAAATAAAATTTACTTTTTTAAAAAAACTCTTTTCCATAGCAGTGAGGAGTACAGTGACCATGAATCCAATTTGGTTTCAATGCCTTGACACATGCTAAGGCCCCAGAAATTTTTAACCACTGTGGCTTCCGTATCATCAATTCAAATGTTAACACAGTGAAAATGGCAAAGAATATCTTAGTGCTATGGTGAAAACAATTCTGACCTTGTAGACCCCCTCAAAGAGTCTCAGAGATCCCTAGGGGTCCCTGGATGATACTCTGAGAACCACTGATCTATAGGATTGATTTTGTATTTCTTCCTCTTTATGTATGCATCTTTTCTTTACTAAGGGTGAAAAGACCCATTTGTGCTAGATCTATCCTGAAGATTTCGGGAGAGACATTTTCATCTTGATTTGACTACTTTCGGCAATTTCATTCTTTCCTAGGTTTACACGTTATGTCTTTGGATTCACCAGGAGCTGGTGACCTATACAGAGGACCCCAGAGTTAAGACTGATCAATTGATTGAGTGCCTGAGGCACAGGGCAGAAAGAAAGAAAAGTGGGGTCAGAGAAAGCACAGAAGAAACAAGGTTTAAAGAGGAAGAATATGAGAATGAAAGAGGGAAGAACTAAGGAGAGAAGGCAGAAAGGGGAAAAAATGAAGAAAAAGAAAGACAATAAGAGTAAAGAAAATAAGACAAAGGGAAGAGGGGCTCCAGGGGTGAAAGGGCAACATGCGATCTGTTAGAAAGATGTGAATAGGAGGTCTGGGTTCAGTAGGACCACTTATAGCCTCTATTCTTGCAAGAGTTTACATCCTCTCTGGGCCTCACATTTCCCCTTCTGCAAAATGAGAGGGCTAAGTGGGAAAGGAATGGAACTGGAGGTAGACAAGACCTTCCACAGGTGGGCTCCAGGAGTCCCTGCGCTCCCCAAATTGTGAGCAAATCCTGTGTGTCCATGGGTTATTTTAGGGCAGGGAATGAGTTATTTTCATCAGTTACCAAAAGGTCTCTTTACCAAACTGGATGAAGAACCACCGACTTGGTTGGTTTATGATCTTTTCTTGCCCTAAAACTTTATGGTTCTTGCATGCAAGGGGCCTCTGTGAACCAATCCTAAAATTGTTTCCCGGCCTTAGAGCTTCACCTTCACTCTCTTTAAACATGAAGTCTCTGGGCTCTATAACAATTTGTTTTTTCTTATGTAGGAAAAAAAAAAAAAGCAATCCCTGGGAATCCTGAACCCTGTCACACTGCAGTGCCCAGCAGGTAGGACAGGTGGGGAATCAGCATCTCTGGGGGCCACAGAGCACAGCTGCTGCCCACGGTGTGCATGCAAACAGAAATGGCTTCACTCTGCAGGCCAGGGCTGCAGCTCCTCTGATCTCAGCTTGTTGACTTGGTCCCAGGGAAGGAACAAAGCTCTCCAAGTCCAATGAATGGCCGGCAGTGGAAAACCAGTGCTGCTGTCTGCTGGCAGCCGGGACGACAGACACCACACGTGGTCTGCTCCCCACCAAGCGGCGCTCTCCTTCCCCCGCTATGGCTGGCTTTGGCAGGGGCTGCCAGGCCCGAGAATGCAGGAAGTCTTGGGTCACGGTGACCTCTAGTTGCTGATGCCAGATGAAATATGCCCTGGAGGTTCTCCAGGGTCACATGGTGTGTGGAGCAAGAGAAGGCAGGGCTGTTCTTGCACTGACAAAGTGGATTTTGGCTCCAAAATGGCACCCTGGGGAGTAGGAGGGCTTGTGGGTGGGAAGGGGAAGGCGGGCGGGGCGGTGGCGTGACAGTGGGTAATAGGGAGAACCAGTCTTGCTTTCTTTTACCCCCTTGAGACTTCCAGGAAGCCACTTGCTCCTGGAGGTGGAGACACAACACAAAATCTGTGGCACAAAAATTTAGAGAAAGGTTTCTGTGTGTCTTTGTTGTTTATGTGACACATGGGTGAGCTCCTGGCTCTGTACATGCTGGGCCTCAGAGCTGGAAAAAACTGTATAATACGTGGGGCTGGACTGAGTGCCCCTTGGTAGCTCAGCTGCTCAAAATGGAAGGAAAGTGGACAGTGGCCATTCAGGGATCTACTCCCTCTGGCCTTGGATTGTCCTTTAGCCATTTTTTTGAAAAACAAAATCTTTGCGGTTCCTCCCTGTTGAGTCTCTCTTCATTTTGTTCTTACACGGTAGGTTATCTAGTCCCGTTCTTCCGAGCCCCAGACTCTTAGAGAAGGCACAGCTGTACCCAAATGAGACCTCTACCAGAAGGCCAATGATGGACACCTTGGTCCCACCTAGGTCCATTGTGCCCAAATACAAACCCTTTGCCATGACCTGGGCAGAGGGAAGAAGCTTGGCTACTTTGCTTTCAAGAATCAGTAAGAGAGGCCTAAAATGGAAACAGCTGAGAAGAAAGAAGCCAAGTGGAAAACAAGATCCAGCTGGAGGAGGTCAGGCCCGATAAGCAGGCTGACCACAGGCTTGAAAAAGAGGTCAGGCCACAGGAGCTGCACTGGAGCAGTAAGAAGTGTTTTTGCCAAGGGAAGATGATGGCCTGTGAGGTAGGTGGGCCCTGCTCTCCCATCCCACACCCGGCTCCAGTGAGCAGAGGCAGGCCTTGCTGGTTTTTCCCCCATTCCCTACTGAAGGTCAGAATTCCTCAGCTTGGTTGAAATGGAGTTAGGCAAGGTATGGCTGGGAATTTAGAGGAGAGGGATCTTTGGGAAAAAGGAAACACATCATTCGAAGGCCAGCTCCAATCTCACCTCCTCCAGAAACCCTTGCCAAGTCACTCCCCATGGGTCTTGGCCTTACCTCTCTACTCCACTCTACTGCACTTCATATTTTGTTTATAGTATATACCTCAAACTGTCACATCATAAATTATTTGGTAGTAGTAGTGACTAATATTTGTACGGTGTATCTCTGCTAGCAAAATTCATTGCTTTTGCAAATGTTAACTCATTTGTTCTTTCTCTATAGTGACCCTGAGAAACAGCTAGAATAGTTATTGGTAGTCTGCTTTAAATAGAGGTAAACTAATACAAAAAGCACAGAGCTTGATTCCATTAGGTAAGGGTTTGAATATAAGCTTTATTGTTGGGTGACTAGGTGAGCTGGGACACTTGGCTTGATCAGTCCAGGTAGCCGTTGGTGCCACCAAGAGAGATCTGTGCCCTCTTATTTAGTAGTGGAATCACTATAGTTTCCACCACAAGCTATGTTTTTGGTAAAAGAAAATCCTGCCCTGCACACACAGAAAAAGATTATTTTGGAGGCATCGTATTTTCACCAACATGCTTTTTGGAACTCTGAGCAAATGCCATGGTTTTCTAGCATTAGAACAGGTTTATTGCAAAGTTTCTTTTGGAAATTTGTAGGCAATGAGCTCTGCCAGTCTTCACATCACAGCTCTCCTTGGTAACCATGCCCTTGGGTCATTACTGCTCGTCTGGGCACATCCCTGCATCCCTGCCCTGCTTTGCTTCCTCTCCCTTTCCCACTTGCACATTACCCCTCCCAGCCATTTGCGTTGCTCCGTTGAAGTTTGCCTGTCCATGCCGACAAACTCGTATTTTTAGTCTCTTTATTGAGTTCTTTCTTTATCTTCTGCATTTACTGAAAGCTGGTCTCCCCAGCGTGCACCACTTGTCTGGAAGTTCTCTTACCTGAATTTCCAGCACATTTTTCTTAAGTCTTACCCTGACGTTAGAGCAATGGGACTTTTTCCTATGCCCCACATTGCTGCTTCCAAATCATTATCCTTCCTCCTAGGCCCTGTTGCTCTCAAATAGCATAGTCTTTGGCTACACCACCCACATCCTCCACATTCCACCCCCACCGCCAATCATGGCCCTCTTAATCTCTCTCCACGTTCATTGGAGACTTAGGCATGCAACTGGCTGTTCTCCCTCCTTCCCTAGGTCCTACCACTGTACTGGGTGGTCACTATCTAGAGGGCTATCCAATTCCTTGATTTTCAAAAACTTCAGCATTTCATCCTTTGACCACAAACCTCTGTCTTTCCACCTCTCACTCACCCTCTTCATCTATTCCCTGAGGTTTCGACACTCCTTGTGCTGTCCATGCTTACCTTCCTTCACCTACCAGTTTTCTGTTTTCCTGTCCATCTGTTCATTCTGTCCAGCCTAGAGAGCCATTCTTGTTGGTATCATGCATCCCTTTTCTTGACCACTGCACATTCTGATGAACTCCACTCTGTTTCCTCTGCTCCTGCACTTAGACCGCTGAGCCAACTGGGGAAAATCATAAATTGGAGCCACTACAAATTCATGGTTTCAACCTCAGTCTGGTCATCAATGACACCTGTTAAGTCTTTTATGCATCCAGAATTTGTCCTCCTTTTATTTCCTACAACACACATTGTAGAATTTTCTAGAGACTCAATTGCTCTATCTTATGGCTCTATCACTGTCAGCAATGTACCATATCTGCTACTTCACAGTGATGTTGATGTTATCAGATGAGAACTGTATCTGGGATCATTCCTTATCTTGTCCACACCTGCCTCTGTCGAATAGGTATCTCTTTACCTTTCAGGTCAATTGCCCCCTGAGCTCTGGATTTCATTATGTTCCTCTTCCTCCTCAAGCCCTCTGTTCTAACAGTTCTCTCCTATTCCTTGAATCTTCAACCTCTTCTTCACTACTTGCTTTTTCCCTTCAGCATAGAAAATTGCCCATCTCTCCTCCCTAAGCAACCCAAACTGATTAAGAACTACATCCCACCAGTACCTCCTTTAGCCAACAGTCTCTGCTTCCTTCACCTACAAACCATTTGAGAGTATACTTGGCTATTGTTGATTCTACCTCTTCACTACCCACTCTTTCCTCAACCAGCCAGTCTGGCTGCTGCCTCCACAACTCCACACATGACCTTGAAGCGGGTAAACCAAACAGATCTGTTTGAGACCTGTTTTTCTTGACCTCTCTATAGTATTTGATGCTTTGTGTATTTCCTGTCTCTTGAGGTTTCTCTTTCCTTAGCTTCTGGGACTATAGCTATTCCTACTTTTCCTATTTTACCAGTCATTTCTTGTTTCTTTTTCCTTTTCAAGTTAGTAATAACCATAATAGCAACTATTTCTTGAGTATTCACTATTGCCATGCTACCTGGACAGATTTTCACATACGTCCTTTCATTTGATGCTTACAACCTAGGAATTAGGTGTTATTATTATTCTCACTTTGCAGATGAGGAAACAGGGCTGGAGGTGTCTAAATGGCTTGTTCAAATCACACAGCTGCTAATAAGCAACTGAACTGGGATTTGAACTCAGACATTTTGGATTTAGTGTATAACCGCAGTCACTACTGTCCCCATCTCCTGTAAGTTTTTGTTCCTGGGATTTCAGCCTCAGTCTTCCTCTCTTCTCATCCTACATACTCTTTCCAAATGAACTTGACACTTGCTCCTGTATTCAGTTAAGTAGTAATTCTGTAATCCAGCTGGAATTATTGTAAAAACCACTTCCCCTTGCCTCTCTTTTACCTCAGTTTCTTCATTTGCAAAATGGAAATAAGAACAGCACCTACCTCATAGGGTCATATGTAGTAAGGAGATGTATGTAAAAGCTGATCTACCTTCACAGCCCTTGGATGACTCTCCTTCTGCATCTCACCTTGAATCTCACTGGTATCTCATACTCAGCACGTCCCAAACTGAACTCACCATGCCCCAAATGTTTCAATATTGATGACTATCCCCTTTTTTCTACCCAACTGCCCTATGGGTATCTTTATTTTTCCTTCTCTTGATCTTCTATACAACCTATCTCTAAGTTGGATCCTATTGATTGTAATGCTTCAACTGACTTCATTGCCTACATTCAGGCCCTTATCACTTCATATCTGAACAATTGCAATGCTTTCCTATGTAAAATTCCTGCTTCTACTTTTTATAGTCCTAAAAGATTGTTAAAGGAAAAAAAAAAGGGATCGGGTGATGTCGGATGATTTTTGGCAGATGATTTCTGCCTAAAATTCTTCCATGGCGCCCCCAAACTTTCAGGGTAAAGTTTAAATTTCCTAGCATATTAAGTCTTTTAAAAAATATTCTCTTTGCTTCTCTCCTTTTTCTTATTTTTGCTATTCTCCTAGCTTTTTACTTTTTGCCCCGCTAGTAGGGAACTATTGGGAGTCCCTCAAGTGCCAGTGTCTTTCAAAGCTCATTGCATCTGTAAATGTTTCTTTTCCTACCATCCTTTCTTGCTCTGGCTAACTCCACCTTGTGTTTCTTTAAAGACTCAGTTCAGATGTCATCTCTTGCAGAAATGTGTTTTCCTGATGCTCATGGCTTAGTGTGTTGCTTCCTCTGAGTTTCTACAGCACTTGGTACATACGTCTGCCAATCGCTTGACACTGTACATCATGGTTCTGAACTTCACTTTGCCCCAAACACCTAGAGCTAGGGTTGGTAAACTACGGCCCATGAGCCCAAATCCAGCCTCTCACTTGTTTTTGTAAATAAAGTTTTATTGGAACACAGGCATGATCAGTCACGTAAATATTCTCCATGGCTGCTTTTGCACTATAAGAACAGAATTGAATAGTTGTGACAGAGTCTATATAGTCCACAAAGCCAAAATATTTATTATCTGGTCCTTTACAGAAAATGTTTGCAGGCCCCTGACCTTGCATCAATTACTGTGCATCACTATAGCCAGATTCTTAGTCAGAGATGCCCACGCCTGGAGGGAGGAAGCGGATCAAGATCTTGCAGAGGATGAGTGGCTAGGAAAGGGGTAGTTGGCTGATTCAGATACACAACGTAGAGGATTATGTCCCCACCCCATCCCACTGATAATGTTGTAATGGTCTATGTCCACACATGTGTCCTTATGAAACACCTCTTAAGAGTGCTGTAAGGCAGGGACTGTGTGTTTTTCATCTTTGTGTCTTCCATAACGAGCTATTAGAAGTAAAAAAAAAAAAAAAAAAGACGGGATTATGTAGAAAGAATTTTTGAAGTATCCTGGGATATACTCATGGAATCTCAGGAAGAGGTGAACACCTAGAGAAATGGACCGGATAAATGACTGCCATCAGGACCTGGTCTCTGTCTCATGTCTCTGCTATTTGTTGCTATGGCAGCTTCATTTTCCCCTTTCACTATGGACTTCCTCTAGCTGGCAAAATCATGGCCGATCTCAGCTCCTCAATATTTCACCTTATAGCTTTCAGCTATTGACCAGACCTTGTTTTGATTTTCTTTTAGTCCCATATCCCAAAAGTTAGTTGACGATCGCTTGTGGTCAGGGAATAGGGGTAGATGAGAAAATGGAAGTTTTAGTGATACATATAGACTGGAGAAAGAAGAAGATCCAAAAACAGAAGTGGTACTATTCAGAAGAAGAGGTGCTGAACAGATAAAACGATAGGTGTCTCCTATAGTAGCTCCTGGCAGGTTCCCCCTGTAATAGCACCTGATAGACGCCCCCACCCATAGTAGCATATAAGAGGTATTTAACTAATATAAGTTGACTCAATAAATGAATGACTAAATGAAATGACTAAAGGAGCTAACCTCTTCTTCTGCTGTAAAATGAGAATAGCATTTATTTTACAGGCTTGAGTGGAGAATAAAGCACTTATACAATACTTGGTAGGTAATAGACGCTCAGTAAATGCTATCTAACTTTCTAATCCCTCATTTGGAGTGGATTTGGGAGGAGGATTTAGGGACAATTTATCATAGCAGGTCACGTTTTTAAAATTTCATCAGCATGATGACCTGATAAAATCTCTATCAGTCTCTATGTCCCATCTTGTCTCATAATCATACTTAAGTCAACATAAATAAAGCCAGGACTTGCCCTTGGCTCATCCTGAGTTGCCAGATTCCTTAAGAAAAATCTCGGGCACCACAGAACAAAGCCCTCGTTTGTACCAATAAGTGACTGTACTCATATGTTCAGAAGGCTAACAGAAACTCAAGGTTAAGAATCCCTGACCTACTGGGTCAACTTTTATTTTTTCATGAGCAAAGCTCTAGCTTACCTGTTCACCAAACTAGCTCACACAACGTACACCCGAACTATTAATTCTTGTACTTTCCTGAACATACCTTCTCCCTCGGGTAGCACTTGCTCTTTATTTCATATTGAAATGCATTCTTCTGCCCCATTACCTTCATTTGCATAGCTCTTCAACCTTCAGTTATCTGTTCTGACTCTATAACTTTCCTGACCCATCCCCATCTACCTCCAGAAATTATAAAACAACTTTTCCCCAGACCTGGGGATTTTTGCTCAAGCCAGGTACCTGGGTCTTCCACCTCCTACCCCAATTTCCATTACCAAACTGTTTCTTCTAAACCCATACTGGGTAATGCTAAAGAAGGTTTCTGATGAATAAAAATTTCTCTCCACTGGTAAATACTTTGTTGAAACCGTTTATTGTTTACAAAGCGCTCAACAACTCTCAGATGGCCATGGTATCAAGGCCATCCCACTCCTGATCATGGTGCCAGTCTTATTTTTTTTTAAAACATCTTTATTGGAGTATAATTGCTTTACAATGGTGTGTTAGTTTCTGCTTTATAACAAAGTGAATCAGCTATACATATACATATATCCCCATATCTCCTCCCTCTTGCATCTCCCTCCCACCCTCCCTATCCCACCCCTCTAGGTGGTCACATAGCACCGAGCTGATCTCCCTGTGCTATGTGGCTGCTTCCCACTAGCTATCTATTTTACATTTGGTAGTGTATATATGTCCATGCCACTCTCTCACTTCGTCCCAGCTTACCCTTCCCACTCCCTGTGTCCTCAAGTCCATTCTCTACATCTGTGTCTTTATTCCTGTCCTGCCCCTAGGTTCTTCAAAACCTTTTGTTTTTTTTTAAGATTCCATATAGATGTGTTAGCATATGGTATTTATTTTTCTCTTTCTGACTTACTTCACTCTGTATGACAGACTCTAGGTCCATCCACCTCACTATAAATAACTCAATTTCGTTTCTTTTTAAGGCTAATATTCCATTGTATATATGTGCCACATCCTCTTTATCCATTCATCTGTCAATGGACACCTAGGTTGCTTCCATGTCCTGGCTATTGTAAATAAAGCTGCAATGACCGTTGTGGTACATGACTCTTTTTGAATTATGGTTTTCTCAGGGTATATGCCCAGTAGTGGGATTGCTGGGTCATATGGTAGTTCTATTTTTAGTGTTTTAAGGAACCTCCATACTGTTCTACATAGTGGCTGTATCAATTTACATTCCCACCAACAATGCAAGAGGGTTCCTTTTTCTCCTCACTCTCTCCAGCATTTATTGTTTGTAGATTTTTTGATGATGGCCATTCTGACTGGTGTGAGATGATACCTCACTGTAGTTTTGATTTGCATTTCTCTAATGATTAGTGATGTTGAGCATCCTTTCATGTGTTTGTTGGCAATCTGTATATCTTCTTTGGAGAAATGTCTATTTAAGTCTTCTGCCCATTTTTGGATTGGGTTGTTTGTTTTTTTGATATTGAGCACATGAGCTGCTTGTAAGATTTGGAGATTAATCCTTTGTCAGTTGCTTCATTTGCAAATATTTTCTCCCATTCTGAGGGTTGTCTTTTCGTCTTTTTTGTGGTTTCCTTTGCTGTGCAAAAGCTTTTAACTTTCATTAGGTCCCATTTGTTTATTTTTGTTTTTATTTCCATTTCTCTAGGAGGTGGGTCGAAAAGGATCTTGCTGTGATATATGTCATAGAGTGTTCTGCCTATGTTTTCCTCTTAGAGTTTTATAGCGTCTGGCCTTACATTTAGGTCTTTAATCCATTTTGAGTTTATTTTTGTGTGTGGTGTTAGGGAGTGTTCTAATTTCTTTCTTTTACATCACAGTGCCAGTCTTAAATGATTAAGCGTTTTGGGAGATGAAACTTCTCTTTTACTGAGAATAGTTTCTTAAATCTTTCTGTTAAGGTGACATTTTTCAATGGCATCTTTCAGTGCCGGAAGGCACTTTAGAGGTTGTTTACTACATTGGTCTCTAAAGATACCTGAATCGTCTCTAAGTGTCCCCAAGGAGCGATGTAATCTGTACTTATATTTATGATTTATTTGTGACTTCTAGAAGAATACCTATTTCTTCCCTCTGCAAAATTAGGCATCTCCCACTCTTATCCAGTTCTTTCTTATGCACTGAGGAACATTTTGCCCTCCTGCAGGCTTTAACTGTGAAATCCTCTGGTGTCCACTAAAGACAGTCAGCATCGCCTCTTCTCTACATGACAGCTTGAGGAAGTACGTGAGATCAAGACTGTTATCTCCTTTGTGTTCTCTTTTTCAGCACCTCCAGCCTTAGGACCTTCAACTGTTGCTCACGTGTTATAGTTTCGGGTCCACTTAGCTTTTCTCAGGATAGATTCTGGTCTATCAATTTTCTTTTTAAAAATTTTAATTTTAACGGGTTGACTTTCTCTTTGAAGCCTACAGAATAGAGGATATTTCAAATGTCCTTTAGGCATAATAAACACTAAAACTGTAGAGATTAGGATTTGCTTTGGATATAGAGACATCTAAATTGGAAACATTGGTTGAGGAAAGTTTAGCCTAAGTAAAAATTAGTGTGTCAATATTCATAGTTATTCCAGTCTATTCTCAAAAGTAGTATGAAATCATTATCACGGTAGCAGGAACACAAAAACCATCAGTAGCAACCCTGGCCTTCTGCTAGTGCCTTGAATGTGTCAAGCTTTTTTTACCTCAAGGCATTTGTACGTGTTTTTTGCTTTGCCTGGAATACTCCCTGCAACCTCTTCTCATCAAAAATTTGCCTGCCGACTCCTCATGCTTCCAGCCTCTGAGAAACTTTTCTCTGATTCCTTTACCCCTTATTCCCAGTCCCTATGCAAAACATGTCACCCATCATGATATATTTTCCAACTTGCCTTTACATTTTCCTCATGGCAAACATCACAATTTTAAATATGTTTACTTGTATGATTATATAGCACCTGCCTTCTCCCCTACACTGTAAACTCCGAAAAGGTAGCAATTCTGTCTGCTTCATTTATTGTGAAAATCCCAGCACTTGGCAGAGAGCCTGGTTTATGTTGGGAATTCACATATTTGTTGTATGAATGAATGAATGATTCCTAAAGCATACTGTTTTCTTTCTTCCTTGCTTACATTTGTATGTGGCCTTGCTGTTTTCAAAGGGTTTTCAGGTTCCTGTCATTTTAGGTAGGGAAGGGTGGTCATTACTCTCCCAATTTTTGTCTGATGAAACTGAGGTCCAGAAAAAGGAACTAACACACACTCACTTAGCTGGTGACATGTGGAGCTGTTGACTCAGTTTAGTGCTTTTGTTTTAATTAAAATAATTTTTTTGATTTGAAAAAATTGTTCTGTTCTTTTATTTTTTATTTATTTTTCTAGTGCTCTTTCCATTAGTAATTTTTAAAAATAGTTTCTTTTAGAAATGATTTAATGCTCACAATTTAATTTTTTTTTAACCTGGAAAAAAATAGTAACCACTTCCTAGAAAGATCTAGGTAAAATATAATCTCCTTAATTTTTTTTTTCCAGTATACTTATTTTTTTTTAGAGCAGTTTTAGGTTCATGGCAAAATTGAGCAAAAGGTACAGAGAATTTTCCTTTGTTCCCTGCAACCCCATGACTTTTAAAACTTGATTTCTTCATGTGACCTATGCTAGAGAAGACTGTGAGGGGAGGATTTCACTGACTTGATCCCATTTGTTTGGGGTTCACAGAACTTCACACAGGCTGTATGTAATATATACTGATTAAAGGCAGGAAACAATGTCTCCATCTGAATACATTTAATGTATTTTTTTTATGAGAGCAATTGGTCAAAATGAAAATATTAGTTTTTATCAAGCCAGTGGCTTAAAAAATTAAAAATACTCTCAAACATATCTTTTGCTTCATAATATGTCTATTACAAATTATGCTTTTTTTCCTATTATTTACTTCACTTTATTTGTCATTGCCTTTGCAATAATATGGAGACTTGAAAGCAATGCAAGAAATTCCTCTATAGAAATTCCATACATTAGCCTTTTTTTCCCCACTGAGTCATACTACTCTTTCATTGTTTCAAATTAGTAAGGTCTATTGTTTATTCTCCTACATTCAGAAAACCATAGAAACCCAGAACAGTCATAGAACACAAACTTAGTTCAAATGAAGAGTTATGTATATCACTACAAGTATTTCACTGAATTGATGTATATTAAAAAAATATTCCTTAATTTGTATACTAATCTCTGATTTATATCTCAGGTTATATAATTCCTGAACATGGTATCATTTTTCATTTCTGTATGGAATCAGCCAGGCTTTGATTCATTAAGGAAGAGAAGTTTCTTATCATGTAGTATTTTTTTTCTCACTTCTTTGAAAAAAGGGAAGTTCATAGAATCATAAGGTCTTATGGTGGCAGGAGATTTTATAGGTCATTTAGACCAACTGCCTTTGAATCTCCTCTGCACTGTGTCCTCCAGAGTCATCTCTTGCCTGCTTGAGTGCTTTGTGTGATGGGGAAGTCACCGCCTCACTTCTACCATATACACCCAGGGGTAAACCAGGTTGGTTGCCTACCCAACTAAATGTGGTCCCTCTAACCCTCCAGCGAGTTGCTGGCTTGTGCAGTATGGGGCTTCATTATGTCTGGACAGTATCTTCCCTGAATCGTGGACACCTGAAGAGTGCTCTCTGCTCTCAGAGCCCGTGTGTGATTGTTTGGACTGTCTGGTAGCAAGGCAGGCTGACTTCACATGGGGCTGGAAGCACGGGTGAGCTGACAGCAGCTCTCAGAATATGGGGATTCCGGGCTGGCTGCTTGCTAGAAAAAGACTGTTTTAAGTGACCCTCGGGTTCCAGATGTCCCCCTCAAAAGTACATGACTGCCATTGGGGAGGATTAAAAAAAGGAGAATATGTAATATGTGAATTAATTAGTCTTTTCACTGATTATTTTTTACTTACCGTTGGGCAGCACAGTTTTAATAAATTGTAGTTTTTAGAATCTCTTTCTCTTTCTTTCTTTCTTTTTTTTTTTCTTCAGAACAACTGTCCAGAATGCTGATAGAACCACAACTTCTCTAAGTAAGAGTTTATGCATATTCTTTGTCACTTGTTGGTTCACACATTATTCCTTACATTCGTTTCTGCATTCTGTAGAATAACATAATTTATAACATAATAACATAATTTTAACCATGTCAAATCAAAACCCAACATTTATGGTACCTTGTGAAATGATGTGGTTTGCTCAGATATTTCCATCTTCCTGTAGAGGAAACTGCAATAAAGGTAGCACCTTTAGATTGTTTGATCCAAGTGAGATGGAGTAATATTTTAAGATATCAGTCTGTTTTTTTTTTTCCTACCAGTGTTTCTCCCTTCCCTCTCTCTGCACCCCTGTAGTTAACTCAGTACTTGATGGCTTCAGGGGAGGCAGGGAAAGGGCTGAGCTCAGAAATAGCCTGCTTATCCTTCTGACATTTGTCACGGAAAAGCCTAAGCCCTCAGGGGAACTTTGAGAGTTTTGTAGAGAAGGTGAAAGGTTGGTATTTAAGGATATAGACAAAGTATTTTGGCCAGAAGCAGGCAGAGGAGAGAGCAGAGTATTCCTCTGGGCACTTTGTAAGCCTGTGAGGGTGTGTGCGTTGGGAGAGGATGGGGGAGGGAGAGAGAGGGAAAGAAAAAGAGGAAAAGGGAGAGGGGGAGAGAGAAAGGATGACTCAGAGAGCTCTGCGGTCCAGAGGGAAGAAGGACCCCTCCCCCCTACTTCCCAGCAGCACTGATGGAGCAGTAAGGAGATCCTAAAGAGGAAATGGCAGCCTCCTGCGTGGAATACAACGTGAAAATTGATATGCAGCAGCCTTGTAAGAAAAATTTCTTTTCCCCAAGAGTGACAGGGAAACAATGGAGAGTTATCAGATATAATGAGCCATGCACCATAGGACAATGGATACAGCAACTCATGTGGACTTATGACTGCAACTCTATTGTAATTGCCCTCTCACCTTGCTACTGCATATGGAGTCCTAACTATGGCATAAGCTTGGGAGAGACAAGGATAGGGGGATAAGTCTCAGGAAGCATTGGCAATAAGTTTGTCCACCAACCCAGCAGAATAGAAACTCAAGATAGAAATATTACATTGAATTATAGAAAATGAATGCTTACTGTACACCAAGGTGAGAGGACTGAGAGGCATACTTCCTGTACAATCGAGAACTGTTTTTCTCACTTAAAAAAATTAAGGTAAAATTTACAAACAGTACAATTCATTCTTTTAGTACACAGTTCTGCAAATTTTGGCAAACATTTAGTCTTTAATCATCACCACAATCATGATATAGGACAGTTCTCTCACTCCCCCGAATTCCCCAGTGTTTCTTTGTAGTCAGTCCCTCTCCCCTGGCAACCATTGATCTATTTTTTCTCTCTGTGATTTTGGCTTTTCAAGAATGTCATTTAAATGGGATCAAAACTATTGAAGCCTTTTGAGTCTAGCTTCTTTCACTTAGAATAACGCATCTGAGATTCATCTGCGTTATCGCATGTATCAATAGTTTGTTCCTTTTTATTACTGAGTAGTATTTGATTGTACATATGTACCATGGTTGCTTCCAGGTTTTGGTGACTGCAAATAAAGCTGCTATAAATGTTTACACACAGGTTTTTGTGTGGACATGGGTTTTCATTTTACTTGGGTAAATACCTTGAAATAGGTTTGCTGCATTGTGTGATTTATGCCTAACTTTATAAGATACTGCCAGATCAATTTCCAAAGTGGCTCTAACAATTCACATCCTCATCAACAATGTGTGAGAAGTTCTACCTGCTCCACTTTGTATTGTCAGTTTTTTTTTTTTTTTAATTTGTTAGTCTAATGAGTACGTAATGGTACTACATTGTGATTTTAATCTGCATGACTTACTTGCCATTTTTATATCTTTGGTAAATTATCTGTTCAAATGTTTTACCCACTTTTAAATTGTTTTTTAGTTTAGTAGCTGAATTTTGAGAGTTTTTAATATATTCTGGCTACAAATTCATAATCAGACATATGATTTGGAAATACTTTCTCCCAATCTATGCCTCGTATTATGCTCTTACTAAGTGTCATTAAAAAGCAGAAGTTGTTACATTTGATAAAGTCCTATATATCAAATTTTCTTTTATGGCTTATGCTTTATCTAATAACTCTTTGCTTATTCCAAAGATATAAAGATTTTTTCCCCCTTTTTCTTCTAGAAGTTTTATAGTTTTTACATTTAGGTCTATGACCCATTTTAAGTTTTGTATAAGGTACAAGGATCTATGTTCTTTTTGTTTTGTTTTGTTTTGTTTGCTTGTTTGTTTCTTTGCAAGTGGACATCCAATTGTTCCAGGACTTTTTGTTGAAAAGATGACTGTTGAAATTGCCTTTACACCTTTATTGGAACTCAGTTGACCACGTGTGGGTCTGTTTCGGAGTCTGCTGCATTTCATCAATCTATATGTCTAAACTTTCTCTATATACCAAACTGTTTTGATTATTATAGTAATTGACTATATATAGTATCCTAGTTAGTCTGGAAATTAGGTAGTATAAATCTTCCAACTTTGTTTCTTCTTTCAACATTGTTGCTTCTTTCAACAAAGTTGCCTTCTTTGCCTTTCTTCGAAAATTTTAGAATCAGCTTGTCAATTTCTAAAAAAAAAAAAAAATCCTTTGGGGTTTTGACTGGAATTGCTTTCAATCTGTAGATCAATTTAGGGAAAAATTAACATCTTAATAATGTTGAGTAATCCGATCCATAAACATAGTATATACATCCATTTATGTAGGTATTCATTGATTTCTTTCATCAGTATTGTATAGTTTTCAGCAAAGGTCTTTTAGATAATTGGAAAGATTTATACATAAGTATTTCATGCTTTTTGCTGCTATTGTAAATAAGACTTTTACATTTTAAATTTCTAATTATCCGTTGTTAGCATGCAGAAATATGATTGACCATATATCCTGCACTCTTGCTAAACTCATATATTAATTCTGGTTGTATTTTTGGATACATTTTGAGATTCTGTCTTTAGGCAATCATCTTACTTGTGAATAGAGAATCTTTTATTTCTTCCTTTCCATCCTATATGCCTTTTTCCCCCCTTGCCTTGTTGCACTGGCTTGTACCTGAATAGAAGTGGTGAGGACAAACATTCTTTTCTTGATCCTGGTCTTAGGGGAAAAGCATTAGGGGGAAAGTCTTTTATCATTAAGTATGATGTTAGCTTAGCTCTTTGTGAGTACTCTTTAGTAGATTGTGGAAACTCACTTTTATGCCCAGTTTACTGAGAGGTTTTCTTCTTTTTAATCAGGATGGATGTCAGATTTCGCCAAAAAATTTCTCAGTAGTTATTGAGGTGATCTATTGTTTTCCTTGTTTATTCTGTTGATATGATGAATTACACTGACTGCTATTTAAATGTTGAACCAGCCTTGCATTCTTGTGATAACTCTATTTGGTCATGATGAATACAAAAAGGATCAATTGAATCCTTTTTATATGCTATTGGATTCTATTTGATAGTACTTTGTGGAAATTTTGCATCTATATTCATAAGAGATATTGTTATATAATTATATTCTCTCCTTCCTTCTTTCCTTCCTCACTTCCTTCCTTCCTTCCAATGGCACCAGCTCTAGGGCAAGCTTTGCTGCTTTTGGAGAGAAGGAAACCAATGTGTTGGGCACAGAGATTGTGCCAGACATCTACATGCTGTGTATTCAGGTTATCTTTTTTGCCTTCAAAAAAATTTCATAGGTGGGGAAACAGTACTTCATAAAATCTGCTAATTTTCTTCTTATTTGAACTTGTCCAAATGATAACACTGCACTCTTTTTTAAAAAAATGCTCTAGTGTTCTTTTCTGATTTTAAAGATAATGCATGATTGTTATAGAAAATTTAAATTAGAAATAAAAATAGTACATAAATTTTATCAACTAGAGACTTCTACTATTATTTCTATATGCAGCAAAATAGTTTTTGGAGATATTAAAGTGAGAAATGTTTTTATCTCCCTTATGCTTTCCAGAGCCTTTCCCAACCATTCAGGCACTGGAGATAACTTTTCTTAATAGACAAAGATAAAGTAGGAATTTCTGTTTTTGCAGAAGTAAAGGGAAGACAACACTTATTTTTGCTCCACGTCACCTACTGTTGGAGAGACTTGATCCCAGAACATATACACACTCTGCTTGGTGGGAGCTTGTGGTTATATTGCCCAGCTCTGCTTAAGGCAGGATGTATGTGTTCAATTCAGGAGTGGAGCATGAAACTGAGGAGGAAGAAAAGCCCTTTCTATGTAGTAAAACTGATATTTTGATCTTTGATGATTCCTGAGTCATTTCTTAAATGGATCAGATCTTGAGAGGAGAAAGGAGTGTTACGTACTGTCTCCCAATGCAAACTTCAACAGATTGGTACATGGGCTGGGAACCTTGAGAAATAATCCCAAGGGCTGGTGTTTGGAAGCTGACCTCCAGGAGAAATTGAGCCTTTCACAATAGCTAGGGCAATAGGTGTAGGCTTTGATACTTTGGTAAGCCAAATTCTTGTGTGTATCTGACTTAGGTGATTGACACTGGCTTACGTTTTATCCATGTAGCTGGATTTCCACTAGTACACACATCTACAGCTTACTTTGGACAAAAGAAGGCATAGATTTGTACAATGCAGTTGGTGTTTCATTATACAAACCTTTAAAGTATTAATAGTTGACCAATGGTTCCCTGCTGTGTATTTTTCCAGGATTGCAGGCTGAGTTTTAAAATTATAAAAGCTAAAACTAAGTTCCACAAAGTAACAGTAGGCGAGACATGGTGTCTAAATTGTTTTAGGTGTTAGCCTTTAGCATTAGATCAACGTGCCTTAATTCCCTTACTCTTTATCTTATTTGAAATTGCATTTGGTTCTGGGGCAAAGGAGAGAACAATAGAGTTCTAACTCTCATCATCATCCCTCTCTTTCTCTGTGAGATTTTCCTTGGGCTCATTACCTGTTTGAATCTACTAACAACTGAAAAATCTCTTTTAAAAATCCCTCTCAAAGAAATGCAAATCAAAACTACACTGAGATTCCACCTCACACACATTAGGATGGCAACTATAAAATAGATAAATACAGATATAGCAAGTTTAGGCAAAGACGTGGAGAAGTTGGAACACTTGTGTACTGTTGGGAGGAATGTAAAATGGGGCAGGTACTGTGGGAAATGGTATGACAGTTCCTCAGAAAATTAAAAATAGAATTAACTTATGATCCCACAATTCTACTTCTGGGTATATACCCAAGAGAAGTGAAAGCATGGTTTCAAAAAGATATTTGTACACCCATGTTCATAGAAACATTATTCAGAATAGCCAAAGTGTGGAAGCACCCCAAGTGTCCATTGACAGGTAAATGAATAAATAATATGGCATATACATACAATGGAATATTATTCAGCCTTAAAAAGAAGAAGATTCTGAAACATGCTACAGCATGCATGAATCTTGAGGGCATTTGCTAAATGAAATAAGCCAGTCACAAAAAGACAAGTACTGTATGTTTCCATTTATATGAGCTATCTAGAGTAGTCAGATTCATAGAGACAGAAAGTAGAATAGTGGTTGCCAGAGGCTGGGGGAAGGGAGGAATGGAGACCTGTTTAATGAGTGTAGCGTTTCAGTTTTACAAGATGAAAAGAGCTCTGGAGATTGGTTGCAAAACAATGTGAATGTACTTAACACTACTGAACTGTACATTTAAAAATGGTTAAGATGATAAATTTTATGTTTTACATATTTTAACACAATTTAAAATAAAATAATTTTAAAAAGGCACTAAAAATATTCTTCTCAAAGAGAAGTTAGACTTGGCTGTATCCCCCTTTCCTTTCATATCAACTTGCCTGTCCTCCAAGATCTCAAACTTTCCCTTAAATAAATCTCTCTTTCTCCAGTTCAAACAGTCTTTCTTCCTTCACCTGAGGCAAAGTTTAATACAAATACTTCACTGGGAGGTACAATCTCAGGCAGAGAGAGTGAGGGAAAAGAGGGTAAAGAGGAAAAGAGGGTAAGGAAATACAAGGTGGGAGCTACTGAGCTGTCCACATCTTCATAAGCAATCAGTGGCTGTTCAATCATGTGGGTCATCTCTGGAAGGAGGAGGGAGAGGAATTAACCTGCCAGCTCCTTACAACCACCTGTTACTCAAACTTCTCATTACAGACAGACTCCCTTGTTCTTAGTCCTTGGGGAAGCCGGGTTCCACACCCTATGGGTTTGCACTGCATCCAAGTCCAGAAGCGGTAGAAGGAAGCAGCACCTTTGTGACCTGGCTGCTGGAGCTACTCTGGTTGCAGCCAGAGCAGGCACAGTGGAGGCCATGTTAGCAGATGAGGAGGTGTTGGAGATGGCAGAGCCATCCCGAGCTCTCCATGGGGAAGAGCCGAATATCCAGGAAACAAGTGAGAAAGTGTGAGACCTGAAAGGGCATTTTAACTGTGCCAAACACAGAGACATACTAAAGGAATACTAAGTCAATAGAGATGGTGTCCAGGCTTGATATAAATATTAATCTGATGGAACAACATGTTCAAAATGTGACCATGTAATGCTGGGAGGTGTGGACAGACCAGATCCTGTTGAAAATAAACACAATTGGAAAACTCAGAACTCATGACTTCATCACTTTCTCTATGGAGGAGTCCCTGTGTTAGTAAGGGTAAGTGATACCAGCTGCTGTAACAAAACCCCAAATATCAGTGTTTGGGTTCTAAGCATCTTTGCCACAAGCATTTTTGCTGTATAACTAACTTGCTGTAAAAGAGAAAATCATGAAAAATAAAAGAGGAAATTAAAAAGAATGTAATGAAACATGAGCTATGAATAACAAAATTAAAAAGACTCTGTTGTGAAATACAAAATATTTGAATACATTTAAAATGTGTGTAGGTTCATGGCAATACTGTGCAAATAAATGACTTTGTTTTGTGGGTTGTACCTAACCATTTATCTTTCAAGTCTTTGGTTCATAGTGTTTATACATTTGTGTGTGTGTGTGTGTGTGTGTTGATTCGCCTCCTGGTTTGGCACCACACTTTTTCTTTTTCGCTAAAATTTCTTCCTTCATTAAGACAGGTATCAGTTCCAAATACTAGGATGAATGTTTGTAACTGAGCTTTGTATTGTGTTGTTTGCTCTTAGCATCTTGTCACTTGTTTGTTGACAGACATTCTGGAGTTCTATGGGAAGTATGGGTTCAACTCTGCACCTATGAGGCCCTGGGCTTCTCTCCTCCAATGTAGTGTGTTTCAAAATAAGAAACCAACTCTTGGGCTAAATCATCATCATCTGTAAGTTCAATAAAGCCATCAGTAATATCACTAACTGGAAGAAATACTAACACATTTCAACCAGTTAAAACCAAACTGTCAAACCAAAAACTGTCAACAAGTTATCTTATCTTTCACAGCAAAACTGCCTTAAGGTCAATTAGTTATGCAGTGAAAAGTTTGTGACAAAAATGTCTATAGCAAAGGTGCTTACTGTAAAAACACCAGACATGCAGTATTTGTCAGAGGCAGTGGCAATAGCCACTATGCTTACAATGCCTGCTTAAAATAGAGTGTGGAGGCTATATTAGCTCTCAATCCAGCGCCGATGTATCAGGAGCACAGGTTCAAGGTAGAGTTGGCTATTTTCAGAGGTTTAGTATGTTGGATTGAAGAAAACAAACAAACAAACTCAACAATGACTGATGCCTGGGGCTGCGACCACTGAAAATTTCTAAACTTGGAAAAAAAGCAAGAAAGTCAGTCTCTGAAGAAAATTTGAGAGTATGCACAGGTGAATTCTCCCCACATGCAGTTAGGGTAAATATCCTTATTCTTAATTTAGTGATTTTTATTCTTACCAAGTATAAGTTCCAAGTTTTGTTCAAAGTAGACTCTGGACAAAGAGATTGGTAAGGCTGAAGGGTGTGGATATTATTTTTTTCTCTTTACTCTCCTCTACTCAGATATCCTGGTTATCTGCTTGTGCCCTGGCAACAGCTACATGTCTTAATGTTCTATACTTGAGATCTAGGGCATCATTTTGACTGGTATCTTTGTTCTAGGGGCTGGGAATTTGCTTGTGGTTTTTATATTTTGATGGTGTGGAGCAGGCATTGTGATAACATTTGTGTCTATTAACGTTCTGGTGTTTTAAACTCCTGAGCCACAAGAAAGCCTTGATTAGATTAATTTAATTTGGAAGGCATTTAAGGAACTACCCTATTCTATTAACAGAGTTCAGGCTGAGGATGATACGGGAACTCAGACTCTGTCCAGGGTTCTGAGCCAATCGACCTTCTGGCTGAAATGAAAAAGAAATAGGGAAGATTTTGTCTCTTGGCACAAAACATACAATAAGAAAGGACATTAATCTCTGGATCTCAATTTCTCCATGAGAATTTGATAATAGTTTGAAATTCTTATTGTTCAAATCTGAAACATTTTTATATTGAATTTAAAAAAAAATTATCTTTACTTTGACATTTGATCTCATTGTCTCTCTATATATTGAACGATGCTAAAGGGAATAATTTAGAATGACAAGAGAATGTTTGGTCTACAGTATAGTATGATTTCCTCTTCTTACCCATTTGAGTATTTTTTTTTAAGTATTTGTTTATTTATTTATTTATGGCTTTGTTGGGTCTTCGTTTCTGTGCGAGGGCTTTCTCTAGTTGTGGCAAGAGGAGACCACTCTTCATCACGGTGCGCGGACCTCTCACTATCGCGACCTCTCTTGTTGCAGAGCACAGGCTCCAGATGCGCAGGCTCAGTAATTGTGGTGCGCAGGCTCAGTAATTGTGGCTCACGGGCCCAGCTGCTCCGCGGCATGTGGGATCTTCCCAGACCAGGGCTTGAACCCGTGTCCCCTGCATTGGCAGGCAAACTCTCAACCACTGTGCCACCAGGGAAGCCCCCATTTGAGTATTTTATAGGCAAAAGCTAAACTGCCCACCTTGGTCCCAGAAGATACACAAAGGAACAACTTGGTAGATTAAGAGTAACTCTCGTAAAGGTGGGAGCTATATTACCCCAAGAGTGTGCTGGTCTCTTCCCTCAAAGTGAACAGCTAGTCTGCCTTCAGGTGGCCCGTAATGTAAAATGGTTAAAAGACTTTCCCACATTATAAGTGTGATAATAAACAATATCCAATTTGAGCTATATACCACCTTGTGATTTATCTATGACAAGGTTTGCTATCCTCTACTTCCAAAGGAGAATAATAAAACACAGGGCGTAAGAATTTGCCAGAAGTCATGCAGCTACTTTATGATCTATAAACTATTAGTCATTGATATTCCTAAACAATTATATGAAATGGGAGAGAGACTGGAAACAGAGTCTTTAAGATAAGATTTGAAACAACATAAACACACAAGAACAGATTTAAAGATGTAAAAATTTATTGTGTGTTCAGATATAAAATTCTACTGTATGTTGTATCTACACTCAATTCAACATGCATTCATAGGGTATAATATCTACAACGTATATTTAGGAATCCTACTACACATAGCGCAGTGAACTAAGTATTGAGAAATACACTAAAACACAGTATATTCCTTGTCTCAAGAGTTCACCATCTAGTTAGAACCATAAGAAAAAGACACTATGAGACAAAATCACATATATTCAGTGCTATAAGAAAGGTCCTGTGATTATGGAGTATGACCACTTCTAAGTTGAGGTGACCAGAGCAAGTTTTGTGAAAGAAGTGATGTTCAAGTGTGCCTTGAAAGTCATCGCTCTTTTCCAGAGGTAATCCTTCTGAAACTTTCTTATTCCCATCTACATGGACTTCAGTGGTGATCACCAATTGCCAACACTGTTTGCCTCCCTTAAATTACTCCAAAATTTATTTAGCTGCTACTTTTCCTTATTCATGAATGCATTCATTCATTCATTTATTCATTCAACAAACATGGTTTTGAGGATCTACGTGGCTTTAGGAGATGGAAACACAATGACCACCACCGCCACCACCATCACTGCCACCAGAACTCATCTTTATGTCAAAGAGCTTACAGTTTACTGAGGAATACTGACCACCTCCCCATCAGGGGGAAAAAAAAATTGATGCTTTGGACACAGAGCATGGCAAATGCTATGAGAAAAGTAAGAACAGTGTACTTTGAGTTCACATAAAAGGGACACCCAAACAGACTTTGGAGACCAGGAAAGCCTCCCAGAGAAAAGTGATATCTAGGTTTAGACCTGAAAGATGAATGAGGGTCCGTCGGCTAAATGGGGCTGGAGAGGCAAAAATGTTAAGAGGACTCAGGAAATTTTGTCTAAATTATAGCTGAAAGGCACACCTGGTCAACCTTGATGGTGTGGGTCAACTGACTTCAGGGTTTTGAAATCTAAACTTCTCCTCATTGTCAGACACCTCTGCCTGAGCCCAGGTTATGTTGAGATCTCTGCAGTTTCAAAGGAATGTGGGAAAATGGGAAAATTTAGTTGACTAGTAAAGCATTTTATTGTGTAATGGAGAAAGGATTACACTTGTGGGAAAGCTAAAGGTAAATTATTAAATTGTGCAGAGCTGTATGTGCAGAAGTCTTTTATCTCAGAATGAGATAAGTGACAATAAAGACACAGATCTGTATATTTTAATTTTCTTAGGGGATAAAACCACAAGAATTGTAGGAACAGTTTAATTAGGAGTGGATTTTGTCAGTTAGGTAGAGAACCCTGTGTGTTTGTGAATCTTAGTGCCTGATAAATTTCTTTTAATAGGATAAGATAATCTAATTTAAGTATCAGTCCTTGTGGCTCTGAGTTCACTGCATGACTTCCTTTTCCTGGATACATTAGAAGGCTACATCTCTCAGCAGCCTCCATGAAGTTAGATTAAGACTGAGTGACTGATTAAGATTAAGGATTAGATTAGGATTGTGTGACTGAGTTTTAACCAATGGAATGTGAGCAGAAGAGATGTAAACCATTTCTAAACTTGGCCTGTGAAAATATCTCATATATTGTCTCCCTTTCTACAATATACTTTTTGTAGTTAAAAAGCAGAAGCAACTGAATCCTTGAATCATGGCCTAGGAGAACCACTGAGTAGAGATAACCTACGTCAAACTGTATCATGAGCAAGAAGTAAATGTTTGCTGTGTTAAGCCACTGGTATTCCGGGGATTATTTGTTACTGAGGCATAGCCTGGCGAACTCTGACAAATACACTCCTCCACTTAGAGGTATTCCCGTGCCCTTCTTTGGATTTTGTGAGGATCATTTATAAAAATAAGGCTTGATAAATCATTGGGCATAGAAGGTGAGGGAGCAGAAATCAAGAAAAACTTTTGTGTTTTTTGGTTTGTGTAGGTGAAATGGTGAATTGAAATGAGTAGGTCTGAGAATTAAAAGTATGAAATTAATTTTGGACATGCTATGTTAGAAGAGTATTTAGCTTTATATCATGAATGATCTTATAAATATCACGGAGGGTATTTTGTGTATATACTTGTGGTCTTATAGGTTTAATTTCCTGTAGAATCTATGGATATAACACCTACATTTGTTGATGGGTTGGTTCCTTCACGGTTCAGCTGAATTCTGGAGGAATTTTTCTGACTCCTTGGTTCAATGAATTCCCCAGAGAGCTGTGAAGATGCTTATTCTATCTGTGCTGGAATGGCCTTGAGTTGTCCACACACTCAAAGGAAGTAGATTGTTTAAATCATAATAGCATATTTGCGCTGCTTTCTCCTTGGCTCCCCCTCCCCCCAAATCTACATTTTCCTGAACATTTTTATGCAGCATACTCTTGCTCTTTTTTTTTTTTTTTTAACTTTGGGTTTATTTATTTATTTATTTTTATGGCTGTGTTGGGTCTTCGTTTCTGTGTGAGGGCTTTCTCTAGTTGCGGCAAGTGGAGGCCATTCTTCATCGCGGTGCGCGGGCCTCTCATTATCGTGGCCTCTCTTGTTGCAGAGCACAGGCTCCAGACGCGCAGGCTCAGTAATTGTGGCTCACGGGCCCAGTTGCTCCGCGGCATGTGGGATCTTCCCAGACCAGGGCTCGAACCCGTATCCTCTGCATTGGCAGGCAGACTCTCAACCACTGCGCCACCAGGGAAGCCCTCTTGCTCTTTTTAAAGATAGTTCTCCTTAGGTAGATGTTAAAAGCCAACACAAATCCAAGTTTGTTGCACAAGCAGTTTGGAAGGTCAGAATGATCTCCACAAGATATGTACCAGCAGCTAACTAAATTTCTGATTTCCCCAAATGACTTTTTTTCTTGTGAAATCTGCTTTTCACATCTTCCCATGTTCTTCGCTTAATGGCTGCTTTTATATTTCAAAAACTAACCAGGAAGAAGTATTTTAGAAAAGTTATTGTTTTTGTTTTTCTTTGAAATCTCTTCCATTATTCCTTGGTGTTTTTTTCCTAGAAGAGTATTTTGCATAGAGTGGGGACTAACTATGTATTTGCTGACTGGTTTAAAGATCTTGGTTTGGGCTGGAAAGAAATTTAGGGATCATCAGGTCCAAGCCTGTCTGTTTATAGATGAGGAAACGAAAGCCTAGAGAATGGGAATGTTTAGGCCAAGGTCACAGGAGCTGATTAGGTACAGACCCTCTGTTATTACTAATGCTGCTGCTCCTTTAATTATGTGCATAACTCAACAGTTTCACAAAGCCATTATTTATCTCTTTGGATCCTTACAATAACTATGTAAGCTGGAAAACACAGACATTATCAATCCTTTTGGTTTTTCACAAACAAGGAAATTGAGGCCCAGAAAAAGCAAGTCAAATTGTTGAATTATCTTATTCATTTATTCCACAAATATTGATTGAGCCCCATTTGTGGTCCAGGCACTGTTCTTGTTTTGTTATAATTACGAATGAAACAGGCAAAGTCTCTGCCCTCCTTTCATGGAGGAGAAAGAGAGAGAAAGCACTAAAATAAATAATAGCTGAAATGAGCCAGCTTGCCTCCTGACACTAATCCAGTGGTGTTTTTCTCAATGTTTTTGTTAATTAACTAAAACAAATGAAATATCTGATTGATTGATTAATTCTCTTTTAATAAGGAGAAATAACCCCTTCAAAAATTATTCTGTAAAGAATGCAAAGCCTTTTAGATGCAGCAATAAAAAGAGGGCTTCCGAGAGTTATATAAGTTTATGTGCTCAAGAGAATATGGGGCAACATCAGTACATGTTCCCTTTCTCTCCAGCTTTTTATGATTGGTCTGTAACAATTATAATAACAATCAAATATTTGTGCAAGAAATGTATTTGATTCAGTGGGTAACGTTTGACAGCCTTAACTCATGAACTATTGAAAAGTTCTTGCAGGAAACTCCAGCAGAATATGTAATACACAAGAAGGTATTCAGAGAACAGAAAAATAAAATCAAAGGAACCTGCTACCCAGTCTGTTTCATTAAATATGAAAATTAAAATACCTTAACAAAATGCTTTCTCTTCCTCTCTCCTCCCAACAAACAAAAGCTTTGGTAGGCGGCCTGAAATTACTCATCAAGGAAAAAGACCAGGCTCAGATTCTAAATGGCTTCTCTTGAATTAAGCAATTAATGCTAAAAGGAACATGTTGTCTCCTCAGCATTTGTAAGGTAAAACATTCATTGTATTTCCTGGCACGCTATCAAGGCTTTCCTTGGCCTAAGCCAGCAGAGAAATGGTTTGCTGCCTGTGCTCTTGACCTCTGGTAATCAGGAGGATTTGGCTGATTAACTTGACAGCAGCCATTCTCCTTAAGGACTAAGAGTGTGCCTGAGAACTATTCTCCTGGGGTCCTCTCGCCCAGACCCTGACTTGCTGGTCTTGGCAGGTCCATCGAGGCTGGTGTCTCCTCCATTTACAAAATAGGGATGTTACCCTATGATAAGTTAGGTTTCAAAACGCGTTAGAGTGATGCCACAGAATATTGTCTTTCCCTAATTGTATTTGTTCTGATCAGATCTTTCAAGAATATTGCCTTCCTCCTTAAAGATACTTATTGTTCATTCGCTCACTCACTAATTCAGACTTTTATTCAGGACGCATTAATTAACGGATTCCAGAGTGTGGGAGACGGTACGGGGAAGGCTCTGGAGTGGGGACGTGAAATAAGACATGGGGCCTGTCCTCAAGGGGTGCTCAGTCTGGTGGGGTGGGGGGGAGGTCAGGCAGGAAAACTCCTTATGACAGTAAAACGCGGTGGCTTAGAAGAGAGGCAGTTGCAACGTGCACTGGGGGCTCAGAGGGGCCTGAGGGCTCTCTTGTACAGGGAATAAAGCAGCGGTTCCCTAATGGGGCTCTGTCAGGAGAAGGCTGGAGACAGGCTGACCAGGAGGGCTTGGATTACTCTTGTGCCATCCCAGCCACCTCCTCCCCTCAATTGAAGACTTCCTCTTTTTCTTGCTTTGTATGGACATATTTCTTATGAGTTTTTTAGACCAAAGGACTTTATACAAAAAATACGGACAAACAATATAAGTTGCCTTCGTTAACTCCTGGAAGCACGAGTCAATGTCCTCCACATTTCACACGTGAGGAAAATATTTATCTTAAATAAATATTTGTTATTTTGTAGTCATTGCTAAAAATAGTGATTCTTAGTTCTTCCTCCATGAAACCTACCTACTAAAGTATTTTTGCATTCAATTTGGGAAGGTTAGCAACTGGCTCGGAGCAAGATAAATATTTGCTGAATGGGTGAACCGTTGCAGTGACTAGACCTATCTTTGTATAGAAGACCCACGTTAAAGAAATCGTGACATTTAGTTTGTTATCTTGAAAGTGAAATAAACTTTCTACCAAAGCAACAATAGATCTTGCAATGAGATCCTAAGTGATTCACTCTGACTCGGTTTCATAGGTGATCTTTTAGGTACCTGCCTGCACTAAGTGCTCGCTTATACTTTCTGTTTTCTAATCTTGGATGATAAAGGTAGATTTTATTCACTTAATTAATTTCTATGCAGCTACATGGAGAAGTGTGCTTATACTCAAACCATAAGTGTTATTGTTTTCAGCATTTACTTTATGATAATCATGTTGCATAGTGGGGGGAAACCTGTATTCTAGAGTCAGAGAAAGTGGTCCAAATTCTTGTTCTGTTACAAACTGGCTGTGTAACCTTGGCCAAATTTCGTTCCTTCTCTGGGTTTCAGTTTTCTCCCATATGAAATGGGGATTCTAATCCCAGCTGACTTCCCTTATTGTTTTTGAGGATCAAAAGAAATAATCTAACTGGAAGTGTACCGTGAACTATAAAGTGTTACATAAATGAAGGTGCTTATTATTTGTTGAGCCCTGGGCCTGCCAGACCATATCATATTTTCCAGGGTTTTTTGTTTATAGTTGATTAATTCCTCCCTGCTTCTCCTGCTTTTTGAGGTCCACAGACGTAGGGGATTGGCAAAGAAATGAAAAGCTACAGCTTCATGTAAACAACTTCTCTCCCACTTAATGCTTCTTTGGTCTCCCTATTCATGTGTCTTCTTAGTCACAGGCACAAAGGAAGCAGTACCTTCCAGCCCCACGTTAGGATCCTGGCAGCTCCAGGACCTCAGACCTCTGAGCAGACCATCTTCTTCTTTTGCAAGATTCTTCATGGCAGATTTTACATTTTTTTTTCAGTGAGAGATTTCATTATCTGCTCAGAAAATGGAGCTTCTGTTTTTTAGTTGTTGTTATATTTTGTTTTATTTTTAAAATGTCTTTCACAATCGGCAAAGTGCTTCTGCGGGAACATCGCCCTCATGGCTTTCCTTCTTTATTGTCTCATATCAGATTAACTTTCCTGACAAAGTGCAAGGTGGATTTCTCCCTGCCAGCACAACGAGCACTGCTGATGCCTGGAACAGAGGTCGGCTCTTTGCCTAAGTTTAGAGCGTCATTATAGATAATAACAATTCTGGAAGCAGGACTTTGCTGGCAGTTTAGGTTTGGGGGACGATACATGAGACAGAAAAGCCCATTTCGAGGTATGAGGTGCTGACATCGGGAAAATTCCTTGTTCCAGATGAAATAAGTCAATTTGACTCAGAAGACACATGGAGGGGAGAGCCATGCTCTTGTTAGGTGGCATGACCTTCTTCTAGTATTAAAAATATATACCATTCTACTTTCAGACAGAGCTTGAAGGTTATACCGTTCTCTTTTTCTTTTTTTTTTTTGCAATACCTTTTATTCTTTTTTTACATAAAAATTATTTATTAAAGTATAGTTGATCTACAATGTTGTGTTAGTTTCTGCTGTACAGCAAAATGATTCAGTTATGCACAGATGCAAACTATCATATATAGAATGGATAAACAACAAGGTCCTACTGTATAGCACAGGGAACTATATACCTCTTTCTTTAGTTGAGGGAATCTGGTCACGGAACCAGGCAATGAGTTTGGCTCCTAGTTTTACAACTTGCTAGCTGGACAAAAATAGGTCCGATCTATGTTTATTTATAAAGTGGGGATAAAAATATCTGCTTTACCATCCCCTGGTGTGTTGTGAGGATTAAGTGACAATTCCTTCATGTGCGTGATGCCTTCTGATTTTAAAGCATTTTCACGTAAGAAGTGGGGAGCATGAGGTTAAGAGCATGGGTTTGTGGGGCAACAATGCATCTGTATCCCATTCCAATGATTTCCTAGCTTTGTGACCTTGCACAATTTGCTTAAACTTACTGAGCATGGATTTCCTCATTGTTCAAATGAGAATTGTGATACCAAATTTACAGGGGCGTTAGAAGGATTAAATGATACATGTGAAGTGCCCAGTACCTGCCTTGTGATGTGCACTTTCTAAGTGGTTGCTAGTTATACCTTATTTGATTTCTACCTAATACTGTGAGGAAAGAAGAGCATCTCTTTTTCACATGGTTTCCATTGTGGAACAATTGGTAACCTAAGGCCCGGAAAGATGAAATGTAATTTAAGTTACTCTACTTAAATCTAGCAGGAATATTCTGTAAAGCAACATATAAACTTAGAGCCTGTGACCACTGCTGGTTACAATTAAACTGCATCTTCCCTTTGAGGCAGCAAACATCGTTCCTGAAGATGACCTTGGGGAAAAGACAGCGGAGATTTAATGCTGTTGATTCACGGAAAGGCTACTGCTCGCTCAATGGCATGCTTGGAGCCTGGGGCATCCCCTACAGAAGATCCTTGCTTTTAATATTTCTGATACACCTCCAAGGTGGCGAGAAGGAATGTGGGAGTCTCAACCAAAAGGGAAGATTGTGATACGGGAAGTTGTTTTCAGTAGCCAGGCAGCGCAAGACCATTACTCAGATGCCTGCTCCATCAGACATCAGGGTCCCGGAGTGTGGGATGTCAGACATGGAAGGATCTTAGAAATCATCTAGGCAATTATATATGTGAATAAACAGACACTATTTACCAACGTTGAAATTGTACCTGTAACAGTATGTACTGTTACCAATGGGCCAAGTTCGTGGTTAATCTGAACCTGGACTTGGCCTCTCGATCCCCAATTTAGAAAGTCTCACCTTTGCTTGGAGGCCCTGTAGGGAATCTTGACATGCACATAACACAGTCTTTGCCCTCAAAGCCAAAAAACGAGATCAAATGTGGACACGTGTGACTACGATCCCAGGTAAAGGTCTTAGTTCTTTTCAAAGTAATGTGGAAAGTCAGAAAAAAAACAAACCATACCTGTTCTGGAGAATCAGGGGTGAAAACTCACAAAAAGAGGTGGCCCTTGAGCAGAACCTTGATGACCAGATGCTATGGAAGAATAAGAAATGTACACAATGAAAGACCTAAAGCAAAAAGATGGTCATGTCCTTATAAGTTTAAGAGAGTCTGAGTTCTTCGTCTTCCCTCAGCCTCAGTTACTCAGGAAAGAGAGAACAGGCTTACTTCCCCATGTGACTAGGTGATGTATGTGAAAGTGTTGTGCTCAATGCTCCCTCTTTTTCTCATTCCCTCCCCAAAACCAGACCACAGGTCTCAAGAGGTGGTCTATCATCTGGGCTGTTGGTTGTTCCGATTTTTCCTTGTGGCTTAAAAATGTGCATAAGACTATCATTGGGCTGTTGTGAGTGGTGGATCATAAAAATACCCTAACAATTTAAAAATAAATTGTGTACAATCACAAGTCAGAGAGAAGAGATTCCTCTATGTCACACATTCCCTGTGAACTCACTTTGCCAGAGTCGCATCCTGTTATTGACTAACCTTCGTGGGTTATTCCTGGAGCAAGGACCGCCATCGTGCACAGGTGGAATCCTTGCGCTAGAGGACGCTCAGGGCCGAGATCATCAGCACTGTATAGAGAGACTGAATGAGGGAAGGAAGGGCTGTCTTAAAGAAAGGGACAGAGTATTGGAAGTTGGGTGGAGGTACCATTGCCAGATTTGGTAAATGAAAATACAGGACACCCAGTTAAATTTGAATTCCAGATAAACAAACATACGGTTTTAAAGTGTATCTCAGTTATCACGTGGGACATATTTATACTAAAATCTATTATTTATCTGAAATTCAAATTTAAGTGGGCATCCTGTATTTTATCTGGCAACCCTAGGTGGATGAGGCACCACACACACGAGATAAAACAGGAAGCCTAAAATCCCCAAGCCACTCCAAGAAAGGTGAGGGAGGGAGGAGGGAGGAGCAATGATGGAGAAATGATGCAGCAACCCGTGGCGGAAATCACACACAGGAGGGGAGAACACAGAGGCAGGCTAGCTTCCATCTCTGTCAACCGCCATGAGGGGGGTAAATGATAATAAAAATACCTTTATAAAGAAAGAGTTTATAATTTAAAAAGTGCCCTTAGTTCCCTTATCTCATTTTGACCTCACATTAACAAATATGAGGACAGGTCTCCTAACTTTAGAGATGGTGAAAGGTGAGGGTCCCAGAGGTTAGGCGACTTACCCAAGGACATGACACGGATGGTGGCAGTGTTAGCACTCAAGTTCAGTTATTTTTTTAAACTTGTATTTTGAGATGATTTCAGGCTTACCAAAAAGTTGCAAAAATAGTACAGAGCATTTATGTTTACCCTTCACCCAACTCCCCCTAACATTAATGCCTTGTATAACCATAGAACAATAATCAAAACTAAGACGTTAACCTTGGTACAGTATTATTCACTGAAGTACAGACTTTATTCAGATTTCACCAATTTTTCCACTAATATCCTTTTTCTTTCCCAGGATCCAATTCTGATTCCCACACTACTATCATTGCCACATCTCCTTCGTCATCTGCTGCCATCTGGAACCATGCCTCACAGTTTTTCCTTGTCTTTCATGATCTTAACACTTTTGAAGAGTACTGATGAGTTAGTTTGTAGAATAACCTTCAATTCTGGCTTACCATGTTTTTTTGTGATTATACTGAAGGTATTGGGAAGGATAATGCAGAGGGGATGTATTTTTCTCAAGGCATATCAGATTACGTTGATAGGTACTACTGGAAACATTAACCTTGATCACTTGGTAAAAAAAGACATCTGCTGGGTTTCTCCACTGTAAATTTACTATTTTTTTTTTCCTTTGTGATTACTAAATATTTTGAGAGGACATACCTTGAGGAGATATAAATACCATGTTTCTATTTAAACTTTCACCAACTAATTTAGCATCTATTGGTGGATCTTGCTTACTGCACGATTATTGTGGTATTCTGGCCATTTTCTATTTTTCTTGTTCCTTCTACATTTATTAATTGAAATTCTTCTGTAGGAAAGAGTTGTAGCTTCACTCTCATTTAAACTCAGTTATTGTAATTCCGAGTTTATTACTCCTGTCACTAAAGCACAGGTGAAAGAGAAAGTAAAAGAGTTTGGGTTACTGTAAAGGTATGGTTGTTTCAAGTGTGCCTTGGAAAGGGGATGGGAATTATTTTGTTCACTTCACAAGTATTGATCAAACACTTATTTCTATACAAGGCATTGGGTGAAGCACTGTGAAGAAAAGAAAAATGTACACATATCTCAAGGAGGCTGATAGAGGTGAATACTTAAGGCACTCTATTAAAGTGATAATGAAGCTTTTCAGTTGAATACTGAACTGATAAATGACTGCTTTGGTGGTTATGGCAAGGACAGGTATATCCATAAGGTAGTTATCAAGCTCTCACTGCAAGGTCTGCTCTGTGTAGTGTAAAGCAACCCCAGCCAGATGATGATGTATGTGCAGATCTTGGATGCCTTCGTTCATAGAGTTATAAGCACCATAGTCTCTCTTAAGTCAGAGAGAAGAACCCAACTAAAAGATAACCATTTGACTGCCTTTGAGACCCACAATTCCTTTTCTGCCTGAGAGAAACTATGAGGCTTCAGAGAATTCAAGCATTGTTCCTCATTAGGAAATTGGAAATTCCTTGGAAAAGTTAAACTTCTGTTCTTGGTGCTTTCTTTCTTAACAGGGGACTGAAACAGACCATATAAGTATAATCCCAGTGACCCAAATATCATCAGAGGATAAAGGACTGGCATGGTCAAACGATTTCTAAACTGTAGCCTATTATTTTAACCAGCAGTCAATAAAGCTAAAGGACAGCTTTAAAGAGAACACTAATTGTCCTTTTATGTGCAGTGTAATGAGATCCATCTAGGGGCAAATGTAGCTTCTCCTTGTGTGGGTCAGTGGTTTACTATCCTATCTCCTGTTGGAGGAATCATTTGCATATTCAGGCAGAATGTGAATTGTTTAGAACACCTCATGAAGAATGCTGATGTGAGGAGAACCCAGCTCCATTGCACTAATACCATTAAAAAAAAAAAAAAAAATCTTCCCAACTGTTGAGCTTATTCCAGCTACAACAGGCCTTCATTTACATTCTTACTCAAATGCAGGTAAGTTTGAGATTCAGGTAGTAGCCTGTATTTTAAAATGAAGAAACTGAAGTCCAGTGCTATTCTGTTATTTTTGCTAACAATGGTGGATCCCAATCTTGGACCCAAATGCTCTGATTCTAGAGTGTGTATTTTTTACCTTATGCAATGTTGCCTGGGGACAGTGATATTTCTAAAATTCTTTATGACTGTACGTAGAGTAGCCATATGTCCCACTTTGCCCAAAACAGTTCAGATTTATGCTTTTTGTCACCGCATAATTATCAATAGTTTGACTTTCTACTCTAAAAAAATGCCCTGTTTTGGACCAGAGAACATAGGGTCACCCTATTTATAGGACGGCTCAGAGAAATTCCAACTTGGGTTGCATGTGGTCTTTAAACTTATGTTAAGGAAATCACTGATAAACTACTTAAATATTAAAAAATGATTGCCATTTAAATATATTATGATGCATTCTGATGGAATAGTATGCAGATATATATTATATACATATATTTAATGACCTTGGAAAAAAGCTCACAAAAAGGGCAAAATTATCATAATTTAGTCCTAGTGTAAGCATGTGGTTATAGCTGAGTAATGAGATGGTTGATTTCTTTTTTAAAAATATGTTTCTGGATTTCCAGGTAGTCTACAATGAGCATGTGAAACATTTGTAGCAAAAAATAATCTTTAAAATCTCTCATTTAGAATTAAGGGGTCTCCTTTGATAGGAGACTATGAAATCACCAAGTTGAAGAAAATAAGACCCTATAAGTAGAAGTCTAACAACATAATAAAATCCTTTCCACGAGGAGAACAGAGCTTTATATTGCCAAGAACCTTCTGACCATGTTTTCTCATTTAAACTTTATAAGAAAGCTCACAGTCAGTAAACGAATTCCCTCCCCATTTTGCAGGTGAAGCTAAAATGCAGATGTAGAGTGAATGAGGCGGCTCTGGGACCTCAGAGTTCGTCCTAGTTAAGACTCAACACCACTGACTCTTATGCTAATCCTATATTGGCTTTTTTTTTTTTTTTTTAACATCTTTATTGGAGTATAATTGTTTTACAATGGTGTGTTAGTTTCTGCTTTATAACAAAGTGAATCAGTTATACATATACATATGTTCCCATATCTCGTCCCTCTTGCATCTCCCTCCCTCCCACCCTCCCTATCCCACCCCTCTAGGTGATCACAAAGCACAGAGCTGATCTCCCTGTGCTATGCGGCTGCTTCCCACTAGCTATTGATTTTACATTTGGTAGTGTATGCATGTCCATGCCACTCTCTCACTTCATCCCAGCTTACCCTTCCCCCTCCCCATATCCTCAAGTCCATTCTCTAGTAGGTCTGTGTCTTTATTCCCGTCTTGCCACTAGGTTCTTCATGACTTTTTTTTTTTTTTCCTTAGATTCTATATATATGTGTTAGCATACTGTATTTGTTTTTCTCTTTCTGACTTACTTCACTCTGTATGACAGACTCTAACTCCATCCACCTCACTACAAATAACTCAATTTCGTTTCTTTTTATAGCTGAGTAATATTCCATTGGCTTTTTTTTTTAAAAATAAATTTATTTATTTATTTTTGGCTGTGTTGGGTCTTTGTTTCTGTGCTAGGGCTTTCTCTAGTTGCAGCAAGCGGGGGCCACTCTTCATCGCGGTGCGCGGGCCTCTCACTATCGCGGCTTCTCTTGTTGCGGAGCACAAGCTCCAGACGTGCAGGCTCAGTAGTTGTGGCTCACAGGCCCAGTTGCTCCGCGGCATGTGGGATCTTCCCAGACCAGGGCTCGAACCCGTGTCCCCTGCATTAGCAGGCAGATTCTCAACCACTGCGCCACCAGGGAAGCCCCCATTGGCTTTTGAAGCTAAAAGTGTGACACTGAGTTTATAGTTAGAGGCTAATTCCTTTGCTCGTGCTGCTAGTCTCTCACTGTGAGCACAGATAAAGGAGAACATAATGCTGCCACGGTATCACACAGGGGAAATTAAGAGAAGCTTTTCCTTTCTGTAAGCCACCATTTAGCCAGCTATTAATTTCTATCTTGACCCACTCAAAAGTACACTGACTACAACGTGGAGACTTAGGCCCCAAGCCTGAGTCTGTTGTGATTGTGCCTGCCCGGTGATGATTTATGACGACCTGCTTTTTTTCTCTGGTCCTGGGTTTCACCATCCACAGAATGAAAACGGGTAACCGGATCATCTCTGTGGTTCTCTCTGGCTCTGAGAGGGTGTGATTCCAAGCTTCTGAGCTTCTGGGGAAAAGAGGGGATTCCAAAGCTGTATTCCAGAAGCACCCTGTCTAATTGGGGCTCTACTTTTCTTTGCATTTGGAATGAGCCCGAAAAAAAGGTCATTTTTGCATACATCTTGAGGTTGTGCTCCAATGTCCTCATTAAATAACAGGATCCCAGACTGGCAGGCCCAGGGGAATATTCAGTCAAGGAGAAAAAGGCCAAGCCATTACCAGAACACTATCATCAGAGCTGTAAACACAAGCATTCATTCCTTCCTGGGTTTTAGCTGAAAGCCTGTTCCATTCTGCTCACTCTCTCCTCATACAGGTTCCGTTTGTCAAATGTGTGTGACCAGTCCAATAAGTCACCATAGGCGGGAAGGGAGAAAGAGAAAGAAAGAAAATTACAACTGTAAATAGACTCTGAACATAGAAAGATCAAAATAGACAGCCTCTGGCTTTACTGGGTGAGTCACCGCAGCAGCTCAGACCTCAAAAACTAGCGTGGCTTCTCTCCTTAGCAGTCTTCCTGTCTGGAAAGGAAATGCCGCTCTGATTGGAGGTATTGGCCATTTTACAGACTTCAAAGCAACTTAGGCAACTGAACAGACAAGAGGGGGAACAGGTAAAACGGTTTTTCCAAGTGCTTGTCTGGAGAACCAACTAATCAGCTCTGATTTGAAGCTGCATGGAACTGCTTTCATCTTTAGCCAATGGTGTTTTGTTTTTGTTTTTGCTTTTGTTTTTGAGTATGGTGGTCTTAAGTTCTGGTGCAGTGTGTGTATCTTTTTTTCTCTCAAATAATGTGTTATTTTCTGGCTAAGACTTGGTTTTCAGTCACTGAGCTGAGTGCAGTGGGGGATGGACATGAGGACCATCTAATGAGGAAGTGGGACAAGTACACACATCACGATATTATGAAAGAAAATGTGTGCTGAAAACAGGAAAAACATGAGACTATGAAGGTGCAAAGGAAACAGAGGTGGACCTTGACGATGGCCTACCAGAGTGTGAGATTAGTGTGAAGGAAGGCCTGTGTGTATTCAGGATTCAGTGAAGAGTCCAGGTTTAGTTTGGCATGTGGGGTACAAGTAAGGGAGTAGAAGAAATAAGTCTTGAAAGACAGATTGCGACCAGATCCAAAAGGCCTTTGAATGCCAACATGAAGTTTTGGGTCTTGCCCTGTATTCTGTGGAGTTGGGGAGGGGAGAAGTGTGACACTATGGGAAGATAACAATGCCAACTGTGGGGAGAAAAGATGAAAGAGAAGTCAGATCCAGGAGGGTCAGTTAGGAGACACTGCCTAAATAAAGTGTGACCACTGTGGCATAATAAGAAATATACACTACTCAGTTTTTGTCCCTGGTTCTTGGCATAGAAGTCCTCAAACCCTTTTAATTTCTTGAGTGATAGAAGTAATAAGAGCATCTTTTGATCTTCTGACACAGAGCTCCTAAATCCCTTGGAATTTCCTGGGTGATAAGAATGTCTTTTTTTTTTTTTTCAATGAGATGACTGGTGTTTGGTGGTCCCTAGATAGCTTCAGGATTGGTGCTGGTTGCCAGAAAGAGAACAAGATATTATTAGAGGTTGGTACTTTCAGCCCTATCTCCCAGCCTCTGGAATGGGAAGAGGTGCTGGAGCTTGAATTAAACACCAATGGCCAAGGATTTAATCAATCATGCCAACGTAAGGAAACCTCCATAAAAGCCCGTAAACAATGGGGTTTGGTGAGCTTCCAGGTTGGTGAACACATTGAGGTACTGGCAGGGTAGCATACTCAGAAAAGCTCCATGCTCCTTCCCCCATGTGTTGCCCTATGTGTCTCTTCCATTTGGCTATTCCTGACCTGTGTCCTTTATAATAAATCTGTGATAGTAAATAGTGTTTTCTTGAGTCCTGTGAGTTACTGTGACAAATTATCAAACGTGAGGAGAGGCTTGTGGGAACCCCCTGAATTGATAACTCTTTGGTCAGAAGTATACATGGTAAAACTGGCATCTGAAGTGGGGACAGTCTTGTGGAAATGAGCTCTTAACCCGTGGGGTCCACCTTAATCCTGAGTCATTAGCGTTAGATAGCTGGACAATTGGTTGGTGTAGGAAACCATCCCACACACATTTGGTGTCAGAGGACAGCTCATTGCTCCCCACCTAGAACATTCCCTCTGGGGTTAGAGAGGAGAAGATCTACAAGAGAGGGTGAAGTTCATATGTCTAAACTTCTAGTCAGTGAAGATATCAATATAAAAATTCTCATCATCATAGAATGTGTTAGTGTATGTTGAAGTCATTGAGCTGAGGGGTCAGGGAGACTCAGCTGTGGCCAACTCAGCTTGACACAAACAAAGGAAGATTGCTCAGTTTGTAGAAATATGGGGTAAATAGTTTTTAACTGGCCTACTCACACTGAAGTCTTGATTTGCTGGTTGGGGTTCTGAATACTATCGGTTGGCTACTCAACCACATTTTTTTTCCAGCCTGTGGTTTCTTTCCAGCCATGGTCCCAGTTCTTGGTCTTTGGAAGGCAGTGGTGCTTGGAAGGAAGAACACATACCTATATGCTGGGTTTGCTCTGCTGCCTGTCTGATCTTGGGTAAATCACCTGCCCTCCCTGGGACTTGATTTCCCATCTGCAAAATGAGCCTGTTCTGTGATTCAGTGTCTAGGGCCCCGTGAGGCTCCACTAGTTTAAGATGTATATTTAGAACAGGCGGTCTCCACTGTTAATGTTATCTTTCACAATACAAACCCATCTCATTGAACCCTCCTGACAACCTTAGGAATAAGCAGTGAGGGTAACATTATTTTAACATATTTTACAGATGTGTAAATTGAAGCATAGAGACACATAGAAGGTAGGTAATTTTCCGAAGGATGTAAAGTGGTTTAATGATATAGTCAGGACCTCGGCTACCTGACTTTCAGCCCAGTGCTGTCTCCACTCTCCCAGGCTGCATGGATACCTAGGAAGGGTCAATGAAATACACTGAAAGGAACACACTCAATTTCCATGATGGTTCTTGAATATCCTGTATTTCCATTGTTTCTTCCCAGTGAGGTCAGGCCATAAGAAATGGAACCATTTTACAGGGTCATTACAAAGTTTTACTAGTAAAAGACATTTCTTTTAAAACCACTTCCATTCATTGGGATGGGTGCAGATGTCAAACTCCTCTGCAGTCATTACTTCCATGACCAGCTGCAAGAGGTTATGCACTTGGACGTGATCAGCAAGCAGAGGCTGGACCATCTACATTCCTCAGTGTGGGCCCCTCTGGCCATAAAATCATACTAGTTCTGGGCCAGAAGGGACCTTGGAGCTTATCCAATCCAATGCCCTGTCCAGCGCTTGATCTTTTCCATAATGGTTATAATGGTTGTCCAGCATCTTCTTGAACTACAGCAGCACTTCTGGAACCTAGACCTGTATTGTCAGCTCTCTGTTAACATCTTCACATGGTTGCCCCATTGTCAGCTCACATTCAACAAGACTGAAGCAAAACCTGGGCTATCTTCCTCAAATACTTCTCTTCTCAAATTGCACTGCCACCCATTCAGTCCAACAAGCTAAAACTTGGTCCTCTTAAATCCCTTCCTCTTCTGCATTTGGTAAGTCTTGATTATGCATCCTCTGAAATCTCTCTCACATACATGCCCTTTTGTCCTCACTTCCACTGCCCCTCTTCAGGCCCTGTGCCATATTTCCCTGGACTAGCTACATAGCCTCCAAACTTATTTCTCAGAGCCTTTGATCAGCAAATAGGCATTTTAAATTTCTAAATGGGAATACAGGATGCATTTCCCATACTTATTGGCCATAGAATATTTTTCTTCCAGAGCATCTCCTGGAAAATACTAGTTTAGCCATTCCAGATGAATTGTAGCCCCCCATCATTGGCACATGTGTCCAGCCCTCTTTGTCACTGCACTTGTTATTTCCTCTGCTTAGAATGCCCTTCTCTCTGACTCTGGCCATCTGGGGAAGTCCTGTGCATATTTCACGGCCCAGTTCAAATGTCTCCTACTCTCTGAAGCCTTCTTTGATCCCACGTCCCAGAATGATGTCTGAGCTCTCAGAGGACTCTGTACTTGTGTCTCTTATGATGTTTAAGTTATATTCTAGTTGTGTTTGTTTGTATCTCCCAACAAATTCTAAGCTCCTTAAGGGCTGGGAACTATATTTTATTCATTTCTTTGTCACAAGTCTGGAATGGTGATTCTGTTCTCTTTCACTTCCTTTGACATTCATTGAGTAACTTACGGTGGATGCTTGATGAACGTCATGTAATACACAAGCTTACAGTTCTAGGACAGTGGTCTCCAGCCTCTTCACCTCCCCCACTACTACCTGGTCTAGATGGCAACCTGTGGGGGTTATGTTGGGACAGGCGAGCATTGAGAAAGGGAGATGGGATGAGTCTATTGGCAATTACAGTACAAGATCTGTATGGGAGGGGACTTCGGGGAAAGGAGAGCCACTCCTGGAGAGAGGATATTGGGGAAGATTCCTGAAGCTTCAGTATCAGGTCTTATATTTACTGAGCACCTTCTCTGTGCAGGGTGTTGTGCCAGAGCTGTGGAACATATGAAACCTCAAGGAGCATCTTGCAAGTAGTTGGGTTGGTAAAGACTCCTGGTTCCCATGAACAGAAACCCAACTCTGCTAGCCAGGCTACAAAGAGAAATTTATTTTAAGAATGTGAGGGTGTCAGAACCCAGGGGCAAGGAAGTAACTAGGTCTTAAACTGAGCTGGAACCAAGGGATGGAGAGCCATAGGGAACCCAAGAAGCGGCTCTACTTTTGCCCTTGTTCTTTCTGTGTGTCTTTTCTGTGTTTTAATCTTCCTTCTTGCTATAGGCCAATATCAGTGCTGCCAGCTATTTGTGATTCAGAAAGCTGTGTTCGGAATGTGGCTAGCACTGAATATCACACCTAGCTGAGTTACCTTGGACACATCATTTTCTTAATTCTCCTCCCATCAATGAAATGAGAGATTCGACCAGCTCAAATGTCAGCTGGGATGGTCTGTTTTGACAAGTAAGTCATTTTTCAGACTCGGTGGGATTATAAATAAATGTAAAACACATTAAGGAATAATGACTCCTTGGGAAAATCCTTATCTGACTCTAGATTTCAGTGACCTTGGCCAGCCAATAAAACTTGTTCTGCTAGAACAAGTGAGCATAAGATTCCCCTCTGACATGTAACTCTTCTGCTTAGGAACATTCCAGTCCTCTCTAACACATGCTGCTTTCTCCTCTCTTCATCTTTGTTAGGACAGCAATTACCTCTCAGCCCTGTCTCCCATTTGAATTGCATCCCTGGGCCACTCCAAGGATATTATGCATATTTGAAACATATTTGCCAAAGTATCTTTCAATATCTTAAAATAGCTAAGTAACTCTCAATTTGAGGACAGTCCATGCATTCTCCATCTGTGCAATAATAACGCTTTCCTGTGTACACCACTACAGGATTTACAAAGTTTTTTTTATGTCTATTACCTTATTTGGTCTCTACAATAGACAGTCAGTCACTGAACAATCCTTATTGAGGGTCTACAACATACCAAGCACTGGGTATGTTCAGTTTTGAACAAAATGGACATGACCCCTGCCCTGATGGAGCTTACAGTCTAGAGGGACCGAGTTCATATTTTTATTCCTAGAGACAAGGAGACGAAGGTGAAATGATTTGTCCCTGGTAGGTGATAGAGCTGGAACTCAGCTGGACTGCCCATTCCCAATCCAGGACCCTAATTTAGCCATCCTTGTGTCTCACCACCGTTGGAAAATCCCTGAGCATTCCCTAGGTGTTATCTGAAAAAAATAGTTAATGCCAATGCAGATGGATGTGAGAGCAGCCAATAGAAAAGCCCAAAGTAACAAATAGAAGAAAGTAAGAAAATAAAGCAGCTCTTGAAAACCCCAAAGCGGGGGAAGGGGAATAGATCACAAACCAAAACAAGGAACAAGAGCAATAGCCACTGGAAAACAAAAACAAGAATGGTTTGTTCCCTTAGAGCTGGAACCCAGCAGGGTGTCCTTAAGTTGTACAAAGCGGTGTTTGATGCGAGCATCTCATCCTGCTGTGGACAGAACTCTACATTTGTATCTTCCTAGCATCCCTGATTGACAGGCTGAGCTGGACTCCGATGTGAAAAGGCCATAGTTTTACCTCTTGCCTTTTGAAGGATGATCAATAGGGGTCTCAGTGGGGTGACAGTGGGGCACAGGGTGAGCAGGGAGAGGGAGGAGGCCTCCATTCATAGGGGCATGCTTCATGCCCATGACACATTCTGTAGGCTTTTCTCAGGCCAGTACCCTCCCCCTCCTCACATCTCTGTAGGTATCAAGTGCAGGCCTCGGATGGTGGATGCATAGAAAGAGAGATATGATCTTTCTTTTCCTGAGCTGTAGGAAGAGAGCTTGTAAAGTTAAATGGGAATTTACATTTGCCTCTGCGCTCTTCCATCTTTGAGCTGAAGATATAGCCCCAGGGCCCCCAATCCCACAGCTAGTGGACGAAAGAAAACAGAAGCAAAATAAGAAAGATGCTTTCTCACACAGTCACTAAGGGTTTGAATGAGACAGTTTCTCTGCCTTAAGAGGAGGGAGATGTATGTCAACCATAATTCCACTATAATCCAGTAAGGGGCATGTACAAGTTCTGTGAAAACCCAGAAAAGAAAGTCATTAACTCCACCTGAGTGGGTTCTTCAGAGCTGAACCCTGGAAGTAGGAGTTTGCTCAGTAGAAAAGTATATAGTTGGGGTTGAGGGGCATGATGGAGGCAGAGGAAACATGTGAATGTGCATGCTGTGTTGGGAGTGTGTTTGATGAGATACTCGTGTTTCTGGTAACAGCACATTTTATATGGTGAGATAAAATAGATGATTGCTTGGGTTTTATGGTAGGCTACCAACTTTAACAACCAACCAATGAACCTCAGTGGATGAAGAGAGTAGACTTCCATTTCTCACTCACTTCAGAGCCTAGAGCAGGTTAGCAGGGAATTATGTTCCAGACAGTCATTCAGGGGCCCAATTTCCTTCTATCTGTGGCTCTGTCCTCCCGTAGATCCTTGAGTCTTTGCCCCTCAGCTGGTGGATGGCAACAGAGAATGAGGCAAGAAGTTTAAAGTTAAGGCCAGAAAGTTGTAGACTTTACCCCTGCTCATATTCCTGTGGCCAGAACCTAGCTACGTGGCCACACTTAGCTGCAATGGGGTTCTGGGAACTAGCGGTTAAGGGGAGAACATGTATTGTTGAGTAGAACAGTTTCTACCACAGCTTGGAGTCTGGAGTACAGGAGGGTGGAGAGAGTAAAGGCATTCTGCTTCCTTGATGAGATCTGATGAAAGCCTTCTAGCTTCCCTATGGGAAAAGCACGTGATAAAGGAGTCAAGTCAGGCTCTGGGTGAGAGGTGCCCGGTAACCAGACTCCTCAAAGAAAGAAGATGGATGATCCTAACTGAAAAGTGCTTGTACCTAGACAAAAAAATTCTGCTCCAGCCATGAGACAATGGACAAGAAATCATTTCAGCTCAGCTCTTAAAATGGGAACAAAAAGAAACTCAGCCAAGTAGGCAAATTATAGCCCCAACATTTAGAGCACCATGTGTTTACTGTATGTTCACACACCAGCTCTCAGCTGATCTTCAAAATATCCTTGGAAAGAGGACCTGGTTGGATATTATCATCCCCATGTCAGAAGTGGAGAAACCTATGCCCAGAGTGGTTAGATGACTTACCTGGGGTTGCACAGCAAGTAAAGATAGACCTGCAACTCAAACCCATATTGTGCTCTTTCTATAATTCCACAGATCCACCTCTGCATGGGGGAGATACTGACCACACTTTAGGAAGCTGACCCAGATCCAGTCCTGGATATGAAGCCAGGAGCCTGGGGAAATTCTCCTCCATTACGCGCCCTTCTGTCTGCTTAACTTTTGGAATTAGTGAACCAACTCCAAATTCAGAGAGCACGTACATGTTAGCTGTCAAACAGCGCATGAAGCATCTGATAGCCCTAATATCACTGTTTGTATTATCAGACAATTACCAGCCGAGCTCGTATTCGTAATTTGACTAACAACTTGCGACAATGATTATTTTTCCTTTCCTGGCAAAACAAATATAGCAGCATTTTCTTTTCAGCATCAGCGCTGATGCTCCTTGGCATTCTATCAGCTGAAGGATTTTTTTTTTTCAAAAAAAAAATGTTAGTCGTACTCCCCCACATCTCACTAACTTTACAGTCCCCCATGGCATCTGTGTGCAGTGAACTGAGCTGTTGAGACTAAATGTAATTTGCAATCAAGCTTCTGTTAACATGGAAATGTACCGGCTGGTCTGCTGCAATATGGGTTCTCATTCTGTCTAGCATATGGTTGCATTAAATCCAGTCTCCAGAATGTCTCTTGTTACCACATTGTCAATCCGTGCAGAGCAGAGAACCCTAAAAAACCACTAAAGGAACATATTTTTGGAATTGGCTCTTCTATTGGATCTTGACAAGAGCTGTCCAAAGACATACTTGGTTACTTGAAATGAACTAGCCCTGTCAGATCTATACACACAGAGACACACGGGAAACTTGAAACCTGGTTAGATGCTCTGTACTCACAAGCATAGGCATTACACTGGAGGACAAAGGAAGGGAGAAGGCAGAGGACTCACTCAGCTCCATGAGTTACATTTGAGACTGGTTTATTGATTTTTTCCCTTGATATCTCTATGTTCAAAATGTCGCAGAATATTAGGTTTGCAAGGGACTTTAGCAGTCTTTGGAGCACTGGCTCTGAAGTAGGGTGAACCTGGGCATGAATCCTGATGCCATCCCTGACTTGGTGCCATAGGGCACTTTCTGAAGCTTTGTGTAACTCAGTTTCTTCATCTGGGATATGGAGGGTGATAAGAGTACCTTCACAACTTAGGATATTTTGAGGATTAAATGCCTAAGCACACACCTTACTCAATCAATTATGCCCGTTAGTATTCACTACCTCTTTCCTACCATCCCCATTCCCAAATCAGATGCTTCACGTCTCTTACAGATTCACCCTTCATTGTTCTCTTGTTCTGGTCTTGCATCCCTTTGGTGTCCAAGATGTCAGTCCCTTCTAAGGCAGCCCATTCTCTTCTGTATGACTCTGTGAATTGGTTTTTCCTTATATTAATCACAAATCTCACCCCTACCTTGAGCCCTTCTTCTGGGACACACAACAAAAGTCGAATTGGGTGGTAGCCCTTTGGTATTTGGAGAGGCTATCAAGCACCCTGCAAACATTCTCTACTCTCATTCAGCACCTCTTATACCTTCAGCTTCCTATTCTGGTGTAGCTTTTTTTTTTTTTTTTTTAATTTTTAAATTTTATTTTATTTTTTTTTTATGCAGCAGGTTCTTATTAGTCATCCATTTTATACACATCAGTGTATACATGTCAATCCCAATCGCCCAATTCATGCCCCCCACCGCCGCGGCTTTCCCCCCTTGGTGTCCATATGTTTGTTCTCTACATCTGTCGCAATTTCTGCCCTGCAAACCGGTTCATCTGTTCTGGTGCAGCTTTGAGCCCCCCTACTAGCCTGGCAGCTCTTCTCGGACTTGCTTGGGGTGTGTCCATGCCACATCGAGCACAGTATTTGGAGGGGGCATGTTATCAGCTGGGTCCTATCTGGTGATGAGTGATGTTTTGCCAGACTACATCAAGCTTTACAGAATAGACGTCTCCTTGGGAAATTTAAAGATAGCAATTTTCAATAAATCACATGATGCTTTAAATTCAGTGCGGGAGGGAAGCTTCATGCCTCCAGGTCTTTGCATCATTTTGTGGAGAAAAATCATTATTTCAAGGAAGTTGATGCCCTCGTTGTGCAACTATTCTGTAAATAGGAAGTTTTATAAATTTTACTGGATGTGCTCCAAGCAGGAATCACAGGCACAGAAGGTATATGAAACACCAGAGTCCTGGGACATAATATTCTTTCAACATTTGAAGAGTACTTTGGAAGATCAGGACAACATGGGGGAAGAAATTCTACTCATTCATTCATTGATTCATTTAGTCTCTTAAAAATTATTTGTGTGCCAGACACAGTGCTAGGCACTAGGGATGTAGTGGTAAACAATCCATTCCTGCCACAAGGAAGCTGGCAGACAGATTAAGCCACAATTTATTATTTATTACTCACTTCAAAGCTTCCATACGTGTAATGAAGGAAGAAAACAGGCTTCTAGCGGATAATAAGATCGGGCCCTGACTTAGATGTGGTAGGGCATCAAGGAATGCTTCTCTATGCTGTATTTAAGTGGACACCTGAGAGCTGAGTAGGAACAAGAATGGGAGAGACAGGAAAGTGCATGCGCAAAGTCCCACAGGCGAATGAGCTCGGAGGGTTTGAGGAACTGGGAGAAACAGAGTGACCAGAAGGAGTGATCGGGAAGGGCTTTGACCATGTGGCCCCACTAAGGATGGTTCTCCAAGGCCAGAGGGAAAAACAGTGCATTTCAGGCAAAAGGGGCAGCACACACACACACACACACAGAGGGGTCTGAAAGGGCACTCCAGGTCTGAGAGAAGCTCCATCCATGCCCCTTGTGTGTGTTGGCGAGAAATTAAGGGCGTGGCCAGAAATAGAGGGGGAGGCGGGGCCATGTCATAACTGGCTTCATAACCTATGCTGAGGGATTGCTTATATCTGGAGACGCCATGGAAGCACTGAGGATGCTCTAAATTGTCTTTTAATTTTTAAAAATCATATCTATTTCCTCAACTTGTTCGAAAGCTTGTAGGAGGAGGGCAGGGGTATGCCTTTTATCTCTCTGTATCCTACTCCCCACCTCCAGGCTCAATGAATGTCATTTAAATTAAATTCCATCTCCTCTTTGCCACTTTGTTCCCAGCTCTGATCCATGATCTAGGGTAGCTTTCACTTTGTGATTCTCTGTACCTCGTCGTGACATGATGCTAAGGTCCCTTGTCATGAGGAGTCTGCAGCTTCTGAAGACCCCAGAGGATCTGACTTCAGCCTTGCATGGTGCTTGCGACTTGCTCCTGCCTTCTGATGCAAGGGTTTCACCCAAAGGTGTGAAGAATGAGTCACCCCATGATGCAGGTTATTTTCAGCTGCCAGTTGGCCATTTCTTATTGAGATCACAGAAATCTGAGGCTTGTTAGACTGTTTAGCCCAGCACTGAGGCTCAGTGGAGAAACTCATTAGCTCCATTTAATTAGGGAAACCAAACACTTCCAAACTTACTTTACTCTCAGCCTGCTTCCCACTACCTCATTAATATATTTAAAAAAATTTTGCACTTTTAATGTAGTAATGATTTCCTTAATCCTTTCAGCATCAGAACTCTGTAGATTCAAGTTATTTAGCTAGACAACAAGTAGGACAATTAGACAAGTGGTAGTATGAATTGTTTGTGACAATATCTTTTGGTATTACTAAATAGCAGTTTTTTGGACTCAGTTTTCTGTGTACAATCCAGACAAAGGCAGTCTTCCAGGTTTAGTCTTACACTATTGCAAATATTAAGAACATCTTTATTTTTTTCAGAGCATTTTACAGTTTTCAAAGAGCTTTTACATTAATCACTGATTCTCATAAAATGCTGAAATCAAGTGGGGCAGGTGGAGTCGTCTCCATTCAACAGATGAGAATAATGGGGCTCAGAGCAGAGAAAAGATGTCTCAGGATGACGGTTATCTGCATCAGTTCTCTCCATCCCTACCACTGCCACTCCCCGCCCCCCACCCTTAGGCTGGTAGAGGGTTGACAATGAAGACACAGATTTCAGGCTCAAGTGGCTTGAGATACAGTTCTATCAGTAACAGAAATGGGGATGACTGATTCTCTGTGAAAGATTCTAAATTCAGTTTAGGATGTACTGAGTTTCAGTCGACTAGAGGACCCAGAGCTGGATGGGTATGTGTATGGCTTTGTCTCTCAGCTGCTCCAATACCGCACAAGCACTGTCTTCTCAACCCGGTGGGGATCAACGTTTTTCCTAAGTCAGAATCATTTCAAGTTTGCCTGAAAGCTGACAGTTAGACAGCAGTCTCTTCATCCATCCTAACTATATTCTTGTGATCCACTGCTCTTCTACTTAGGCTGACCCCAACACAGATTTGGGTGTAGGTGACACTGATTTGATGCAGTGCTTTCATATTCTTTACCTCATTAGATGCTCACAGCGCTTCTGTGAGATGTGACTTCTTATTTCTGTCACATCACTTAGGATTGAGGCTCTGTTAAGGTGTGAGGTTTATTCAAGGGCAAAGAGCCAACAGTGGACACTGGAGGCTTAAACCCTGGACCTCTGTCTCCAACATTATAGCTTATTCTACTGTTTCCAGTGCAGCTCCCCGGCCCTTCTACTTTTCCCTTCCCTTTCCTCTCTCCGCAGCTTTCCCATCCTCCTTTAGGAATCTTCGGGAACTCTTTCTGCAGTCTTCCAACAAGACCTGGTTTCTAGAAAGTGTCTCATATCAGTCACACATATTTTAGTAAGAGTTTGAAACTTTGAGTTCCCTCTCCTAAAGGTATACGTACTTTCGTATTTTTAGTTTTTGGTCTGCAGCTGCTGTATCTTCTCCCCACTTGCTGTAAAGAATACTTCCTGAGCACTTACTATGCTCCTGGCACTGGGGATACAATGATGAACAATCTGACCTCACCCACATCCTCCTGGATTTAACACACTTGGGGCAAGAAAGCTGTTTCCTGTAAGTGGACTTCTGAGATCCGCATACCTCATAGGCAGCCATTTATTCCTACAATTTTAAAGAGCTTTTAGCCTTTAATTTGGGGGTTAGGGAAATTTAGCCAAACACTCTGCCAGGTGACAAATAGGCAATGAAAGAAAAAGGGACATGAAATACAGATGTGACATCATGCACCAAAATGAAGAAGCAGGAGGTTCTGCTGTCAAACTGAGCATTCAGTGTAACTGGGGATGCTTCTCAATAGCCCTGGGAACAGATAACATTTTGACAAGTTCATAAGGGTTTCCCCTTTGAATAAAGGGGTTTACTTGGCATCCTAATACAGGACTAAACACTGAAGCCAGGAAATGATGAGTTTTATCTAGGTTCCTGCTGAAATTTTGAAACAGATCATTACACAACTGATCTGTGGGCATTTTGAAGAAAAGGCACTGATCACTAGAAGTTCATGCAAGTGTACCACTAACGGGTCATGCTAGACACACCACATTTTCGTTTCTTATTGTGCCATGAAATTGGTGAATCAGCAGGATGAGGAAGTTTTAGCAACGGACTTCGCACGGCTTCCTGTGATGTGATTTTGCATAAGATGGTGACATATGAGCAGGATCGTGTCATGTATTCACTAGTTTTACAGTTAGGTAACAAAAATGTCTCTTAAGGGTTGCTAACAGCTCCATGTTGGCTAGAAAGAGATCCCTGGTGAGGACCAAAGGCTTTTTTTCAATATTTTTTATTCATGACTTGAAAGGTTCTCTAGAAGGAGAAATGTCCACATTTGCAGATGACACCAAACTAAGATGAAAAGCAAATGCCACAGACTGGCACAAAGAGATGGCTTTGTACATACAGTGGAAGGAGGCCTAGCCTTGGAGGAAGGCTGGGTTGACCTTGTCTCTTTTCTCTGACCCTTATCGGCAAGGTAACATTGAACAGGGGTTAATCTCTGCTGGTTCAGTCTCATTACCTATAAAGAAACAATATAGTTGCTTGCCCTTTCAGTTCAATATGAGTATCTAAAAAGAAGCCTAATATGATGCTTGGCATATATTTTTAATAAATTAATGCAATATTAGTAACAATAATGAAGCTTCAGTATCTAAAATGATCTAGAACCTCTAGAACATGAGACTGAAACCAACATGATGAAATAAATCAAAACTTAGGTATGTGTATGCTGGTGGTGTTGGAGGTATCAGGACTAAATTTACAATACTCAAAGCTTCTAAGAACCCACAAGGACTCAGAGGCAAAAAATATACAAATCAATTTTCACTGCAAAGTAAAGGAGCTGTTGCAGTGGAGGATTACTGGATTGAATGTCAATATTATGACATAGTATGAGTGTGTTTCGTGTTTGGTAGTTGCAATCATTGTTGCTTTTGTTGTGGTCATCCATTTACAATGCTTGGGGTCAGTTGATTTATCTCTTGTAAAAATAAAATACAGTGTGTGTGTGTGTGTGAAAAAAAAATCCAGTGAACACTCTCTGGGGATGTAATAACTGATTAATTTATTTTTCTTTGGGGAGAAGGGAGCCTCCCATTCCATTTCCTCATCTCCCCTCCAGAGGTAACCACTATCGTAAATTTGTCTACCATTCACCATTTTCTTGCTTAAGAAGAAATTGGACCAAACATGAATATATCTCCATGAAAAAAAAAAAAAAGCTTCTAAGAAGAGCTCAGCGTATGTTAGGCACTTAAATAATGTGTGTTAATGATGGCTTAATTAGCTGTGTGTGTTTGAAGAGGAAAAGCACACAGGAGGATTTTATATTGATATTATATTTGTCTGATGTCTTCCTACATTTGAAGGGCTGCTGTGTTGAAGAGAATAGGAACGTATTTATTCTGCATTGTTCTAAAGAGAAAAACCAGGCCCAAACTGGTGGGCGTTAAAAGGAAAGAAACTTCAGATGACATTAGAAAACGTTCTGTGGCAATAGAGCGTTCCAATAATGCATCCTGGTGATTTGACAGACAGTGGACCTTCTATCCTATGAGCTGGTTTTCCCTGGACTGGCTGAAATAAGGCCAGTGCTAGTTGCAAGGGGTGGGGTGGGGACCATGGAAGCAGATTTCATTTGTGCATCACCATTGCTGAATGCCAGTTGTGCACTGGCCACTGAGTCAAGTGCTGAGGGCCAAAGTAAAAGTGTGTGGGTCCCACTTTCAATGAGGTCGCAGCTACTTGGGGAGAAGAAGAAGCCCCTAAGTCTCCTTGGGGGGACTGAGGAAGACTTCTCACAGGATGCCACCTTCAGGCAGAAACTTGGAGGATTGGTAGGCGTTTTCCAAGCAGGCGGGCATTCCATTAAGAGAGCATAGTCAGTGCCGAGTTTAGATGTCTGAGATATCATAATGTGTCATCAGGAAGACAGTTATTTCTGGGAGCAGACGCTGACAGGAAGGCAAGGGTTAGAGCATGAAGGATGGCAATGCCTTGCAAGGCGTGTCAGGTCTCAGGCTCCTTCCCTCTGCATCTGCTGTATCATGTGCATATCCAGGTTAGAGCACGGATCCCACTACACTATAATTGCTTATGGGTGGGCTTCTCCATGCGCTGTGAGCTCCCTGAGGACAGAGACCATGTCTGATACAAACGGGTATCTTCATGGCCTCCCCCGAGCTTGCCCCAGCTTATAGACTCAGTTAGATCTTATTGAATGAAAGACTAAATAAATAAAAGCAAAACGGCTCTCATTTAAGGGATGGGTCCTGACATGATTTATGAAGAGCTTTTGGATTCTTTAGATGTTTCTGAAGCCATGCTGAGTGTAACACCAAGAATTACTCCTAGGGAGCTGTGTCTTCTGCAGGGTATTTCTGTTAATGCTTGTAGTGATTGCTAGCATTTATTTAGTGCACCTTGAACTGGTACTGTGCTAAACACTTTTTTTTAAATTAATTAATTAATTAATTTATTTTTGGCTGTGTTGCGTCTTCGTTTCCGTGTGAGGGCTTTCTCTAGTTGTGGCAAGCGGGGACCACTCTTCATCGCGGTGCGCGGGCCTCTCACTATCTCGGCCTCTCTTGTTGCGGAGCACAGGCTCCAGACACGCAGGCTCAGTAGTTGTGGCTCACGGGCCCAGTTGCTCCGCGGCATGTGGGATCTTCCCAGACCAGGGCTCGAACCCATGTCCGCTGCATTGGCAGGCAGATTCTCAACCACTGCGCCACCAGGGAAGCCCTGTGCTAAACACTTTACATGTCATTTAACTAGCACAACATCCCTCTGAGGTATGTAGATACTCTCCCCATGCTATAGATGAGGAAGCAAGGATTTGGAGAGGCTAAGCAATTCACCCCTGGTCACACAGTTAGGACGTGGCATAGCCAGCATTGACCCAGGTCTGCTGACTCCAGAGCTTGAGTGTTAAACCACCCTGCTATCCACTGAATGAGGCATGTCACCCAGGGCGGGGCAGAGTTAACCAGTGAGTCCCATCTCCAGGGAAACCCCCTTAGAAGTGAGAGCCTTGCTTGGTTAAAAGAAGCTGAACTCTCCAGAATCTTCTTGACTCACATCCCATTATAAATTCTGCTCTAGCAGTGAAGAAAGGAGAAGTCTGTAAGAATAGGACGAGTTTAGAGGCGCTAGAGCATCTTAGATGATGGCAGAAACAACATAGAAGCTTTCAAAGTAGCAAGAAGGGAAGGCTCCTGCCTTCCTGGACTGTAGTGAGGAGAGAGGCTCACAGAAACAGAAGGACGTGAAAAGGTGAGGCCCCTTTTGCCCCTGGGCGTTTTTAGTCTGGGACCTTCTTTGGAGATGTTTCTCATTGCTTTTCATTTGGACTGGGGATGTCTTCCATGTGGGAGCCCTTTGCTTCTGAGAAGCTCCAGAGCAGAGCACAGGGTCCCCAGGTAAAGAGGGGAGGTGCTCTACGCTCAGAGTGCCTCAGGTCTCCTGAGCTGACCATCCCAGTGCTCTCAAGTGGGGAAGGCAGGAACCCCAGGAAGACGCTGTCTTCAGAAGTCAGCCTGCAGGTTTGGCTGACTTTGGCTTGCTGCCTGGGTCTGGCAGACGGGGGTGGGCAGGAGGTTAAAGAACCTCAACAGATGGCAGCGATCAGTGGGTGTTGGTGGCCATTTTTCCTAAGTGCTGAAAAGATGGTCACCTTGTGCCTGTGACGATTGAACTCAACTCCAAGTTCCTCCGTCCTTCCTAGAACACAGAGGAGCATAATCCTTTCTCAGCCTCCAGGAGGAATGTTTTCAGAGAGAGGCAGTATCGAGGGAATGCAACGGCTGCCTGAGGTTCTGATTCAGCGATGTGACTTTTGCCCAGTCACAAGCCCTGATGTCTGCAGAGATTTGCTTGTCGGTCTCCAAGGGCAGAGATGAAAGGCAACTTGCCCTAAACCCTTCCCCTCCCTTCTGATTGGTATCCACACACTGCCATCTGGTGGGAACTGCTGGTCACTGCAATTTGAATGAGAACGTTTACTCAACAAACGCTTAGAAGGGGCCAGGCTGTTCTCCCGTTTGTTACGAAGCAGTAATGAACAAAACATGGTTCCTGCCTTTGAAGACTTCCCAGTCTAATGGAAGCACTTGACATGTTAGCAAGTAATTTTAACTTAAAAAGCACCATTTTAGGAGTGTAAAGTGTAAGTTGTTAGGTAGTCTGGTTGGTAAGTAAGGAACGTGGGAAAGAAGCTATAGACAAAAAGCTGGAAGAAGTTTGAGGCCAGACCACGAAGGACCCTGAATGTCTGAGCAAGGCAATGAGTCCACTCAAGATGAGTTAGCAGGAAAAGATGGGATCAGATTTCGGTGGTAAAGTAATATAGACAACAGGTGTCTGTACGTATGACTTTAAGCATCTGGACCCTCTTGTTATTTGAAATCATCTATGGAAATCCATTACGTGAACAAGGTGAAGCCATAGATATTCAGATTGAAGCAGAAGTGACAGTCCAGAGCCTGAAGAATTGTCTCCCATCTCCCATCTCCCATCCTTGGTATATATGGATGCTCTGGGGCAATATTAAGGCCCCAACATGGTTTGATACCCAGCACTGTGGAGGGTCCCTTAGCTAACACGATCATCTCTGCCTGGTTTTGGAGGTAACTACATCCTTCCCTCCTATGACATGGGTCTTCATATACTAGGTTCTAGATCTTTTCCTATCTTTTAAATTAATCAAAAAAATGTGTTACTTATTCTTGATTTTTAAAAATACTTTTTTTTTTTTTTTTAAGAGCAGTTTTAGCAAAATTGAGAGGAAGGTGCAGACATTTCCCATATACTCCCTGCCCCAACACATGTATATCCTCCCCCATTATCAACATCCCTCACCAGAGGGGTACGTTTGTTACAACTGATGAACCTCCATTGACACATCATAATCAACCAATGTGCACAGTTTGCATTAGTGTTTCACTGCCCTAAAAATACTCTGTGCTCTGCCTATTCATCCTTTTCCCCACTCCCTGGTAACCACTGACCTTTCTACTGTCTCCGAAGTTTTGCCTTTCCAGAAAGTCATATAGCTGAAATCATGCAGTGTGTACCCTTTTCAGATTGACTTCTTTCCTATGCCTTTTACTAGAGTTGCTTACAGTTCTGAAAACCCCATTTTATGGTAACCCCCATTTTATGAGTAAATTAACTTTCTTAAACACTAAACCTATATCACCCGGTCCCTGGCTCCCGTTATAAGAGGGCATCTGTAGGAAGGTGACTAGAGACCAGTCATCTCTGCAGTGTCTATTAAGCATCATTTGTCTACTGCCCAATATACTAACTCACATTCAGTATCTACAGCATATGTTCCATCCTCAGCCCACAGACCATCTATGAAGGAGTTTTGAGAAGGAATCTTTTGGCTCTCACTAATGTCGTGCAACTTGTTGCTTTCATTCTAAGAACTACACTCTGGGAAGGTGTTCAAGAGCCTTTTGATGAGTGGCTGAATTATGGAGAGCTGCAGGTCTTTCTGTTCTGTAAAGATGCGTAGCCTCTGGATGGCATTTGCCACAAGGAGAGGGATTTCAGTCTAATTGATCAATAGTGACTGTTCCCTTGACGGCCAAAAGCTGCTTTGTTCCCCTGCTGTGGTTATCCTTCTACCCTTTCAGATCTACACTTTCAGATTCAAAACACAAATGCCACCCACCCTACAGCACTTCCTCTCATTCCTTCTCTTGCTCCTTGTCTTTCCTCACGCCTTGCCCACACTTTCTGCACGATGGGGTCAGTTTGCTCTCACCTTCCCACACTAGCTTCTCTGTTTCAGGCTTGTGTCCGGAACTGCCTCCTTCTTGCCATCTGGCAGCTGACATCTGCCACATCTTTCCAACTCAGGCCCCCACCTTTTCTTGGAAGCTTTCACAAAAAGATGTTAACTTCCACTCAGACTTTTCCCAGGACTTGATTATGTACACAGAATTTTCCACATGGTTGAACAGGTACTTTAGCATAGACTCTTGCCTGCATTACTTAAGTTAATTGTTATTTTCCTGAGGGCACATTGGCCAGTGTCCTTTTATGCACCCAGTGCCAAGTTCAGTAAACATTAACCGAGTGAGTATCACACTTTGCAGTGAATGGGTTGGGGCCCTTCTATGCTTTATTAGAGAAAGTGGAAATGTAACTTAGCCTATAGCCCTTGATGAAGAGCAGCCAGGTGAGGCCGGAGGGCCTTTGTGCACTGTGTAGATTTTGTATGAATATCCACTGCTCACTTACCTCACTCAGTTGTAACTGTTGGTTTTGATGCTTGTCTCCCTTTGCTAAACTCTGAACTTCTCGAAGGAAGAAGCCTTCAGTGCTTGGATTGGGACCTGGCTCACAGTACATGATCAATAACTACTTTTTCAATGGATTTTCAATATAAGAACCCATATGGATACAGAAGGCATGTGGGCCCTCAGCAGAGTCTCCTTAAGACCAGATGTCACTTTTTTTTTTCCTGGAATAATTTCAAATGAAAATCAATAAGTAAACACAATGCAGTGCTACTCATGCATTGGGGTTGTTCAGCTTCCTTTGTAGCTCCCTGAGGGCAGGGAGGAGTGGATGTTGATGGAGAGCGGCAGGGCTGGAGGTTCTGACGTCTGTATTAGAGCCCTGGGTCTCCCAGCTCCTGCATACGTGACCCTGGGTAAGTCACTCACCTTAGGGCCTCAGTTTTCCCACCTGTGAAATAAGGACATTGACTCTCCAGGACCTTCCATCTCTGACAGTGCCTTGGATTTCGTTGGTTTTGTCTCAGGTACCAAAAAACCCCCAACCTTTTGATTGAAACTGCTGAGTAATTTTCAATTAGTAAAAGTCCAGTGTTGGCTCCCATTCACTTCTCAAGATGTCTGGGCAAAGATCAGCACAGATAATTCAAACAGCAAGCATGCCTCCAAAATGACTTAGCGCTCTTGTCCTTGGGGTTCAGTAAGTCCAAGCATTCAGAAGAGCAGGTGGGTTCTGCGGTTCCTGTACTATTAGGCACCCACCCATGCTAAAGAAACCAATGTGAGCTGAGAGGGAGAGCTGATATCCAGTAGCAGTCTTCTCACTTTGTAACGTAGGTACGCTGGAGATGTTCTGTGGAGTCAAAACTGACCTGAAATATAGCGAAAACCACTGCCTTGCAAAGGGCTTTAGAATAGGGTACTACTTTGTACTTAGTAACTGAGGGTGTTAAGTTCCCTTGGCTGTGACAAAGGGAAAGTCACTCCAGTTAGATCAAGCGATGGAGGATTAATTTTAAGGGTGCGTACATGTGAAAACAGGCCTCTGGGTTTACTGGAAGCCAGGTAAATCTTAACCATCAGGCCTCACCCAGCGCCTGGAACAGGAAGGCGATCTGGATCCAACAGACTGACTTAGACCTGCTCTAAGGACTGTGGGAAGTAAGTAAGGCACACCTGCCTTGATCCTGCGCTTCGTCTTCAGTGCAACTCGGCTGCTGTCAGCATCTGCTTCTCTCAGAATCTATCCTTTGCTCTTCATGCTACCAAGTTTCATCATTTAGTCCATGTTATAAAATCTGGTGAGACATGATCTGATTACTGTGGTTAATTACCATAACCCCTGGCTGGGTAGATTGTTTTCTTCAAGTCATTCCATAGTTGCTGATTAGCCTATATTTTGGCAACCCTTAGGTCATGGGCACTTCCTGGTCTAGACAGCTTTGGCCAGAAGCAGGTTCTAGCCTATGAACATAACTACTCTAAACCCAGAGGGAGATCCCATCACTCAGTGAAGACGGTACAAGGGCAGTTTCCTTTACAAAGGACTGTGTGATGGTGGGGCAGCTGTGTCTGCTTGACTGGGAACGTTCGTTTGGTGAAGAGAACACCTTAGAAGGACTAGGATTGCTACACTGTTATTTACACAACTGTCTTATGAAAGTGGTATCAGGTGTGGCTCGGATCACCCTAGAGGAGAGAAATAGGACAAAGGAACAGGACATATGTAGGGAAACATCTTTTAACTTAAGGAAAATATTTCTTCTGACAGTCAGAGCACAATATAGATGCAGTTGGAGGTTATATCAGATAACGAGTTTACCACTGCCAGACTTTGACAGGTATCATCATTAGCACTGATTGGGCATTTACATGCCAGGCACTGGCTAAGATTGTTCCAAGTAAATATTTTAGTTCTCTTCATCTGGTTCAGTCAAGATCTGTCTTAATTCAGGTTCCTTCGAATCAGAAACTGAGAAGGGATTTGGGTGCACATGGTGAATTGAGGGTATGCTCTGCAGAAAAATGTCGCCAAGGGAATAAGGATAGGGAAGGATAGGGAAGGGAAGAACCAAGCAACAATGTGATCTCAGGTGACATCAAGACTTGTTCTGATTCAGGGCAGGTCTGGAGTATAATTCACACAGGAGAGTGGTTCCAACCTGAAGCAAGAGGTCTGGGCTTCTTGACTCCTGGATCAGTCAGTCATTGAATATAAGGGGTGAGGGATGGGTTAACCTCCCAAGTGTCTCTGGGGAGTCAGCTTCCATTAGCCCAGGGCAGTTCTTTGAACATCATGTGTGTAAGCTGCTAGCTGCACTACCTTCAGGGGCTGCAAGATGGGTGCACCAGTTGGCAAGTGGGATCTGGATGGGGCACCAGTAGCACCTATTCCAGATCTCCCCCATGAGTCTACTACAGGGGCTTGGCCGCAGGCCACAAAATCTCTGACTAGCGTAGGCAAAAGAAGAACTGATTGTAAGCTGTAGAGGGCTGACTGATTTGAGGAGAAGGAGGAGGACTAGATGTGGACCATTGGCAGAAGCCAACGCAGTCTTAGAGGACCAAGAGGATCACGTCTTAGAAGACCCTGAGTGCAGTAAGGATCTTTCAGCCATAACTGACTAGCTAAGACAGCACCATGTCTAGATGCCACTGGACGGGACCAGAGCCTCTGTGAGTAAATCCCATCATGCCTCCAAAGCTGGTCCTCTGGTTAGAAGCACCTGTTGGCCAAATCTAGATCATATGTCCATTTACCAAATGCCTGGAAATAAAGAGAGGGAAACTCTTTTGTTTTTCTTGGATGGGAAGAAGGCACTTCATCTTATCCGTAACTCACATCATGGGATATTCTTCAGAAATAGGAAGAAAGGTTGGATGCTGGACAGAAAATGGAAGGCATGTGCAAAACACCTCCTGAGAAACTTGCAAAATGGATATTGTTACTCCCATTTTATAGGTATGAAAACTGAGACTCAGAGGAGTAACTTCATTCGCTGATTTAGAGAGGTTAAGCACCTTCAATCATTTATTCATCAAATATTTGTGGAGTGCCTACTGTGTGTTAGGTACTCTTCTAGGTGCTGGGGTTTCAGCTGTGAGCAAAATCGTCAAGAATCCCTGCCCTCATGTAGTGTACATGTCTGTGTGTGTTGGGGGTGATAGAGGCAGAAAATAATAGATAAGTAAATCCTGCAGTATATCAGATCAAGAAAAATACTAGAAAGAAATATAACTCAGGGAAGGAGAGGAGGGAAGTGGCCTTATTATGATTTTGCCATTTTAAGTTGGGCAGTCAAGGTAGGTCTCGCTAAGACAGTGACATTTCATCAAAGACCTGAAAGAGATAAGGGGGTGGGCATGTGAGGGTCTGGCGAGAAGTGTTCCCAGGCAGAGTGAACAGCAAGTGCAAACCGCTGTGAGGCATGGGTGCACCTGGCAAGCTCAAGGACCTGCATGGGCGCCAGTGTGTTTGGGGCAGAGCGAGCAAGGAAGAGAGTGGCCAGAGGAGGTAACTGGGCTGGATCACAGGGGCTTTGGAGATCAGAAAATGTATGGAGCAGAGAATTGATGTGATCTGACTTACATTTCAAATAAATCACTCTGACTGCTGTTTCTAGAAGAACTCCTGTGTGTAGGGCTGGGGGTGGGGGAGGGCAGTGTTGGTAGAGGGATGGCAAAAGCAGGGAAACTGGTTAGGATGTTACTGCAATAGACCAGGTGAGTGATAATGGAGGCTAGGATTGCTGAGAAAATAATCAGAGTTGGGCTCTGCGGGAGGCTGAATAATGGTCCCCAAACATGTCCATGTCCTAATCCCTAGAGCCTTATGGCAAACAGGATGTTACAGGTATGTTTAAAGATCTTGAGGTGGGGAGATTATTATGGGTTATTGGATGAGCCCAGTGTAATCACGAGGGTCTTTCTAAGAGGGATGCAGCTGAGTAAGAAAGAGAAAAAACAATGTGAGGATAGGAGAAGCAGAGAGAGAAGATGTTACACTGCTGGCTTGGATGATGAAAGAAGGGGCCATGAGACAAAGAATAGAGCTGGCTTCCAGAAGCTTCTCTGAAAAGTCAAAGAAAAGGTTTCCCCCTAATGCTTCTAAAAAGAATGCAGCCTTGCAGACTTCTGGCCTCCAAAGCTATAAGACAAAAGAAATTGTGTTGTTTTTTTAAGCCACTACATTTGTGGTGATTTGTTATAGCAGCAACAGGGAAGAAATATAAGCTATATTACAGAGTTAGAACCAACAGTGTTTACTGATGGAATGGATGCAAAATGGGAGAAAAAGAAAGTCGGGGATAACTTTAAGAGTCTGTGATGGAGTCACTGGAAGGTTGTCCTTTATTGTGATGGGGAAGACCTGCTCTGTGACAGTGAGACCAGGTCCATCTAGCCGTGCCCTTTCTACTCTTACTATGCGAAAGAGCCGAGCCAGGATGACATTCATGGGAGATGCACCCAGCGCAGTTGGTCAGATGGGTTTCTCCACTGCCATCACCCTTCCCCTAATTTCCCGGCAGAGTTTCACACTCTCTGTTGCAGCTTCTCTCTATCAGCACTTCCTCACTGTTCTCTGATGCCAGCAGGTAGCACAGAGCTGGATGAGATTAGACACATATATTTTATTTTAAGACACAGCTGAGAAAACACTCAGGAAATAAAAGTCGTTTTGACGTACACTGTGTTATCTGGAGGCCTGTGGATGGTCTGCTGGTGGGGTTCTCAGGCTGTGGGATAGATTCCTTACACAGAGCATCTCTGAAACAGCTGCTTACAACATTGCCCTTGTCTGGCTGTCCTCAGCCAGTGACGAGAGTCCTATTAGAGTAGTGAGAGGAGCGACAGGCTCCCTGACTCTGACTCTGGCTCTGCTACTCACCTGCTGTCCCTCTCTCATCTTCAGCTTCAGTTTCCTCATCTGTAAATTGAGAGTGCCGGAGCCAGTGTTTTCCCCGAGCCTCCTTGAACCTGGTTCTCTGGTTCTCACCAATATCAGCGGTGTGTCTGAGAAGCTTGAACGAGCCTTCAGCCAGCCCTGGTTCTGTCGAGCAGGCACTGACCTGCTTCTCTCATCTTCTCTTCCCTGCCATCCTACTGGGCTTTATTCTGCCCCTGGAGTGATCATTTCTTAGGCTGCATTAGAGGGCTTGTTTCTGTTCCAAGTGGTCCATGATTCACGTGTCCACAGGACTGAGCTGTGAGGCTCTATCTATTCAGTAGAGTCCAAGGCAGATGGCCACACTTCCTTTCCAGACTGGACATCAAATGCCAGGAACTCGGTGAGGGGCACCTTCCTTCTGGCTCGGAGCTCTCTGAGGCAGACACACAGGGCAGATTCCGGCCACCTTCTGTTCTGGTTTGCCTAATGATGCTTTTGGTGAAAGACAAGGAAGAAAAGAAAAAGCAAAGAAGGAAGGGATTCGACTGTTTAGAGAGTGTGGCAGAAATCCTTTACCTTTAGGGAGGACGTTTCCATGAAGATAAAACACAAAACAAAACACCCTCCTGCTGCATCCCAGGAGGATGGGCAGATCTGCTTTGTGAACATGCCCCCCATCTTCTTCCCTGCGCCAGGTTGATGAGTTGGAGCCTGCTGGGTCTACGTGACAGGAGTTCTCATAAATTCCACCATCCTCTCTCCTTTCTGGCTGTGGGGAACCTGATCTGTCTAACAGCACCAAAGACTGAATTACTAGTGCTATGTATTGTGCAATGTGTATTATAGAGACTAATAAAAGCTTGAATAAATAAGCAAATGGATTAAAAGGGATATTGTCTATTTACTGCGGGACTTTATTAATGTTACATCACTCTTTTTGTTCTCAGGGACTACATTTATAAAACAAAGACTCTGCCCAAACCTTTTGTGATGGAAAAGATATTGAATGATGACGTCATAGTCATTCACCATCGCCATGGGAGGGTCCCTCAAACCATCTCATGTAAGAAATAGTAACCATCATCATTTCCTCGTTTTCAAACTGTTCTTACTAATTTGTAACACTCAGTCCACCAAACAGCCCTTGTGAACTAGGTTTCATTATTATTCTCTTTGGACAGCTGGGGAAACTGAGGCTCCCAGAAATCAAGTGGACCTAAAGCCTTTTAATACCATCAAATGGGAAGAGCAGGCATCACCTTTCTTAAACCATCATTCCCACCAACGTGGAATTACACTGGCCTCCATTTATTTAGTTCAGTTTGCTCCCATCTTGTTGGGTTCTCTCTATTTTCCTTCTTTTCACAGCCCTGTTGTCTTCTTTTCTCATTCCCTCTTCTGAGGAATAAAACCAAATTACTCTCATTTTCACTGCAGATGTTTGCCCACTTCTCTGAAGCTGTCCGCAAAAACACATTTTCTATCTCAAGAGCTTATCAAGGTATTTTTTTTTTCTTTTTGCCCTAGACAAAGGCAAATTTCTTCTTAAGAAGAATTGTTGTGAAAGCTGTGAAGACAATAAAGTTTATTGTCTCCAAAATTTTCTTCAGAGTAGCTGGCAGTTATAATGGTAAAAATGTACTCCACTCACACCACATTTACACCCTGCTGCCCTGGGTCTGTGCCATTCTGTGCTCACAACTTTTTGCTTCAATGTTAAATCAAAGTATACTCTTTAAAAACTATTTAAAATGGTAATTAATCTGAGCAATGCACTTAAAAAAAGATAATAAAGTTTCTTTCCAGCTTTTCAGATAAAGAGATAAGCAAGGGAAGAACCAACTGTGAGAATTACAAAAGTTACCCAAGGAATAGGTCTCCGAAGGTGGCATATTTCATCAGGTAAAGGAAGAGATGGAGGTGGTATTTCAGGTAGAGGAAATAGGATGGACAAAATTAGAGAAGCAGAAGCAAGCATGGTGTGTCAAGGTCATAGAAAGGGAGAGACCAGGGGATAGTGAGAGATGATTCTGGAGGAGGAGGCTGGGAAGATGGAAGGACAGAGTTATATCCCCAGTCCTGGTGATTTCTTAGAACTGACGGGAAGCCCAATAGAGATGAGCGATGGGAAGCTTTCATAGACTATGGAGCGCTGCACTAATATAAGGCAGCAGCGTTTGTTCATACCGATATTGTTATTTACGTGTTCTTGTCATTGTTATTACAGATGACTTGAAGTCAACCATGAGTCCTACACAGGAATGATTTGATTCAGTGGCTGGTGTTTTTAAATTATCTTCTATGTTGCTCTTGGTCTTAGGAATGCAATGTGGGACGGGCAATGAGAATCAGGACTTCTGTTTTTCTCAGGTTCTGCAGGTTCATACCCGTAACCTTGGGGTAAAGTCTGTTGTGGTAAGTGATGCTTTGTTGGAAAGTTTTTTTTGTGCAGTTTGAGTTGCAAAGATTCACTGTCATCAGTCTTGTAAGCATTGCAAAAGAGTGTAGGAGGTGACCTTCTCAGACATTGCCACTCTCGGCTTCATGTCATAATAAATTCTAAAATTCAAATTCCAAAGGAACATCTCTCTGGTGGTTGGGTGGGCAGATGGGTGGAGGGGTCGACATTGCTGAGAAGGAAGTGGGTGGAGTTGTCAGCCTGAACTGAGATGGGCTACAGACCTCACTGGGACTTACGGATGTCCGGGATGTCAGTTAGCACCTCTTGACAAATGATCTATGAGTTGAATTTTCTGAAAGAAAAATAAAATTGAGTGGAAGGACCCTAGACAGTCTGTAAGTTGACTCTGGGGGTTTGATTGGACGATTTCTTCTTCACGGTGGGAAGATAATCCCTCATGGGCATCAAGAGGGTGGGGACCCCATGCAAGGTGCTGGTATATTATTTACGATAATCTTTGGTTGGCTGAATACAATAGACTTTGGTGCTCAATAAACCCCTTCTTTAATTAGAAGTCTTAGGATCAGTCATCTATTTTGTACTGTTATTTTCTTTGTTTACTTTTAGGTTTTTCTCAGTGTTTGGTAAATTTTCATCTTGAATATGTCAACCTGTCTCAGTTGTGCTAAGAAAAACAAGGAGAAAGATTATGTTTACCTTGAGTGAAGAAGAAAAGAGGGAAAGTATTTCTCTCTCATCCTCCTTGCCTCCCCAGCCCTGGGAGATGGGGACTTAGCTTGGTGATGGCAACAGGAATCAAAATAAAAGAACTCCAGGGAAAGGTAAAAGCTCAGAGGAAGTGTTGGGATGCTGGCATTGCCCCACCCTCTTCACCTGCCAGAACTGTTTCCATGTATATTCTTCTCTGGGGGATAAAAATGTAGATCACCAAATGGAAAATTCTTGTGTCCTTCATATTCAAAACAATGATTCCTTCTAGGGTTTTTTGTTTTTGTTTTTGTTTTTTAAATCCCTTATGACTAGAATCTATGGAGTAGAGGAAATGAGCTTTAACTGAAAGGGCACCTCATAGAGATCCGGGTTGGATCTTTGGCTTTGCACTGTGGCATGACCATGGACACATCACTGAACTTCAGTTTCCTTCCCTGTAATGATATTTGTAATACCTACCTCATGGGATGATCAGGAAATTTTAGGACAATGTGTGTTAAGTACCTATTCACTGAGTACATGGTAGACATGTAGGAGGTATTAGCTTTTATCGTTAATTTTTTATTACATGTAACTGCTGACATAATCTAGTAGAAGATCAGCATGGAGGGCAAGATTAGAGGGAATAGGCACGGTCTTTCTCTCCTTTCTTTTGTTATGAGAAACCACATGCTTCAGGAAACAGCACAGGCGTTAGAATCAGACTGCCTGTGTGGCCTTGAGCAACTAATTTGTTCACTCTTTTTTTTTTTTTTTAACATCTTTATTGGAGTATAATTGTTTTACAATGGTGTGTTAGTTGCTGCTGCATAACAAAGTGGATCAGCTATACATATACCTATATCCCCATATCTCCTCCCTCTTGCGTCTCCCTCCCACCCTCCCTATCCCACCCCTCTAGGTGGTCACAAAGCACCGATCTGATCTCCCTGTGCTATGCAGCTGCTTCCCACTAGCCACCCATTTTGCATTTGGTAGTGTATATATGGTAAGCTGGGATGACGTGAGAGAGTGGCATGGACATATGCATTCACTCTTGCTTCTCCTCACTTTCTTCAGCCATTGAATGCAGGGATCTTGTGAGAGCCAAATGATACAAATATGCCAACTGTCCAACAGAGTACTTGGCTCCTTAGCTTAATAAATAGTAAGTTCTTCCTTTTGTCCTTCTTATCCACATCTGCCTGCCTCCCCTCACCAACTATTTTTTTTTCAGGTGCCACGACTGTACAAAATATTTCATTCTCTAGGATCAAAAGCCTGGCACTAGGTCTAAATGATTGTGCCTAGGTCTTTATCTGTTTTTTTCACCTTTTATTTGTTCCATTTTATACCATTCCTTTCCATGAAATAAATGTTAATTGAGCACCTATTATATGCCAGGGATGACAGGACTTACTGTGATTAAAGTGACAGTTCTTCTCTCAAAGAGCTCCCAGATTAGTCAGGGAATGGCAGAGTCCAGAAATAATTATATAATGAGACAGAGACTGTATGTGCTGGAAAAGAGGTGAAAGAATGTGGAGGGTAAAAGTCGAGGCAGGCGGCACCTGAGCAGTGGCAGTTTGGTGACAATTGGAGAAGCTCGGTGGAAAAGGTCAGTAGAGAAAGTCTCGGGCTGTGAAGACTTCCTCTAGGTGGAGGTGATGGGGAGGGGCTCCAGGCAGAGGGAACATCCTGAGAAAAGGCTTGGGTGTAGAAGCGCATGACACACATTTGGGGAATGGTGACAGTTTGGTTTGGATGGAAGACATGATATGTAAAGGGACATAATGGGGAATAAAGGTGAGGCGTTGTTGTTGAGTCTTTAATGACAGGATACTAATTTTGTACTCATTTTGATTTGCAATGAGGAAACACTAAGAGCTATTTTGAGAGGACGAGAAAGGTACAGTAAGTTGTATCAGAAGTGATGTTTACATCTGGCTCTAGCAATGGCCAGGTAATGGTATTTATCTGGGTCTTTGATGGCTAGTACGGCAGCATTCCAAGTTCTAAGTCAAGCAGATAGTAAGGACACAGAGGTGGGAAAGCCTTGGGAATCATTTGAAAACAGATTAATCCAGGCTGCTGTGAATATAAGATACAAATAGGGGAACTGCCCAGATGAATTTAAAATAAACACAATGGGATTCTGATGGTTCATATCAGTGATGCTGGTTTCTATTTTAAAAGAGATCAGAGTACGTGTAAGTCTATCAAATAAAGAACCTAAATAAGTTAACTTTGATTACTGCTTCTTTGAAGTCAGTTTTCTTGGAAGGTTTGTGTGCTATTAAAGTTTTTTTTTAATTGCTGTAAAATTCACATAACATAAAATTACCATTTAACTATCAAATGCATTTACATGTTGTTGCAACCATCATCTATTTGCTTTCAGAATTTTTCCATCACCCCAAAAGGAAATCCATAACTATTAAGCTGCCACTCCCTACTCCCCCCTTCCCCCAGCCTCTGACAAACACAGATGGATGAATGGATAAACAAAATCTGGCATAGCCATACAGTGGAATATTATTTAGCCCTAAAAAGAAATGAAGGACTGATACATGCTACACCATGGCTGATGACCTTTGAAAGCATTATGCTGTAGAAGCTTTTATATTTTGTATTATTTCGATGTTAATGAAAATGACTAGCTGTATCAATTTTTATGCTGTGCAGTGATAATTTGCAGTTAAAAATATTTGCGTAGGTCAGAGCAATTACATTTTAACGTAGTGATTTTTGAATAGGGCTCCGGCGACTCAGAGATTTTTGATGTATTTCAGAGGTTCACACCACTATTATTTTTTTTTTTTCCTTGTAAAACGTGTCCATACATTTCTCAAGTTTGAAAAACTCTGAGGGTCTGCCAAGGATCACTTGCCAAGGGGAGCCTCCCGGAGTATCCTGCCCAGCAGCTCAAGCTGAAGTACTTCACGGAGCCAGGTTAGAAACATAATGGCACGAAGCCACCTGGGTGTCCGACGATGGGAAACCACGGCATCCTGGAGAGGGCATGCCTCCTCTAAAGAGGGAAGCCTCTACCAACTCTGGATTTTTCATGGAAATTTCTCAATTAGTAGATTTTAGCATCTCATTCAAAAAAAATTGTAAAAACACTCTGGGCAAAACAAACAAATCTGCAGGAGTCAGTTAAAGAACTCTACTAGAACACACATCATGTCGTGAGATAAATCTGCTTTTGAATTCCAACTCTACCTTTTAGGTTCCCATAATTTTTGGCCTATTTCATAACCTTTCTATGCCTCTTCCCTCAGCTGCAAAATGGGTCTAATGATGCTGTCTCCCTAAGAGACTTGTCATGCATGTGAGTATATTAACACAGTGCTGGCAGACTACAAGGCCTTAATATTAGATGATATTATCAGCTGAATGTTAATAATGAAATTAATGGCACAGGTTCTAATTGGTTCTGCTTTTTGGAGGTCTTGGAGTAACTTCGGAGGAGGTTGGTGAAATAATCCTGATGGTGATATAGTACCCCTTGTGTTGAATGTGACCCAGGAGAGTGTCTCTGAGACTCGTTACTCTGAACAGCTGTGTGATCGTGGTAACTAAGGGTTACTTAGTCTCTTTGTGAGCAGCTCTCCCACCTGTAAAATGGCAATGATATATAGTACCTTCCTCACAGCGTTTTTGTGGGGATGAAATGATTAATATTCTAAGTCGCTTACAGCAGTTCCTGGCACATAGCAAGCACTACATAGGTATTTGTTAAATAATTAGAAATAAGTGAATATAGGACACACGTTGATCCAACATAAGGTTCTTATTAATACATCTTCCTCTGAGTGACTTCTTCTCACTGAGGCATTGATTCAACTTGACGGCGCCTTACTTTAGTTGCTATTTTGAATAACATTTTAGAAGGTGCTAGCTCAAGTTATCTGTGTTGTGATTCAAGACGGAGCTGTGATCAACACTGACATTATCCAGGTCATCTGGAGACCCTTGAGAATGTCAGGCTTGTTCAACAAGAAAACGTTTTGCAATTTACCTTCAGTTGATGATTATTTCTGAGCTGGGTGTTCTGGTTATTTTAATGATTGATTAGTTTCAGGCTTAAGCCCTCACTTTTCTAGGAGACAAACAAGTTTCTTTAATCAAATTCTGTGGGGCAATAAGTTACAGTGTAAAAGGAAATACTGGACTGAAGCTAAAATATAATATATGACTTTGGGGAAGTCACTTCTCTGTGTTAGTTTCCCAAAATGTAAAATTAAGAAATTAGGCTTCTGTGTACTACTGAGACCTCCGCCCAACTTCTTAAGAATTAAATCCTATAAGTACCTCTAATATATACCCTTGGGGGAGTAGCGTCGTGCTGGGTGACTTGGGATGGTCACCCCCCAGCTCTACCCTTTTGGGCTCAGCCTATGTCTCATGGTGGCCCCCAAGGCATCTTGGTTGACCCAGGGCCCCCTGAATCTCATTCTGAAAACAACTGGGTAAGATGATGCTTTTAGCTACCAGACTCTGCTTCTAAAAAATATACATTTATTTTCAAATAAGGTGAACTTCTTTTTGCGTGATAATTAACTAAATGATAAATATATACAGACATGAATAAGTTTACTTGTATTTTACCCAGAGCTGGGGATTTTGCTATGTAAATGGATCCCATGTTAAAATGAAAAATCCTTTTGTAGCACGAACAACTCCTGGATGTCTCTGTTTTCTAGATTCTGTGCTTTCCTCTTCTTCTTAAAGTGGGATGCTGTGGGCTTGGTACACATTTGTGAAAACTTAGGATACTAGATTTTTTGGTTCAGTTTCTAGTTTTTGAGTCACTGGCACTTGTCCTTCTTTTTACCTCTCTTCAAAATTGGGATCATCTGAAAGAAAAAAAAAGCTTCCATTTAAAAAAAAGGTATCTGAAATTTCACAAAGTATGCTGGCATCACAGCATCCCATGAATATTTAATCATCATCATCAAGACAGGAGGTTGGAGAAAAAAATCAGGTTGTGATATTTGGGAACAGCAGGTGTGGGAAGGAGGGTGTTGACACCCTCTGAAAACGGATATGGCATGTTGTGTGGCAGGTTCCCTCTGCAGTCCCACGTCACCTGGGTGCTTTAAGAAAACTCTAGGGAGTGGGAGCTTGTCCTCACTGACCCCACACCCTGAACGTGGCAGAGAGCCTCTCTAGAAGCACGGATGGCCAAACTCCTTCCCTTCACAAGAGCCTTCAGGCTTTGTCTTTTGTGAACCTTCACATCATATGGGTGGCTCTGGCCCCTGTCCCTTGCATCTTTTTTTCTTGTTATCGTTGCTAAGCAAGCACCTCTCTTGTGTATAATAAGGCAGTGAGAGAACAGGAATCCAGCTATGAATTTGGGATGGAGAATGTTGAAACTCAAAGTTCACCTAAGACCTCTAGCATCCTGCAGTCAGGAGCAAGACAGAAATAAAAGGGCTGTGGGTCATCTATGTATAAATTATTTGTCTTCTAACTTTATCACACACTCCACTCTGCCCACCGCCCAGCTGTGTGGGTTTCACCACTGCCTCCTTGCAGGCGGATGGATTCAGCCTCCAAGCTCCTGCCCTTGGGTTTTTCACAGGCTGTTCCGTTTTAGAATTTTCTGGTAGTAGATGGAGAAAGTCTAACACTCTACTTCTCAAGCTTTTGTGTGCAGAACAGCTCTCTGGCAGAACTTCTTAACATGGAGATTCCTGGGCCCACCCCGGGGGTTCTCACCTAGCAAATCAAGAATGGGACCCGAGAATATGCATTTTTAGTGAAAAGTTCTCAAGCCAGTGGTGCAGACTGCCCACACATCAAATATCTTCAGGGTTGTCTTTCCTGGACCCAGCACTAAAGGATGCCCTGAGCTGAAGGTATGGCCTGAGACTGGGGTCCTGCAGCCCACACTGCAGTTCTGGCTTTGGTTCAGATGTCACAGAATGTTTCCGACGTGCCAGATCCCTCATGTTGCAGGAGTGTGGCTGGGTCAGGGACGAAGTCAGACAAAAGGGACACTCCCTCCCCTTCCCCATGGGATTGGGGAGGCTATCTGAGGCTGTCACATCTCACAGGAACTCATCAACTGTCAAGACAATCAGGGAACATGGTCCCCAAAACATAACAAAGATGAAAATTAAGAACAAATTTCTTGGCCTAGTGTTGAAGTCCCTCAGTAACATGGCCTTGGCCTTAGAGACCACTGTTCCCTTCATCTTCACATGTCCCAACAGAACAGAATGACTGTGCAAGTGACTGTGCTTGGGCTGGGGGTGTCAGTCTAAACTGAGTCACTTGGGAATGGGGCCTTGTTGCCCAAGGCTTGATCTGGGGGCCCAACCCACCCCAATATGCTTTTGTCACTCAGAGTTGTAATCTCTTTGGCATCAGAAGAATTCTCTAGCAGTTTCTTCTCTGGGTCACTTCCTATAGTCAGAGCTCAACTTTGTGAATTGAATTCTTTTGCTGTCTTCATTATTTTGCCACACCAACTTAGGTTCTAGAATGTAATCTTACTCTGCAGATCAGTCTTTTGGTCATGACACTGACATGGAGGTGATAACAGTTGATACTTAGAACCATAGAATGCCAGCCCTCGAAGGGACTTCACTTTGAGTGTGTCTGATCTTCTTCATGTGGTTGACCAGGAAGCCAAAGGCCAGAGAGAGAAACTTTCTCAAAGATGTATTTGCCCAGGAACACCCTGAGAGAGTTAGTGAACTAGGACCCAGAAGTAACTCTCCATACCTACACAGATGTACAATACCTTTTAGGCTAACTAGTGCCCTTCCTATTTTCCTTGAAGTCTCAATGTTTCAAAAGCGTGTCTTATTTGCATTGTAGTTTACATTATGCTTTATTTACATGTTTAAATTTTGTCAAGATTCCCCTCCTCCTTTGATATCTTTCCCGCTGAGACATGTGAAATGACTCAGGCTCTCAGAAGAACCTGGGATGGGAGAAGAGACCCAATGGTAATCATTTCATCTTGCTGCAGTTTTAAGATATCAGGATCATCTTTGATTTAATCTGACCAATATAAACTGAGGATCGGAATCTGCTGGTCTCTGCACTGGGTGTGGGACTATGTTATCTGTGTGACCGAAGAATAGTTTTTTTTCCCCCCCTGTGGATCCCAACTACATAGAAAGGGGAAGGGATCTAAAAGAGAATTAATGACAAGAGCAGCCTGGGAAACTGACTCACAGTGTGAACTTGGGTCAGTCCATTCTCTGATCTGCTGCGGTTTGTTTCACTGATAAAGGAAGTTGTGTTGTGATGGCTGTCTGGGTTCTTCTCTGAGATCCTGCCCAGCTCTGCCAGGTCGGGTGCTGTCTGGATGGTTTCCACATCCACTCAAGAGCAACCCACGTTTCCACCTGAGCCCGAAGAGCAGGGAGGAACCCAGTGCTGAGCAGGAATGGTGAGACACACCCCGGCATGAGTCAGGCCCCCAAGCCTCCCAAGAGGGAGAAGGTTGATAGAGATGAAGCTTATGGCAAGTTCCACGTCCTTGTCCTTTTTCTGGTTTTATATGCATAAGCACGGGAGGTCCATGGCAAGGCTCTGCATTGGGACGATCCCTTCAGGGCCATTCCTGCCTGGCAAAGCTGCACCACTGTTGCCCTCTTCCTAATGATTCTTAGTTTTCTTGCTTTGGGGGGCTGGGGGTGGAAGAGGAGGGGCAGGACTGGCTACGTAGTTTGTGACCCCAGTGCAAGATGAAAATGCAGGCCCCTTCTTCAAAAATTATAAAGGCTCTCAAAATGGTGACAGCAGAGCAGAACCAAACATGGGGCCCTTCCGTAAGCCGGGCTGTGTACAATGTTCAGACTGCAGGCCCGTGAAGCTGCCCTGCGGGAGGGTGGCTCAGGGAGTAGGGTGGGAATCTGGGGTGGAGAGGGAGGGGCTTGACTCGGCCAGCAGACCCCAGACCATTGCCTCGAACCAAAGCCAGAAGTGATGAGAAGTCTTCCCCAGCTGCACTGAATGTGGAAGATGGCACAAGGGTGACTGCAGCTTGGTGCCCCGAGAGTTTCAAGCAATTGCCCTTAGATTCTGTGGCAGTCAAGAGCAGACTTTATTTTGCAAAGGAGAAGCAGGCCAAGGTAGGAAAGGTGATTCGTGGAAGGTCACACTGCTGGTTAGTGACAAATGGGGACTAAATCTCAGACCTTCTAGTTTCCATGCCCTTTCTCAGCCTGAAGCTGAGTAACAACAAAATTGTGCTCTCTCATTGTGGGTTAAATTGGAACTTGAGAGTAAGAGCGAGATGCAGGAAGGGAAATGAGATAAATGATAATTGAATGGAGAAAACAAAACAGTTTAGAAAGCCAAAGCAGTTTGTCTGAATCCTATCTGATGCACAACACACAGCAAAGCAGACAAATGTCTGTGCAACAAAACAAAACTGGAAGATGATATTTTCAAATAAAATACGCATATTTCCAACCAGCCTCGAGCTCATCTGATAAGGGACAGATTGTCCAGAGTAAATAGAGAGAGGAAAAAAGATGCTTTGGGCTGAATTTAGTTCCATGTCAAAATCATGGGGGAACTTATTGCTTCTTTCTCCTGCTTGTCATCTCTCAGGCGTCAAGACCTCATGGAGCCAGGAAGGGGAACAGAGTAGATCACATATTCGTGCATTTATTCATTCTTCCATCTATCAGGCATCTCTTGAGCACCTCTGTTTCCTTAGTGGATGGTACCTCTAGCTCCTGTACCATGCTAGATCCTGAAAAGAATGTTTAAGATATCGCCCCTACCTTTACAGAAAGTAGACAGCTATGTATCAGGGGAGAAAACTATCCACAATAAGGAGTAATACCAGCGATGCCTGCTGTGTGCTGTTGGAACTCAGGAGAAGGAGAAAGTCATACCACTTACATTTCTCAGTTGATAATCGGCCTGCTGGTTCCTGTTTGCTTCAACAACTGCTGCCTGGATCAATTTATCATCACTGTGCTCCTTTTTCCTAAAAGACTCCTGGGGAGGGCGCATAGCTGGGGAGCAGGGATGTGGGATTCTTATAGACAGAACCTATTTATCCTCAGTGATGCATGGCTATGTACCAATCCTTCTCTGCGGGGGGAAAGCTAGGGTGGAAAAGGTGGCTCTGGTTCAGATGTGGTGAGGATCCGTGCCTACTCATGCTTTCTCCTGCCCATCTGCTGCCCCCGGGACGTATGTAAGAGAATAGCCCTGCGGAGGCCAGGATGAGAGCTAGCTGAGCGCGCGTCAGGGTGTTACTCCATCCCCATCTGAAAAATGGCAGGAGAGGAGGAGGTCTAATAAACCAGTGTTTCCTAACCCAAATAAGGAACAACTTACATTCTCTCCCAGGGAACACAGGATTGAAATAGCGGAGGAAGGGGAATCAATTGTAAAGGCTGTTGCAAAAGAAAGAGAAGGAGCAACCCTCCAAGAGAAATGATCTCTAAGTGCCTATCTAGTAAAAGCTTTCTGTGATTCTGTGCTCCTCAGCTGTTGATTGTGTTCTCGTCCACCAGGAGATCTGTACGTAGCTTGTGATACAACTGGAAACAGTAGACATGAGGCAAATCCCATGTGTCATCATATGTCCCATCATAATAGCACTGCCCATTCATGCCTAAATATTAGCATTTACAAAGCTGGCATTACCTCCAGAATCTCGCCCAGGGAGGTGGGTGGAATCTGTATTATAATTATTATTGCACAGAAGAGGAAACTGAGGCTTGGCGAAGACTAAGCTACTTGCTGCCGATCCCATTGAGTGGCAGATGAGGGACCAGAGACCATGTTTTCTGTGTGACGTTCTTTCTTCTGCCTGTTGTCCTTCCTGGATGTATATTGTTTCCTGCTCCAGTTACCGCAGGCTGCAATGTGACAGGAGCGCAGCAAGAGCTGGGAGGAGGGTTCAGCAGCCCCTGGAAACCTAGTGATAATTAGATAGCTGCCACGTGGACACATGGTGTCTTTTCACAGAGCATCTCGCCCTTTAAACTAACTCAATGCAGCGATAACTTCAACACCAATGCATTGGTTGGTCCCCCTCTTAAATGACCAGGCTGAGATCCAGCATCTCTCTGCTCCTCCCTGCCTTTTGCCCCCATCCTGAGCCATCATAAAGACACTTGGAGCTCAGCGTGAACAGTATTTGTCTCGCAATTACTTCTAATTGCCCTGTAGTTTTGTGGTGTGTAAGTGGTGTGACCTACATACCAGTTATGTGAACCTCTTTTCATCCTGGAGTCTATATTAAGGAGGACAAAAATCAGTGAGATCAGGGAACAGTGGCTCAGCCCATCTCACAGTTAACATCTATATCCAACTCCATTGTTGGCACTTGTTGAAATGCCAGCTCTTCTTAACAGCCCAGAGTGAAGGCTGCCCCTTCCTCTGTGAAGCCTCCCTGGATTGCTCTTTCCTGTGACTTACCACAGTGCTTGTTCTGATCCTATCTGAGGTGTTCATCATTTTCTACATATTTCATCTTCCTGACTCCTTATGCCAGAGGCTGTGTCTAGTTCATTCTCCGATCCTTGTCTGCTCTGAGAACTGAGAATGGCCAAGCTCCTTGCTCAGTTAACTACTTGCTGAATGAAAGCATAAACTGATTACATCATAGATATTGTGGACACTTGTAAAAAGACACGTGTACCTGTGATTCTCTTCACATTTCATACTTTATAATGACTCTCTAAGTAGGAAACTCTTATTTGGGTTTCAAAATCTAAGATTCAATTACATTTTCTAGCCATTGTTGCCATGTCAAGTCTTATCCTACATTCATTTTCATAGGCTGCCTTTCAAATTCCATCCACATCCCTGAAGGAGGAATGATATCCTCAATTTACAGAAATATCAGCTCAGAATGGTAAAAATATGACTTGCCATAAGTTGCAAAGCCATTAAATGGCAGATCAGGATTCATTGACTAGATTACTAATTGATCACCATTCATTCAATATGCATTTATTTGCTGCTTGCCACATACTGGGCATTGTGGGGAATCTATGGGAGAATAAGATGTGGTCCTTGCCTTCAAGGAGCTCATAGTCTAGTGAGAGGGACATTCACTTAAATGGAAAAGAGTGTCATGTGGCAAATACTCTAATAGGAATACTGACCGGAGAGTTTTTGTTTGTTCTTATAGATATACTGCTCTACATGCCTCTACTCTCCTGATCTGAAAGTGGTGATGATGCTTAATATCACAAATAGCCAAAAAACCCAACTCATCATTCATACTAATAAAAGGAGTATAGTCTTCAGGCTTAAGCTTTCTTACTGCGAATGGGAAGCATACAGATGCCAGGGAGGAATGGACAGCAGGCTGCTTCTGCCCTCGCCATCATAAGAGGTCAATCAAAGAGGGAGTGGGCAGAAAAATCCAGGACTTCTTGAAGGAGTGGACAAGAGAGAGAGGTGTGTCACTTTAGAACAAGAAAGTCTCCACCCACAAACTCAGTTCCCCATCTCTGACAGGTGGAGTTCCTCCCTGTAAATATCTCCAGTCCTTTCATTTGACCCTTTGTTGGAGGTTGAGCACGTCACTCTCAGCCCTCTGGGTGAGGCAAGATTCAGACCGAGTGGGGTGACAGCACGAAAACACCCTCTTGTTTGGCTTCCTCTGAGCCAACCACATCTCCACCGGCCACTGTCTGTGGTCTGGCCCCCTTTGTCCAAGAAGACAGGAAGATCCTTGAGGACTGGCCAGAGTCTACTCAGGTGAGGCCAGGTGGCTTGTCACTGGTTCTACAAGGAGATGGGGCTCCTCTCTACGAGATGATTCCTCTTGTCCCCAACTTGTGTCTCGAGTCCCCTCCACTACTGCCTTGTAGTTTCATCTAGACTCATATTCTCCATGACCCGATGAAAAGTGCTCTATTCCTTACTGCTCAGGGTTGATGAGATTTGTAGAGCAGCATTTTTCAGCCTATAAAATCCCTTGACATACTTATCTCTCTATTGATTTTGATCTTAACTGCCCTGTAAGAACCGTGGGATAGGTATAATTTTCTCTATTCAGTGGCTTAGGAACTGAGGCTCAGTGAATAGAAGTGATTTGTTCAAGTTTGATCTGTAGACTAAGGCCAAGATTAGATCTGATGCCTCCTTTTCTCCCCCTCTCTGCTGCACCCCCTGCACCCTGCCCCCCCCCCCCCCAAGCAGGTCACACCTTTTCTCTAAAAGCCAAGAGAAGCGAAAGGGCTTCCTGAACTGTCAAATGGCAAACAAAAGGTGTTCTTTTCTTTCAGGCAGATTGGGAGGGATATTTTGAATTCATCTGAGAGAGATTTTCTGGTGATATCTAGGCTTCATCAAATGGACTATTTTTAGAGAACGGATGAGAGTGTGTACGTAAAGCGGCCTTGTTAACTGAACACTGTTATGCAAATTGGAGAAGATCACTACGTGGAGCCTGACACATGCTTTGGCTTTCATTTGGGGCTGAATGACAATTTCTTAATGTCAACAGCAGTGTTATGAGGCACTGATCACAATGGCCCTGGGGAAATATTTTAGCTTTTCTGTCTTACTGTGGTATGTGGAAAAACAAATCTCAGTCGGGGTGGGGGGTGGGAAACATCCCCAAATCCTTTCACATTGACTCCTACAATTTCCTCTCTTATGACAGCTATCATTATATCTCATTGTTCTACAGTTTTAAGAAAATCTCATCTTCAGTGATTATGTAGTTTATTTTTTAAGATGCTAATTTTAGCTATCATTTTTTTCTTCATGCGCTACAGGTTGTATCTTTCTTAGTTGTGGAAGGAAATGTTTCCTTTGTGTGTGTGTGTGTGTGTGTGTGTGTGTGTGTGTGTGTCTGTTTGAGTTTGTTATGACAGTACTAATATTCATCCCCGTGGGCCCACCACAATGCAGTGGGTTGCAATGTTATGTAATTTTTAGCAGGCTTCTATCTATTCTTAAGTGTCTTTCTGGCTGTAAGGGTCTTGAAGAAATCACTTAAACAATTACCTTATTCAAAATAGAGAAACTGAGGCTCAGAAAGATGGCACGGTGTGCACAAGGCTAGGCAGCCAGTAGTCTCTGGGGCTGTAACTCTTTCACTGCCCACTACAGGTAGTGAATGGTGCTGGGGCTGGGCACCCCTAAGTAGAAGCGTTAACTCCGTCATTTTGGGGACTATACCTAGATGCCCCCTTTAAGACTCCTTTCACTTGCAAGTTTTAGGTACTTTGACCTCTCCTTAGCGTCCAGATGATTGCTGTGGAAGCTTGGACAAGTGGGTAGTGGTGGAGGTGGTGAGAAGTGTTTTGACCTGTGTTTGATTGATTTAATGGGGAGGAATGAGATGGGAAGGAGACAAGGATGACTCCAAGATTTTTTTGAGCAACTGGTAGGAAGGAGTGGCCTTCATTTGGGTCGGAGAAGACCAGGAGAGGACCAGGTTGGAAGGAACATCAGGAGCTTACTTTTGGAAGATGATGGAAATGTACTTTATTTGTACAGATTGTAACTTGATTGATCCACACAGATAGAGTATTTTATTTTATCTCTCCTACCCCTGTAAGTAGTCCTGGTAAGGGTTATTTCTTACTTTTTTTTTTTTTTTTTTCAGGGAAGGAAAATAAGGCTCAGGGGGTTGAAGTCATCTGCTCTAAATCACAGAGGAAATTAATACCAGATGGGATTCACACCTGGGTTCAAAAAGTCAAATTCCCCTTTCCCTTCACTGCCACTGCCTCATACTAAACAGATAATTTTGGAGGTCACTTATAGCTTTAGAACTTTCTATGAAGCTCTAGAGAACTTTCACTTTGTTATTATTTAAGGACCTTTCCTAAATCCCAGGAATTCACACTTCTCAGGTATGTCTCCTGAGCTGCATGTGCTGTTATACCAGATGCAGGATGTTTGGGACCCTAGGAGGGAACTAGAACTCAGCATCTGCAACAATGGAAACTTGCAATATTAGGAAAGAGCCTTTCAAATATGGTCAACACAGGGCTTCAGGTTGAACCATCTGCCTGCTGGGGTGGGTGGGTGAGAATGCACTTTCTTGTGCGGGTAATCTTGGACTGATTCTCACATCAATCTCTTCCTCTAGTAGTGAATTTCTATCTGCTCACTGACATTCATGATACATTCTTAATGCTGTCTGCTTTCTGTCCACTTGAGGTTGATACACCGGTAAAGTTCTTTCTGTTTATATGGAGCTCCAACCACACATTTCAGGGTCAGGATATTGCTAGTCCCTAAACAGGGATACAGTGAAACACATATTATTTGATCCAGCCCTGGACAATGCAGGTTGTTAACCAAAATTTCAGAAATGGAGACCTGCTTGAAATAAAGAGGCATTTACTTTGGGTTTGTTAGGACTGCTGGACGGCAAAATAGAGGAAGCTTATAAAGGCAAAAGCTGCAAGGCTATTGAGTTACACAAGTTGTTTGTCAAGAAGTAGAATCGCAGCTGGCAAGAAGTGAGAATGCTTATTAAGCAAGGATTGGTTGGGATCTGAAATGGTTGATAGTTACAAAGCAGGACCTTGACACCATAAAGTTGCATCTGTTGGCTGTTGTTCTGAATATGCTGGTGGTGTCCTTGGGTAAAGAAAATTCAAGTTCTCAGTGGTGCAGGGACGTGTCTGAGACCAGATCCTCAATGGCCACTCCATTCCATTTTTGTATACCTGAACTATGATTATTCCATAATAATTTCAACTTATCATCAATGTCTAGAATAAAAAACTTTGCGTACCATTTGTCCCCTCTCCCCCTCAGCCCCCGACCCTCCTGCTTGCTGGCAGGTGTTCTCTCCCATCACTGATGGCACCAAAAGGAAACATAAAATATAGCTGTTATCTTTCAGCAGCAGGTCATACTGGGTCCTTGGCGCCTGTTTTGCTTTGTGCAAGAGCGCTTTGATACGAATGTATCTAGACAGCTTAGTGTGATTCTTTGATGCCCCTAGAATGCTCCTACTGCACTTTGTACAGATTACTATCTAGGCTTTATCCAGTCATCTTGTAATTATCTATTTGCATATCTAATTCTTTCACCGACAGTGTGCTCCTTAAAAAGAGAAAGAAATATTTGCAGGTTTTCTTCTACTTTCCACCTCTCTCTCTCTTCCCTAGCACAGTGATTGGCACAGAGAAAGTCCCCCCAAAATGTGTTTGAAATATTAAATTAAATGAAACAATTTGTACCATGTAAAGCTTCACGATGGAGGTTAACCTAAGTCATATAAGAAAAAAGTAGAGTATCCAAGTTAAGATATCCTTATAAACAGAATTAATGAATGAGGCAAATCAAATCTCTAATTTGGAAGTTAGCTGGTGTGGTTCATTTTGCTCTATAGTTAGGGATACATAAACCTGTATAATGGATGTGTCCGTTTTGAAATTTTCACATCATCATTACTCATGCCTATAACCCTCAGGAGTGCCAGTACAGTCATTAACAGCTGTTGATGTCATACACATTCGTTTGATTGTTAATGTATTTAATAAATGAAGAATTCTTGTGGATCAATAAGACAAAGGACATGAAACTAAAAAAATGTTCAAACATGCACTCCCCTAACCTTTCAATCTCACAACTAAAAAACAAAAACAGCATTGCAAATTTAAACAAATATTGGACTATTTAAAACTATTTATTGCCAAATATATATTTTTAAATTACAAAACCCTCTCCTGACCTGCAGAAAAATGGGCTTCATATTCTTTTAAAAAATTTTTGTAATTTTTAAAATATTGAGGTAAAATTGACATCTAACATTATATTAGTTTCCGGTGCATAACATACTGATTTAATATTTGTATATATTGGGAATTGATCACCACAATAAGTCCAGTTACCATTCATTACCACACATAGTTACAAATTTTTTTCTTGTGATGGGAACTTTTAAGATCTACTCTCTTAATAGCTTTCAAATATGCAATAGAGTATTATTAACTATAGTCACCATACTGTACATTACATCCCCAAGACTTATTCATTTTATAACTGGAAGTTTATATCTTTTGATCCCTTTTACCCATTTAGCCCACCCCTCACCCTCTACCCCCAGCAGTCACCAATCTGTTGTCTGTATCTATGAGCTTTTTTTTTTTTTTTTTTTTTGAATGATTCCACATATAAATAGGCTTCATAGTCTGCTAAGACTTAAGTTGCTACAACACTGCTGGGAGGGGCAATTTGGCCTTATATACCAAGAACCTTAAATCTACAAACTCTTTGACCCAGCATTTCCATTTCTAAGAGTTTTTACAGAGGAAAAAATGAAGGATTATGAAAAACTGTACCTACAAGGATCTTCAGTGCATGGTCATTATAAAAGCAAAGGGGAAAAAAAAGCAACATGAGCAAGTAACAATAAGAGATGAGTTAAAGAAATATGGATGATTATATAATGGAACCCTACACAGTCATTAATGTGCTGTTGTAGAAAATTATTCATGAACTGAGTAGTGTAGCACAGTGGTGGAAAATAGGGGCTTGAAATCTGAGAGATATTTGATCAACTTAAAGCTCTTATCACTGACTGTGCAACCTTGAGCACATTCCTCAACCTTTCAGAGTTTCAGTAGACTAATCTGGAAAATGAGGATCATTGTAATACCTGGAGCACAGGGCTACGGTGAGTGTGAAATGAGCCAATGCAATTAAAGCCCAGTGTTCGGTACATAGTAAGTGCTTAATAAATATTGCTACCATTGTCAGTGTCAACATCCTCGTCAATATGTTAAGTGTAAAGGGCAGCTTTTGAAACGATGTTTCCAGCATAACTCAGTTTTTGAAGTAGAAAAAATAACATTATCTATCATAAATGTAGAAGTCTTGAAGGATATACATCAAAATGATTTACTTTCATTTTCTCTGCATGGTCGATTTAAGGAGAGATTTCTTTTCCTTCTTTTGCTTTTATGTATGACCAATAATGCAATAAGAAAATTTAAATGGGTTCAATGAATCATTAACATCCATCCCTATAAATAAATGAACATTTATCAATGCAATAGTTCTTTGCCTGTGTTATCAGTTTCCTCATTGTCAAGTCACCAAAATCTCTCCATACTATTGTCATGAAGGCTATATATCCAATGGTTGGTAGTGCTTGGTTGATTACCTCCAGGTCTCCCTTGCTCCTCTATCCTTGTCCTTCTGCCATACCCCATGTGGTGTACACCATAAACATCTGTTAAGCATCTGTTCTGTTCAGAACACTCAGTGTTGACAGTGGGGTGGGATATAAAGCAGCACAGAGGATGGTTTCTGACCTAGAGGAGTTTAGAGTGCCCTAGAGGGAAAGGACATTTACCTTAATGGTGCATGTTTCATCTTCATCTTGTTGAGATGCTTCATCTTGTTGAGAAGGTCCATCTGTCGCAAATGAGTTTTGGTAGCTAGGGAAAGCTTCTTTAAGGAGGTAGGGCTGAACGATTATTAGATGGACTTTAAAAACAACTATGTTTCCAAAGCCCACAGGTATAGTCATCTTTGACTAGGATGGAGTCCTTCCAAGCTCCTTGTGTCACATTACCTTTGATGAGATTTCTTGTATGACTGCTTCTTTACCCACCACTTTTTGGGGTCTTTGATTTTTATTCTATTTCAATTAATTTCTTTTGTAGCCATAGCCCTATGACTCTGACTTATATTCACTTGGTATACTTCCTTGAATATATTTTCCCTCAATCATAAGTATTATGTGTGTTCAGTGCCAAAAAAAAAAAAAAATTGGAAAATTTAGAAAGATGTAAAAAAAAAAGTAAAAATCATCCATAAGCTAGTCATGCAGAAATAATCATTTATAACATTTTGGCGCATGTGCTTCCAATGCATGTGTGGGTGATTTCTAATATTATTTTATAAGCTGCATTTCTGCTTCATAATAGTATATCTTTTCTTGCCAATTAATATTTGTCTACAGAATTATTCTATGAGATCTTTTACAACCTCCCTCTCCTAAAGATAGACTCCTTTTAACACTTCAATATGTTAATTTCTAGTATCTTTATTTGCCTATTTGTATATACTTGTGGTTTTGAAAATAAAACCATAGGGTATGTGTAGCTTAGGACCCTGCTTTTCACTTAGAATTATTCTGTGAATTCTTTTCTGTCATTTAATTGTCTTAAAAAATATGATCTCTGAGGGTTGCATAATATTCCACTATGTGTACATATAGTGTGATACAATAAGTACCTCTAATTTTGGATTGATGCTTAAATCATGATCTCCTCTTCTAAGTTTTGAACTCCATGCAGGAAGATCTAGTTTTGATTCTTCTTTGTAGTCTTGTAGTCAATTGACAAAGATAAAATCCTTTGTTCTAAATGAGATGAACTCTAAGTGGAAGCCTTTATCATGTGCAGGGATCCAGGAAGCTGTGACTGGGTTATTTCAGAGACTGGTGAAGAGGCTGTACTCACAATGTTGTAATTGGTTGGGTGGGAGCTAGAATTTTACTCTGGGTGGACCAGGTCTAGCTGGATGATGCCCCAGCCTAGGAAGGTCAGTCCTCTCTGAAGTGCCGCTCTCATAGGTTGGAAGAATCAGCTAACGAAACCAAACGAGACGTTCCTACCATTCAGTGTTCCTTGCCTGTTAAATTCAAAAACAAAAACAAGCTAGTAACTTGGTCTCTTGTTCTTATTGATTTCTTTTCCAGGATGCTCTTAAAGATGCAATTTTCTTTAAACATACAGCCAAGGACTAGAAAGTTTTGACTTGTAGTGGGATAAAGGTGATACAATTAAATATATTCCAGCCTTATTATTTTTGGTATTTGACCTGCTTTGCAGATGACCTCTTAGCTCTCCACCTTGATTTAGAATGGAGATTCCCCATCAGGTCTGTGTGGAGTCCTAGAAGGAAATGTGGGAGCCAAGTGGTTCAATACCCTCTTAGTACAGGTGAAAAAATGATGCCCAGAGAGAAGAAATGACCTACATCTGAACCCAGATTTCCTGACTCCTATCACTTTAAGGCATTTTCCACCATCACTAGTTATCGTAGCGTCTTCTCCCAGTTGTTCAAGTTGCTCTCACATAGATTCAGTTGATTATTAGACTCCTTCTATCCATCCTTTTCCTCAAACCTTTAAAACTATGTTTTGAAACCCCACTGTATTTTAAGTACTTTGCTAGGACTTTAGATCCGTTAGCTCCATTCTTACACTGTCCTACAAGGTAAATATTGGATCCATTTCACGTTTGAGGAAACTGAAGCTCAAGATTTTTAAATTGCTACCCAACCTCAGGCAGCTGGCAAGTTGTGGAGTCTGGATTGAAGCCCAGGTCTGTCTGACTCCAAAGCTTTCTCTACTATGCCAGCCTACTTCCTGATACAGGAATTGATTACATGAAATGAATCAATTTATGCCTTTACTGTTCCTTATCCATTATCTTGTGGAAAGGTTGGCTTAACTAATTCTCCAAACATTATTGTGTATTTGAGTTGTAGGTGAGTGATCTTGACACATCACCAACAAAGTTGTGTTTAGATAAAAAGTAAAGACATCTTTCAGGTTCCAGTGGAGGAAGCTAAACTGTGTGGCTTAGCCCCTCCTACTGATTGGCTGAGCTCCCAATGGAGCTCAGCTGAGGGTTTGTTTGGATTGGTTCAAGATGGCGGAGTAGAAGGATGTGCGTTCACTTCCTCTTAAGAGAGCAACGGAATCACAACTAACTGCTGAACAATCATCGACAGGAAGACACTAGAACTCACCAAAAAAGATACCCCACATCCAAAGACAATGGAGAAGCTGCAATGACACGGTAGGAGGGGCGTGATCACAATAAAATCAAATCTCATAACAGCTGGGTGGGTGACTCACAAACTGGAGAACAATTGTACCACAGAAGTCCACCCACTGGAGTGAAGGTTCTGAGCCCCACGTCAGGCTTCCCAACCTGGGGGTCCGGCAACGGGAGGAGGAATTCCTAGAGAATCAGACTTTGAAGACTAGCGGGATTTGATTTCAGGACTCTGACAGGACTGGGGGAAACAGAGACCCCACTCTTGGAGGGCACACACAAAGTAGTGTGTGCATCGGGACCCAGGGGAAGGAGCAGTGACCCCATAGGAGACTGAACCAGACCTACCTGCTAGTGTTGGAGGGTCTCTTGCAGAGGCGGGGCGTGGCTGTGACTCACTGCGGGGATGAGGACAGTGGCAGCAGAAGTTCTGGGAAGCACTCCTTGGCGTGAGCCTTCCCAGAGTCCGCCATTAGCTCCACCAAAGAGCCCAGGTAGGCTCCAGTGTTGGGTCGCCTCAGGCCAATGGCGCTCAGCTAAGCTTCAATTAGGATTGAAGTTTAACAATGGAAAACAAACAATAATTAAAGTTTTGCAAAAGTTGAAGAAAATAGAAGCATGAAAGGGAAAGAAAGAAAAAAACCTTGTTCAATTTAAGTAATGTCATCTCTACTAAGAGAGAGAATGTATTCAGGGAGAAGCACTGATGTCAGAGAGTCATGGAAGAGTTAGCAGGCTTGAAAGAAATTTAGGGCTATGATTTGGGATATGGATTCCCTTGGACAGGCATTTTTTCTTGACCTTTTTTCAAAGAAAGATGGGCTATACCATGACTTCTAATTCTTTTGATGTAACACAGGAGGAAAAAGGAAAATTATTTTCCTCTAGTTTGTTTCAGACCAATGTTTTTGAAGCTGGCCTAGGTCAAGGTTAGGGTGGTATGGAATGGCTCCCCTCCACAGGGCCCCAACTATCCCTCCCCCAGGTTACTCTTTAAAACAGGGTCACTGCCACCCCTTTCCTCTCCAACTCCACATCACTTGCTATGACCTTTTGCTGGGAAAACTAGAACTTCTGCCAAATTATTCTGTCCAGTCCCTCTGTAACTAAGGGCTTTGTTCTCAGAGGATCTGTTCACTGGAGGTGCATTGGACTTATCTCTCTAAGACAATATTTCTCCCACCTTTTTCCATTACATAATTTACATAAAGAGTTTGTAACTTCTCGGCCCACATAGCAGTTTCATAAATTCTTGTGATAAAACTTGCCCAAGAGACACTATCTTTCACCATCTCTCAAAACTCCTTTGATTTTATTTCCTGAATGCAGCTTTTGCATATTAGTGGGCAGATAAAAGTCATTGCCCAAAAATACAGTTATGTGTATAGGAAAGTCTTTATTTGGGTATGAATTTTAGTCTTCTTTTGACTTTAATTTTTGGAAAATTTCTGAGGGCTAAATTTTGGTGTATTTACTGTATGAAACTATTTTTTCCCCTTGTACTGGAGAATAGGTAATTTGTGATGAAAATGTGAATGCTTAAAAAACCTTTACGTTTTCAAACGTCCTGACTAGTGTCAACACTTTTTTCTTATTTTATCTTCTTTATAATATTTTCATTGTAGAAAATTAGAAAATATAATTAAGTAAAAAAAATCTATAATCTAAATTACCCAGAGAAAACCTATGTTAACATTTTTGTGGATATTCTTGTAATACGTATATATTAGTTATATGTAATGATATTTTATTTTGATAAAAACTAAGATCATTCTATGTCCTATTTTATAACTTTCAAAAATACACTGTGGATGTTTTTTTCTATTGTATTTGTACAATGTTAATTATAACAGCTACATAATATTTTATCTAAGCTACATTTAGGTGGTTTAGCTATTAAAAATAAATTATTAAATAGTATCGCTATTTTCAAAAGGGCATTGGTATAAGGAATGCACTTAGATTTGCCACTGGAAGATGATGAGTTAAAAAGATAGCTAGATATATCACTTATTTTAAGTGATCTCTCTATTTCATATGTTAAAATATACCAGCACAGTAATGATGTACTGATTAATCCCACTTCCTTTGTCATGAGACCTAAATCTATAGATAGGTAACGTTATTAGAAAACCAAAGTGACCAGCTTAGAGATGCCTACTGGATATGATGTTGAACTATCTAAGGTCCCTCCTAAATTCAAGATTCTACATTCAGTCACTCCCAACAGGAGAGCTGGTTTTAGCTCTCTCTGTAGCATTTTCTAATAAGTTTATCCACTGGCTGGGCTTTGGTGGGAGAATTACAGAGTTTCACAGTCAAACATTGATGGTATTTGGAACCTGGCATTACCTATTTTTTGGGGGGGGGGTTGCAAGAGAAGAAGTAATGAATAACATTAACTAGGAATAGTACTGGATATTGTAGATTGGTCCCAACTCATTAAGAAAGGAAGATGGAACTTCCTTTACAGATAACAGGGAATGTATTTTGGAGATGTGTCAAACATTTCCTTGATCTCTTTAAATACCATGCAGTGTCACAGTTGAAGTTCTTAGATTCAGAGATACTGCCAAACAGTTATACTGTGAACTAATCTACTTTGGTGACACTTATCTCAAAAGAGAAGATTTAAGGAGTGGTCACACTTATCCATTCAGTTGAATTTCTCCATCACAAATAGGACATACATAAGCCACAGATGTTTTTTCACTGCTTTTGTATTCTGAAAGGATACTCTAGAGCAGGAATTGACACAGGAAGTATGTGTACAAGTAACTTGGGCAGCATCAAATTCTGGCCCTATGGACTTTGGTTTCCATTTGGTCCCCAGGGCTGGGTGGGAAGATGGCCTCCTGGGAAGGTTTGGCACACCCCTTGTCTAAATACATTGCCTCTCCTCACCATCACCCCTACATCTTGCCAGTAGTTTCAACTTTGTCAATATAGGATTGACCTTCCCTAAAACCTTTGGGCAGTGCCACTTTCCCTTTGGCATCTTTCAGAGACTGCCAATAGCACTGCTCAAATATTATTTTATTGCCTTCTCCTTCTATGATAATATACTAATGGCTCTTCAAAGATGCAAGATCAAGGCACTCCATCATTTACAAAGTACTTTCACAACTTTTTAATTTGATCTTTACAAAAAAATCTCAGGAAGTAAGCAGGGCAGGTGTCCCCATGCACATTTTCACAGATAAAGAAGTTGAGAGGTATTACTAGGACATATGCATACACTTAGTGTATGAAGATGACATTACTGACCACACTTAATAATGGTTGTTTTCCCTGGTCCATATGCTACCCCTATCTTGATCACTATGAGTAAAGTCATACATTTACAGAAAGGCTGATCAAAACCAAACATCATCTCTCCTGAGTTAGCCAGCCTTGAGATACACATTCACAGAACCAAGGAAATCTGAATATCAAGGTAGCATTTTAATTTTCTCAGTGCATTTACTATTTATTCTGGCTAATGTTGCTCGTTGCTTTAATAGTAGCTGTAGCAGGTCACACATAAATATACATTTATCCTTACTTTCTAAAATTATGCACTTATATGTGTATATAATTCTGTTTTCTTAGACACATATTTTTGTTTTATTTCTTGCTGAAATACAGAAACAAGAAAAGGCCTTTTTTGACGGATGTTACTGTTCTTCACCTGTGTCTCTTATCTAACTACCTTCAGCAAGCTAATGTATATATACTATATATATATCTCTCTATATACTATATATGCATACTCTCTCTATATACTATATATATATATATACTCTCTCTATATACTATATATATATATATATTTAGTTTTTATTCTTTAGCATTCTGAACTGTGCACTTTTCTTAAATCATCTTGTAATGAATCTGAATGTCACTCTTGAAACTGAACTGCTTTCGTTTCTCTATACTTGTATCCTGGCCTTCATTATTTTCATGAAAGCTACCTCTTTGCTCTAGTTCTCTTGCCTTTTCTCTCTCTCTGGTGGAACTCTCTAGACCTATTTAGATCTTCTTGCACCTTGTAGAACAGACTGAATTTCAGGTGTTTACAGTCTCGCCTAGTAGGAGTGAAAACGGGTCAAAGTTGCCTTAGAATATTACTCTAACACTTTCTTATATTACTTATTTTGTCCAATTAGGTGTCTTGTTTAGCATTCAGCATTTTAGGAACTCAGTGTATACTTCATTATTAAACCACAGACTGTCCTTCAGTGATGGTGACCCACAAGATGAGAAGGTAGCAGTATTGTTTATGTGACCCTAGATGCTCTGCTTTCTGGTCTTTTCCCACCCCTTTCAAATGCCTGCTCCCCAACAAATATTGCCCTTTGGTTTTCAGATAAGCTCTCCTCTATTCCTTCCATCCAGCTCTTAGGAGAGGCTCTCATATTTGTCATTTACCCCACAGGGTAGTTTCAGGCAGAAGTGAGTTTTTCCTTGTTCTGTGTCTCTTGTGGTATAGATATCTTCTGTGACATCCTCTGTGACTGAGTTCACTGTGCCAAACACAGGGTCTGGCATCCTGTGAACATCCAAGAGGACAAATGAGGGCATGGTTCCTTCCCTCACGGAGCTCACGATCTGCTCATGGAGACCAATTACAGGCAATGACTAAAGAACTGGTTGATAAAAGATCATGGTGCCTGTGGAGAGCACAGGTCAAATTGCATTTCTAAATTGGCATTTATGCTAAACTTGAGGGAACTGGTGAGCTTGGAGCTTGGTCTAGAAGAAAGGGTTTCAAATCATCACTTGTCAGATCTCGTTCCATCACATCTGAGGAGAGAGACTCTCTAAGAGGAATCTCCTTTGCATTTTCTGCCATGGGCGCTCCATGGAGTATGGATGTTTATTATTGATCCATTTGTTCAGTTGATACATAATGAATGCTTTCTATGTGCTCCACACGGTGCTAAGGATACTGTAGTGAAAAAACAAAACAAAACAAAACAAAAAAACCCTATCCCTATCATCAGGGATCTTACGTACTAGTGAGGAGGCTGTGAAAGTTAAGGCAAGCTGACAGGTACTGTATGATAAGTCCTGTTATAATGATAAATACGATCTACAAGGAGAAACAGTGGAGAGGCATGTAAGTCATGAGGTGAGATTGGCCAAGGAAGCCTATAGCGGCTTTCTAAGCTGAGACAAAAAAGGGAAATGGGAATTAATCAGGTAAAGGAAATGAGCAGGAGATTGGTGAATTTATGAGTCTACAGGTAGAGTAGTACAGCTGAAGCATAGGATATAAGTGCGTGGTGGGGTGAGGAAGATGGGGGAAGAAGAGGGAGAAGAAAAGGCAAGGAAAAGACTTGGTGAGACATGAACCTCTACAGGTTAGTAGGAGTTCAGATCATGAAGGTCTTGCCTACCATGCTCAGGAGTCAGATTTTATTTAGAGGGCAGTGGGGATTCATTGAAGGGTAAGTGGCTAGTGACATGATACAGTTTGTATTTTAGGAAGATGAGTCTTCCCTCTGTGTGCTGCATACATTTGAGAGAGTAATATTAGACAGAAATCAGTTAGAAGACCTTTATGATGATCCTCAAGAGATGAACTAAGGCTGTGGCAAGGAGTGGAGCAAAGTAGAGAATTCAGTAGCTACTAAGGAATTAAAAACTGTAGGACTAAGCAGCTGATTGGTCACTACTGGGCAAGAAGAGGGAATCAGGCAGCTCTCTGGCCTGGGCAACTGTATAGCTGTGATCTCCTTCACTGAGCTTGGAACAAAAAGGGGGAGCATGTTTATGGGGGAGGTAAGAAGATGATAAGTTCATCTTTGGTCGGGAAGAATTACCTGTGGGCCAGCAAAGAGAACAGATCTAGTAGACAGTTGTGTAGATGGATTTGGGGCTTGGGAGAGAGATCTGACTGTAGATGTAGATATGGGAGTCATAGATCTACAAATTGTGTTTAAACAACGAGAACAAAGGAGATGGCTTAGTGAGAGCATCCAGAGTGATTTCTGGCAAACATCAGCATGAGAGGCATGGGGGTATAGTTTCCATGAAGGAAACTATAAGCCATGAGCAAGGAAGTAGGAAAAAAAAAAAACAACTGGGAATCTGCCATGCCAAGGAACAGAAGGAAACAAGAATTTCAAGAAACATGGGTCAGAAATCAACAGTGCAAAAGAGATCAAGGGAGATAAAGAGTGGAAAGTATTGGCTTAAGTCATGAGAGCTTTGTTGAGAATATTTCAAAGATATGCTAAAATCTGTGGATTAAGGGGTGGATGAGATAAAATGAGAGAGAGCAAGAATGGACCATGTTTTTGAGAAACTTGGTCATGAAAAACAAGAGGTCCATTCATCCTTCTTGGACTTTCTAAGGTCAAATGAAATAAATGTGCTCTTTTCCTCCTGGTAAGCTTTTAGGTATCCGAAGGGAGTGATCAGAGTCCTCCACATTTCCTCTCTTCTCAGCTCAGTTTCTCCAGTTCCCTCTGTTGTTCTTCCTGCGACGCAGTCAGTGGTCACTCACCATCCATGTGATAACTTCTTTAGAAAAGAGGAAGGTCATCTCACAGGCCGTGGGTCCAAATGACCAGTCTGGTAATGGAAAAAGAAGAGGGAGGATTTGAAGAGCATCTGTTGATAACAGGAAGTGTCTCTTCATTAATTCACTTAACCGTTTACCGTGTGTTGAATGTATACCAGGCACTCTGACAGAGGAAAGCGATGGTTTGTGTAGGTTTCAGAGCAGTGTCTTCAGGACAGGTCCTCAGAGCCTTCATGGCTTCATGGGGACAGGAGAGGGCTGACCTCAGGCTCCTGGAGAAAGGAGTCACCAAACAAGTTACTCTTGCTTCACAGGCTAGCTAAGGCTTCCTAGGAATTGAAGGCAATGAAAACAGGAAAGAGGGCCCTGAAACCCTGGTACTTCCTCTAACTTGCTTTTTGACCTGAGGTAGTCACTTCCCTGATCTCATGGGAGCATCTGGTTTCTTATTTGTAAACTGAGGGTGTTGAATTAGATGTCAACTGTCTGGCAGTGATTCCATCATGTGAAACCAACTGAATATTCACTTTGAGAAAAATAATCCTGTCAGGGTGCCAGTAATGTGGTGTCTCTTGACCTTTGTGATGGGTCCATGCGTGTGTTTATTTTTATGATACTTCATTGATCTGCACACTTATGATTTTTGGAATGCATGTCCTACTTCAATAAAAATGTTTATAATGAAAACGTCATTAATATAATAAAGGTTGTAGTTTTTATTTGGGGGAGAAAAAGACTGTTGTCAGCATTTGGATGAATGTCTTTCCCTGAATTTCATGAAATCTGTACGTGAGAAGTCACAGTTGGCCTAGCAGGAAACCCAGGCTCTGGGGCTACTTCCTGAAACAGAGCTCCCAGACAGGAACACCTGGTTGAGGAATGTGGGCTAGTGCCCCTCTCCCTGGCACCAGGATTAATGCTGGGTAGGTAGCAATCCCTGGTAGCATAATCCACACACTTCCCTGGGACGTCCCAATAACTGGGAAAGAGGCTGACTCTAATTTCTAAGCATTGTCACCATCTAGTTTCTGAATCAGCAGATTCAAAATCAGGGATCTTATTACTCTAGAGAGAGAAAAAACGGAGCTGCTGCAAGCTGAATTGTTGGCCTTGGTTGATTCTTTTCATTTCTTTGCTCCTTTCTTTTTCACTTGTACAGGAAAAAAATATTTGAGTGCTTACAAGACCCCCCAAAGTACATTGTTGGGACCAATATCTTTAACCTGGTCAGTTCCTCGCATTCTTCTTTTTTCTTTCTTTGGAGCATGTAGGGAGGCTGTTGATTTAGCCTTAATTATTCTCTTCCTCAGGAGGAGAATGCCACCAATTTCCTGTCCCCTCTCTGTCCTAGGCCAGCTGCAAAGTAGATGCTTCTGCTACTGCCTGAGATAAGTCATTACCCTTGATGTCTGACTTATAGGTTGGATGCCTTCTACTTTTTCAGACACATCTCCCTGACTCACAAATCCTTGTACAGGTTTATATTAATAACTACCTCCAGAATTCATCTTGGTGGGGGAATTCCATTTATTCTGGGATGTTGAGGGGAGAACCTGAGAGATCAGGTTATGTGGATAAAATAGATAAGTGTTTCAAATAATGAAAACACACACAAAGCAGAAATTGTTATCCTGGACAGAGAAGAAATAAATGAATGGGGCAAATTTGGACCATACACAATGTGACTCACCTCTCCACAACTGCTCTAAATCTTTAAGGAAGTTGTTAATCTCATGAAGTTCTTGAAGCAAGTGGAATCTTACAGTGCTGAGCCCAGACACTGCATCTGGGTTGACTGTGGGGGACCTATACCAGCAGGGATGGAGGTGTGACAGCAGAGAGAAGGGAATACACAGGACGTGTGAGGAGGATTCCAGAGTTTCATCCTGTCAGAGAGCCAAAGTTTTAACCAACTGTTACCAGCTCTTCAAGGGGTAGGGGCTGGATGTGGGCAGCTGACATCTGAGTTACACGCACCATATTACCCACTGTCCTTTGAACACACCCTTCTCCTCACACCTCACACCTTTGCACCTTTGCCAGGAATGTCCTCACTCATCCTCTGACATGCAGTCGGCTCTGAGGCACCTTTCTCCACAGCTCTAACTTTCCACCCTCTCCAGCCTCTCTCTCCACTCACCCCTGTTACTCCCATCTTCTGTTTCCATTGTATTTGTGCACATTCTCATATTCCGGCTCTCTCATATCGGTCTGCAGTTATCCACTTATGTTTCCATCACCTCCACTAGACTATGAGCTTCTATAGATGAAAGACTGTGGCATGTGTTTCGATGTGTGTCTGAGTGTAAGTGTATGTGTACAGAGCTATTTCCATTCATGCCCCACAAAGGGCTTCATTACTCAGTGCACAAACATTTACTGAGTGCTCATGGATGACGCATGAGGTAATGTGCAAACAACAACGGATCAGACATAAGACTTGCCCTCAGATCTCAGACCTAACAGAGAAACAAGCAAGGCATCCATTCATGCATTTGAGAACTTGTTCTAAGTGCCTGTTCTGGATCATCCCATGCCAAGTGCTGTCTCTAGAGATGAGGGTAGCACAGTCCCTGCTCCAGAGTTGCTCACAGCCCAGGAATAAAGCCAGGAGAGCAAAGTAAATGGTGACTACAGAATAGTGTGACAAACACTACAGGAGTCAGGAACTCCAGCGTCATTGTAACCTGGACTCGGTGAGTGGTGGAAATGTTCATGGAAACGGGCAAAGTTAATTTCAAGGGATCTGTAATCTCACCGAGTTCTCTAGCCAATATCCTTATCTTAATCAATTCTTTTCTGTATATTTTTGAGGAAACCCCTCTAAAAATTAATGTTTTGTGTGAGAAGCTCAGCAAACCTCTAAATTTTTCCCTTCTTATATGCAAGAATAGTTATTGAGGATCTAGCATGTCTCTGGCCATGGTGCTGGTGGGGTGTCCAATGTTCCACTGTGGGTGTCCCTAGCATCTCTGGTCGTTGGGGATATCCACTTGCATTAGAGGTAAGTCAGAGGCCAATAACCCCAGAATTTCCACAGTGGGTGCCTGAATTCACGACTGCCATCACAATCTTCCTCCTTTGACCTCACAGCATTTGCATCACAAGGAACTAACCTGCTCAGCTGGAGAGGGGATGGGGAAACCATATTGAATGGCCTCTGCAGGCTTAGATCTGGAATCTTCTGGGCACTGGAGAAAAATTAAATCTTGTGGAGTGACTGAGCTGGAAGGAATAATTTAGTCCAACAACTTCAGACTTCAATACATTTTCCCCCGCAAATGAAAGCTTCAGAGGAAGTCCAGAAACAGATAAGTGGATCTGTTTTGATTGAAATGGGTGAGTCATTTTCAGGAGTACACATTTGCCAACCATAAAGTCTGGGCCCTCGTTTTGTAGATGAAGAACTACTTTGCAAAAGGGAGGAAGCAATTGCCCAGGGTTACCCAGTGAGGGAGGGAGGGAGTGGGGACCCACACTTCTTTATCCCGGATCTGTATTCTCCCCTCATCCTCCCACCCCCGTCCACTGAGTGAAAGCTCAGGTAGCAGAACAGAGGACCCTGCCTGGCAGAGGAGAAGCTGGGAGGGAAGAGACCCTCCATAAATTCCACTTTCCCTCAGGACACAGAGCAGCCCTGCTGGCATGTTATCACTAAAGTACAAATGTGAAATTGTGAAGAATTGTTTGCCAATTTTCTTATCTCAACTGGCACAGAGTTTCGAGGTGTTAGAGTACTGTTGTGTATCCACTGCACATCACCCAGCTGTTCTCACAGAGAGACCCAGGAAAGGCTGCACACATAAATTCACATAAATTACCTTTACGAAATGTCAAAACTAAAAGCAGATTTTTATTTGGGGGCTGTGCCTCGAGAATGTTAACCCCTTCATGTGGGTAAAGGCGTCACCATCAGAAAAACACAGTTGACATCTTTGAATGCAACCCAAGCCACAGGAACTGAGGCTCACACTTCCTCCCCAGCCCAGCACTACCTCACCTGAAAGAGGGGAGTATTTCTTGGTAACAAATCACAGACTTTTCTAAGCTCCTGGTCGGCCCACAGATATTCCTCTGGATACTATATTTTTAATCCTATGGTGGCCGTAACTTCATTCTTTATTGCCTTTAACTTTTAAAAAATTAACTAAACTGAGAGTTCAGGGGATGCATGACCCATCCGGGCCTCAGTTTCCTCATTTACAAAATGTGGAGGTTAGAATAGATTGGTGTTTTCTAACGAGGCATTCTATCTTTCCAAGGATCCAGGGAGGTGGTAATGGGGAGACTCAAGTAGCTATTAATATTGCAAAAACTTTGTGGAAATCACAGATATCTGCATTCGAGTTGCAAGGGTTAAAAAATAAATCCCAGGAAGACTTAATGGAGCTCTTAGGAGACAGACGTGGAAAGTAAAGAAAGCAAGGTTGAGACTGGCCATGCAGGCTCTCCAGAGTGACAGAGAGAGCAGGGAGCCAGGAAGGACTTCTTAAAACTAGATGGACAAAGAGGAAAAATCGTGCTGTGGAAATGGAGAGTACATTGCTCTAAGAAGGGGTTCACCATGAAACAGCCCCGAGTTTTACCAGTATCTCTATGTAATGTCAGTCCTTCTTTCTTGATCAGAAATATGATGCTTTTTGTTATGTCCAAACTGTTCTATATTAAACCCTTGAGAGAGGGAAAAAAAATCCCCAGACTCCACCTTTCTTTGCCTCTGGCTGGGGTTGTGGCCACTCAAGCTGATTAGTGGAAGTTCTCAGGGTGGTTATTCATCTACTTCTCCAGGAAACACATATTCCTTGGACATTGACTATGCTGGATCTCCCTTTGATTTTAAGAAAGCAAAAATAGTTATCTCAAGATTGTACAGTTTGTCTACAAGGACAGAAATCTTTCAGTGCATAGGATAACAGAGTTTTCCAGGGTAAGTGTTACCGAACCACGTCCATATTGACAGAAGCACAGCAAGTCAAAATGCTGATGCGCCGAGGTTTGCAGCAAAGAGAAGGCTTATTCATAAGGCAGCCACGCCAGTCTCACATCTGCCTCCCTGAAGGCAAGGGGCTCTGAGTATTTATGCGATAAAGAACAAAGAAGCGGGGTGGTCTGAGGTGTGGAGAGCACGGGGAGTGTGGGGAAAAATGATTGGAAAAAGGTGCAGTAATTGACAGACATCCTGCTCAGATGTACTAGCCTACAGGTCTTTCATGTTCACAAATGGAGGCGCTTAGCATGATCTGAGAGTGGAGTCTTGGCTCTCTGGCATCAAAATGTCACCAAGCAGATGGACACTTACACATGCCCAGTTGGAGGGTCAGTGGTCCTCTCCAGTCCTAAATAACTCAGCTCGAACTAGCCACAACTGACTCCAAGTTCCTGGAAAACACCTCCGGCAAACATCTTCTTACTTAGGCTACATGCTGCTCAGAGGACATGCAAATCTTAAACAACCTTGATTAGTGAAGGCAGAGGAAATGGATTTGACTAATGATTACCCACGGTGTTATAAGGAGATTGGAAAGTGCTAGAATGTGGGGATGTTTCTAGCTCTGATGGTCTAGTATGGAGCCCCAGAATGGAATATTAAGCAAGGAATGTGAGTAGTAGGATACAGATTCAAGTCAGGTCCACATTATGACTTCTATGGGCCTAAACCTCTTTTGCCTTTGTGAATGTCTCTACCAAAATAATATCACTATTAAAATTTATGTTTCTATAACTGTACATAGTTCAGTTTCTTATTAATTAATTAATCTATTTTGGTTTTTAGGCAAAATGTAATAGATTTTGGGTGGCCTACAAATTTCATTTTTTCTCTGATATGAGAAAAAAATAAAAACATTTTTGTGACCATAAAATTTCATTTTTCTCTTCTGATTTTAAAATACATTAAAACATTTCCCGAGCCCCTAAAAGTTTTGTGGACCCAGACACTGTGCTTCCTGTGCCTAAGGATAAGTCAGCCTGATGCCAGGTGAAGGAGGAAACTTTACCTGCAGTGTTGGGTGGGGGAAAAGCTGGGGAGAACCCCTGCTTCACGGGAGCTGTATCTTCCATCCCAAAACAAAACAAGGCTGACAGACTGCAGACATTTGGCAAAAGTATCTTCAGTTTAATAATGTGTAAGCCTGATAACTGCTTGTCTGCTTTTCTTCTAAATACTACAACTTGAAGCAGTGAACTAGAGTCCCAGAGTCTGATTCTATGTTTTTTTGTTTGTTTGTTTTTAAATTTACTTATTTTTATTATTTATTTATTTTTGGTTGTGTTGGGTCTTCGTTTCTGTGCGAGGGCTTTCTCTAGTTGCGGCAAGCGGGGGCCGCTCTTCATCGCGGTGCGCAGGTCTCTCACTATCGTGACCTCTCTTGTTGCGGAGCACAAGCTCCAGACACGCAGGCTCAGTAGTTGTGGCTCACGGGCCCAGTTGCTCCGTGGCATGTGTGATCTTCCCAGGCCAGGGCTCGAACCCGTGTCCCCCGCATTAGCAGGCAGACTCTCAACCACTGCGCCACCAGGGAAGCCCCTGATTCTGTGTTTTGATTCTATTTAACTGTGTGACCCTGGACAAGTCTTTTACATCAATGTTCCAAAATTTGCAGAATGAAGGAGTTGGACTAGACAATAATTCTCTAGCTATCATTTATGCCCTGTATGCTTCTGAAATATTCTTAGAAAAAGTCCCAGAGAGATAGATGAAAGCAGGTACAAAGGGAGGCAGGTATACTTAGACGAGGATCCAGAAATAAGTTATTTACTGCAATACAATATTAAATTTAGCTCTGAATTTGCTGGAAGCTGAGAAATATAGAATTCTTATTATCTGACCAAAGAAAGGGTAGCACTTCTTTATGTATTTATTTGGCATTGTTGGAGGAGGTCATCCAAAGGACATGGTTGCTAGCTGACCAGCAAGTGGACTGAGCAATGGGCGGCTCCTCAGCCCCTGCCCTGTCCTTGCAATGTACGTGTACATTTCACCCACCATTCCCACCGCGGCAGCTCTTTTTGAGGACACAGCCTTGAGAGAGCAGTGTGGTATTGAGACCATCTGGACTGAATACATGACCGGACCCAGTTAAGGCCTCTCTATAAGCTTTTAAGATTCTGGTGGGCAGGTGTGGAGATCTACTCATCTTGAAGCCACCCAAGACAAGCCTGGTATGTAAGTTCCCTTGCTTATGAACCCTGCCACCTACTGATCTGGAGTGGTCTGCTGCCTTCTTCGGTCTCTTTTGGCCTTTCTGTACAGGGGTCAGTTTCAGATTTCACCCGGGAAGCTCCTGAGTTTGTGAACCAACACATTTATTCATATATTTTATTTTTTATTACTAAAGCAGAACTAACATGATATAAAGTTTAAAAAAACCCAAATATTCATTTATGATCAATCTATCAATAAATCCAAGTATTTCCCTTCTAATCTTTACCAATGTAAAGATTATTCAGTCATCCCAGAGAAAAATCTCTGTTTTTTGCTTTTCTTGACCCAAGAAGATACATCCTTTACTCCAGCTGCTGCAACACATATTTTAAATGTCTGCTCAATATCAATTGGGTAGCTTAGCAATTCCTTGGCCATTGGGTGTTTAGCTGGTTCCCAGTTTTTCATTATTGCCTAGAATATGCAATTAGTGCAGTATTGTAGGCTTTTCTTTTTTTAGGATAACTTTCACTACATGAATTCCCTCAAATGAGAAAATGAGGTCAAAAAGTATGGACATAATTCTTTTCTAAGCCTTGACCCTTTGCTTCCTTTAGAAATTATACTGCCTTTACTTTCTTGAGCACCACATGCTAAGATAAATTTACCGGGCAATCTTAGGGAACGATGACCCTTTTCAAATCTAAATGGATCTAGATGGGTCTGCGGCAAGGCGTAATTTATCCAGGTACAAGCTTTTAGTATTTCAATGTATATAGTCTGGTTAAGCAGAGATAGGAGGATGTGTTTTATTGAATTGGGAATAAACATTGTCTGGGCAGGTGGCGCTGAGGACCGTTGGGGGCTGCTTCGACGCATGGCGCTCCTCTCATATCCGGGAGGTTGTTGAAGAAGTTACGTTCATTGTCCTTGCAAGGATGTCCCCATGACTGCAACAGAGCTGGAATCATTCTGCATTGAGGTAGCTGGGCTCAGTTTTTCTACTCTTCACGGCTGTCAGAATTTAACTGGAGCTGAGAGTTTCCTTCTTCCTGGACCTCAAAATCTCAGTCTCCAAGTGCTTCACTTCCCTTCTCCAAGTGTTTCCAGAGAAGACAGCCTGAGGGAGAGGAAGTGGTGCTAATTAAATCCTCCCTCTGTTTTCCAAGCACTGGAGTCTTTCACAGATGTCCGTTGTTAGGCTCCAGTTCACAGAATTCTGCAAATACAGAAGCAGGATTTCCTTCCCCAAAGGCACAAACCTTCCTTCACAGGTTACAGGGAACTCTAGAAACACACGTCCTTCCAACAGCCACTGTAATAGAGGCGGCACACCTACAAAAATAGAGCATGCAGTTGCCAGGGAGGCCGCAGTGCCTCAATGCTCTCTCTCTCACACACACACAGTAAATTTCTCCTGCTTTTCCATGCGTGCCCTTGTATTTCCCACAGGCTAATAACTTTAAAAAATTATCGGAAAACTCAGCGAAGCCCTTTCTGTTGTAAGACAGTGTGCATCATGGTGGGCTTGTTGGACTCAAATCGTGGTTGGGAGTCCTGAGTGGGAGGCTGTGTGCTGTCACTACTATCCAAGTGTACCCTGGGGCAGGGGGTTCCCACCAACTCTGGGATCCCCAGAGAGATGGAGATGAAACCATCCTTCTAGGGTTGCTGGGAGAATCAGAGGAAATAACCTGTAATATGATCTACAGAGGGTTTTTCACTCGTGAGTCCCTCACCAGCTGTGTTTTCCCTCCACTGAAGCCCCTCGGGGTGACTGTGTATGTTTACATTTTCCTGAGACAATGCTGGTTTACTCCTATCATCCTGGCATGATTGTTAATAACACTTTTTTCATGCTCAAAAGTGTCCAGCGTTAGGCAATAAAGTATATGCTCATACTATTTTTCTCTCTCTTGAATACTTGAATTATTCCCAGTTTCAACAATGTAAACTTGCCATGGGTAGGGGCCATTTCTCACTTTCTGGTGTTTCACAATAACAAAGGAATGGAATTTGTCTGATTAAGAACGCTGAGGCAACCTTGACACTAAGATGGCATTTCCAGTCCCACTGTCATGCTGTGTGTGAGACCATCCTACCTTGTAGCATTGGTGGTGTGCGTGCTGTAGCCATAATTATGTGGCCTCCGCTTGAGAATGGTCACTTGACTGAGGGCACTTTTTGCTAAGCTAACATGTACCTTCTATTTTGTTTTGCTTTGTGTTACTTCTTTACATTTACAAAATATACATAAATCTGTTGTGTTTCTATTTATTTTAAGTCAGATATAATCATTGTAAGCATCCAGAGACTTATGAAAACAGAAAATAAAAATCACCTGTAACCCTATCACCCAGAGATAATCATTTTTTTTAATTGAGGTAGAGTTGGTGTACAATATTATATGTTTCAGGTGTACAACATAGTGATTCATAATTTTTAAAGATTGTAATCCATTTATAGTTATTATAAAATATTGACCACATTCCCTGTGCTGAACAATATACCCTCATAACTTATTTATTTTATACATAGTAGCTGGTACCTCTTAATCCCCTACCCCTATCTTGCCCCTCCCTTTTTCCCTCTCCTCACTGGTAACCACTAGTTTGTCAGAGATAATCATTATTAATACTTTATTTTATTTCCTTTTAGATTGTTTCTAACCTCTGTCCTACCACACATGTATATACATATGCAAGTCCAGGTATTATTCCTTCCTTCCCTCCCTCCCTTTCTCCCTTCCTTCCTTCCTTCTTTCTTTCTGAATTATTGTAACAAATTTGAATAACATTATTCATAATATTTTATAACATTTTTCCCATTAACAATTTTTTTTTGGATGTCATTCCATGGTAAAAATATATCCTCACATTTGTAATGACTACATTGTATTCATTGTGCAGTATAACATGTCTTATTTAGCCAATTCTTTGCTGATGGATACTTAGTTTCACTATATTTTTTAGTATTAGATGCAGTGTTGTGTGAGTGTGTAATGTTGCTATTATACACGATGTTTTGCTACTAGACATAAAATTATGTACTTTTCTACTATTAGACACAGTGCTGTAATGCACAACCTTCTATATTTACGTCTTTGCATTTGTCTAAATTATTTCCTTAGGATACATTTTTATTTATTTATTTATTATTAACATTTTTTACTGAAGTATAGTTGATGTACAATATTATATAAGTTACAGGTGTACAATATAATGATTCACAATTTTTAAAGGTTATATTCCATTTACAGTTATAAATTATTGGCTATATTCCTCGTGTATCCTTGAAGATACATTTTTAGAATTGCCATCTTGCGGTTAAAAATATGCTCAGTTCTAAGTGCTTTCGTGCCCTATTACTACCCAAAAAGTACACAAGAAGGTGCGATATCATTGCTTTTAACTCTTAAATAAGCTTGCAGGCTAGTAGGTTTTCAAGCAAAAATGCTATGAAGACTTAAAGAGAAATTATCTGATAATGATTTTTTTTTTTTAGATTTATTTATTTTTGATTGATTGATTGATTGATTGCTATGTTGGGTCTTCGTTTCTGTGCTAGGGCTTTCTCTAGTTGCGGCAAGCGGGGGCCGCTCTTCATCGTGGTGCGCGGGTCCCTCACTATCGTGACCTCTCTTGTTGCGGAGCACAAGCTCCAGACGCGCAGGCTCAATAGTTGTGGCTCACGGGCCCAGTTGCTCCGCGGCATGTGGGATCTTCCCAGACGAGGACACAAACCCGTGTCCCCCGCATTAGCAGGCAGACTCTCAACCACTGCGCCACCAGGGAAGCCCTGATAATGATTTCATACTGCTGTTCCCTTGTTCAGCTTCCTGTCCCTGGGAATAAAGATGGGGAAAATGGAAACACTTGCAGCTTCCTTTTCTCTGTCCAGAGGGTCTCTGCTTCTTTCCCCTGGTAAATGTCCACAGAGGATTGTAGAGTCTGTGTTATTGAACTGCATCCCTCAGTGCCTCTGCTTAGTTAACGTGTGGTGGGTTTGTCAGTTTCAGGAGCATCATTTGCTCACCATACACTGTTTTGCCATAGCTAGGACACAGGCGACTTTTTTTTTTTTTTTTCTGAGAAGATTGTTTCTTCCTTTGTTTTAAGCTGAAGAAATGTCAACCATTGGGAGTTTTGAAGGATTCCAGCCTGTGTCTCTGAAGCAAGAGGGAGATGACCAAACCTCTGGGACTGATCAGCTGTCCACGGAGGAGGGTGGCCCAGGCACTGTCTCAGGGCCAAGGCAGACTTCAAGGTCTCCAAGCGTGACTGAATCAGCACTCTACCCCAGTCCCTATCACCAGCCTTATATCTCACGGAAGTACTTCGTTACATGGGTAAAATAATAAAATCATGAACTTAAATACTACATAAGACTTCTCCTTAAAAATATCCTAATATCCTTCCATATACCACGTTTTACCAACTGTTTTCATGTTCGTTATCTTGTGTAATAGTCACAATAGCTGTGAAGTAGTCATCCTTATCTCCATTTTATAGGTGAAGGATCTGAATTTCGGAAAAGTTAAGGGTCTATTTTTGACCATCAGATAGTATCAAGGAGAAGCAGGTCCTCCAGCCTCCATGGGTCTTTGGCTCCTCAGTCCTGTATTCATGCTAGACCTGACCTCAATAAATTAATGCTCTATGGATAGAGAACCAGACTGGCTAGAATATAAAGCTGGAAGCCCAGAGGGAGTATTTGTTGTAAGTCTGGAAAAGACATGGGTGATGGAGTGGAAAGGGTTGCTGAGCATGGGCTAAACCTCAAGGGTCTACATGGGCATGCTGGTATAACAATGCGGGGACAAACACTTTATTCCAAACCTGTAGCTGCAGTTGGAGCTGAGCTTCTTCCCTGTGCATCAAAGCAGTGAGCTTGTAGGCTACCATCAACTGGGGGCAACATTGTAGATTTTGCACTGTGGCAACAGAGAGATTCTTCAAGTGTACATGGAACATCTCTTTGTTGAAAAAAAATTTTTTTCACCTCAACTCCTAAATAAGTGGTGGCCAAGAGTTTGAGACTATTTATAATGCTTTAACTAACAAACCCTGATTTGTTAGCCTTTAAAATATATCTTTGGTTAAGATAAAGTTGTAGCTAAAGAGACTCAGTATGTGTGTGTGTGTGTGTGTGTGTGTGTGTGTGTGTGTGTGTGTTGAAGATATATACCTATATTACCTATATTCAGTGACTCTTAACCTATATTCAGTGACTCAAATGTGCAGAGTGCTTTGGCATGTTCTATACTAAGTGTGTGTTTGTGTGTTTTTGCATAGGTAAAGCAAATGGTTTATTTTCCAAAGTATGAGAACTTTATTGAATATGCAAAGTTAAGCTGTAAGATATAGCTGGGAAAGAAATCAAAGCATCCCTTAAAGTGTCCTTTTCTTTGATAGTGATGATGAGAGAAGAACAGGATTTGATGAGAGAAGAACAGTGATGAATGATATAGAATAAGGACTTTATCATTGGAAGCTGGTTCAATTAAGAGAGCTGCCTGAGAAGTCTATGCAAAGCTGTTGTCTTTGCATCTTATGATGGGTCTGAAGTTGCTATAGATCAACAAATTGGCTGTTGTGAAGTAGGAATAGGAAATAGGGAAAAACCTGAACCTGAATGGACAAACTGGAATTCCTTTTGACCGAGCGGCTCCCACCATGGAAAAATGGAACCTGTGTTTGTCTCCCACCAAGTTTGAACTTGAAGATGTGAGTCACTTTCAGGAGAAGCCAGTGCTCTTCTCCACCGAGCGAGCTGCACACTTACCCAGTTCAGGGAAGGAGGATCTGAGGGAGGAGGTCTGACTGTAACAAAAGGAGCTGTAGGTCCAGGGGCTTCCCCACCCCCTCCCATGCCATCAAGTAAACAGGAGGTTGGCAGCTGTGAACATGAGCTGCACTTGGGCCTGATTGTCCTGCCCTGATCTTCAATAAGGGATCATGACTGATGTTTCACTTCTGCCTTTCAAATCTGACACAAACGTCTCTTGTGGCCAGCACTAATTTAGAAGCAGACAGGAAAGGAAATTCTAGAAAATGTAGTTCTAGCTTAGCTAAATTGACACAGTCTAAAGCTACAACAGAGCTTTTGTTTGTTTATTTATGTATTTACATGATGCTTTTATTTGTGTGGCTCTACGTAGCTTATAAAATACAGTCCCCTGGAGAAACACTGTGAGGTAGGCAGGAAAGGGCTTATCACTCTTGTTTTAGTGGTAAACATATTGAAGTTTCAGAGGAGTGAAGTGACCTAAGTCACGTAATATTAGTGTAAGAGCTGTAGCTAGACTCTGTATCTTCTGTCTCTAAGTCCGGTGTTCTTTCTACCATAATGTACAATTGAACGTATGGCCCCCTAGTAAAGGTTTTCCGTGATTGACTACGATTCATGTGAAGAACATCGTCTCCAACAGGTGTATAGAAAATAACTTTTAAGTTCTCAAGAGCTTGGGAAAGGAAAACCTTCTTCTAATCTTATCAGTGAGTCTGAAGTAGACCTGAGGACTCTTTAGGAGGTATCTGTAAGGGCTACATTCCCAAGCAGTCAGCGTTAACTTTCCTTCAGACCAAGAGACAAAATATGAAGAGGTTTTTTTCTTTTTTAGCATGTGAGTATAATGAAAGTGCTTTAATGCATATGAGGATAATGAAAATACGATTGTTGGTTTGACTGAAACAATGATAAATATTATTTTGAATAAATAATGATCCAGTTTTACTACCGTGTAAACCACAAATCTGCTGATGTGGTGGTAGCTGAGGAAATGGGAGGAGACATATGTATGTATGTATGTATATGTGTGTGTATATATATATATATACATATATATAAATTTTCTCATCTTCAAAGTATGGATAAAATATCAGTTTTTTTTTTTTGAATCTATTATTTATTTTTGCTGTGTTGGGTCTTCGTTTCTGTGCGAGGGCTTTCTCTAGTTGTGGCAAGCGGGGGCCACTCTTCATTGTGGTAAGCGGGGGCCACTCTTCATTGCGGTGCGGGGGCCTCTCACTATCGCAGCCTTTCTTGTTGCGGAGCACAGGCTCCAGACGCGCAGGCTCAGTAGTTGTGGCTCACGGGCTTAGTTGCTCCGCGGCATGTGGGATCTTCCCAGACCAGGGCTCGAACCCATGTCCCCTGCATTGGCAGGCAGATTCTCAACCACTGCGCCACCAGGGAAGCCGAAAATATCAGTTTTATATGAGAGTTTAAATAAGCTAATTTTTAAAGAGTTCTTAGTACAGTGTAATACGCATCTATTAACATTTCATAAACAACATCTCTTGCTATTTTAAATGCTTTCTTTCTCTTTTTTGCTGACTTGGCATTCACATTTCTGTTATTGGTAATAAGGAATGATATTAAGATGCCCATGACCTCACCATGACCCCTAAGGTGAGACATAAATGTAGACGTATAGGATCTGTAGCAGGAAAGAGGTTCAAATGAAGGAAGCTAACTGATTTTCTCAAGGGATAATTAAATCAGACCAGGACTCTGAATGACTCAGATCTATGAAACATACATCATAATGTTTTGCTTCTTAGAGCTGAAATGAGATCTAAGGATGATCTGGTCCAGGGCTTCTCAGTACTTATCATGCAAACGGATCACCTGTAGAGCTTGTTAAAATACTGGTCTGATTCAGTGGGTCTGGGATGAGGCCTTAGATTCTGCGTTTATATAAACTCTCTGGCAATTGCTCATGCTTTCTGTCCACAGACCACACTTTGAACACCAAGTTGCTAGTCAATTCTCTCATTTTTAGAGGCAACTGAAGTCCAGAGAGGGGCAGTGGCTCACCCAAGGTCCTAACAGTTAGTGAGCACTGACTTGCCCAAGAGGTTAGTAAGTAGCAAAGCTAAGGTTAGAACAAATGTTCCCCAATTCCCATTCATAGTTCTGTGATCCCACGCAGTGATTTAAAATAAATCAGTTTATTACAGTGTAAGAATTTTAAGGATATATCTTGCAAATTCAGAAAAGCAGTAAGTGACTGAGTGGAGAAATTCCTTGGCCATGCATTTTATTTTATTACAGTGTTTTAAAATAATTTCACAGGAGGTGGTTTATTGAAAAAAATTGGAAAATGTGAACAAGCAAGATAAAAGTCATCATAATTCCATAGTTCAAAGTTAACCAAAATATATGAATGTGCTTTTATACATTTTGGTGAATAGCCTTACTTTTTTCTTACATGTACATTTTATTGTGCAAAAAAATAGAATTACACGCCAAATATTTATTATGTCAATAACTGTAGTTTCATAACATCATTTTTAACACTATAATATCCCGCTATGGAGATGTAGTACAATTTATTTAAGTTTTGCTGGATATTTAAGTTGTTTCTTGTTCATATCTGGAAAGGAAAGTTATTCCTTGGCTGGCTGAGGCAGGATGGCACTCAGTTACTCAGCTGCCAGGAGTGGACACCCAATGCTATAATAATAAGGAGGATCAGTATATGAGTTTCAAGCTGGATATGCAAAGATGTGACTGATATGAAAGTATAGATCAATTTAGGACAAACAAGGCATTTTAAGCATCATAATATTGTGCATTAGATCACGTCTCTGAATACCTGGTCATAAAACAAGCCAATCTGGTCCCTTAAACCTCTTATGTTCTTTTATGGGTCACTCTGGGTTGTTGCTTTCTTCCCTCAGGCTTCCAGCCAATTATTTATTTACTGCAAATTTGCCCTTCTGATACAGCTTAGCAACACTCTTTCTCAGAGCCAGGAGGGGCCTCAGATAATATCCAACCCCACCCCTGAGACACACAAAGAAGATGTGATTTGTCCAAAGGCAACCAGCAACTTAGGGGTCATAGCAGGCCAGGAACCCAAGACTTCTGGAACTTTCTACCACCCATCCACTGCCTCTGGCCTTGGGCAATGAATGAGGAGTCACAGTAATGAAGGTCTGAACCACTTGCTGTCAGTCTGCTTGGATAACCTTTTCCTTGTATTTTTGTTCATCTGCTATTATTGCTTAGACATATCTAAAAATGGCCTACTGTCTTCTCTCAACAAAAGTACCCCTCAAGGCTGATAACTTGAGGTATATTATGATAATCACTTTAGTTGTGGAGAGTGATATTCAAAAGCAACTTCTTATGAAAGGAACAATACTTGATCCACATGGGGAAAGATATATTTAAACTCCCTGTAGGATTCTATATTTGCAGATACCTTATCAGGAAGTTGAAAGCGATTAGAGATGGGGAATTATCTCTAAATTTATACTTGAGAATGTAAATTACATACAAACTAATGGGACTAAAACTCTTTGATCTTTTAATATTTAATTAATGGTTCCCCATGGCCTTTTTATAGCCTGTGTTCTATTGTGAGCAACAAGATTTTAATAAGCACGTTTGGGACTTCCCATTGTGTGGCAAGATGCTGTTACCTTCATGACACTAATTTGACTTTCATACTCTCTCCTTTTCCCTCTTCTCTTACTACACACTTCCCCATGTCTTGCTCTTGTACTGGGAACAACTAAATATATTGTATTGTTGTACTGTAATTGTCTGTGTGAGCTTCTTTGTGATTTAGAAATTATATATCTCACTGGGCAAAATGTTTCTTGACTCCCCTCCTTACACTGAAATCCTTTGAGGATGGTAGTAAAGTTGGTGTTTCTATCTGAGGGCAGACACTTAACAATCATGAAATAAGAAGCATTTCCTTCATTTTCAGGGAGAGATAAATTTGCCTGGGCTTTACAAATCACATCCAATTCACAGCTGGTTTTCTTACCTTATGAATATACCACAAAGCAAACTCTTTCTTGGTATGACGACACCCTCAAGGGAGAGCTGATTGTGTCTAAGTCCCTAGGAGCATTCCTTTCTATCTTGTCCCCTCCTCTCACTGTCTAGCTAAGGGGTCCAGTACGTGGGAAAATATTAGCAGCAGACATGAATATTGTTTGTGTGACTACTGGCCCTGGGCTATTCTAGCTCAAGGAAACACAAGGAGACAAATACATATGCCTTTGAACTTTCCTCAGTACGTTTGTTTTGATTGAAAATATTTAGTGCTAGACTATTAGAGAAAATATTGACCATTAAGCTATGTAGTGACTTATAAGTAAGGGTCCTCCTAATGATTTTTTCTTAAAATTTAGAATTAGAAATGTATGTGTACTCTCTTGCCAGGCTTTCTCTGGTCGAGTGATGAGTACATATCATTCCATTATACTTTCTTATTAGTCTTAGACTGCAAGGAGTCTCAGAGCTAATTGTTCCATTGCAGTAACCATTTGATCCCCCAATCCCAGTACAGTGATTTCCTTTCTATTTAATGTTAACAAGAAGAATGATAATAAAGTCTTCTATTCTTCAGTGTTACCAGATGTTTTCACCATTTCCTAACAGCTCTGTTACAGTTAATGATATCTTATCCATCTAACAAATGCTTACACTGATGCATGGAATGACAAGGTGACTTAACATGGGTCTCACAGCCAGCAGAAAGGCTGAGATTTAAAACCTTGTCCTGGACACAAGTCAAAGTGTTCACACACTTTATTTCATTTTTGACACTAAAAGGCTGAAGTTAATTTATCATAGTAACCAATAATAACAAATGGAGGAGAGTAAGATGCTCTATCAGGATACGATGCATAACTGTTCCATAGAGGCATAACTGATATTTCTACTGAAGGTAAGAATTCAGGCAGTGAGGACATGGACAGAACTCCAGAGACTTCCAAACTGTTCTATAAGGAATACACTTTATTTTTAATGTTTAACTTTTGAAAATGTGTACAGCCAAACAACACCCATCCACTGGCTCCATCCACCAAGTTCCTTCCCTACCCTTAGGGAACCGCTGTTAACATTGTCTATGTTTCCTTCTAGAGTGACTTTAGGCCTGTACAAACACAAATACTTATTCTTATCCATTCTCCTCCTTTTCACACAAAAAGGTGGCATATTTACCCTTTCTTCTGAACATTTTTTTCCTTTCACTTAATAACGTATTTTGAAATCAAAGGTTAGTACATGTTTCTTCATTTTTTACATATTTATCATATTTCATTGCATGGATATGTCCCATAATATACCTAACAAGTCTACTATTGATAGATATTTGCATGGTTTCCAAGTTTTTGCTATCCACAAACTAGGCTGCAAAGGACACTTTATACATATGTCATTTTGTACATATGCAAGAGTATCTATAGTATAACTTCACAGAAAAGGAATGTGTGGATCGAAGATTAGATCATTTTGATAGCTTTTGCCAATTGCCTTCCATAGGGAAGACAAGTAAGGTTTTGAAAAATTCTACATTCTTTTATTCATCTTTACATGTTTTTGGCAAAGTGTCTGGCATAAAAGCATCCAACAAAATGCTTATTTTAGGATTATTTCATTATTCTCCAATTCCACTTATAATTTTTTTCTTCTGAAAAGTATTAGTTTCACTACCAAGTTATATTAGCTTGAGGCAGAAATTATGTGAATACAGGAAAAGAGACAGGAAAAATAGCAATGATGAGTCATCAAAGAAAGCATCATTTTTTTAGAGAACTTTGACCAGTGGGCCTAGTAGAGTCAGGCTGTATCATGGGGAGCCGAAGATGACGGGTGATGGGAGAATTGTCACAGAATCAGGAAATTTCCCTGCAGGGTAGTCCAGTCCTACCAGCTGGATTACTGGAAACCAGTGATGTTGACACAATCTCCTGTGTCAGTGGGAGTGCAAGGCATATTTGACTAGTGTCCCAGAACTTACTGATTTTATGACACACAGGTTTCAGCAAGCACGGGGTACCATACTAGCTTTCTGACAATCCTTTAACCAGCAGCGGAGGATGACAAAAGAGTTGGAAATCATTCAGTCCCCTGGCTGACTGTCCAATCCAACAGGAAACTTGTTAAAATTGAAAATTAGAATCTCTCAGTGTAAAAGGCTATGATCATATTTTCTTGAAGATTTCCAGGAGGTTTTGATCATCAGCTTGGCTCAGAAATCTTTGGTTCAGTCTACTCAGTTGTCTTATAGATAAAGAAGTGGAAGCCAAGGAAAGTTAAATAATTATCTGTAGGTCACAGAATTTATTCATGACATATCTGGACTATGAACCCAGGTCACTCAATTCTCTGTAGTTGTCCTATCCATTTCCTGGATGACTTGTGCTGTGTGGAATGAGTGGAAGGGAGGGGGACAGCTAAGGATGTAAAGTTCTGTACCATTTACTACCATTTCATCTGAAGCAGCTCCATTCTTTTCCTGTATTTTACATGTGGACTCATATAAGATTTTTCTTAACTGATGGACTCTGTGGCCAACGTCTTTTAAAGCCTTTTATCAAAGTCTGAGAAAACAAGCAAACCAAAATCCTACAATCACCTCACCTCTGGGAGAAGATATTTGAATGGGTCCTAGCCAGGCTAGTATCCCCATTTCCTTTTGGGAGAGAAAGGTCTCAAGCTAGGAGGATTAGGAATGTTAATGTTTATGGAAGATTAGGTGTCTAGCATAAAGCCCTATTATACAGAGAATATATGAGAACTTGTAACATACTTGTCCCAGGGTTGGGCATGAGACCAGCACTGTGTTGTAGGCCTGGAAGTGAAATGTCTGGGTTTCCTGTCTTGTCTCTGTCACTTCTTAGCTGAGTGGACTTGACAAGTTATATACTTCCCTACACAGACCCCTGTTTTCACACTTATAAAATGGAATGGCTTATAATAGATAAGCCCTTGGCTGTAGTGGTTTTCAACTTTGGCTATACATTGGAGTTATCTGGGATGCTTTTAAAACTTCTGATGTACTGTTATGTGAATCCCGTCCACTGAGTATCTGATATAATTGGCCTGGTGCACAGCCCTGGCATTAGGATTTTCAAAATCTCTGCCGGTGATTCTGATGGGTAACCAAGGCTGAGAGTAACTGTCTAGAGAACAATGGTTCTTATAGTAGAGTCCCACACTAACAGCATCACCCAGGAACTTGTTAGAAATGCAAATTCTCAGGCCCACCCCAGAACTACTGAATCAGAAACTCTGCGGACAGTGCCCAGAAATCTGTTTTAAGACACATTTCAGGTAATTCTGATATGTGCTGAAGTTTAAGAATCACTGAGCTAGAGGGTCTATGAATTTATTATTAAGACAGGGCTAATCCGTTTTTAAGCTAGAGGCAGGCTCATAGTAGGAATTCCTTTTTGGATAAAGGTAAAAAAAAGAGAGGTAAGGAGACAAAAAATTCATTTCCCAGAGCCAGATAAAATTATAGTCAGAATATTGGAAGAAGCTTTCCTCCTTTGTGTTTTATGGCCATGTACTCTTTGAAGAGAGAAAGGTTAGATTTTAAAAATGTATGTATTGCTAAATGCATTGAATTTCCTGATACACATTTGTTTATTAGAAAAAATGGTGCTCTGAAAATGACTATCTTCATTTCTATGAGAAAATGTGAGTAAGATTATAAAAATCTCACAGGACTTGGATCACTTTTGTCCCACCCAAGGAGAGCAACTTAGTAATTACCAGAGTTTAAGACTAAGCTCTCCAGCAGGCAGTGCCTACAACAAACAGGCAACTCCAAGAATTATCTTTCCTGGTCAACTTTTTGGAGGAATTGCTGGGATATAGTAATTAATCATAAGCACGAAGAGGACTCAGTCTTCTCTAAACTAGGTATTCTCTTTTTCCTACTCAGCCAGGGCCCATTGAGACTGCCACAGAAGACTTGAAAGGCCACATTGCCAAGACTTCTGGAGAGAAAATTCAAGGCTTCTGGCTCTTGACAGAGTGAGTAATTATGACTAAGTGAAGGGCAGTGGAAATCTAGCCTTTTCCTTGACAACACCATAATAGAATAGGAGATGGCCCAGTGGAAGAATTTCTCCTGGTTACAGTGAGATAATTGATTGACATATCCAGCTGGAGAGTAAAGTTTCATGGTGCCCCATGGCTGGTGGTATGACCAGGTTTGACTTCTACCACTGTTTTCCAGGCTAGTTGCTTCACTCAACCATCACTGTGACTACCTTAGGTCAGGCCCTCATCAGGACTCTCAGGGAACATTGTATTAGCCTCCTAACTAATCTCTCTGGTTCCAATCTCTGTTTCTTGTAAGCACTCTCCCTCCAACCACATCAGGCTACTAACCATCCCACTCTGGGTACAGTGGAAAGGAAGGTTGGGAAAGAGGATGAATGAGATCAACATATACAGTGTGAATTTTATCATTAGGTAAATTGGGTACAATAACATGAGCAACAAAACTAGGGAAATCATGCAGGATAAAGACAGGCCACCTTGGAGGTAGGGAGGGATAGATTGGGAGTTTGGAATTGACATGTACACACTGCTATATTTAAAATTGATAACCAACAAGGACCTACTGTATAGCACAGGGAACTCTGCTCAATATTCTGTAATAACCTAAATGGGAACAGAATTTGAAAAAGAATAGATACATGTACATGTATAACTGAATTCCTTTGCTCTGCACCTGAAACTAACACAACATTGTTAATCAACTATACTCCAATATAAAATAAAAATTAAAAAAAACAAAACAAGCAAATAAAAAGCCCTCAAAAGAAAGGCCACCTGTCCAGAGTTAAGATAAAAAACAAATCTAACACTTAAGTGCTTGTCACTTTAATGACTGCTCCATTCACCCTTAAGACTTATCTTAGCTACAGGGGTTTTCATTGCCAAAGACACAATGAAGATGGTTAACTTTCTGTCCTACTCTGAAACTCTAGTGTCTGTGTGACCTTTTTTTCACCCACCAGGTGAATATTAGGAATGCCATGGTCCTTATAATAATAAGTAAAATATGCACATAATAAGGGTAAGAGGCATCTCTTTTCTTCTGCAGAATCCATGATATTAAATGGAGAATGCAATTAGAACTCCATTTGAGATACTTAATTGGTTCAGTAAGTTTTCTTGGTAATACAATCACCAAAGGTTCCAGCTGAAAAGCTCAGTCATTTCTACACCTGAGTGAAGAATCATTTTATCTTTCACTTCTGGGAGGGACATCTTCTTTGAATAAATTTTAGGAGGACAACACTGGAATGTTTAACCTTCCAGTCGAGCAGAACAAATCCCTCAATCAAAGGAATGCAGAACCAAATAACATGTGGATCCATCTTTCTGACCACCATATCATATTTTTGTTTCAAATGGGTTGCAAAAATTGAATTAAAATGAATTTTTGAAAACCAAGCTGATAAGTTCTGAGCATTTGTGTCTTCATCTATGAATTGTAGATAATGATATATACCTGACAAGTTGTTATGAAGACTAAACAAGGCAACGTTGTAAAATTCTTAGCAAAGTCCCTAGCACATAGTGGATTTTCAATGGACATCAGTGTCCTTCCTCTGTTCTCAAGTACTAACTATTGGTAAAAGGCAATAGTTTTTGACGTTGTTATTGGTAGCCTCTACCTTTATTTCTATCTTGTCCATGTCTATCTCTATCATCTCTGGGTTACCTTTAATGAAAAGTCTTTTAATTTATTCACTTTCACCAACTTACATTTTATTCTCTACTCTCCACCTCCCATCTGCAGAGTAAAATATGATTTGTGCAAATGAAAAGGCTGCCTTGATTAAGTGAGATGTCTATATAAATTCTGAAGGTCACATCAGAAGTAAACACTTACCTATTTTGTTTCTACAATGTACCTCACTTTTTTTCTACAATATATCTCATTTCATTTCTACAATGTATCTCATTTATAAGAAAGAACGCACAAACGTGGTCTTTCAAATCCAGTGGTGGCTATTTTTGAATTCTCAAATAATAGAATCAGTAATTTCTTTAATGGTGCATATTTTGTTTGGTTTTATTTGTATAGAAGTTTGACTTGTTTTTTTGTTTGTTTGAATGTTTCTGTTCAGTGATTACAATGGCCTGTAGATATCAATTTTCGAAAGATAAATCTGACTGTGTGATCTGCATTGAGGTTTAGCACTATAATTGTGTGCTTGATTTAACATCAACTAGGATGATTGCTAACACCAGCAGTTTTCAGGTAAATATGAACAGCTTTGCCCCAAAGACGCAAGTCTTGTACCTACCTCTGAACCTAATAGGAAGCTCAGAAAGTTGGTAAGAACTCTCTGGCAACTAGTTTTCTATTTCTCTTTTGTCTGTGGTACCCATTTATATTAAGGACAATAATGAGGCATGTATCCTGTGCATGTAGAATTTCAAGCAATCATACTTGCTTATTTGCTATCAGACTTTCTTCCTTTGCACATTGGAACCCATTTCTCCTTTTTAAATGGTAGTGATTTTGTGTTCTTTTTTGGTCATTCTTCTCTCTCCAAATTCTTTCACTTCTCCCACAACCCTCCATCAAAATCTGCTTTCAAGAAAAGATCTGAAAAAAAAAAAAAAAAAGAAAAGATCTGATTCCAGTCGTTTTTACCAGAGTAAGACATTGCCAGTTTCTTTTCTTTGCCTGTTACTCTTTGTAGCTGGTTCAGACTGCCTTCATGTAATGGAAGGAGGTGCCAGTTGTAAAGAAAATGTTCAGGCATCTGGACTAAATGAATGGGCTCCCATTCACTGTGACTGTTCAAGCAGAAGATAGGAAGCTGTTTGTCAAAGGAGGGGCATGCATAGGTTTTGAATGACCTTTCAGACTTAAGTCCTCTGTTTATTTGTAGTGCAGCAACAAACAGCAACAGCAAAACCAATCAAACAAAAAACAAAACCTCCAAAATAACAACAGCAAGACTGAACAAAACAAATGTGTAAACACACAGGCCCAGAAAGGTGAGAGCCTGGGCTGCTCTTGTCTCCTTTCCTCCTTTTTCTAATGGAATAAGACCCATCCATTCCTGCGAGTTACAGGAGCTGTAACATAGACCAATTTCCCCAGCTCACCAACACACAAGACTCTTTTCAAGCATAACACTTTTTTTGTATGTGACAGAAAAGATTGGGCTTCATGTACATCAACTTTCAGCTCCTTCTGGGTAGATGAGAAATCCCTGGCTACTCATCAGTGGTTTAAAGAATATCTGCTTTCAAACCAGTATTCCAGTTTCAGAATGATGAATAGTAAAAACCCTTTTAATGTAGTATATAGCACATGCAAAAGTATCTTCATGTCCATGAACTTGCTTTACCTTCCTTATGTCCTTGTTAGTTTTATGATTCCCATTTTATAGATGAGAGGTGGAGACTAGGGAAAATGAAGTGGCCAGATGAAGATCCCATAAGTGATAGAGCAAGAAAGATGGACCACCACACCCCTGCATTAGCTGGGTTATGATTCTTTCCCCAAGGATATACGGTATAGATGTGGGGTGACTAATAAGCCCAGCTCCATCTTTAGTCATGGTTGGTCAGACTCCTAGAAATAGTTTGATATAGGAGGGCAAGGTGGGAGCTGTTGAGAGGAAACTTGAAAAGGGCTTATGGGCTTTGTGTATCATGTTTAAGAACTTCAATTCTATCCCTTAGGTGATAGGGAGGCTCTGATGGGTGAGAACATGTGACTGTATTTATATTTTATGAAGATCACTAAAAGTCCACAATCCCTTATCCAAAACCCTTGAATCAGCTGAGAATTTTTCATATTTTGGAAATGTAAAACAATGCATATGTTGTTTATTTTATGCCCCAAGTGGAGGTCTGGGACAACCCCCCACAATCAAACATATTAATATCTTTGCAGGGAAACATGTGATATTAAAAATGGAATAAATGGTCATGCTGGTTCAGATCTGGTTTTACTGCAAAGTGAGTTTGCACCACGGCTGCAATTTTCAGAGCTTTGTTGAATTTGAAATTGTGGATCAGGGTTTGTGGCCCATACATGTTTGAAATGTGGAGGATCAATGAATGGGTGGGAGGCTAGGTGACATATTAGATACTTATGCAATATCCATGAGGGTCTGATCCAGTGGCATGCTGGAGCTGGTTCACACGTGCTCATAAGAGGTGAATGGTAGGATTTCAGGAATTTTGAGAGTCAGTTGTTAATTCTTAAATTTAAATTATATACTTTTACAAGTTATTATTATATGTAAAATTAAATTAAATTAGTTTCACCCCCAAATAAATTTTTTTTGAATTTTATTTTATTTATTATTATTATTTTTAACATCTTTATTGGAGTATAAGTGCTTTACAATGGTGTGTTAGTTTCTGCTGTATAACAAAGTGAATCAGCTATATGTATACATATATCCCCATATCCTCTCTCTCTTGTGTCTCCCTCCCACCCTCCCTATCCCACCCCTCTAGGTGGTCACATAGCACTGAGCTGATCTCCCTGTGTCATGCGGCTGCTTCCCACTAGCCATCTATTTTACATCTGGTAGCGTATATATGTCCATGCCTCTCTCACTTCATCCCAGCTTACCCTTCCTCCTCCCTGTGTCCTCAAGTCCATTCTCTACATCTGTATCTTTATTCCTGTCCTGTCCCTAGGTTCTTCAGAACCTTTTTTTTTCTTTTCTTTTTCTTTAAGATTCCATATATATGTGTTAGCATATGGTATTTGTTTTTCTCTTTATGACTTACTTCACTCTGTATGACAGACTCTAGGTCCATCCACCTCACTACAAAATAACTCAATTTCATTTCTTTTTATGGCTGAGTAATATTCCATTGTATATATGTGCCACATCTTCTTTATCTATTCATCTGTCGATGGACACTTAGGTTACTTCCATGTCCTGGATATTGTAAATAGAGCTGCAATGAACATTGTGGTAGATGACTCTTTTTGAATTATGGTTTTCTCAGGGTATATGCCCAGTAGTGGGATTGCTGGGTCGTATGGTAGTTCTATTTTCAGTTTTTTAAGGAACCTCCATACTATTCTCCATAGTGGCTGTATCAATTTACGTTCACACCAACAGTGCAAGAGGGTTCCCTTTTCTCCACACCCTCTCCAGCATTTATTGTTTGTAGATTTTTTGATGATGGCCATTCTGACTGGTGTGACGTGATACCTCACTGTAGTTTTGATTTGCATTTCTCTAATGATTAATGATGTTGAGCATCCTTTCATGTGTTTGTTGGCAATCTGTATATCTTCTTTGGAGAAACATCTATTTAGGTCTTCTACCCATTTTTGAATTGGTTTTTTTGTGTTTTTGATATTGAGCTGCATGAGTTGCTTGTAAATTTTGGAGATTAATCCTTTGTCAGTTGCTTCATTTGCAAAAATTTTCTCCCATTCTGAGGGTTGTCTTTTTGTCTTGTTTGTGGTTTCCTTTGCTGTGCAAAAGCTTTTAAGTTTCATTAGGTCCCATTTATTTTTGTTTTTATTTCTGTGGGTCAAAAAGGATCTTGCTGTGATTTATGTCATAGAGTGTTCTGCCTATGTTTTCCTCTAAGAGTTTTATAGTGTCTGGCCTTACATTTAGGTCTTTAATCCATTTTGAGTTTATTTTTGTGTATGATGTTAGGGAGTGTTCTAATTTCATTCTTTTACATGTAGCTGTCCAGTTTTCCCAGCACCACTTATTGAAGAGGCTGTCTTTTCTCCATTGTATAGTCTTGCCTCCTTTATCAAAGATAATGTCACCGTATGTGTGTGGGTTTATCTCTGGGCTTTCTATCCTGTTCCATTGATCTATATTTCTGTTTTTGTGCCAGTACCATACTGTCTTGATTACTGTAACTTTGTAGTATAGTTTGAAGTCCAGGAGCCTGATTCCTCCAGCTTCGTTTTTCTTCCTCAAGATTGCTCTGGGGTCTTTTTTGTTTTCATACAAATTGTGAAATTTTTTCTTCTAGTTTGATAGGGATTGCACTGAATCTGTAGATTGCTTTGGGTAGTATAGTCATTTTCACAATGTTGATTTTTCCAATCCACAAGCATGGTATATCTCTCCATCTGTTTGTATCATCTTTAATTTCTTTCATCAGTGTCTTATAGTTTTCTGCATACAGGTCTTTTGTCTCCTTAGGTAGGTTTATTCCTAGGTATTTTATTCTTTTTGTTGCAATGGTAAATGGAAGTGTTTCCTTACTTTCTCTATCAGATTTTTCATCATCAGTGTATAGGAAAGCAAGAGATTTCTGTGTATTCATTTTGTATCCTGCTACTTTACCAAATTCATTGATCAGCTCTACTAGTTTTCTGGTAGCATCTTTAGGATTCTCCATGTACAGTATCATGTCATCTGCAAACAGTGACAGTTTTACTTCCTCTTTTCCAATTTGGATTCCTTTTATTTCTTTTTCTTCTCTGATTGCTGTGGCTAAAACTTCCAAAACTATGTTGAATAATAGTGGCGAGACTGGGCAACCTTGTCTTGTTCCTGATCTTAGTGGAAATGCTTTCAGTTTTTCACCATTGAGAATGATGTTGGCTGTGGGTTTTGTCATATATAGCCTTTATTATGTTGAGGTAAGTTCCCTCTATGCCTACTTTCTGGAGGGTTTTTATCATAAATGGGTGTTGAATTTTGTTGAAAGCTTTTTCTGCATCTATTGAGATGATCATATGGTTTTTCTCCTTCAGTTTGTTAATATGGTTTATCACATTGATTGATTTGTGTATATTGAAGAATCCTTGCATTCCAGGAATAAACCCCACTTGATCATGGTGTATGAACCTTTTAATGTGCTGTTGGATTCTGTTTGCTAGTATTTGTTTAGGATTTTTGCATTTATGTTCATCAGTGATATTGGCTTGTAGCTTTCTTTTTTTGTGACATCTTTTTCTGGTTTTGGTATCAGGGTAATTGTGGCCTCGTAGAATGAGTTTGGGATTGTTCCTCCCTCTGCTATATTTTGGAAGAGTTTGAGAAGGATAGGTGTTAGCTCTTCTCTGAATGTTTGATAGAATTTGCCTGTGAAGCCATCTGGTCCTTGGGTTTTGTTTGTTGGAAGATTTTTTTTAAAATTATTTATTTATTTATTTGTTTTGTTTTTGTTTATGGCTGTGTTGGGTCTTCGTTTCTGTGCGAGGGCTTTCTCTAGTTGTGGCAAGTGGGGGCCACTCTTCATCACAGTGCGCAGGCCTCTCATTATCGCGGCCTCTCTTGTTGCAGAGCACAGGCTCCAGACTCACAGGCTCAGTAATTGTGACTCACGGGCCTAGTTGCTCCGCGGCATGCGGGATCTTCCCAGACCAGGGCTCGAACCCGTGTCCCCTGCATTCACAGGCAGATTCTCAACCACTGCGCCACCAGGGAAGCCCTGTTGGAAGATTTTTAATCACAATTTCAATTTCAGTGTTTGTGACTTGCCTGTTTATATTTTCTATTTCTTCCTGGTTCAGTCTCGGAAGGTTGTGCTTTTCTAAGAATTTGTCCATTTCTTTCAGGTTGTCCATTTTATTGGCATATAGTTGCTTGTAGTAATCTCTCATGATACTTTGTGTTTCTGCAGTGTCAGTTGATACTTCTTTTTCATTTCTAATTTTATTGATTTGAATCTTCTCCCTTTATTTCTTGATTCATCTGGCTAATGGTTTATCAATTTTGTTTATCTTCTCAAAGAACTAGCTATTAGATTTATTGATCTTTGCTATTGTTTCCTTCATTTCTTTTTCATTTATTTCTGATCTGATCTTTATGATTTCTGTCCTTCTGCTAACTTTGGGGTTTTTTTGTTCTTCCTTCTCTAATCGTTTTAGGTGTAAGGTTAGGTTGTTTATTTGAGATTTTTCTTGTTTCTTGAGGTAGGATTGTATTGCTATAAACTTCCCTCTTAGAACTGCTTTTGCTGCATCCCATAGGTTGTGGGTCATCGTGTTTTCATTGTCATTTGTTTCTAGGTATTTTTTGATTTCCTCTTTGATTTCTTCAGTGATCTCTTGGTTATTTAGTAGTGCATTGTTTAGCCTCCATGTATTTCTATTTTTTACAGATTTTTTCCTGTAATTGATATCTAGTCTCATAGCGTTGTGTTCAGAAAAGATACTTGATAGGATTTCAATTTTCTTAAATTTACCAAGGCTTGATTTGTGACCCAAGATATGATCTATCCTGGAGAATGTTCCATGAGCACTTGAGAAGAAAATGTATTCTGTTGTTTTTGGATGGAATGTCCTATAAATGTCAATTAAGTCCATCTTGTTTAATGTATCATTTAAAGCTTGTATTTCCTTATTTATTTTCATTTTGGATGATCTGTCCATGGTGAAAGTGAGGTGTTAAAGTCCCCTGCTATTATTGTGTTACTGTCGATTCCTCCTTTTATGGCTGTTAGCATTTGCCTTATGTATTGAGGTGCTCCTATGTTGGGTGCATAAATATTTACAATTGTTATATCTTCTTCTTGGATTGAACCCTTGATTATTATGTATTGTCCTTCTTTGTCTCTTGTAATAGTCTTCATTTTAAAGTCCATTTTGTCTGATATGAGAATTGCTACTCCAGCTTTCTTTTGATTTCCATTTGCGTGGAATATCTTTTTCCATCCCCTCACTTTCAGTCTGTGTGTGTCCCTAGGTATGAAGTGGGTCTCTTGTAGACAGCATATATATATGGGTCTTGTTTTTGTATCCATTCAGCCAGTCTATGTCTTTTGGTTGGAGCATTTAATCCATTTTCATTTAAGGTAGTTGTCGATATGTATGTTCCTATTTCCATTTTCTTAATTGTTTTGGGTTTGTTATTATAGGTCTTTTCCTTGTCTTGTGTTTCCTGCTTAGAGAAGTCCCTTTAGCATTCGTTGTAAAGCTGGTTTGGTGGTGGTGAATTCTCTTAGCTTTTTCTTGTCTGTAAAGGTTTTAATTTCTCTGTCAAATCTGAATGAGATCCTTGCTGGGTAGAGTAATCTTGGCTGTAGATTTTTCCCTTTCATCACTTTAAATATGTCCTGCTACTCCCTTCCTGCTTGCAGAGTTTCTGCTGAAAATCAGCTGTTAACCTTATGGGAATTCCCTTTTACGTTATTTGTTGTTTTTCCCTTTCTGTTTTTAATATTTTTTCTTTGTATTTAATTTTTGATAGTTTGATTAATATGTGTCTTGGCATGTTTCTCCTTGGATTTATCCTGGATGGGACTCTCTGTGCTTCCTTGACTTGATTGACTCTTTCCTTTCCCATATTAGGGAAGTTTTCAACTATAATCTCTTCAAATATATTCTCAGTCCCCTTTTTTTTTCTCTTCTTCTTCTGGGACCCCTATAATTTGAATGTTGGTGCATTTAATGTTGTCCCAGAGGTCTCTGAGACTGTCCTCAATTTTTTTCATTCTTTTTTCTTTATTCTGCTCTGCGGTAGTTATTTTCACTATTTTTGTCTTCCAGGTCATTTATCCGTTCTTCTGCCTCAGTTATTCTACTATTGATTCCTTCTAGAGAATTTTTAATTTCATTTATTGTGTTGTTCATCATTGTTTGTTTGCTCTTCAGTTCTTCTAGGTCCTTGTTAAACACTTCTTGAATTTTCTCCATTCTATTTCCAAGATTTTGGATCATTTTTACTATCATTACTCTGAATTCTTTTTCAGGTAGACTGCCTATTTCTTCTTCATTTGTTTAGTCTGGTGGGTTTTTACCTTTCACCCCAAATAAATTTAAAACAAAGGTAATATACTCAAAATGCCTCATCCTCTGATGATTTTACTTCACTTTGCTGTTATGTATGCTCTGGGGGTTATTTTTGCCTATTCTATTTGTGTGGTGGAAATAATACACGACAGTGTGTTCCTGCCCATCTCTACCAACTGGATGTTCAGTGATATCAGGTTGGTAGCTTGGAATTGGCCCCAGTGACAGTGATTATCCCGTGGAAATAAGCAAACTAGAGATCAGAGTTTGATTTATTGTTTTGTTTATTGTCTAAACTTAAGAAAGTAATAGAAGATATATTAACAATGCAGATTAAGTTTAAAAGTGAGTCATGTCTGTGGCTATAATATTGTCATAGCACAAAAAAGTTGAGGAAATATTCTTCCAGAATTCAAAAATTATTATCCAATTCAGCAAAAAGTCACCTTTTTCATTGGTGAATGGATGAAGTCTGGACAGGTGGCTGAGGAAAGATGAATGCCAAGCAGAGGTTGCAAGGTTGCAGAGGGTCTGTGTTCTGGCTGGGGCAGAGGCCATTGGCTGTTCTCACATCAACCTGCTGACTCCCAGCCTAAGCTGGAAATTCCAAAGGCCTCTTTTTCCTCTTTATCCCTTTAGTGCTCTGTACTGCAAAATCATAACATGGGGCACACTTGAAAGCAGAAGTGCTTAAGGGAATCTGATGTTTATCATAGAGCATATACTGAAGTGTGCATTAGGAACTGAGAAGCAATAAGCTGATAACTGACATAGCTGGGCTTTGTGGATCTTTGTGTTTAATCATCTAGGAGGAAGGAGTTCCGGGTAATGCTTGGGCTTTGGCCTGGCAAACTGATGGGCTGTCTGTGCCACAATTCTAAGTTAAGAAGGACATGGTAACTCTACCTTACTGAGAAACCACCATATGCCAAACATTGGAGGAGAAACTGTGCACACAGTCTCACTTAATCCTCCCAACAGTCTTGTCATTCACTTTGTACAGAACTTGTTGTATAAAGTTGTGGGGAAAAAAATGTGTCTGAGGTGTCCATAGAGCCTCCTCATAGTGGTATTGAATAGATGGTTCTACATATGTGTACAGATGCCATCTCCATTAGTTTTCAAAAGGGACAGTAATCCTGACATATTTATATAGGCCTGCCTTCTATAGGTGCTAAGGGCATGAAATAACATTAAGTCAGTCAAAGCATTTTCCAAGGGATATCACCCAAACTAGTGCAGATTAACTTCTTTGAGATGTTCTAAATTTAGACAGATATATCATTCAGCAGATTAGAAAAATGAGTTTGAAGGCACTTGGGTAGCGAATACAAGGAGGATGGACAGAGAGACCAAAAGGAGAACTAGAGAGATGCTGTCAGCTCCAGCGAGATCCCAGTTAGCTGAAACCATTAAGAATACCCTAAGGTATTCTTAAAGTGTACCATATATACTAATATGTATAAAATAGATAACTAATAAGAACCTGCTATATAAAAAATAAATAAGTAAAATAAAATTTAAAAATTCAAAAGAAAAAAAAAAAAGAATACCATAAGGAGACTTCAAGTGAGACTCAGGCTTCCAGCCCAGCCCAACCCATTTAGGAATTTTATAACTTTACAGCTGTAAAGACAGGATGATGTTTATCTCCTCCTCGTACTGTCTTTCTTGGCCCTCTGGGAAAGGGCTTTTACAATAAATAGTGCATATGCTTTTAGAAGTGATCCATTAAGCCAGTACCAAGGAGAACATCTTGACACTCTATTGAGTCTCAGAAAAGTGCAATACGATGGCAATGACGTGGCTCTTCAGTCAAATGTACTCAAGATGTCTTTGTCTGTGGTGGTTCAGGAGGCGGGAGGAGATGGGATCTTCCCTCCACACACATTAGTGTGAAGTGGTGGTGTGGGTTTTTGTTCTCATCCCTCTTATTCCTGAATGAGAGGACTTGCCTCTAGTGGCTGGGATCAAGTAACTCTTGCTCTTCATCTTCATGGCAAATACTTTCAGCATGTTTCATTGCCTACTTCTCCCAAAACCCACCTAGGTTTTTATCCTCAGACTTTGGTGAAATCCGACTATCTGTGTCGGACATAAAGACAGTAGAATGAAAGTGAAGTCAAGGAAGCAGCCTGGTGTCATAGAAAGAGTCCTGAATTTGGAATCAGAAGACTTGGGTTTGATTCCTGACTCTGCTACTTATTATCAGTGTAGCTAGGTGAACTTGAGTGGGCTTTCCATTTTGTTTTTTTAAATTAGTGAATTTGTTTTAATACAGTCTTTAATCCATTAGAAATCCAATGCTCTTGAAAGAAGCACAGCTAGTGTTAATTTTTGGTATATATCATTCCAGCTTTTCTCCATGCAATCTTCTGTCAAAGATTTTATAACATTAATAGGTAACATTTATTGAGCACTTAAACTGTACCTTGCGATAAGTGCTTTCCATGCATTTACCATTATATTTGTATAATTTATATAATTTTGATGATCTCTAAATGACATTTTTCTTAGGTTTTTTTCCTCGTATTTTTCTTGGTTATCTTGTAATTTTTGTAAAGTAGTAGACAATTACTTTTAAACTGTCAGTGGCTACACAAATGTGAAGGTTTATATTATCCTTTTAAAATTGAAGCACCAAGTAAGGGAGAGTTACCAGTGGGCCAGAGTAACATTTCACAATTGGAAAGAGAAATGAAAATATATAAGGCAATCTCCACTTATTTTTTGATAAAAAATCATAAGTAATATTCCTGTAGCACTTTATAGTTTAAACATTACTCTTCTTCATTTAATTCAATCTTCATAACAATTGTCTGAGGCAGGAAACATGAACTCCAATTTTCAGATGAGGAAATCAAAGCTCAGAAGAGTAACACATACAAAATAGATAAACAAAAAAGACCTACTCTATAGCACAGGGAACTATACTCAATATCTTGTAATAACCTATAATGGAAGAGAATGTAAAAAAAGAATATATATATATATATATATATGTATATATTGTATAACTAAATCACTTTACTGTACACCTGAAACTAACACATTATAAATCAACTATATTTCAATAAAAATTTTTGAAAAAGAAGAGTGACACAGCTCTAAAGTAGCAGAGACAGAGCTCCAATGCATTATGCTGCCCTGACTTTTGCTAAAATGGTCTTTTGCTACTGTGCCCAGATTCCATGTTTGCCCCTTATCAGATTGTAACCCAAAGGTTAAACTCAGAATTCTGTTTCTTGGGCTTGGTGGGGTAAGTGGAATTGTGCAGGGCATCTCTGCTTAATTTAGAATGATTTTCCAGAAGAAAGAACTATCCTAGATGTTTAAATAAAAAGAAAGGCATCCGGGAAGTGAAGCAATGTTGAGGCACAGGAGACCGAACGATTTCCCAGGCACAGGGTGCCACAGGAGTTCACTGATCCCCAAAGCAATGCCTGTGTTTGCTTTCACACTTGCACTCACATTTGATCTTCAAACAGACCCAGGGAAGAAGGCAAGGAGGAACTATTGGCTTTATTTTCTGGTTGAAGAAACCCAGAGATTAAATGACCTATCTAAGGGCAACCACTTATTAAGGGTCACAGGACGGCTTGACTTCTCAGGACCTCTCTCTCAGCCCAGTTGTCTTCTCACTGTACTGCTCTTGCTGCCTTTTGTGATTTTTTTTCATCTCCCGACACAGCCATCACCACGGTTTAAATTGGTTAAATGATCTTTGTGCCTGTGTCTGGTTTCTTCATTGATTGTCTATTGTTTGCAGGGAGGAGGACAGTGATTCCTTGGGCAGGTTCAGAGACCTTTTCCTCTTTTCCTCTCCAGACCTTTCTGGCCTTGTGTTGTCCGTTTGACTTTATTTAGTCTTTTCCCAGAATCAAGTAAAAAGTCAGATACTTGTAGGGAATGGTGGCTGCCGTTGATGGGCTAAGGTCAATCATACTTTATCTTGTCACAGTGTAATTAGGAATGCTGAACTACTTTTGTAATGAAAAACACTGCTACTAATAATTTAAAAAATGAAGACACACCCAAACCAAAACCCCAAGTGAACTGAGGAATCAGGGACTGCTAAACATTTTAGTCATGAATAATAAATGTAATATGAAAATTAACAACCTGAAATGTATCTCCTACCCAACCCCACTCATTTTTGCATACTTTCATTTATTCTAGACTTTGCTACTCAAAGTGTGGTCTTGGAATTAGCAGCAGCAGCATCACCTAGGAGCTTGTTAGCAATGCTGACCCTCAGCACCCACCCCAGTCATACTAAACCTGAGTCTGCATTTTCATAGGATCTCCAGTTGATTCCTATCATTAAAGTTTGAGAAGCACCAGTCTAGATCACTCTCATGCTCATGCTCTGAGGATATCAGTGGATTCTCACTGCCTATATACCCTTCTGTTGCATCTCTAAGACCCTACATGTCATGGACCAAATTTCCCTTTCCAACCTTACTTACCATTATGCTCTTTAACAAATTCTACCAGTCAAATTGAATTGCCTGCTGTTCCCCCAAAATTCCTGACACAATACCTTGGCTTCGTGATTGTACTCATCCAATTTGCTCTATTTGGTATGTTTTCTCTCCTTCCTGTTCATCCAGACATTTCTTGTCCTTCAGGGACACTATGCCTATAAAGCCTTTCCATATTAATTCAACCAGAATAATCTTCTCTCCCGTCTCTGTGCTCACCTTATACAACATAATATAGTTCATTGTGTACATTGTGAGGAAAGCATTCCTTAAGTCAGGGCCTGATTCGGAGTCACCGTTGTCCAAGCCCATCTCTGCCCACCTGCCAGTACTTAGTATAGTGTCTGGCATTTGGTAGGGGCTCAGAACTGATCATGGACTTGACTTGCATCTAATTCTGATAGAGCCATTTATTGCTTGAAGACCTTCACTGACATTAGCAGGGTCCATCCATCGAGTCCTGCCTCTATTATCCTGGGCCTCCAAGCAGCTCAAAGCTCAACGAGACTTCCCCCATCCTTGGGTGAAAGCACTCAGGCTGAAAATGCCTCAAATCTATCAAGATGTTAATGACCTGTGGCAGGACTCTGGCAGCAACAAAGGCACCTCTGTTGCCAGAATCCATTTATTCTGGGTGGGTGTTTTCGACAACCACTTAATTAAACACATTGCTTTTCTCTATAAATTCCTCCATGGCAACAGCCTCATCCAGATAGCTAATGGTCCTAAGTAACCTGAATTACAGGATAGTGAGGACATTTAGATACTGCAGTCACAAACATATTGGAAGTGTTTGTTTTCCCAAGACTGCTATGAGTTAAGGAGGGGTCAGGAAGAGCCAAGTGGTGAAAAAAGGTCTAATGAAGCTAAATGCCCAGCTCCATCACTTATTAGCTATGTGACCTTGGTATGTAAGTCTCTTACATCCTCTGGGCCTCAGTTTTATCATTTATAAAATGGCTATGTAAAGAGGGATATTAATTTAAGAATTAAGTTATTTAAAATATATACAATGCTTATACCAATTTTTGCCACATAGTATGTGCCACCTAAGTGTTTGCTTTTATAATGATAATAACTATTATTATTATTAATAATATTCACCCATTTATACAACCATTTATGTGTTTACTGAGCTCCTTACATAAGCCAGACTCTGCCCTAAATGATGAAAATACAGAAACAAGTAAGACAAAATTTCTGTCTTCAAGGAACTCTCAGTCTTGTGGGGAAGGAGGACATGTAAAGGAAGTCACAGCACAATATGATACTTGCTGATACACAGTCCTACAAATTATTCTGTGAGAGCTCAGAACTCAGTGTGTCTGCATTGTAGACATAGGTCAAGGGGACATCCAGGATTAAGGGAGGAAGAGAAATTTCCAAAAAAGATATTATGGGAAAGAACATCTCAGGAAGAGGGAAGAATCTGTGTAGAGTAACTGAGACAGGCTCAGGGAACCACAGACAGTTCTCTGTGGCTGGATTAGTGAGCGAGAGTCAGAGAACTAGAAAGAAGTTGGAAAGGCAGAAAGGAGCCAGAAAGGAAAGAATTTTGAACGCCAGGCTAAGGAGCATGGATCAAATTTTTTTCTTGAGTCACAAATTGGAGATCCATAAGCCATTTCCACCCTGCTAAGTATTTTTCAAAATTTGAATTTGAATGTTTTTAGTTAAGGTATGTGCTTCCAGTTTGGCAACACCTTGTCACTTCCCATTGTCTTACACTGGCCCCTCTTCATTCCCTGATGCAGTGGTGTGTGCTTGGCTCTCCCACTCATGATGGCCAGCTGTGTGCATCTCTTCCAATTCCAGGTCCAGTGACCTCACCTTGGGATCTTGAAATCAGTCATGACAGGAGAATTTATACCAATGAAATAAAATCAGGGCATCATCTTATCATTATTGTTACTTTAGAATGTGTTTACCATTTACAGCACACCACTGCCTTTATGTTTCCTTCATGACCACTATATAGGCATTTCTGTCTTGAGTTAAATAGGGTGTTGACATTATTAGAAAGGTAATAGATTCTGGAAATAATTGCCAAATAATTTAAACTTAGTCTTGATTATTTAGGGGACTGCCAATGTGTGGTTTATTAAAGAAAACAAATAAGACCTCAACCTTGATATTGAGGCTATCAACACATTTAGGTCACTACAGCTGTTATACAGACAACTATTATAGTCTCTTATGAATAAACGTGCTGCCTGATACACAAAGAGGAAATTGTCTCCACTGCATTGGGTCCCTAGGTTATCGCAAAATGCCCTGTTGTATAGACAGTAGGTTGGGTTTAGGAAGAGTAATCAATGTGAAGAGAAAAGAGCCTCTGCTCCCACTAGTATGTTCAATAGAAAGAACTACCAAGTTTAAGAATTGCTGTGGTCTCTGAAACGCTGTGCTATGTGAATTAGTAAAAATGTAATCTTCTGAGCAAGGAAAATTACCAGGGAAATTGAGAGGAAACTGTATAATGATGAAAGGGTCAATCCTTTCATCCAAGAAGACAGAGAAATCTTAAATGTGTATGCACCAAATGATAGAGCTGCAAAATTTTTGAAATGAAACTGATAGAACTGAAAGGAGAAATAGACAAATCCATGATTACAGTCGGAGACTTCAAGACCATTCTTTCAATAATCGTTATAAAAAAATGGGCAAAAATTCAGCAAGGATTTAGAAGAACTTAACAACACTGCGACCCAATCAGCATTTATAGAACACTCCACCAAGTAACAGCAGAATACATGTTCTTTTCAAACATCCACAGAACATATACCAAGATCCACCATATCTTGCACTACAAAGCAAACCTCACCAAATTTAAAAGAATTGAAATCATACAGGGTATGTTCTCTGATTACAGTGGAATCAAAAAAGAAATCAATAATAGAAAGATAACAGAAAAATATCAAATGTTTGGAAATAGAACAATATATTTCTAAATATGGGTAGATAATCTTGAGGTCAAAGAAAGAGTTTCAAAGAAATTAAAAAGTTCATTGAATGGAATGCAAATAAAGACAAAACATATCCATAGCTGTGTGGGATACAGCTAAAGCAGTCCCGAGAAAGAAATTTATAGTATTAAAGGAAAAGTGCTCAAATCAGTTAAAGAAACATCCTAAGTCAATAGTATAAGCTTCAGCTTCAAGAAATTAGAAAAAGAAGAACAAACCCAAAGCTGAAAAGGAAAGAAGTAATAAAGATAAAAGTAAAAGTTAATAAAAAACAAAAACAATAGGAAAAATTAAAGAAGCAAAAAGCTGGTTCTCTGAAAATTTCAATAAAGTTGACAAACTGCTAGCAAGGATGACCACCCAAAAAAAAAAAAAAGTCATAAATTACAAATATTAGGAATAAAACAGGGGGTATCACACAGACCTGACAAACACCAGAGAGATAATGAGGAATTATAGCCAACAACTCTACACACATAAATTTGACACCTTAGATGAAATGAACCCTTTCCTCAATACACACACCCAAAATGAAATAGATAATTTAAGTAGCCCTATAACAATTAGGAAATTAAATTTGTAGTTAAAACCTTCCCCAAAAGAAATATCTAGGCCTGGATGGTTCCACTGGAGGATTCTATTGAGCGTTTAGAGAAGAATGAACACCAATTTACATAATCTTTTCCAGAAAATAGAAGAGAAAGGAATACTTCCCAGCTCATTCTATGAAGCCAGTATTAATTGATACTAAATCCAGACAAAGACAGTACAAAAATAAAACTACAGACCAATACCCCTCATGAATATAGATTTAAAAATTCTTAACAAAACATTGGCAAATAGAATTCAACAATATAAAAAAATAATTATATACCATGACCAAGTGGGGTTTATTCCAGGGATGCAAGGCTAGTTCAATATTAGAAAATTAATCAGTGTAATCCATCATATTAACAGGCTAAAGAAGAAAAATCATATGATCAGATCAATAGATGCAGAAAAAGCATTTGACAAAATTCAACATACCCATTCATGACAAAAACCCTCAGAAAATAACAGAAAGGAACATTTTCAATTTGATAAAGGACATCTACATCAAACCTATAATTAACATCATGCTGTTGGGAAAAGACAATGTTTTCCCCCTAAAATTGGGAACAAGGCAGGTGTCCACTCTCACTACCAATATTCAACATAGCCCTGGAAGTTCTAGCCAGTGTAACAAGGCAAGAAAAGTAAATAAAATGCATACAGGTCAAACAGGAAGGAATAAAAACTGTTCCTAATTGTAGATGGCATGATAGTCTATGTAGAAAATTCCAAGGAATCTACCAAAAAGTTTCCAGAACTATTAGATGAGTTTAGCAAGTTTGCAGGATACATGATAAACATACAAAAATATTTTAGTAATAATTTTTAAAAAATCAAAAAATCAATTATATTTCTATACACTAGCATTGAGGAGGTAAAAACAAAAATATAATAACATTTATAATCACTCAAAAAAATATTTAAGTGTAAATCTAACAAAATATATATAGGACTTACACACTGAAAGCTACAAACTGCTGATGAAAGAAACAAAGATCTAAATCCCATGTTCATAGATTGGAAGAATCAATATAGTAAAGATGTCAATTTTCCACGAATTTGACATACAGATTAAACATAATTCCTTTCAATCTCAGCAAGATTTTTGTAGGTATGGACAAAACTATTCTAAAAAATTTTTTTCAGTTTGCCTGTTTTATTTTTTTATTTTATTTTATTTTTTAATATTTATTTATTTATCTATTTATGGCTGCGTTGGGTCTTCGTTGCTGCACACGGGCTTTCTCTAGTCGCGGTGCACAGGCTTCTCATTGCAGTAGCTTCTCTTGTTGTGGAGCATGGGCTCTAGGTGCGCGGGCTTCAGTAGTTGTGGCATGCAGGCTCAGTAGTTGTGGTTCGCGGTCTCTAGAGTGCAGGCTCAGTAGTTGTGGCACAAAGGCTTAGTTGCTCTGTGGCATATGGGATCTTCCCGGACCAGGGCTCGAACCCGTGTCCCCTGCATTGGCAGGTGGACTCTTAACCACTGTGCCACCAGGGAACTCACTATTCTAAAATTTTTATGGAAAGACAAAAGAATTAGAATAGTTAAAACAATTCTAAAAAAGAAGAATAAAGTGTTTCTCACTGGCAAATCCTATTTTCTACTATATAACTTCAGCCCCTGGCCAGAGCTGATAGGACAAATGGGGGGCTAATCGGTTAGCTGATGTGAGACTCAAAAAGACAACTCAGAGGAATGATTTGGGCTAACGGAATCTCTTATCTTGAGAGTCTGAACTGGGAGATTTAGGACAACAGAGGCCAGTTAGCTACGAGAGCAGATTCTGCAAATTCACGTATAGTCAGGACTAAGGAAGCAATGAGGTCATAGGCAAGGTGGAATTAAAGAGCAGCAAACACTGGCAGTAAGCACAAGGAGCACATCAGTCGAGAGGAAACAGATGAGATGCATAGAGGGATACACAGACATCCTGAGAGAGACAGCCCCTAGAGAGTAAATTTCATTCCTTGTGACTTTCTAGGTTTCCTAAATCCCAACTGTGCTATGGTTCCTGTTTGTAGATTTCTGTGGGATTCCTCAGAGTATTTTTATAACACATCTCCTCTTCTTGGACTTGCCTGATGTGGGCTGTGTCTCCTGTACCCAAGGAGATGTAACTAACACAGTACAGTAAGCAAATATCTCTCCCACTTAAAAGAATAAAACAAGGGAGGTGGCAAGATGTGAGCATTTGTTGTATCCCATCCCTCTGTTCTTCCCTCTCTGTTGCCTCCTCAAAATTAGTCCTTGTTCTCCTGCCGCTTCTTTGGCTTCTGATCAAGTGAATCCCCTAAAGTGAATTTGGGGGAGGCAGGGAGGAGAGAGCCCCTCGGGGATGGGCCTCTTGTTAGTGCCTGGTGTGCCCAGTAGCTATGCAACAGCTATTCAGTTGTTTTGTGAGAAAGAGAGAAGGATGGGGTGTGCCCAGAGTCTTCTCTTTTGTGTAGCTTTTAAAATATCCTCTTACTGATGGTACTGTGGTAGAGAGAGGCCAAATGCCTGCTGCACAGGGAAGGTAAGTGGGAGAAGCAGCTAGATGGAATGTATATGGCCTGGGCTGGGGGAGTCAGAAGCGCTGGATTCTCACCATGGCTCTGTCAGTTGTACTAGATGCACGTCACTTTATTAAGACTTGGTTCCTCCACCTGTGAAGTGCGGATAATAGCCATTTAATGTGAAAACGTTCTCAAATTGCAAAGAAATTGTGGTTATTTCAGATTTGGCTTCTGCTTAAATCTCCTTCCACTCTCCTCCTTGTTCCTTTTGCTTTGGTCATGCTGGCTTCCTTGCTGTTTCATAAAACGTGATGGATCCCATCTTGCGGACTTTGTTTTCCAGGGGGAAAATTGACCATTGTTTTTTTCTGCACTCAACTGGAGCAATATGAAATGTCATGGTAGGACTTCTCTTACTCAGGCAAAAAGTGTTCTGTGGATACAAAAGTGGATGTTTCCAGGTTCATCCTTGTCCATATTTTATGGGGACACTTTGCCCTATAGTGAGTGGTACATGTTAAAGACGTGTTGGAGAAATGAATAAATATTCCTGATGCCTTTTTAGTGTACCTCCAGAGAATCATCTGTACTTTGCAACTTGTGCTTTTCCAACACTGAGATCTTCACCATACAGCAGGAAATGAAAAGCTGATAAGAGAGTCTTCTTTCAGGACATCAAATAGATACCTAGGGTTCCTTTTCCTCAGCCCTGTGGGCAATGGGCTGGGAATCCAGACACCTGACTCTGTGGACTTGTGTTCTCATTATCCAGTCTCATCATACCCATTAACTCTTCCTTAGGTGATTTCACCTCACTTCTTAGAGAACTGTGTATTCCTTAAGAGTTGAATGCTTTTCTCAGTATTCCCAGTAGCTAAGCACAGGGCCAGGTACATGGCTGGTTGCATGGGGTAGTGTGAAAAAAATGAACCACAGGAAGTCAAGTCAGGGGATGGGAACAGGGAAGGTTTGTGGACATCGGGTTTTTATTAGAATACTGTGTTTACTTGGAGGGTCCCCTATACACATCGGAGAGGCCCAGGGAGAAATTAACCAAATGACTGAAAGAATTGCATGTGGGTTATTTAGCTAAAGGTTTTATAAGACTTCACTTAACTCAGGGGGAGGCAAATTGCTTTGCTTCAATGCCATGCATTTTTCATCTGTTTGTGTTTGAATTGCAAACCCAAACTGGATTCTCTTCAGGGCCTGGAACCCAGTGGGTGCTCAGGGAATATGTGTGGAATGAATGATTCAGTGTTTTCCTCCTGAGTTGCTGATTCCTGTCTAACCAAGAAGCTGCTTCCTCTTTCAAGGGCTGGTTATTCTAAGAGGCTACAGGGGCACAGGAAAGAAGATTGATTTGTAAATCAGGTATAAGCACTCTATTCAATATCAGGGACGATGTCTTAGTGGTGTGTGTGTGTGTGTGTGTGTGTGTGTATGCGTGCGCATGTGCATGCATGTGTGTGCATATTTGGGGGAATCATATTAGAAGAAAATATTTGGGGGAGAAAAATCATTTCCAAACCATAAACTGACTTGACACGGCCTTAAAAGAGCAACTGAGAGTATTGTTAGGAGTAGGGCTGGGGCGACTGGCAAAGCATCTGGGATGGTTTGAGTAATGGGGTGGGGGTCCTGGAAACTTGCTCAGATGGGTCCCACCTGTCATTGCTGGTTCGCTGTTGCCCTCTGCTGGCCAAACTGTTGTAGTACCAGGAAACTGCAAATCTCCTGGAGCAACTAGGTTCCCTGTTTCCACCAGGAGGTCTAGGCCCCTTCCCCATCAAACAGGGGAAATGCAGCTAGTGCTGAGGAACAGCAGTGGTAGGAGAATGTAGCAAATTCTCTGCCAGGAGAGACAGGCTCTCATCACTGTGGGGATGAATCTTATGATTCTAATTTTTTATTCCATGCTCTGTTCATTTACTAATACCTTGCTCTCTCTTTGGCTCTGTGCTGGGCACAGTGAGGGGAGCCAGATATGGCTCAGTCACTGTCTCTACACCATAGGGTCTTCCATCATGTGTGTGGGGAATGAAAGGACAAGTACAGAAAATTGTGACTAAGGCCACAACTGAAACCTTAATAAAGGCTGTGTGTATTTAAAGGAAAGAGAGATGGTATCTACTTGGGGGCGAGGGAGGTGAGGGGAAGGTGCCATTAAACAGATAGCATTTAAGCTGGGAACCTGAAGGATAGGTGATTTTTTTATTTAAAAATATCTCTTTTAATATTACCCAGCCATAAAAAAGAATGAATTCACGCCATTTGCAGCAACATGGGTGGACCTAGAGATTATTATACTAAGCAAGCAAAGACAAATATCATATGATATAACTTATATGTGAAATCTAAAAAAAATAAAAGATACAAATGAACTTATTTACAAAACAGAAATAGACTCACAGACATAGAAAACAAACTTATGGTTACCAAAGGGGATGGTGGGAAGGGGATAAATTAGGAGTTTGGGGTTAAAATACACACACTACCATATATAAAATGAATAGCCCACAGGCACCTGCTGTATGGTGCGGGGAACTATACTCAATATCTTGTGGTAACCTATGAAGGAGGAGAATGTAAAAAAAGAATATACATATTTATATATGCATATATGGCTGAATCACTTTGCTGTATACCTGAAACTAGCACAACATCGTAAATCAACTGTGTTTCAATAAAAATTTTAAAAGATATATCTCTTTTATCATAAAAGTAGAAAGTTTATCATAAAAAATTAAACTTTGGCTAATAAAAGCATGAGAGCAAATGAAAGTCACTTGAAATCCCACCACTCAGATACAATCAGTGTTAACATTTTGATCCATATATTTTGCTGTTGTTACAAAATTGGAAGCACACTGAAGGTACCATTTTGTATCCTGCTCTTTCTCACTCTTTTGGTATGAACATTTTCCCAATGTTACTTTTATTTATTTATTTTTTTTGAAAATGTACTATTTTACGGGGGAGTATTTCAATGGGTACAACTGTGGATAGGATTCTTCAAACAGCATGAGGCAAAGCATACAGGTTGCACTGCACAAGAATTGTTAACTCTTCACCAATTCATTTCAGAAATATTTTTTGGACACCTACTACCGTGGCGACACAATGCTAAGAACTGACTCTTTCTTTGTGATGTTTACAGTATAGGAGAGAAGACTGACATGAATTAGGTAATCACAGAAATAACTATAAAATTGCATCTGGGAGAAGTGCTGTGAAGGAGAGATGTGCAGTTCTATGAAAGTATATATTAGGAATAAGAGAAGTAGTCATGGAGGTCTGGGAAAGCTTTCCAGAGTAAGGAGTAATTGAGCTCAGCACTATAGGAGTTAATTAAGTAAAGAAGATCAGGAAGAACATGACCGGCAGAGGGAACAGCACGTGCAAAGTCCCTTCAGCAGGAGTGGGCGTAGTGAGTCCAAGAAACTGAAAGAAGATCAAAGAGAAGGGAGTGCAGAGGCCTGAAATGTCGTTGAAGAAACAGGTAAGGCCTGACCCTACAGAGCCTCTTAGACCAGGTGAAAATTGTCATTTCTTGTAAGAGCTATGGGGAACTGTTGAAGTGAAGCCAGGGTTGGGAGGTAAAGGACAGACAGATTTTATTTTATTTATTTATTTACTTTTGGCTGTGTTGGGTCTTCGTTGCTGCGTGCGGGCTTTCTCTAGTTGCAGAGAGCGGGGGCCACTCTTCGTTGTGGTGTGCGGGCTTCTCATTGCGGTGGCTTCTCTTGTTGTGGAGCACACAGGCTCTAGGTGTGCGGGCTCCAGTAGTTGCGGCACGTGGGCTCAGTAGTTGTGGCTCACGGGCTCTAGAACGCAGGCTCAGTAGTGTGGGCTTAGTTACTCTGCAGCATGTGGGATCTTCCTGGACCAGGGCTCAAACCCGTGTCCCCCACATTAGCAGGTGAATTCCTAACCACTGCGCCACCAGGGAAGCCCCAGATTTGTTTTTAAAAAGGTCTACCTCATAGCAGTATGGTATGAGGCTGGGAGGGAACTAAAGTATATGTAGATAAACCAGGTCCAGGTGGCTAGTGGCCCAAGCCCAATGAGAAGGGGACTCCAAGAGTCCAGGCAGAAGATGTGGGAAGACTGGATTAAGATAGTGAAAGTCGAGATGGAGAGAAGTGGATGGTTTTGAGAGCTGTCTGGGGAGTAGAATGTTTAGGACTTGGCATGTGAGGTGAGGAAATAGGATGCGTCCCGAAAGACTCCTAAGTCTCTAGTATACATAACCGGATGCAAGAAAGGTTTTCCCCCAAGATAGGAACACTGGAAGAGGTCAAAGTTTGGAGGGGACAGTCATAGATGTTTGCTTTGTTTCCCAGAGAGAACAATTTCAGGAGTGGTATTAGATCATCACATCAGCTCCTTCCAGAGATAGCTCTTACCACACTTGCACACCACACTGAAGGGTCCTCTATTTGGGGGTGAGTGGTCCCATGGAGGAAGCCAACACTATGCCTGGATTTGCTGTCTCCATACTTATTTCAGGGCCTTGAACTACTGCTTGCTAGGTGTAAAGCATTGGGCAAGTCATTTTAAGGGTCTCTGGACCTTAGCTTCTTATCTTTAAAATGAGGGTAATAGCTTTTAGTCCAAAAGATTGTTGGGAGGATTAAACAAAAGCATTGATATTCAAGAGCTTTGTGAATGTCCGTGGACTGCACAAACACAATATGTTATTGTTATTCCTACTCCTATATTTGCTCTGAATATTACCGCCAAACTTATATTAATCTTAGGAATATAAAATTCAGTGTTTTCTCCAAGAGTTCTCTGGGAAGTAAGGTGTGATTGAAGTCTAAATAAATAAATATACCACCCAGAAGCTAGAGATGCTGGCCCCAAACTATGTATAAGCCTGTGTGTTTACTTGGATTCAGACTTCTCGACCCGTAAATTATGTAGAGTCTGTGTCACAGCAGAGCACTCCGTTCCTAAAAAGAATTCTCTCTTTTTTTTTTTTTTCCTGAATCCATCCTTTACCTTTTAAAATAAAACTCATTATGGAGTGCTAACATTTTCAGTAAAACCATTAAACTAAAATCTGAGGATTTTTTAGACTAAAAACAAGTCTGGTTTATTAGGCAGCAGCTTATAACTTGCTGCTAAGTAGATACAATCTATTTAGAGAAATTTATGTAGATATCTGATAAAACATTTCAGAATCCTCGTCTCTTTCTGACTAAGACGGAGAATGTTAAACAGATTATCAAGAATTCTTTCCTTCTCTTGGTGGAGTAGAAGTTGGGTATTGCAGCATTGTTAGAGTGGATGGAGACCAGAGGACCACGATTTAAACCAGATCTCTTGACCCTGCATCACTAACACTACTACCATATTCTAGCTGAGCAACTTTCAATGTGACTTTCTTCAAAGGGTAGTGCGGAGATGTAGAGCTAATACTTGTACATGCATAATGGCCAGCATATAATAAGGCATGATCTCATCTTTCTTTCCTTCCTTCTATTTCTCCCTATTTCTTCCTCCTTCATCTCCCTTTTTCTCTCCTTCATGTCTCCTCCTGTTCCTCTTCCTATTGATTAAACTTTTAATTTTGTCCCGCCTGTCTTTAGACTACATTGAGGAATGGCATATATTGGGGTTACCCAAGGTCACTTACTCACTTAGGTCCCTGACAATGATAATAACAGCTCATTTACAAACCACCGATTGAGAATCATGTCCCTTAATCCTCTCCCCAAACTTAGGAGATGAGTACTGTCTCCATTTCACAGATAAGGAACGTAAGCTACAGACAGGCTCAATAGCCAATCTTACAGAGTTAGTTAGCTGGAAGTTTTCACCCCCATACTCTCCCAACCCAAAGGCCTCCAAAATGATTATGATTGGCACTCCTTTACCACTCAACAGATATTTATTTAGAGCAGGCTATTTGACAGGAACAGAGTAAATAGCCCCGCAGGAACAGTCACAGCCCTCATGGAACACACACACACACAGACACAGACACACACACACACACACACACACACACATAGGGATGATCCTCAGACAACACTCACGGGCATTGCCCTACCCTCTGTACTTTGGTGTCCATTCTGATTTGTCAGTGTTCATGTGGTACCAGTTACTAAACTTGTAACATATCGTTCCTTCTTACAAACTATGAGAGGTGCTGAAAATGGAAAAGGACCAGAAAGCTTTGAGAAAATGTAATAGGGGGACAAGTTTATATAGGAGTTTAAGAAATCTTCTTTGAATGAGGCATTTGAACCATGACTTGAACAATGAGTTTTCTCAGCCTGCTATGAGATGGTGCTGGGCAGAGACCAGACCATACAGGGACCTGTAGTCCATGTTATGTAACTTGGATTTGATTCTGAAATCAAAAAGATGTCATTTAATAGAGTGAACAGGGGAGGAACATCATTCCTTTTGTATCTGAAGAATAGCACTCTGGTTACTATGTGAGAATGGATGGGAGCAGGGTGCCCAGTCCTAACCTTTACATTAGATGGATTCTGTGTAGTGGGGATTCAGATATGAATCAGTCACAAATCATCCTTTTCTGTCTCTTCGGGAAGACAAAACATGTACTGAAACAGTTATACAAGTCATGCAGTGCTATATACAAAGGCTGTGGCAGACAGACAACAAAAGCGTTGAGAGTGAGAAGAATTTCAGACCATGCTCACTTTCTTTTAACCAGAAGCCATTGCTTCTGTTTCTCTCTGTTCTCTCTGTTGGAGAGATTCTTAACTCTCAGAATTTTCCATGAATACCCTGAAAGGCTCTCAAATCTGAAGCAAATCAATTCAGTAAACACTTATCCAGTGTCTGTTTTGTCTTTGGCTTGTAAGAATCTCACTTCACTTGTTTCACTGTATTTCTACCATAAGAAAGTGATAGAATGAGCTTGAAATAGTGACGGTTTGGGTGGAGGTCACTGGACCTATATTCAAGTCTCCATTTTATCTTCAGTCAGCAATGCGACCTTTGGAGATTAGCATAAACTAATGCCTAGTGAGTCATCCAGATTGAGTTAGACCAAAGATTATTTTTGGTGTGCTTTGAGGAAGATGTGCTCCGTGAAGGTTTTCTAGAGAACTGGGAAGACATGGAGGAGCATGAATCAGTTGACTGCCAACATGATACAGTCTTGCTATTCCCCTAATGGATCCTGTCAAGGCTAATCATCTCTGAGCTCTGTGGCCATAAAACCTCTCCCTGTGGACTTCCCTGGTGGTGCAGTGGTTAAGAATCCAACTGCCAATGCAGGGAACACAGGTTCGAGCCCTGGTCCGGGAAGATCCCACATGCCATGGAGCAACTAAGCCCGTGCGCCACAACTACTGAGCCTGTGTTCTAGAGCCCACGAGACACAACTACTGAGCCCGCGTGCCGCAACTACTGAAGCCCGCATGTCTAGAGCCCGTGCTCTGCAACAAAGAGTAGCCCTGCTCGCCACAACTAGAGAAAGCCCGTGCGCAGCAACCAAGACCAAACACAGCCAAAAAAACCAAAAAACAAAAAAAATCCCCAAAAAACAAAACAAAACTTTCCCTGTGATCCTCCACCTCCCTCCTCCCTTAGTCATGGGGCTGGAATGAGAGAGAAGGGATGGCATTCTTCAGCTTCTCTTTCTTCCGGGGTGATCAAACCTCATTATTTTCTGTGTCAGTAGATATGTTTCAGACAATTCCATTATTTTCAACTTGGAAAGATTATGCAAACGACTTTTCTTCTCTGTGGTGTTTTTTTACAGGATAGACCGCTGGAACAATGAGAAGCAGAGGATTTTGCTGGTCACAGACAGGACTCTCTTGATCTGCAAATATGACTTCATCATGCTCAGCTGTGTGCAGTTGCAATGGATTCCCCTGAGTGCTGTCTATCGCATCTGCCTGGGCAAGTTTTCCTTCCCTACAATGTCACTGGACAAGTGAGTATGATGTCTTAGACTCGGGAAAGTGGTGCAGTGGGTGTGGGGCAGGCAGGGGAAACAATCACCAAGTTCAGTTCAGTGCTGTAAGCTGGGAGAATCCAGGGGAGAACAGTGACACTGTAGCCGAATTCATCAAACAATCCTTGAGTTTCAACTCTACGTCAGACACCAGGGATACAATTTTAAGTACATTTGTACTTTAATATGAGTACCTGACAAGTCAGTGGTTGAATGTAAAGTGGAAAGAGCTGTGGGGACATGGAGGAAATGGTTTTAACCTAATTCCTGTGGCAGAGATCAGAGAAGCTTTCCTGTAGAAGCGCTTGAGCCAATATTTGACATGGGGTAGGAGTCAGCCGAAGAAGAACAAAAGCTTAAGAATATTGCAAGCAGAAGGAAGAGAGAGCAACCAAAGGAATGAAGGTGGGAAAAAGTTCTGTAGAGTAAACACCATACAGTACCACTCGCATCTGTGGGGTAAGTCTGAATACCCCCCTGTCTCCTCAGGGTGCTGTCACCTGCAAGACACCCAGCACTTTTAATTAAGGCAGTCTGGTTCTAGACACCTTGGTGCCTTTATTCGTGACATTTTAACCCATGGCTTCTAGCCCCAAGCAACTGACCATTTCTACCCTTCCTTGCTGTACAATGTTCCTGCAACTTTTTCTACAAAGGTAATGCCTTCCACGTAGGGTCAACCAGCTCTGAAACATTCCAGGGAGAGGTGCAGCCAAATACACCAGTGTGGCCTTATAACAGCAACCGCTGGAGGGCCTTGTTCTTGGGGTCCTGCTGCCATCCTCACCCCCAGCAGCGGTCAATTGCCTTTGGGAATTGAAATTATTCTACAAAGCTTAATGAACAGAACCCAAGATGGCTAATAAGACTTCTTGAAAGAAGACTCTTTGGGATCTTTCCTGGAAGCTTAGTGGAGGAGGGGACATCACCTCTCTCGGAGAGGTTGACAGTTACCAAGAGACCTGATGAGGTCTATAGAGGAGGGTTGCTGAACTGAGCAAATTCTTGTTATGGTCTCAGGAGGAACTGACTTTCTTCAACATTTTAAATCTAAGCCGGAGGACAGCTGCCTTCCTCTGAACCTCTGAATGTGAACTCTGCCCGTGAAACTGTGAGCTCTTTGAGGGCAGGTACCTTTTGTTGTTGTCATTCTTTAAGCACCTGGCTGAAAAATCTTTCTAAAATACTGAAAAAAGTATAGGCCGATCAAGTGATTGGGTTTCCTTACGTAAAGCATATCATATTAGAAAACTATTTCTTATTTGCTCTTTTCATGGATGCTAGAAATGATTGATTTAGTTTACTGACTTTTTGAACTGGTGGATTTTTCAATAATATAGGCACGTGGTAAACATCTATTTAAATATCGCAAAAAATTATTTACTGTCAGGATATCTCTCCTAACCCAGACTTTCAGTTTTCCAGAATTATTTTCATAGGTGATAGTTAGCAGTTTCATGTGTTTTATTCTTTTTTTTTTTGAGAAATAATCTGCAAATATATAAGAATAAAAATGTCTTTGTATGTATATATGTGGATTTACACATATTTGTAATATTGATATACACATACATCTATCACAAATTATTTTACCCAGCAGGTACACATACCATACAATGTCCTGCCTCAAGCTATTTTACCCAAAAATATACCTTGGAGACTTTATTATGTAATCATGGAAAGATTAACTTCAGTCTTTTTACTAGTGCAGAATATTCCACTTCAAGTCTAATCTGTTTATCCAGCCCCTCATTCATGGATATTTATTTTTATCTTTTCTACTACAAACAAAGCTGCTATAAATATCCTTGTCTACAGGACTTTGCGCATATGTGCAAATGTATCTGTAATGTAAATTTCTGCAAGTGGAATTATTAGGTCAAAAGTCATGTGAATTTCAACTGACAGCTACTGCCAAATTGCCTTCTAAACAGGTGATGCCAGTTCATGCTCCCTCAATGTGTGGGTATCCTTTTTCACACACTCTCACCAATATCGTGTGTTATGAAACCCTTCTTCTTTGCCAGGGAAATAAAGAAAAATGTCTTATTTTTGTTCTAATTTCCATCACTAGAATTTGAAGGAAGTTGAGGGTGTTTTTCTTAGGTTAGAAAGTAATTTTATTTCTTTTTCTGTGAACTGCTTATTTTTGATCATAGCCCATATTTTTTTCTATTGAGATATTGATTTTTCTCTCACTGATTTGTAAGAGCTCCTTATATATCAAAGAACTTGGTCCTGTTTCTACCATATATATTGCAAATATTTTTTTTCCCATTTGTCATATCTCTTTTAACTTTATAATGCTATGTTTTACTGTCTTTGAGTTTTAGGTTGTCAAATGTATCAATCTTTCAAGACTTCTGAGTTTATTTCTTTTTGAGAAAGGTTTTCTCCACACTGAAATTATAAAATATATTTCCACGTTTTCTTCTAAAGTTTTACAATTTATTTTAAAAAATAGTTAAATTTATGTTTCATCTGGAATTTACTTTAAGTTAGAAAAAAGATAAGCAATCAGCTTTATTTTTTTAACCAGATGGCAGGCTAGATTTCTCAACATCATTTATTCAATGCTCCCCTTTATCAATATATATTTTACCATGTGTATTTGTGCTTATTTCTGGATTATCCATTCATCTGTTTACTAGAGTACAAAATGGTTTTAATTATTATAACATTTTATTACATTTTAATATCTGGTAGAGTTACTCCCCTCTTATTAATTTTTTAAAAGAATTTATTTATTTATGCATATTTATTTTTCCATCAGCTTGCCTAATTAAAAAAAATCCTATTGTTAATAGGATTTTCAAATGTTAAATCAACCTTTCGGTCTAAAAATAAACACATTTATTTATGGTGTATTATCTTTTCTATACATTGTTGAATTCAGCTTACTAATGTTTTATTAAAGAGTTTTGTGTCTATGTTCATGAGAATATTAGTCTATTATTTTCATTCTTTGGAAATGTCTTTGCCAGGTATTTGTGTTATGCCGACCTCATAAAACAAGTTGGATACTGTTCCCTTCTCTTTTATTTTCTAAAAGATTTTGTGTATAATTGGTGTTATCTCTTCCTTGAATGTTTGATAGAACTTACAAAGGAAATTTTCTGGGCTTGAGATTTCTTTGTGGGATAGTTTTAGATAATAAAGTTAATTTGTTTTATAAATATTGAGTTACTCGTATTTTTTTCTTCTGTGTTAATTTTGGTAAATTATATTTTTCAAGGAATTTGTTGTTTAAGTTGTTTTATTTGAAAGCATATAGTTGTTAATATTCCATTATTATCCATTTAATGTCTTCTTTCTTGATTTTCGTGATCTGCATTCTCTCTCTTTCTTTATTTTTTCTGTTGATGAACCTATTGATTTTTTTTTTTTTTTGGTTTTAACAAGAACATGCTTTTCACTTTGCCAATTTTCATGACTGTCTAATTCTATATAGTTGATTTCTACTATTTTCTTTATTTTTTTTCTTTCTTCTACTTACTTTTTGGTTTACTTCTCTTTTTCTTTTTTTAACATCTTAATGTGGAACCTGAGGGCATTGATTTTAGGACTTTCTTTGTTTCTAACGTGAGCATTTAAATCTATAAATTTCCTTCTACACACTGCTTTCACTACATCTCACAGATTTTGGTATATTGTGTTTGTACTATCATCCAGTTAGAAAGATTTTCTAATTTTCCTTGTGATTTCTTCTTCGACCCATGGATACTTTAGAAAGTGTACTGGAAAATTTCCAAATATTTTGAGTTTTCCTAGATATTTTAACATTACTGAGTTTTAATTTAGAGAATATACTGTCTTTGACTTTAATCCTTGTAAATGTATTGAGACTTTTTTATTGACTCAGCTATATAGTACATCTTTCTGAATGTATCATGTGCATTTGAAAAGAATTTTGTGTTTAGTTTTCTATAGATATCAATTAGTTCATTGAGTTTGATAATGTTGTTTAGATTATTTATGGGTTTACTGATTTTTGTCTAATTTTTTTTTTTATGGGTTACTGAGAGGGGAATGTTAAAATCTGCTATTATTGTGGGGTTTTCTCTTGTCTCTTTAATTTTATTATTTTTTGCTTCATGTATTTTGAGAGTCTATGTTAGATGCACACACATTCTTGATTAGTATGTTGTTTTGATGAATTGAGCCTTTTTTCATTATGAAGTGTTACTTTTTATCTCTGGCAATACTCTGTCTAGAAGTCTATTTTGTATCTCATATTATTATAGCCACTCTATCATTTTTATACTTATTTTTGCATAGTATATATTTTTTCATCCATTTACTATCTCTCTTTGTATTCAAAGTGCATTTCTTGTAGAGATTAATAATTGGGTCATACTTTTAATCTGTTCTGATCATCTCTGCCTTTTAATTAGAGTGTTTAGTTCCCTTTGTAATTTAGTAATTTTGATATGATTGAAGTTAAGGATACCTATTACTTGTTTTCTCTTTCCCCCTTCTATTTTTTATTTCTTTGTACTTTTTTCAACCTTCTTTGTAAGTATATAAATATTCTTCATAATTATATGTATAATTACATATATATAATTCTCCATAATTATATATTGGGTTGGCCAGAAAGTTCGTTTGGGTTTTTCCATAAGATCTTACAGAAAAACCTGAACGAACTTTTTGGCTAACCCAATACAATATATATAAGCTTTTTAGCTATAACATTTTACATAATTTTGTAGTTGCTTTAGGCAGATTTTTCCAACTTCAGCACTATTTACACTTTGATCAGGGTCATTCTTTGGCGTGGGAATCTGTTCTGAGCACTGTTGGATGTTTAACAGCAACACTGGCCTCTACCCACTGGGTGCTAATAGCACCGTGCCTCTGTGTTATGACAATCAAAAATATCCCCAGACATTGCGAAACGTGCCCTGGGGGTAAAATCACTCTGAATTGAGAACCACTGTTCTAGAAATTATAATATAAATACTTTTCACCATGCACTTATAGTTAATAATATAACACTACACTTAATATTATAGCACTACACTTAAAACATAGAAACCTTGTAAATACATTTTTCTAAGAATGTAAATGTTGGAAATGGCATGATAAAGTCAGTGTAGTCACAGGAGGAAACAAGAATGAGACTTTGAAGGAAGAAGTTTATTATACTTACAAGTCCCAGAAGGGGAGTCACCATATGCCATGTAGGGCCATAAGGGAAGACACAGTGTCTATCAAGAGGCAGAGGGGCAGGAGCTGGGGGACAACTTAGGCCATGATCTTTATTAGAGTTTCCACAGGAAAGGCAAGGCAGGGCAGGGTAAACAGTTTATGATTGGCCAGTATGAATAATTTTGATGGACTTTAAACTGCAGGTGGTTCCTGGTTGCCTGGTACCTGGTCCTTGGCTAAGGCAAAAGAATATTGCCTTATGGGAAGTATGGGCCAGATAGAGGAGGTATGCCTCTGGATTGTTTAATTTGCATATCAAAGTCCATGCATTGGGACTTTTGCTATCTCTAAGAGTTGGCTGCCCCTAAGAGAGGAAGTCTCTTCCCTGCCAGAACATTATAATACACAGAAAATTAAAATGTATGTATACAATATACATATAGCTCCATTTACATCCCCTCCTCACTGCCTTTTACATTGCACTTGTCATGCATATTACTTTCATGTGCATTTTAAACCCCACAAGATAACATTATAAATTTTGCTTTAAGAAATCATATGTATTTCAAAGAAATTAGAAAATAAAGTTATCTTTTATATGCACATGTTTTCATTTCTGATGCTCTTCGTTTGTTCCAGAAGATTCAAGTTTCTCTTTGAGGTCATATTCCTTACACATGAAAAATTACTTTTTAGCATTCCTTGTAGTGTAATCTACTATGATAAAATTTCTTATTTTTTATTTTGGGAGAGGTCTTTAGCCTTTATTCTTAAAGAATATTTTCTCTAGTTAGAGAATTCTGAATTGACATTTTTTTCTTTCAGCATTCGCAAGATGTTGTTCCACTGTTTTCTGGCCTCCATAATTTCTGAAGAGAAGTCCACAGTCTTTTGAACTGCTATTCCTCTGTGTATTCTCTAGCTGCTTTCAAATGTTACCTTTATCTTAGTTCTCAGAAGGTTGACTAAAATGTGCCTACTCCCTTGAGTTCTGCTATTAATTTCTAGTTTTAATATTACACTGTGTTTAGAAAATGTCTTCTATACTATTTCTACTCCTTGGGATTTACTGAATATTTTTTACATTTCAATTGTTAATTTATATCAACATTTCATAAATACTTGAATGTGCAGTCTCTGCTTTCTTTGTATAGAATTCGATAAGTGGTACTTAGATCCATTATCATTATGTTCTTTGTGTCTTGTTTGTCTTTGCCTATTATTCACTAATTAAGTTTTTTTCGCTACTTGATCCCTCATAGACTGAGAGAGGAGAATTAAATTTTCCTTAACTACTATGCTTTTTTTTTTTTTTTACTTTGTGACTTAACATTATGAATGTTTGTATTGTCTTGTTTGATGTAGGAACATTTATAGATGTTGAATCCTTATTTTAGATTATAATCTTTTTCATTATAAAGTTTATCTCCTTTAATGTCTTCCTTGTTTTTGGTCTTGTCTGCTGAATATTGCAAACCTTATGTCCTTTTTATTTGAATTTTCTTCGTATATTTCTGCCTGTTTTTTACTGTAAACTTTTGGGGTTTCTTTATTTTTTGATGTGTTCTTGTATGCAGCATATGATTGAATTTTACTTTGTGATCCAACCTGAGGGTCTTTTCTTTTAATTGGTAAGATTAACCTATTTATACATATTAATATGACAGTTACAGTCTTAGTTCTGCCATCTTGATTTTTGTATTATTGCATTTTTCTAAATATATTACCGTATTTTCTATATTTCCTTTGTTTTCCATTGAGCGTATTTTTCTTTAAGCAAGAAAGTTTAGAGTCTTTTTCTACTAGTGACTATAAGTGTAATTTATAGTAATCTTAATTCTATCTTTTTTGAATATTATCTATTTACTTCCTAAGATAAACTCATTTACATTAACAACCCACTTTTTCATCTTTATCATTCATTTTTTAAAGTTGCTTATAATTATTGTTATTAGTTATATCATGGTTATTTATTTAAAGAATATGCTTCCACTTGATACACCGTCTTCAGCAGTGTATATTAAAGCTCCATTGTGAAACATAAGAAATCTACATATTCATACTATTCCCACATTCTCTCATCCTTCACCTCCCTTCTTTCATTAGTTTTACCAGACAAATTTCATTTTTTATGGCTTGTTTTATTTGATTTCCCATGAGGCACCTAGTTATTACCATAGAGAGTTGGTGTAATTCTGGGCCTCCTAATTAACTTGTGTGGCTTTATTCAGATTTTCATCCTGGGGTTAGAGTAAGAAAGCCTGTCCCAGCAGCTAGCATGCTGTTAAAAATTAAAATGCTTACTCTGGGCCCCCCAGGTGTAGGAACATAGTGTGATGAAGGGGTGGTTTTTAAAGTTCTGCTCAGTTTTTTTTTTTAGCAAACCTCCATAGTAGAGTTCTGGACTGGGGATAGAGTCTTGGATTTCAGTCCTAATTTTACAACTGTTAACTTTGTTTCCTCATCTTTCAAAAGGTCATTCATACTGTCATTCTGTTTCATTAATAGTCTTATTGTACAGCTCTAATGAGATAATTTGGAAGAACTTTGTAATATGCCTTATAGATATCAGGTGTTAACAAGTTCTGATTCTCTCCCAGATAAAAGCTTTTGTTAACATGGAACTAAGTAGATTAATTTGATTTTTATCTTTATTTCCAAGTCAGTTAGCCCTTCTTGGTTGGGCATTAAGTCACCATTATAAGTCAGAGTTCAGGCAGCAGCAGGCAGGGAAAGGAGGAAGAGACAAGGGAAAATCACCTGCTAAATAATCATAAACTGAATCCAGAGGAAAGCCTGAATAGAGTGAGCAAATTCCCTTGTTATAAGAAAATGCAGTGACTTAACATTAGCACCTGCTGGCTGCAGAAGGTAATGCTGACACTGTTTACCAAGAGCTCTTACCACCCTCGTGCCATTTGACCTTCAACAGCAAGAATAAATAGCATGGACTAACTACATTTTAGAGATGAGAGAAGTGAGACCGAGAGGGGTCCAGGGATTCATGCACCATCAGCTATTTAGTATTAGAGTTGGGCTTCAAAATCAATTCATCTAACTTCCTGTCCAGTGTTCTTTTCTTTTAATAAATAATATTTTATTTACTTTTCTTCTCCCTCCCCTCCCCTCTCCTCCCCTCCCCTCCTTGTCCCTTCCTTTCCCTTCCATCCCCTCTTTCTCTCTCTATGATCTTGCTTCTGTTTTTTCATCCTCTGTCCTCTCCTTTCCTCCTCTCTGTCCCTCTGGGTGAAGATAATCTCTCCTGTTAATGTAGCTTCTGCTTCTCTTAAGAAGCTGTGAAGAGGACTATTGGAACTTAGCAGAACATGTGCCAGTGTATCCCACGTATTGGCACTTACAAAACAGAGTTGTTCTGTTTTATTCACTGTTTTTCCTTTGGCTTAATATGAAGTGAGAGTGTGATGGGAAGAGACAACTACAGGCTATGGATCATTTATCTGTGAGATGAAGGAAGATTCGCTTTGGATTGGAACATTCACCAGACACAAAACCAGGAAATGGTAAAAGGTCTGGTTTATCTTACAGAGTAACTAGCTTAACTAGTTGCTAGTACACAGCCTTTGTTATTGTTCCTTATCTGAGATGAGAACCCTATATCTTATTTCTATCATAATTGGATTCATGCCCAGATTTTAATTAAAATTTAATTTTCATAATCCTGTTGTGTCTATAACCTCCCAGAAAAGTGGAGGAGGGAGAGGAAGACTCTGTTTCTTTGAGATTAACCATTAGGTTAAAGCTATAACCAATTTTAACCACAGCAATTTTCTTACTGCTTGAATTTGGACAATTCATTTTAATTCCTGGGCTCTCAATTTCCGATCTATAAAATGTCAATAATAAAAATCCCTGTCAGGCCTAACTCATAGGTCATTATAGATTTAAATAATTCATATAACAGTGTTTTGTAAGTTGTAAGGTGTTAAAATAATTGGTACTTAAAGAGTTCTAAAAATCCGTATTTACTTGCTAACTCTCCCATTTTTAAAAATATGCCCACAAGAGATAATGATGAGGAAACTGAGTGGTCAAGTGACTTGTATGTAATCAAACAGATACATGATGGTGGGTTCTGGAACATGAGATCCTCTGATTTCAAATCCTCCCTTTGTCATGCACCTAGTTCCTACTGGTCCTCAAATGCATTGTAATTTTTGAGGATAAATGGGCCCCATTTCATGACCTCTGTTCCTATCTGAAGCCTGTAATCAGGAGGTAGAGTATAGCTAGTTTAGAGCTTAGAGAGCAGCTTCTGAAGTCAGGCTGCCTGGGAGCCAATCCTAGATCTGCTTCTGGGTGACCTAGAGCAAGTCACACAACAATCTGTGCCTCAGTCTCTTCACTTGGAAACTGGAGAGGGTAATAGTATCTATCTCAGTCCATGTTGAGGATTAAATGAGATAATACATATAAAATATTTAGAAAAATATCTGGTATGTAATAAACACTTGAAGGATGTAAGCTTCTATAATAGGTTTGGGAGAAAGACACTGATTGAGGATTCAGGGATCTGAGTCCTGATCTACTTTCTTAATCAGGAAAGTCTCCTCCCCTGGCTGAATTTCAGTTTCCTCACTTATAAAATCTCTGAATTTTTTTTTGAAGTATAATGTCTGGGATGGCCTCCTCTTTCATGCCTTCCTCCTGCTGATACTAAGTCAACAGGGGGCAACTCCTAGCATTTACAATGTTGTGTTAGTTTCAGGTGTACAGCAAAGTGATTCAGTCATTCATATATATATATATATATATATATATATATATATATATATATATATATATGCATACATGTACACACACACATATATATTCTTTTTCAGATTCTTTTCCCTTATAGGTTATTACAAAATACTGAATATAGTTCCCTGTGCTATACAGTAGGTCCTTGTTGCTTACCTTTTTATACATAGTAGTGTGTATATGTTAATCCCAAATTCCCAATTTATCCCTAAATCTCTAAAAAATTTTTTCCTTTTTTAATTTTTTTTTTTGGTCTTGAAATCCTATGCTTTTGTGGTACTCTATTTATATAGCAATTTTCCCAAGTCATTCATCTTAGAGGGCTGAATGATTTTACCTAATCAATTACTCCTGTGAAAAATGTCTAAGGTTTTCTGCTGGAAAATATTGTTGCTGTCACATTGATATGCCAACAAAAGCTGAGTGGGAAGGTCAGGCCTAGAAATTCCTTCCTGCAAGAGTAGGCATTACACATTTATCTCTCCATGACGTTTAAAGTTTGCATTCTGCCAAATATAAGGGATAGCAATGCTGCAGGAGGGAGGCTCGGAAATTGCTTGAGGTGGTCACCCCTCATCCTGTCTGTCTGTAGAGACGCTGGTGAAAGCAGGGGCTAGGAGCTGCCCCTGTTGACTTAGTATCAGCAGGAGGAAGGCATGAGAGAGGAGGGCATCCCAGACATTAACCCATCACCTCAACCTTGCTCCCTGAGATCCAAAGGCCAACGAGCTGCTCCGTGCCCCCAGAGTTCTAATTTGGCATATGTTTGTCAGATGAGAGCTTCAAAGGGCCTCTCCTCTGCTCTGGGTGAAACCAGCTCATGGCCCAGGCTGATTCTGCTGGCTTCGCGTCTGTCAGTGCGTCCTAATCACTGTTATAAAGTGTGGTTCTGCGGAACGCCTTGTAAAATATTTTCCTATTGCTCCAGCCACATCTCCTGTCTAGACAATCTAATTATGAGCGTGGAGCAAACAGCTGAAGTGTTTGCCGCCCCCAAGGGTTGCCTAACTCCAGGAGTGGCGGTGGAAGGAGAGGGGATAGGGTGTGGATAGCATTGGTTACTTCTTGTTGACCAGAAAATTGAGTGTTCCAAAGGAATCCAACTAACTTTTAATTAAAAAGAAATGATCTGGTGGAAGCTGGCATTTTGTTGTTTTTCCACACTCACTGGAAGATTAAAGGTAGCGATTCATTTCCCTCCAATCACATCTTTTTCTTGGCTTCAAAGGTGGTTTGTGGTCTCTTTGCTTAAAAAAAAAAAAAAAAAAGCCACTGACTTAGTCATCTGCCCTCCCAGCAGCATTCTGAAAATAAAAAGCGGCTCCCTAAATGTATGTTCTTTCAAAGTAGTAACTCGATTACATTCACTGAGTCCTTCCTGAGCTCTGGCCACGTGGCAGGCATGATGATGACAAGGTAATGAGACCTGGATTCTGTCCCCAGGATATTTACGGTCTCATGGGAAGACAGACACATATGAGCTAATGCTTTAACCAGGCTTTGATTACTGCTTCAGTGGAAAGCCAACAGTGCCATGGGCACAGGAGAGGGAGAGAGAATTTCTCCTGGGAGATATGGGAAGGTCTTAGGGAGGAGGTGGAATCTGAGCAGGTCTTTATAGGATGAGCGGAATTTGGGCAGAGAGACAGTGAGGAGTAGTTCAGGCATAAGCAGACAAATGCCCAACTAGTGTGATCATGCCAGCTCTCCTGTGGGGTTGGGTCTCAGCTGTTGAGAAGGCATGGTGGAAGTTTTTGAATGGTTTTGGATAATTATATGAGGTGTTTATTTTTATTTTTTAAAATTTTTATTGGAGTATAGTTGATTTACAATGTTGTGTTAGTTTCAGGTGTACAGCAAAATGAATCAGTTATACATATACATATATCCACTCTTTTTTTTTTTTTTTTAGATTCTTTTCCCATATAGGCCATTCCGGAGTAGTGGGTGGAGTTCCCTCTGCTATACAGCATGTTCTTATTAGTTATCTATTTTATGTTTAGTAGTGTGTATATTGTCAGTCCCAATCTGCCAATTTATGCCTCCCCCCCATCCCCTGGTAACCATAGTTTTGTTTTCTACATCTGTGACTCTACTTCTGTTTTGTAAATATGTTCATTTGTACCTTTTTTTTAGATTCCACATATAAGCAATATCATATGATATTTGTAATATGAAGTGTTTAGGTTTTAATCATCTTAGAATCTGAGACGTTGAAGGTTTTAGGGGAGGAGCTAAAACAATTGGCATTTTTCTTTGGAAAGATAAGGGGGGCAGCAATATAAGAAATGGTTTGGAGGAAACAGATGCTAGAGAAAGGCACAGGCTAAGGGAGAGATTCTCATATTCTCTGAGGGTAGAGTTGGGAAATTATAATAATCTGAACTGGGTCAGTGGATGAGAAAAGGAGACCATGGATATGAGAAGACTTGGCTGCAGTAGAAGCTCTGGCATGTCATGACCGAATCGGGTATTCTTTGTATGGGAGGGGGAGTGGGGGAAGGAGCTGTGAGCCTACAAGTGGAAGATGCTCATCATGCTTATTATTTGGGGGCCTGCTTGGCTAGGGGAAAAGTCGATGGTTGGAATAAACTATTCATGCCACTGACATTTACCGAGCATTTGCCATTACCAGATGCTGGGCTGGGCACTGTGATGCCATTGTGCTAAAGAGAGAGTTTCTGCCCTCACGGAGTTCACAGTCAAGGGGACAGTCAAATTATCATACCAATAAGTATAAAATTACAACACTGAAAGTGCTTTGAAGAAGAGCTACATGCGGTATGTGAATTATAGATTGCTAAGTAACTACTTACTTCAAAACTTGGTAGCATAAAATAAAAATCATTTATTATTTCTCTGTTTCTGGGTCAGGACTGTGGGTGTGGCTTAGCTGAGTCTGGTGGTTCAGGTCACTGGGGCCGTGACATCTCAAGCTCACTCGTGTGGTTGTCAGCAGGCTCAAATCCTTGATGGCCAGAGAGATCGGTTCCTGCTGTGTGAGACTTTCTCTAAGACTACTGACAACATGGCTGCTGGCCTCCCTCACAGGGAACAAGGGAGGGAGTGAGAGGGAAAGAGAGAGATTAAGCAAGACAGAAGCCACAGTCTTTAGGTAACCTAATCCTGGAAGGGACAGCTTATCACCTCCGCCATGTTCTATTCACTGGAGGCAAGTCGCTAAATCCAGCTTACGCTCAAGGGGTGGATGCCACACGAGGCCATGCATGTCAGGAGGTAGACACTGGAGGCTGTGGGACAGGTAGCCTACTGCATGAGGGCGATCAGAGCATTTATTACAGGATTTAGACCTAAATCGGAGGGTGAAGATGAAGGAAGATTTCTCTGAAGAAAGGCTTCTGGAACTCGGACTGAAAGAATGAGTAGGTGTTGGCAAGGTGAAGGGAGTTATGGAGAGTGGTTCAGGGAGAGAGAAGAGTTTGTATAAAGGAGGGAGAGAGGCTGGCACCTCTGAGGAACTAAAAACAGGCCAACATGAGGGCCCAAGGGACACCGATGTGGAGATGAGTTTTATATTTAGATGTTGATGAGCTATGGCTTTTGGAAGAATTAGAGTAATTCAGCTTGTATCTGTCACTTGCATTGGCATTCCCTAGAGGGAAGGGGTTCACAGGTAAAAGTAGTTTGAAAGCCCTTGCTCTAAACTGTAGGACCGTTTCTGGAACCGCTGGAAAATGGGTCTGATTCAGTGTATAAAATGAATCAAATTGCCCACTTATCTCTTAGGATAATTACTTATTGTGTAATGCGATAATGTTCATAAATCACCCTGGGCTTCTTGGGGAAAGGTATATAAACACAAGGCTTTATCAGTGATGATGGAAACAGATTTGGAGGATTAAAATCAGATGTGCACCTTGATGCTATGGCCTTCTACTCCCAACTAAGAGACCTGGGAAGTTCATGTGAGTTCTTGAGGAGGGTTTCACGTTAAGAAATCGAGACAGCAAGGTGTTGGGAGGTGGTTGGAATGGGTGTAGGTGTGGAGAGGCAGGGTGGGGGCTGAGGAGGTCTGTCTTTTTAGCTATTCACTCTGTTATTGAAGGGCACTAGCTTTCGTCAATCCAAGTCAAATGAATGTGACTACTTAGAAATGCACCATGGAGATTCTGCTGGGCTGGGAATAAGAAAATCTGAATTTTTATCTCTATTGTGTCTTCAGTGTTCTGTGTGTCCTTGAAAGAAAGTTGTTTCCCCTCTCAGAGACTTGCTCTACCCCCATGTAACATGAAAGGGATGAAACTAGACAATCTTTAAGGTCTCTGCCATCTTGTGGACCAATGATTTTATAACCTTCTTTCCACCATTGCTCTTGTGAAATGAGAACAATAAGAACTCCTTGTCAGCAGTCAAGGAATATTGTGACCAATGACAGTTTTTGTTTTGGGAAAGTGTTTAACATTGGTGGCAGAACTTGAACTTTTGTGCATTCATTCTACAGACCCCAGGGAAAGATGGAACCAGTGGAGAGAATATAGGCTAGAGTTGGTGTTTGATACATTTTTTTTTTTCCAGCTTCAACTGACACATTCTTCTTCTTTCTCCTCTTTTTTACCCCTCTGCTCTTCTCTTAGTCCAAACTCCCTGGACCCCGCCATATAGTTCATATTTTGGGGTTAAGAATATCCACCATATAGAGCTGTGAGGATTAAATGAGAACACTTGAGAAGTGCCAAGTTGATGACTGTTATAGGTGCTCCAAACACATTAGTTTCCTTTTGCTTTCCAATATGCTCTGCTTTTTTTTTTTTTTTTTTTAATTAGGAAGGTGGCACTCGACAAGTATCCTTTAAAGTATTGCAAAATGCTAATAGAGAGCCACTCCCTGAAAATTTACTGAGTCACTGATGGGGCAGTTAGGACTACAGGTCTGTGCTGTAAGTTTCACAGGAAAGAAATGTTAATTATTCACTCAACTCAAGGCCTGTTACTCTGCAACAAAATAATGGAGAGCTGGAGCCTGTTTTCTGATGGAAGTAGGAACTTGATGAGTTGGTTTGAGAAAGGCTAAGCCCTGTTAATGGGAGATGGGGTCTATTTCTGGGAGCAGGGAAAGTACATGTTAAAATGCTCCTCGGAACAAGATGGTAGCTCCCAGTTTAGACCAAGCAGGAGGCATGTATAAGAAGGGATGACTCTACAGGTATGCATGGAGAAGTGGCCTTAAACCCAATACATGACCACCTGAAACAACTAGGGTTATATTTTTTTTTTACCATTTGGTGATGCGGCAGCAGGCAGAGGAAGCTGGTTCCAGCGTAAAACCTGACTTATAGTGAAGAACATTAAGTAATTAATAATCTTTGACTTTTTAGTTAAAAAGTTGTTTCAGCTACTTCATATAGTTACAGTCTTTGTGTGTTGCCCTTGCATTTCTTTCTCCTTCACAGTAAACTGGATATTGCTGCATCTAGATTCTGGAAACAAGCTTTAATTGTAATAGTTTTAATGTGATGATTTGACAAATGGAAGACAGTGCCTAGTAGTCTCTGTAGGGAAAGAAAGATGAATTATATATTGGTCTTGCCCTCAAATAGTCTGAGCTGTAATTGGGAACAGGGAGAGTAAATATATAGAAAACTAATTTTCACAGAACAACACATAACATGACAAACCCTAAGTGAAAGCCAGAAGCAATGTATTATGGGAACAATGATGAGGCAATTATTTCTTTTTAAGGTTGGGAATTTTTGCTAAAGAGACAGACTGATGAATTTTGCTAGAGAACAGTAAGGTGCCTCATAGACTAGGGGAAGAGAATTATCAAGAGGTGATGATACAAAAGTATAAAACATTGCTTCAGAAGCCATGACTAGCCTCCTGGGTGGCTGGAGAGTAGGGAGAGTGGTGGGAGAGAGGAGGGGGAGAGGAAAACCTGTTCACGGAGAATGGCAAATGGCAGCATAAGGAGGTTGTATATATTTTGATTGGCTAGTGCAAGTCATAAAGGTTTCATTGCAGAGAGGTTTTCTACCTCTCTTGTGTCCCTACAGCCTATAGTACATTAGTATGTGGCAGGCACAACACTGTGTACTCAGTGACTGGTGAGTACCTGACCACACCAGATAGTGGTGTGTGGGATGGATTGGAGCACTGAGAAAAATATGATCGGATCTTTGATTCAGTCCTGGTGAGAGGTGTTGGATGCTTGACCTAGGCGTAGAAAGGAGAAGTCATAAATGAGAATCTGAGTATCATTCTCTTGCGGGCAACACTGATGAATGGCCTCAGACTCCAATGGAGCAAAGTCATTGAGATTTGCTTGGATGACGATGAAATCTGGAAACAGAATTGCCTTGGGGTTTATGGACCTACCATCTTCAGAAAGTATCAAGTTACATGACATACTGCGATGAACTGGGCAACAGGCAAGGATTTTGTCACACATGCTCTTGACTTTGCCTTTGGAAATCTGTGCCAAGAATGCCCTGGACTTGATCTTGGGTGCGGTGCTGTCCACTCACTCATAATGCCCTGGGAGGCGTGTTGACAAGGATGGGTGGATGGTGGGGTTTTGCTGAGCTATTTCGTGGCAAACCTCTGAGAGGAGGCGTTCCCCAAATGCCACAATACTGTTATTTTTGAGTAATGGACTGAACCCAGGTGCCTGATTGGACAGGGCCATTCTTCTAGATAAATATTTGGTTGCCAGGAGGTTATATTTAAATGAGAAATACCTCCTTAGGAAGTTATTGCCTAGCAATTCCTGCAGAGGGCAGGATCCCACCCCTGCTAGGAAATGTTTGAGAACCACCCTAAAATGTTTTCTGTACTCACTATACACTTAGTGTGAGGGCATCCACTTTGAGGTTCCCTGAACTCTGTTGCTCTGAATTACAAGAAAACCCAGCAGTGTTTGAGACATTGCATTTCTCTGGGGGAAATGCTTCTGGTCTTCAGTGTCATAATGGCAGGACTCTGAAGAACAAATGGAATCCGTTAGGGATCTGGCTTTAAAGAGAGAAATCAGTTCTCTGAAAAAGAGCCTGGTTCCTTCTGGAATCCAATCACAGAGTCTGGGGAGCTAAGGAATCTGGATCTTTCAGACGTAAGTCTCTCTTGCCTTTGCTCTTGCCCTTTGTAATCAATGTTTGAATGTTGGTTTTTCAGGCCCCACCAATTTAGCTTTTCTGGTCTCTCTATGGAGAGAATCCTTTTAGTTTATGTATTTTCTTTCCATTTTCACTGAATGAGACTATTAGGACTCAGCAATTAAATCTTATAACTTTTTTGGGAATCATCTGTCCTTAGAAATTCCCCAGTTAACATCCTCATTTTTTTCTTTTAAGGACTCAAAACAAAACACAAAGCAAAAAACAAGGCATAAGCAAAAACACAAGTAAAAAGATGATCACTCCAGTGTTCTGGATCAAAGTTCGTTTTTTGGGTCCTCCTATCAAGATCCATCTTAAACACATATTCTCCATGACAACATGTGGCATCAAGGTCACAAGCTGTGACTCTCCCCATGATTTTGTGAATCATCACTTAATCACTAGTGATGTATTATTTATTATTATTATTTTATTTTTAAAATATATTATTTTTGTTTTTAACACTTTGGATGCCTTTCATTAGGGGATCCACTGACATAGATCACGTCAGAAAGAAGAAACCTTACCCATGTGTACCAGCTAAAATACAAGCGAGAAGAGGCTAGTTTAACAGATGGGGCTGAGCCCCCGGGCTATGTAGGGTCTGTTTTGGTGAGAATCCATTTGGAGGAATGACATGGGGACTGGGGGACACTTGGCAGAGTCAAAGTTCAAGATTTGTTTCTTCTGATTTATTGCAGAAAAAACTACTATTTATGATGTGTTTAAATTCTTTCAATGTGCTATTATTATAATTCAGTAAATGAGAATGAGTGATAAGAAATATAGGTTTTTGGAGTTGGAAAGGAATTTAGAGTATCTGGGTCAATCTTTCTCATTTTATAGATGTAAAGTGTGGTCTTAGGGGACTGTGGTCCAGACTCCCAATGGCAAAGCCGAGAGTAGAGCTTAAAGATGGAGAAACAACCAAGGAGGTTGTTCATTGACTTAAGTCTGTAAATTCCAGCATTTTAGGTTTTCTTCTCCTTATGTCATCAGAAAACAAGGAATCTGCTTTTTAGAAACATCTAGAGAATGACGCATTGGCCAGGTAGATAGAAGATGTAGAATAAGAGTTTCGACTTTCCATAAATGAGCTCCCTGACATTACACTTGAATATCTTCTCTCTTCTCTGGACTATTTTTTAAACATCTGTAGAGCGATGAGAGCAGTCTGTGATCTTCCAGGTGTCTTTCGAAACCAAAATTCTATAATATGAAACTGTTATTGCTCTTAAAAATAATAATGAATGATATACTAAGGTGAAAAAAAAGGTCCAGGTGGTTTTATAGAAATTATACTACATGGAAGTAGTTTTAAATTTGACCTGATCCCAACATTTAATCCCTTGTGCCTTTGTCAATTGTCATTGCTGGGAAGAGTCTTTCAAAAAAGGTTTCCCCTCATTGCTTCTTAGAATTTTCAAATAACCATCTCTTTAAATCCTAATTTTCTTAAAATCTATGCAGTTTCCCTGGGCAGTTGCTGGGTGGCAGCAGAAGTGCTGAAGTGGTGACCTATGTAAAAAGCAGAATGGCAAAATCATTCTGAGGCTCATTGAGCACCGAGTGTATGCCCTAGTCTGCATAGCAAGTGAGTGATACAGCTGGAAGGGCTAGTAGGGCTGGGATTGGCAGGTAAAGGAAGAAGCTTTCCTTTCCCATTGTTTGTCACTGGTCCTTTGAAAAAGGTGGTAAATAATTATGGTAGCCACTACAATTTACTGAACAGCTGCCGTGGACCAGGCACTGCCGTAGGCTCTTTAGATATGTCATTGTAAATTCATATATCACCATTAGCAAGGTGTTATTATCTCCATTTTACAGGTGAGAAAACTGAAGAAAAGAAAAATTATCTGAACCATGCTGAAGGTCACAAAGCCAGCCAGCACTTTACCTGGGATGAAACACAGATCCCTATGACACCAAAACCTAGACTTTTCCTACCATGGGAGTGCTGAAAAAAATAAAGCCAACAACAGAAATCTCATCTCTGTTTTTGAGGTGAGTGAATCAATGGGTCAGGCAAAATTTTGGCTAGAGAGAGAATAGTAATGTCTGTTCCCAGCATATTAGTGTCCTGGAATCTGCAAGACACCTTGCACACTCATTATTTGATTTGATTCTCCTCTCTCTCACACACACATGCATGTGCGATCTCATAATAAATGCAGGAGGGTTGGTTAATTTTGAATTGTATAAGTGAATAAACTGAGACTCACTTGAAGGTGAAGTCATCTTGGCAAAGCCCTCAATAAATAGTGCAGTGCTGGGTCTCCTGATCCCTAGGCTGGGGCTTTTTCACTAAACCACAGTGCCTTGAAGAGATGGGTTATTTTCTCTACATGGGCTGTCCTCTAAGATCAATTGGACCAAAGGTAGAGGGACTGTTCACCTTTGCCTTAATGCATAGAACTGAGATGGTCTCCATCCATTTGATGGCCCTCGTCTTTCAACACAAGCTGACTCCAGCCTGCATTTATGATGATGCCTGTGTAAGCTGCAGCTGGTTACAGAGCTCTGCACAGAGTAGATGTCTCACTTAAGTTTGCCTGTCATGCACATAAAGAAACTGAATGTGTTGCTTCTTTACTGAAGGCCCTCAGTTTGTGCCAACATTCAGACAAATTTAGCTAAATGAGTCCTAGCAGAAAATAACAAAGAAAGTAATGTAGATATCTTGGCTATTGTGCATGCTTATGTTTTACATTATTTATTTTTGGATAGAATATATATATAAGAACTTCTTTCAAATCTTGAATATCGGAGGTTGCATCAGAGAACTTCTGGAACTAGAATGGGCCTTAGAGATGATCTGAGTCCAAAAGAGGGCAAGTTATTTATTTAAATCAAACTCATTTATAGAGTCATGGGTGACTGAGGTGTCCTGATCCCTTGGGACAGGAGCTTGGGCTTGAGAACCAAATAAATATGGATTTGAATCCTGACTCTGGTATTTACTGGCAGTGTGACAAGAGGGTAAACAGTTGATGTCTCTGAGCCCCAGTCTCATCTTTAAAAATAGAGATAATTATAACTACGGGTAGTTGGTTAGTCTAAATAAGCTAGTATATTCAAAAGCCTGGTGCTTGCATACTTTGTCTTTCTTATCTAGCCTGATGCCCCAATGTCTCTTATTTGGTTTGGATTCTAATGAGATCATGTGTTTTAGAGTTTACAGCACAGAGGAACTACATGATACAGGAGTACAACTCAGTCCTTGATAGGAAAAATACAGTGCAATCAATCCCTTTATAATTTATTTACGTCATAGATTAACCATGTTATAGCATGCTTTTCCCATATGTAGTTTTAGCATCTCTTATCACACTGGGATCTGCTTTGACTTGTATTTCTGAACCTGTATAATTAAGTGTTATATTATAGTGGGCTTCACAGCATTGGGTAATGAAAAGAATTCTGGCCTTGTAATCAGTGGAATTTTGTGCCAACTCTACCAGGCACTAGCTGTGTGATTATAAATGCCTCCTCTTGAGGACTATACATGAGCATTTTAGTTCAGGTGATCTATAAGGTTCTGATAAGTTTTCAGATTTGGTTGGTCTATATTTCTTCTACTGGTATATATTGAGACCCCTGTTTATTATGTCTGTATCGTGCTCTAGTGGGATGTGAGCAAGTGTCATTCTTCTAACTCAAATCAACCTAATAGTGCAAGTTTGAGCGGCTTCCCAACCATAGACTTCTCCTGCTAAATTGGGTGGGTTTTTGGTTATTTTGGTTCTTGATTTTTGTTTTGATATTAACTGCAGAGCCCCAATACTAAATAAGATCAGCAAGTTCACTTGTCAGCTCAGGCAAGGATAGACCTTTACAAAGTACCCCAGGTTACAGGAAGATGGCACTAGAGACTCTTGTCTCAGAAAAATGATGAGGCCTACTATCTGGAATGGAATGGAATCATAGAGTCACTAAATTGGAGACCACCCAAAGCAGACATCTTCTCTCCAGTAAACCTGACAAGTGGTTTATCCAGGTTATCCAGCCTCTGTTTTCAGGCTTCTGGTAAAAGAGAATTCACTATTTCTCGCCTTGTCTGTCCCACTCTGGGAGGCTCTGGTTAGAATGGTCTTTCTTCTATTGAGTTGAAATAAGTTCCTCTTGAAGCTGTCGCCTGTTGGTCCTAGTATTGTCCTCTGTAGCTACACAGAATCAAACGTCAGTTCATTAACCCAACAACTACTTAGTTCCTGTTATATGTCAAACACTGTGCTGAGCTCTGGAAAGGCAAAATATGACATCTTTTTTTCAGGGGCTTATAGTGTAGCTGAAGAGCTAGACAAGTACAATGTCAGTTGCAGTATGATGTAGCAATTGCTGCTTTAAAACATGGAGACACAGAGGAGTGCATCTTACTCAGAGAAGGAGGGCAGGAAAGATACCCCAAAGAGTTTGAAAACCAAACGTTTTTATGTCCTCCTTCATCTCTATCCTCTGCAGGTTAACTGTACTTCTAGGGTGTGACAGGCAGTGTAATTTTGGAAGTTACAGAAAGACTCAGGAGTCTTGAGTTCTAATCCCATTTTTGCTACCATTGTCCCCTGTGAGACATGGAACACATCAGCCCATGTCCTGTAGTAGAGGACGCAGATAGCACCATTTCATGTTACTAGTCCTGGACGTTTTAAAATAAACAGTCGATGCACTCATCTGATGAATCTCCCAGTGTTTCCCTCCTCTTTATTTCTGCTCCTCACTGGTCAGCCTAGAGTAGAAAATTAACACTTAATTCTCCCTGTATCTGGGCCTTATCAAGTCTCACTGAGCCCCCCTCTTCCACACCATGTGCCTGCATGGGGGTGACCCTTAGCTTGTGCCTGAACTGTTCCCAGCATTAAATTAAAAAGCATTAAATTTAAAAGCACACTTAGAGAAACCCACAGAAATTTTAAACGTGTCCAGGCAAATTGGAAGTTGCCCCTGGGATCTTTCCCTTGACCAGCACAAGAAAGATGACTAAGACAATGTCTGCCCACTCCTATGTGGAAATAATGTTGCATTTGTCTGAAGGACAATGAAAAAATGAATGTTGGAGATGGCCTGATGACAAGTTATTTTGTACCCCAAATGCCTTGATATCTCAAATCCTTTATTTTTAAAATTCTTTCATTCCAATTTTTTTCACTGATCCTTGGAGGGATTTTCAGAGAAAGAGCTAGTGGACCAGACTCAGGGGTCTGAGAAGTCTTTTAGAGCTGAGATAGGCATTCCTCCCACACGCTTCAGCCAAGCTCTGATAAGCTCTTGGAACTAAAATAAAATGAAAATATTGGGTGAATGGAACATCTCACAATCACTGGAGGGAAATCTCTTAATGATGGGATATGGAATCCAGTCTCCAAGTCCCATTACATAAAATATTATTTTCTTTGGAATAGGAAAAAATAATTGCTGTTTTTTTGGCCAGTCTGGGTAAATTTCAAGGTCAATGGCAATCTTTCTTGGGAGTTTTTATTATATTATGCAGGACTTAAATCAGAACATGGACTCAAAGAGACAGTGGAGTCACTGAATTTTGGATTTTGAATGACTCTCACATGTGTGGTAGGGAAAATAGTAATTAAGGCATGGGACTTAGGTAGTAGCACTGAGAATTCTCTAAGACCATGTTGTCAGGGTACAGATTTTCTAATGCAATTTCAGTAAACTTCCACCACTGATTCAAATTTTTGCAAAAGAATCCCCAGGATTTTCTACCTCCTCTTTTTTGATTTTTTTTCTAAAGGAAATAAGGCTTGTCCCTCAACTTGGCAATAGGTATTTCTCATTGATTTAAAAACATTTGGAGGGAGTTGACTAATTTTGATCATATTTGAGAACATATGAATAGCTATCAATTCCTACCTTACATTTAATTTTCATCTATGCTTCTTCTAAAACAAATACAAGACACTAAGTCTTCCCAAGAGCATATCTTGGGAATTTAGTGAATTTTGATATATGTATAAAAGTGAAGTTTATTATTTACTGTAATAATTGTAAGCCACAAAACCATTCATTTATCAAAAATTTACTGAGGTTAAGGCACTGCACATATTTATGCCTTTTGATTGCTCTAGGAAGAAGAAAATGGAAAATGCATCACCTACAGGGAGGCCTGAGGCCTTTTCCTTTTTGACTGGTCTCCCCCAGATCAAGCTTCTACTCGATAACTTGGCTCAGACACCAAGTAGCATGCGTAAAAGTAATATTTCAAGCCAGGTTCAAACAATCTGTTCAACTAGAATAAGCATGCATTGGGTATGAAGATGTGCATATCACTATATCAGGTGTTGTAGTGATACAGAGCCAAGTAACATAGTCCCTGCTATGAAGGATGCATTTTGCAATAGTTAATTTGAGTATATGGACAGCTATACTTTAAGGTGCAGTAAGCTTTGCCATTGGAATGAAGTTGGCACCAAAGAGAGAATTCATACAGCTGAGGCTGTATCTGGGGAACATAAAAGAAATACTTTATGACATGACTTTGAAGGAGGGAGCTAGAATATTGGTGGTGAGCTGGGATGTAAAGAGAGGGTTAGGGGAAGAGGGTGGTCCAGGTGGAAGGTACAGCAAGAATAAAGCCATATGGTCAGGAAAGAGCAGGGAAATTCAGAGAAGAGTGAGTGGATGCAGTTTTGCTGGAGTATAATGAAGGCATAGGGAATGATGAGCCTAGAGATGGGGCCAGATAAAGGAGGGAGGATTTGAATGCCAGTAAAAAGTCTTTGTACTTTCTTGGTGGAAATAGAGCTACTACTGAATTTTAAATGAGGAAGTGCATCCATTTAACAAAATTTTTTTGAAGTGCCCTGTATAGGTCAGGCACTATGTAAACTACTGACAATTCAAAGAAAGAAAATAGACAGTCTCAAACCTCAAAGTCTGCAGGGAGGAGAGGCAAATACAATTATTTTAATACAGGTATGAGTAACAAGAGGGATATGTTGTTCACATAACTAGGGGATTATGGGAAGTTTCTTAAAGGCAATAAACCTTAAGGATTGGATGGGAGTCATCTAGGTGGAGAAAATGAGAAATTCGGCTCCAATAAGACCCTTGGAACAATTTATATGATTGTTAACACAAGGAACACTGGGAAGAGAGATTTGAGTGGGAGGGATGGGGAAAGAAGGATGGGGGAGAGAGGGAGGCCAGTTGGGAGGCTGCCGCAACAGAATAGGTAAGAGAGGATGAGCCTGGACCATTGAGATGGCTGTGAGGATGAGGAGATGGTGACTCCTATGGAAGAAGCAGCAGCAGTAGATCATGATTTGATGCTGGAAGTGCGGATGGGGGTAGGAATGGCAGAAGTGGAAGAGAAAAGGAGTTAAAAACAATGATTGCAGTCTGAGAGGTGAAGAAGATGATGCTATTATTGTTAGAGAAAGTAGCAGTCATGAGCAGCAGGTTTCAGGGGAAATGTGTGGAGTTCAGTGTTGAGTGACTACTGAAAAGCAGAAAAAGCAAATTCCGTCAAACTGGGCCATGAGCAAAATTCTTGGGTTATGATGTCATAGTTTCTCTTTCTTCCTTCCTGGAAAATTTCAGGACATAGGACAAGTGGCCAAATATTGCCTCAAGTACATTTTAAAGTGCTGTTGTCGAGGGCAAAAAGATTGTGTGTATTAACTGTAAAGTGTAAAAACCAGATATTATTAACAATTCCTTGGCTTGGCTTATGGATGTTCTAAATAATACCTTGGGATTATTTATGATGACAGGTTTGGCGTTCTTCTTGGAACATATACCTGCCCCCTTAAGCAAACTGCTTCCTGGGGAGGAAACCAACAGAGGCAGGGTTTTCTCCAAACACCTAATTTTCGTTTCTTTCTCCCCTTTTCTTTTAACGTAGTGGGGAAAATTAGTGATCACTGGACCGCATATATATATTTAATGACCCCGCATGCTTTAAGGGTGAATCATGGTGGCCTCCTCTCCTTGCCTCCTTATTACTTCGTTTGCAACACCATCTCTGTCTCCACTGTAATTGCAGGGCTGGGGGAGATGTTGCTGGAGGAGGAATTAGCTACACTGTGGTGGTTTGGCAACAGAAAGGTAGAGAGGAAATAACATGGGACAGGAGGTCTGTGTGAAACATGTAGGCTTGTGGCTTTCTGCCCCCAAGGCAGCTTCCCCTACAGTTCCCTGCCCTCCGAGGGCTTTCAAGACATTGAGTGTAAGATGGGAGTGTAAGATGCTGCTTTTGTCCCCAGTATCGTTATCTTGCTCTGAAGGGGCAGCTTAAACACAGATATATGCAAACACAACACCTCCTATTCTACAATCTTAGGGGAATTTCAAAACCCCTATACATGTTGCAGAAAAAGAGTTAATTCAAAGTAAGGAGAGGAATTGATTTGGGTTGTCTGATAGTCTGGTGGAAGAAGGAATGCAGATAGTAGGATGAAGTTAAGAATAGGATACAGCACAGTTCTGTTCTATTAGAAACAAGCTTTTTTTAAAACTTTTTATTTTATATTGGAGTATAGCTGATTAACAATATTGTGATAGTTTCAGGTACACAGCAAAGGGACTCAGCCATACATTACATGTATCCATTCTCCCCCAGACTCCCCTCCCATCCAGGCTGCCATGTAACATTGAACAGAGTTTCCTGTGCTATACGGTAGGTCCTTGTTGGTTATGCATTTTAAATATCACAGTGTGTACATGTTGATCCCAAACTCCCTAACTATCCCCTCCCCCCATCCTTCCCCCCATTAACCATAAGTTCGTTCTCTAAGTCTGTGAGTCTGTTTCTGTTTTGTAAATAAGTTAATTTGGGTCATTTCTTTTTAGATTCCACATATAAGAGATATCATACGATATTTCTCTTTCTCTGTCTGACTTACTTCACTCAGTATGACAATCTCTAGGTCCATCCGTGTTGCTGCAAATGGCATTATTTCATTCTTTTTAACGGCTGAGTAATATTCCATTGTATATATGTACCACATCTTCTTTTTTTAACTTGTAACTCAAGCCTCCCCAAATCAAAATGGGCCACTTACTAGGGCTCTGCACATGTTTGTGCTCTGCACTCGGCACATGTTTGCCCAGTGGGGGGAATATAGAAGACTACATGAAGGTTCATGGCTTGCAGTGCTGAAAGCCAATTAATCATTCAGGGAGACCAATTGTTGGAAAACTATGTATAGGCAACCTCAAAACAAATGCACTGAGGACCATGGGTAGCATCAATCCATGAATTAGAGTGTAGTTTCCAGCTTTCCTAGTCCAATTTCACAGTCTATGTGGGAATTGCCATTAGCTGGCAAAGGGAAATAGGTGTCTGCTCTGACATGCTCAGAAATTGGGAACTCACAACCTCTTCAGGCAGCGTGTTCCATTTTTTAATGAGCTATAATTCGGAGAAACTTCTCCTATTTTGCCAAATCTGCCCCATCAGTGCTTCTTTTGCCTCTGTAGCCAAATGCAAGCCTAGTTCTTCATATCCATAAACATGTTTCTGATTTGTGAACATGTGATTTCTCAGGCTTTGTGTCTCCAGGCTGATTGACCCTCTTCACGGAGGACGTTCCCTTCTGTCAAAGTCCTCCATCACTACGCCCTTCCTTGCACCCCTGCTTGCCGATTTAGGCCTGGTGCCTTTTCTTTGCATGATGTTCCGTCTTTGTGGGGTTAAAATGGTGCTGTGACACGAAGGCTCAGGAGCAGCGAAGGGCCTGGGAAATCTATTGTCTGGATCATCAGAACGAGTGTTCTCAAGGCAAGCATTTGGGTAGTGGTCACCACTCCCCTGAGTGGGGAGAGCAGCAGGGGTCCAGAGGCCAAAAGGAGTCTTGGGTCTTCTGGCCCAGCGTGGGGTGTCAGAAGCTGATGCTGGGAAGTGGATTGATTTACAGCCTGAGCAAATGGTTCATCCAGATCCATAATGTCCCATCTCAGTAACGTGGTAAATGATGCTGTGAGGAATGCCTGTTTCCCTCTATCTCAGTTACAGTACATGTGCTCATTCCATCAATTTGGATATGGCATCATGGAAGGAGAAAAGTACCAGGCACTGCTCAGTGTTCTTAGGAAGTGTGTACATAGCATAACATAATAGAATTCCACAGGTCAAACCTTTCAGGATATATCTGAGGTCAGGTATGTTCTAGGCTGGAAGTCAGCAAACTTTCTCTTACTAAAGGAATAGATAACAAATATATAAGACTTTATGGGTCATACAGCGTCTATCAATCACACTACTCAGCTTTGCTGTTACAGAATGAAAGCAACTGTAGACAACATATAAATGAATGGATGTGGCCGTGTTCCAATAAAGCTTTTTAAAGTAATTACAGGCAGTGGGTCAGATTTAGCCACAGGCCCTAGTTTGTCAATCCCTACCCCAGAGGGTGGACAGTTAGTGTTGTGGAGGGTAGTCCTTGGCGGCTTATAGCAAGACCTTGTTCTGTCCTGTTCAACATTCCTGTGCGTGATTCAGTTGAAGGCAGAGGGCACACCTGGTAAATCTGCCGATTTTAGGAAATCGAGAATGTTCTCTAATATATTATGCAACATGATTAGGGTGCAGAAAGAGGAAGGTATAGTCTAGTGGCTAAGAGCACTGCCTTTGGAGTTAGGTGGACCAACATTTAAATCGTAGCTTTGCTACTTTCTATTTGGAGGAATTCTTACTAACTTGTGTAAGTTAGTCAACCTCTCTGAGTTTTATTTTCCTCATCTGTGAAGTAGCCATATTTTTACCTGTCTAAAGGGCTGTTGTAAGGATTAAATTAGTTGATGTATATAAGGTATTTAATGCGATATCTGGCACATAGTAAGTCCTCAATGAAAGGTAGCATGAGTAACCTCACTGAATCAATTACAGGAACAAAGGAAGCTGTCCAGTCTGGAGGAGAAAGGACATAAGCTGATTCATCACACTGAAGCAGAATCCCCCAACTGCTACTTCACATTGTGTCTAGAGACATTATCGACCTGTATATCGTGACTTTGAATGGAACAGTGCAGAAAGGTGATTCCCTCTTTAGTGAAGTGTTTACGGAAAGTTACAGAGGGGGAACTTATGAATGAAAGGGTAAACTGGGTCCAGTCCTTCAAATAGGCAGAGCAATTAGAAGAAGAGGTCTCTAAACAAAGAGTTAGAATATTCTGAATATTCTCTTAAACCACAGGGTTTTATCTGGAAAATCTCTGAGCTGGATCTGCAGCAACTTCCCGTGATCTCTGTGGTTGGATGGGATTCCTACTGCAGAGGACAGAAGGGAGTAGTGATATTAATAACCTTCTCTTTTGCTATTTAGGGATTTTGCTGTTAATATAAATCCTATATCAGCAGCATCAGCTGTTTACAGGACTATCAACGTGCTAGACTTGAAGATATTCCAGGTGGTGAACTGGGTTCTACTTAGCCTTGGGTCCCTCTAGCCTAGCAGAGTATAGGAGAAAATGTTTTTTGTTTTTTTTTTACAAGTATGAGAATCATACTTGAAATGATAAATTAGTTAGGAAAAAGGATATTATAGCCTATGGGATATAGTAAATTCTAAAAGGAAACATGGTCTAGTCAGCAAAGTTTTTCCTATGTTCATTACAGAAGAGACACTATCTAAAAATTACTTAGTTCTCATATTTATAAAACAGAGAAAGAACATTAAAGTAAAATGAAAAGAAATGAGAAAATAGAAATTAAAAAAAAATAACAGTAGAAGTTAGCACAATAAATATACAAATCATCTAAAACCTGATTCATTTTAAGGCAAAACAAGGAAGATAAAGCTGTCGCTAATATGAAAACAGAGAATTAAGTACTAAAATCACTAATTTTAGACAGAAATAGATAAAATTAGGAATGAGAAAAGAGTATAACCACTTCTGGAGAAAAGGTTAAAATAATCATAAGAGAATGCTACAAACAATTCCATGGGAAAATATTTGACATCTGAAAGGAAACAGATGATTTCTTGGTAAAATGTAAAATACAAAAACTAATTCATGAAGAAGAAAACTCCATAAAACCTATTTCCATGGAAAATATTAGAAAAATGAGTCCAGTTCTATCAAAAGTGCATCAGAATTCATTATCATTTCTTTCTTATTTGTAAGCACTTAAGATACTTCTAATGCCTTTCAAACTTTTAGAAAAAAAAGAGTATGAGTGTCTTGAGTGAGCTGAGACTCAAACACAGTTCATTTAATAGATGTATTAATAATAAGAACTGAAGAACTTGTGGCTCTTTTTTATGTCCTTCTTACCCACTTCCTCCATTTTTCCACTCTCCTAAGTTGTAGAATAGAGACAAGGGCATAAATCCTTTCCGCAGGCAGCTCCTTAGGGCTAAGGGAAAGCTATACAAATGGAGACTTGGAGAAGCCCTGGATCTTCCATTAAAGTGGATCTGGCAGTCATGATGGAGAGAACACAGGGCTTGCAAACAGCCTGGTTTAAAGTACCAAGCCTATCATTGCTATTTCCATTACCTTAGGCCAGTTAACCCCTCTGAGTCTTAGCTTCTCTGTAATATGGGTAGGATGCAATTGCATTATAGGGTTGTAATAAGGATGAATGGATACAGCACATGTAGCAGCCACTGTTGATTGCCTACCCAGCAACCACTTACCCCCTTCTTCCATTCTAGCCAGAACTAGTTTTATTTGTGTATTGATTTTCTTCTGAGAAGTATGTGATTCAGAGAAGGGGCTCTCCAGGACTTGAGATGAGCTCCCTCTCTTGTCAGTGAAGGCTTTAGGGGTAAGTGTATGACCCAATTCAGACACAACAGCTAACATGTAATAGGACTTTCTATGAACCAGATGCTATTATAAGGTCTTTACATACATTTACATATATCCTATGAGGTAAATACTGTTAATTAACCTCATTTTACGAATGAGGAACCTAATGAACAGAGAGGTTAAGTAATGGGTCCAATGCAACACAGTTAATAAGTGGTAGATCTGGGTTCAAACCTAGGAGTCTGGCCCCAAATTCTCTACTCCTAAACACTAAACAGTACTGCTTCTTACATAAGTAAAAGTCTGGGAGGACCATATATAACTTTATAAATATAAAGTCAAAATATATAATAATTGGCATTTTTTCATCATCCTTAATTTCTAAATACAGACTTAATGTTCATTGTAAGCCTGGGTTTCACAAGGATTGAGCGCTAGTTGAGCAGGCTAATTTTTGTCCTCCATGACTTTAGCTTTCTGATTTGACTCTTTTTCCTGCTCAGGTATCTACTAGTGTCATGTATTTTCTTCTTACCCCCGGGTCCAAACCAGCACCCAGGAAAGATTCTGAAAGTCACCTACAAGAAGATTAGAAATGGTTGCAAGCAGGCTGAAAGAGTTCCCTAACCCAGGGCAATGTCAGTAGGCATCATAGAGCTTTCCAAAATAAATGAAGCATGAACAGTGGAATTTTAGGCATCAGCCAGTGGATGAATGGTGTTATTTTGGGCAGTGGGTCATCCAGGCGCTCCTGAAGTCACATCTTGTAGGCGTTTGTGTATTCTTTCAGGGTGCCAGGCCAATTCTCTTTGCTGCTTCTGCACACCTTTATCTGCCTGGACATGCAGTTCAAAAGTCAGAGAGAGTCGGGGAGAGGGCGTTAAACATGTGGTTTCGAGCCTCATTTTGTTTTTGCCTCTTTTCTCCTTTGATTTCTTTCCTCTCTCTTATTCTTTCTCTTTAGCCCTCTCTTGTCAGTTCACTCTCCCCACTTCCCTCTCAGTCATCTCCTCTCTCCCTCCCTCCCTCCCTCCCTCCTTCCTTCCCTCCCTCCCTCTGTCTCTCTCTGTTTCAGTCTCTGCTTTCCTCTCTCCCTTTCCCCTCTTCTTCTCTGCCTTTCTCTTGTAGCTGTTCTAAAGAAATCATATTTTCTGGATTTTCTACAAAATTGCCTTGGGGCACTTCAAGGAATATCTTTCCCATCTCCTTGTTTTGATTACTTCGAATAGGTATACACAGCTGGCCTCTTTTCTTTTTGAGTGAAACCACAATCCATTCAGCAAATCACTGCTTTTCATTTTGCTGGCTGGAGGGAAAAAGGATCAGATAGGTGAGATGAGGATGTGGAGGGGGGATGGGAAGATAATGACAGATTTGATGATAATTAATATTTTCTGTGTCTAAATAGTGAAAGTCTCGTCCAAGTCCTCCAGCCAAGCTCAAGTTAAACTCTTGGTGTGTGGGTTTAAGAGCTCTGCAACCTGGCATGCTGGGGCTGGTTCAGAGGGAGTGATGCTGTATATGTGGAATTTTGTGGTTGTCTTTCATTATTATTACTGAGTAAACCATGCATATCTAAAAAGGAAACTTTAAGTAGACCCACTCGCAAGGTGAATTAGTATATTGGGTCTGAGTTACCTTGCCCATAATTTAAATTACCAGAGGTTTATGTATTAATTATTAAAGGCTTTGGCGTTCCTCAACCATTCATTTTCATTTTTATATCAAACCTCAGTTATTTGTGCCTCATGTTTGTGCCTATTTTTTAAAGTAATGGGACATCTTAGATCTTATGGACTGCTAATCATTTTCAGATCCATTAAATAGGTATTCGGCTTCCTTCAGAATTTAAGACTGGGAATGCCTCTTATGTGACTCTTAGGTTTTATTCTGGTTTTTCTTTCAAAAAGACATTTATTTTATATCAATAATGAAAATTAATAAACAAAATATGATTTTCTTATAATATGACTTGGCAATTTTAATGCTATGAAATTAGAGTGCTTTATTTTTTACAAATATATTTTAGTAGAGAGTAACTGGATACAGTTAGAGTTTACTGACTGTGAAATTGATGTTTTCAACAATATCCTTAAAAATAATATTGGATGGAATCATGAAAGCCAAGAGGGAAGGTATTTTCATGACGGAGAATGGTTACCAGTGACTAGTCAGTCACTGGTTCCATAAACACCTGTTAAAACTGAGCATGGCAAGGAATTGTCACCGCCCCCAGCCCAAATGTTTCATTTAAAAACAGGAAAAGTAAGGCATGGGGAGATTGACTTCTCTAGATCACAGAGCTAGAAACTAGCAGAGCCAGGATCTAAACCTGACTTTTAAATAAATATGTTAAATAAATCAAACATCTGGATAGAGGGATTGACACTTTAAACTTGGCCATTTTTATGTTTTGCAATAGACAAGATGACTGGAGACTTTCTCCCTTCTCCTATGACCAGAATTGTATTAAAAGCAGGGCAGAGCAAGGACATTTAACACAAAAAGGATACACAGATATTATTAATACAACGGCAGGTATTCAACGTGGTCCCACTCATGCTCCCAAGGTCTGGATCAATGTTGTCCCATTAACTTCAGGCAGAAAATGTTCTCCCTGTCCTCTGTCCTCATTTTTTCTTTCCCTTTCAAATTCCCCACTTTTCCTTGAGAATGGACTTTAGCATTCTTCTGTAATACTGGTTGTCACGTTGTTGGGAGAAGAAGGGGGTTACAAGTGGTTTGGAAAATGTTGGTGGACTTCGATTTGTGAATCTTTCTCTCCAGTACCTGCCAGGACCCAGCAGACCTGTGGAAGGTGGGTCTGCAGTGCTGCAGGGCTCCGCTTAGTGAGCCACTGCAGCTTTTCTCTGTCAGAGAGGGAAGGGTCCTTCCAGGACATCAGGCCTGATGTGTTCCACGGAATCACACACGTAAGAGAGGTGTTCAGCGCTCCAAGTAAATGAAGACATATCAGCCTGCGTAAAGTCAAGGATTTCTTCCTGATGCACGTCCAGAATGTTATTCGACTAACGTTCATTGAGAATGTCTAGAAGAGAGAAGTGTTTCCCGAGGTTCTTTGATCATAGAACTCTTTCTTCATAGACTTTCTGCATGTAAATATCAGAGGCACTGTGCATAATTTAACTTATTTCATTCTCACAACAATCCTTTAAAGTGGGTATTAACTCTGTTTTACCTGAGAGTCAGAGAGGCTAATTCACTTGTCCAAGGTCCTGCAGTTCTAGTGGTCCAGGTAGGATTTGAACTCAGGTCTTTCTGATTCTACAGCCCATGATCTACCCTTTATTCAATTCTGCCTGTACTTTCTCCATAGAGACTTCCCTGACTTTCCACACATGATGATTGATCTTTTCTAAGTGCTCTAGTCCATTTATACCAGTTTGTATTAGATATTTTGAGGGTTGTTGTCCAGTCCATATCAGTGTGGTTTGCATGGGGGCCCTGCTCTCAAAGGTGAGATTCCAGAAGTCATAGTCTGATCCCTCACTTGACTTATCTGCTACAACTTGCACCCTACCTCCCTCTGCTGAAAATATGCTGGCTTCCTTGGTGTTTCTTAAAAAATGCCAAGCAAATGCTCTGATTTCAGGGTCTTTGCATTTGCTGTTCTCTGCCGAGAACGCCATTCCCCAGATATCACGTGGATCGATCCCTTATTTTCTTTAGATCTCTGTTTAAATGTCACCTTTCCAGAACCCAGATCATCCTATAGAAAAAAAAATTTTCCCTGTTGTATTGATCTTTTGCTTTGCACTGCTTTATTTTTCTTTATGCCGCATATTTCCACAACATATTATATATTTGTTTGTTTCTTGCCTGTCTTCATGAGCCAGAAGGTGAGCTCCACAAGAGCTAAGACTTGTTTTTGTGCACTGCTGTATCCCCAGTGTCTAAAACAGCTCCAGCTTAGAGTAGGAGCTCAATAAATAATAGCTGACAGCAACTAAGTGAATAAATGTTTATTCTGTGCTACCCTACAACCAGGCCATGGGAGCAGATACCTGTCCCAAGCAGGAGCAATCATATTCTCCCACTCAGGTATTTGGAGTTGGGACTGAGAGACACTAGGTGGGGATTAGTAGTTGGGGTTGTGAGTAGGATGAGAAATACATGTAACCTTAGATATGGAGGCCAGCCATGTGCATGGAGGCAGAGGAAACATCTGGTCTTTTTCCAAAGAGAGAATAATGATGAAGCTGCACAGAGAAGTTTAGGTATAACAGATTATGTGGCCTGGGATAGAGGGAGATGGAATAGCTGTCTGGGTTCCTGGGCAGCTTTCTGCTTTCTGTTCTCTACTTCTCAGGAAGCCAGGCTGCATTTCTCTACCAGGTTTGGGGAGAGATCTCTGTATCCTTATAATAAATTCTTTCTTTTCACTCAGGTGAGCTTGAGTGGTTTAGTTGTAGGGATTGTTTTGTAACTATTAAGAGTAACAGTGGCTTAAACACTTAAAAGTTCAGGGCTGGCATCCATGATGGCTCACTGAGGCCATCAAGAATTCAGCCTCCTTTCATCTTCGCATTCTGTCGTCCTTCACCTGAAGACCATGGTGTTCATGCTTGTCACCTCATGGGCAAGATGGCACTGCATCTCCTGGCCTCACTTCTGCACGTCAGACAAGAGAAAAGGGGAAGGAGGAAGAGGCAAAGAATGTTCTCCTGGTGAGGCTTTGCTTTTTCATTTTGGACAGAAAGTCTTCCTTGGGGAATTCTACCTGTATCTCATTGTCCAGAAGAGTGTCCCATTCCTAAGCAGAGAAAGCAAGTATTTTAGCTTTTAGATTTTTTAGATTCAGATGGCAAAGGAAAAGGAGGTTGTAAATGACTTTTGGTTAGCTGGTCAACAGAATTTGATGCAAATAGAGGCCCAAAGAACCTGCTATGTATCACAGAGTTGAGCCTTAATTGCTCTCAATTGTTTTCTCTATCCAATTTGAAAGCAAGACATTGGGAGAAGGAACACATCTAATGCTTGTTCTGTGACCTTCAGAGCATGCAGTATAGTGCTGGACATATAACATGTATCCATATGAAATGTGATCATGGATTTTAATTTGTCTGAGACTCTTATTTTCCACAAGGGAAGGCTCAGCTCCAACCATATTAATTGCCATCTTCTCTGACTCCAACAGCGTTCCTTGTCTAACTTCATGTCTTAACTCTTCTACAGCTCGACTGTAATCACTTGCTGGTTGCACTGGGCCTTAACTTTCTTTTATACACTTCTAACAAGGCTATCTTCATGGTCAGTGCTCAATGAATTTGTAAAAAGTGAATATACATGTCATTGAGTACCAGATCTTAGAACTCGCTGTGCCAGAGGGTGAATTATTTACTCATTTTAAAATTTTTTTGGTACTGTTTAGTTTTCTGTGTATTTTTCTAGAATTCAAATAAAAGTAATGTTTTATTTGATTTTAGTAATAAATAAATAAATAATTTTCCTATAGATACCATCAAATGCTTAAGATTCTCTAAAAAGAACATGACTATAAACTTTGCTGAAAGTGATTAAAATGCTTGTTTTAAGTGCTCATCTGCTAGTACTGTGATGATAGACTTCGGCTATGAGCACCAGTGAGAGGGAAAGTGGAAGCCAACAGATAAGATGAGAAAAGAAACAAGAAATACTTTAGATCCCCCACACTCCAGGCAGCTCAAAGGGCATTGTGATTGTGATTTTTCTAGGAAAGCGTTTCTAATATCTGAGCAATTTGCTCTGAGTACTGATGATTTCAGAGGGGAAGTGTTCAGAGCTTCTGGTGTTGCTTTACTGTTCTAAGTGCTATGGGCATCACAATATCTGTCAGTACCAATGTCAGTCTGGTTGAAGATGCTGAGTTAATGTCACCCAGAAAAATCACCAGGGTTTTATAATGAGTATTTAATATATCAGCATTTTCAATGCAAAGTCAAATCTTGAAAGCATAACTCAAATGTGTTCATCTTTGTAAAATTTTCCCCAACTTAAGGTCTAATTTTTAAAGAAAAAAAATTAGGTGGGAGTATGGGGAAAGATTTAGAGAACTGAGTTCACAATGATGAAATAGGACTACATCACCTAACTCTATACTCATGGAAATTAGCACTTTGATGTTTAACAAACAGTTTATATTAAAAACAGTGACAGGGTAGAGAGAGAGAAAAAGAGAGAATGATGTGCAAAATGTGTGTGTGTACATGTCCAAAGTTCAGCTAAATAATAAAACTAGTTTCAAATTTTTTGGCTTTGGACAAATAATGTTGCTACTACACTTTTATCTTAAAAAGTGCGTAATATGTTGTGTGTAACAAGCAGATGCTGCTATCTGTGAAAAACTGAGATAGCAAAGTTTATATACTCTGTTTAGTTCTTTCTGGAATCTGTAATGAGATGGCAGTAAGAAGTAAGAACACAATTCCAAAGGTCAACATACATTGCAGGAGGAAAGGAAAGATAAGTATAGTATAAAAAAACTACTGTGAAAAGTTACATACTATTTACCATATAATTTTGGGTTTATGCTTATTTTTAGGAAGGGCAAACCCGGTCAACCCCATGACCATAAATCCCTAGTAATTGACATCCAGAGCCAGCTGTGTAAAGGACCTTGGGGGTTCTGTATTTCATCTCCTCTTTTTTTCTGCCAACCTTGGACTCTTCTCCATTGTCTCCATTTGCCTTTCTTTTCTCTTTCCACCTCAGCCAGGTCAGGGGCCCTTTTAGGCCCAACCCTGAGCAATGGAAATCAGTTTGAGCCAACCGGCACTTTCAAAATTCCTAAGTAGACTTCATTATCATGCAGGAGCAAATTCACCTTTACAAGGGCAGCTTGCTGCAGGGAAGGAAGGAATTACTCAGATGTCATTGCATCTATCCTCAAGCCACTGATTCGTGTGCCTAATATTCTGTGTTTGGAAAATAAGCAGCTTAAGATGGTTTGGGAAAAGACTCCAGCTTATTATGAGGTGGTCGAATTTCTGGGTGCCTGTGTCCGTGAGTGAGCCTTTTTTCTTGTTTTCAATTCCAAGCATTTATGGCAAATTTTATCCTGTGTCTGTCACCAAGGTGCAGGGTAAACCTAAGACTGAAAACCTAGGCTGACAATAGCTGCTTGGACCTTCAGCAAATGTGGAGGCCCAGTGATGGGAGGCACTCCACACCTGCATTTCTTCCCCTTGGCTGTCTCCACCTGTGTGCCTCACGGGCATCTCAAGCTCAACACATCATCTCCGCTGCCCCCATCTCATGCTCCCCCAGCAAACCTGTTTCTCTTCTGCAGGCCTTTATTTATGAGGATGGCCTCATTATCTTCCCAGTTATCCAGCCTTGAAAAATCACTCATCTTTGACTTTTTCTTCTTATTTCCTCCAATCTAATCAGGTTGTCACATACTGTCAAGTTTATCTTTGCTGCATTTCTTAAACCTAACCCTTTCCATTTCCAGTGTCGGGTCCTCTTTTGGGTCTTTATCTTTCATTTTCATTTTGATGATTATGGCTGTTTCCTGACTGTGCTTCAATGCAGCGGTTAAGAGCCTGGACTCTCCTGACTTTCTGGGCTGGCTTAAGTTCATGTTCAGCCACTTACCTACTATATACTTTTCAGAATATCTTTTATATTCTCTTTCTTTTGGTTTCTTCATCCGTAAAATGGAGATGATGCTATTTTGTATTTCATAGGATTGTGAGGATTAATTGAGACTAGTTAAACATCTAATACAGCACTGAATAAATATTAAGTACTGTAAGATGATTAGATTTTCCGGCCTCCACTGTGCACTAGTCCTCAAATTCATGCAATTTAGCACTACCAGATTATCTTCTTCAAATATCACTCTGATCAATTTATCTCTCTGCTCAAAATGCCACCAGTATTGTTCCATTTTCTCCTTATGCGTCATAAACTGGATTACAGAAAATCTCAGGTAACAGAGAGTTGTGCTAGGGGTTATGAGAAGCCACAGGATAAACATGCCTTATCCTCCTGAAGTCTAAATTTTGATCAATGTTAAATGGTTTAAATGTTAGAATATTAATTCTTGTTAAAATCAATCCATGCCAATTAAATGCAGTAGGAAACATAATTACATGATTTTAATGACAAAACAAAGCAAGAAATTGCAGATAAATTTTGTGTTTGTAGTGAGTGGCTTTGACCCTACAGCACTGATGATATTCCGCTGCAAAGTGTGAGAAGTAGTAACATACAACTTCATAGCTTGACTCAAAAGATCTTTGCAATATGGTCCCAACCTACTTTTCTAGTCTGTCCATTCCTAAATTCCCTTTATATAATTCAAAACCTCATCAAATCAGACATATCAATGTTTCCCATACATGTCCCATCTTTCCTCTGCCAATAAACGGACTCACCTGGTTCCTTCCTCTTGAACTGTTCTAAACCACTCGACCACCGCCACCAACACCCGCACACATTGCGTGTACTTTCCTTTGGTCTAAATTCATCTATGTCTTACAGCTAGAGTCTTGATGATGAATTGATAAAGAGAGGTATGAAAGGTGACTTGAAGGTTTTTTTCATTGAGCACGCTAATGTAGAAAGCTATGTCTTAAGCCATGTTAGAGATAAATAAACAAATAGATATATTATTTGTCATCAGTGGAATCAGCAGTTCAGGGGGGAGCGTTGATTAAAGAGAGGTTGGATCTCTTTGGAAGGAATAAGGTTTTGTGAAGAAAAGCTCTCTGAATGATTTCAGGGCAGAGAGGAATGGCTATGTTTGACTGCAGACTGCTTTAGGTAGAGAAGAAGTTGGGGAAGTGGTCATTTTGGAAAACCTTTGCAGATGTCTTTGGAGTTATATGGGCTGGAACTAAGTCAGGTAAACCCCCTCTTAAAATAGTGGGTGCAGGTGCCGACCTTGGGGTATTTGGGGAGTTAACTGGATGAGGAAATTTTTGATGATTGTGTGACTGAACACTGAGGCAGTCACAATTTAGTTGAAAAAATCCTAGATAGACCCAGTTATAGACCAAGATCTGACTTCTACAAATTTTGTGACTTTAGGTAAATTGACTTTCTGAGTCATAGTTTCATCATCCAAAAAATAGAAATAATAGTAGGGATATAAGAGTCAAATTAGGTGATCTGTTTATATATAAAAACACTTTGTAAATTTTAGTGGAGTTTCCCTATCTGTGAAATGGAGATAATAATATATCTCCACAAAGGTTATTCTGAGGATTAAATGAGAAAGCCATGCAAATCATTTACAAAGTGTTTGAAAAGATGATGCCAAGGGGAATAGGTATTAGTCATCATTATCATGAGCATTATTATTACTATTTATATTCTACACCTATGAAAAGGTATGATTTTATTATGGTAGCATTTTGATTATGGTTTTGCCACTAATTTATTGTTTAGGGTTTTAAAGGAGTAGTATCACGACTCCCTTGGCAAAATCTTCATCTCAGAAGTCAAGTCCTTAATTATTAGAGATTTTGACAATTATCTTTCATTTGCATAGTGCTTTGTTTACTTCAAAGGGCTTTCATAAATATTTATCTCATTAACTCCTGAAAACAATCCTGATCATTAAGCAGGGTGAGACTGACAAACACCAACTGGGAGATGGACAAATTGTAGCCAGGAGCATTGTTTTATGGCCATGGTCACAAAACAAGCTTATGGAGGATACAGTGGATCCATCTGCTGCTGTTGCAGAGACCTCGCAGAGTTCCGGTTTATGCCTCTACTCATCCATGGCTGCCCTTTGGGGGAGCTTCTGGAAGACGGGTACTAAAAGAACACCGATGTCTTTTAATTTTCCACATACCAAGTGGTGTTCAAGGACATCGGAGGCCTTGCTGACTACTTCTCAAATTCACTTTTTAAAAACTCTAAAGACATCTTTTTTGTTTTTGCTCGATGATTCTGAATATAGCAAAAAGATGTAATTTGTTTGAAAGCTTTCTGCAGCATCAGTGTAGGAGCTCCAAAAAGCGAGTTAAAACTTTTGCAATTGCAGGCTTTACAACAGAATATTAAGAGCGATTATCTCTGGGTGGTGGGATTAGATGTAATTTTCCTTATTTTTTGCTTTTTTGCTTCTCTGTACTTGCTACTTGTTTTTTACTCCTCATTAAATTTTATGTAAAAATAACAGTTATATTAGGTTGGCAACACTACCACACTTTGGAGCTGGTGTACGTCTCCTCTGCTTGGTACCTGGGTGACTTTGGAAAACTTCCTTCACCTCCCTGAATCTCAATTTCCTTATCTATGGAATATGATAATAATCACGCACAGTTCACAGAGTTGTGAGGGATTAAAAGAAATAACATAAAGATCATGGCATATGATAGGTGATCAATTAATATATATCTATCACCACCCTAACCTCTTCTTTCCTACTGTTCAAACTTATAGTAGTTTTAGGCTGGAAAAGAATTCTATGTGGAATAAAATATACACATTTGCAAAACTAAGTGAATGCTTTAAGGTGACTAATTACCCAAATCTCAGTTCTTTTCCACATGTCCTTTGGTGTCAGGCTCTTACAAGATAGTCTAATTAAATGCTACGTGGCAATGAGCAGAGAAGCCTGCCAGGTTATCATAGACGGGAGGTTGTGAAGCACTGTTTGCAAAGACATCCTTAGCTGTGAGGAGACGGATGGCAGTAGCCTGTGCAGTGTGGAGTGTCTCGCTGTCTCCTGGGACAGGCCAGAATTCAGGCATCCCGGGGTCCCACGTCTGCTTGTTCTGGCCCTTGTTCAGATCACTCTGCCTAAGAGGGACCTGAGGCCTTGGTTTCAGAGCTTGGGCTCGGTGTAGGCAGCTCTCTAATTGGTTTATGTCATTCTTTAGGAATTTCTTTTCTTTAAAGTTGGCGACTTGAAGCCAGACTGTGAGAAGAGATTCCGTGCCACGCATATCTGTTTTGTTTTTACCCAGGTTATAAATGAGGTGTTGTGGCAGCTTCTCTGGCAGTGTCCCTAGATTGGCTCCCAATTCCCCCATCTTCTATCCTCACCTTCGCAGACTGGGAAGAGCGCTGGTGGCAAAGTGCCTGCAGGAACCAGCCACTTTCCTTTTTCCCTTCTGCACGTAAAACCGAGGGCCTCCAGATCTGGGGCCTGGATAATTGAAGAGCTCTTTCATTCCCGGAGAGGGTTTGGCTGAGGGAAGGTGGGGAAAGATGTGGCAGGAAAGGAAGCAAAGAAATGCCAAGGGTGGGTTTGCTACAACACAGACTCTTCAAACTCAGCAGGACGGGGAATAAACCCATATTCCTCCCAGACCTGCTCTGACTCTTCTGGTTAAGGGCACAACTGTCTTCTCACTCACTGAGAATGCAAACCTCAGGGCCATCAAAAAGCTGAGAGAAGGGTGCACTAAACAATTTTTCAAGGATATTTCCAACTTGAGGTCAAGAACCTATTACCTTTGACTCTGAAGTCTACCTCTTTTGTGTGTGTGTGTGTGTGTGTGTGTGTGTGTGTGTGATAATTGTTCTTTATTAATATTTTAAAATTTTTATTTCTCTTAATGTTCTTTTATTCAAATTCTATTTGACCAATATTAATATTGCTAAAATACTTTGTACAATAATTTGCAAGGCATGTCTTTTTCTATCACTTTATACTCAGTCTTTACGTGTGGTTTTGTTTTAGGAGTATTTTTTATAAGCAGAACATAGTGGATTTTACTTTCTTTTTTAAAAAAAAAAATTGATAATCTCCATAATAGAACAGTTTTACCTATTTAACTATTTTTTTTAACATCTTTATTGGAGTATAATTGCTTTACAATGGTGTGTTAGTTTCTGCTTTATAATAATGTGAATCAGCTATACATATACATATATCCCCATATCTCTTCCCTCTTGGGTCTCCCTCCCTCCCACCCTCCCTATCCCACCCCTCTAGGTGATCACAGAGCACCGAGCTGATCTCCTTGTGCTATGTGGCTGCTTCCCACTAGCTATCTATTTTACATTTGGTAGTGTATATATGTCCATGCCACTCTCTCACTTCATCCCAGCTTATCCTTCTCCCACCCCACGTCCTCAAGTCCATTCTCTAGTAGGTCTGCATCTTTATTCCTGTCTTGCCCCTAGACCTTTTTTTTTTTTTTTTTTTAGATTCCATATATATGTGTTAGCATACGGTATTTGTTCTTCTCTTTCTGACTTACTTCACTCTGTATGACAGGCTCTAGGTCCATCCACCTCACTACAGATAACTCAATTTCGTTTCTTTTTATGGCTGAGTAATATTACATTGTATATATGTGCCACATCTTCTTTATCCATTCCTCTGTTGATGGACACTTAGGTTGCTTCCATGTCCTGGCTATTGTAAATGGAGCTGCAATGAATATTGTGGTACATGACTCTTTTTGAATTATGGTTTTCTTAGGGTATGTGCCCAGTAGTGGGATTGCCGGGTTGTATGGTAGTTCTGTTTTTAGTTTTTTAAGGAACCTCCATACTGTTCTCCATAGTGGCTGTATCAATTTACATTCCCACCAACAGTGCAAGAGGGTTCCCTTTTCTCCACACCCTCTCCAGCATTTATTGTTTATAGATTTTTTGATGATGACCATTCTGACCAGTGTGAGATGATATCTCATTGTAGTTTTGATTTGCATTTCTCTAATGATTAATGATGTTGAGCATTCTTTCATGTGTTGATTGGCAACCTGTATATGTTCTTTTGAGAAATGTCTATTTAGATCTTCTGACCATTTTTGGATTGTGTTGTCTGTTTTTTGATATTGAGCTGCATGATTTGCTTGTAAATTTTGGAGATTAATCCTTTGTCAGTTGCTTCATTTGCAACTATTTTCTCCCATTCTGAGGGTTGTCTTTTTGTCTTTTTATGGTTTCCTTTGCTGTGCAAAAGCTTTGAAGTTTCATTAGGTCCCATTTGTTTATTTTCGTTTTTATTTCCATTTCTTTAGGAGGTGGGTCAAAAAGGATCTTGCTCTGATGTATATCATAGAGTGTTCTGCCTATGTTTTCCTCTAAGAGTTTGATAGTGTCTGGTCTTACATTTAGGTCTTTAATCCATTTTGAGTTTATTTTTGTGTATGGTGTTAGGGAGTGTTCTAATTTCATTCTTTTACATGTAGCTGTCCAGTTATCTCAGCACCACTTATTGAAGAGGCTGTCTTTTCTCCATTGTATATTCTTGCCTCCTTTATCAAACGTAAGGTGACTATATGTGTGTGGGTTTATCTCTGGGCTTTCTATCCTGTTCCACTGATCTATATTTTTGTTTTTGTGCCAGTACCATACTGTCTTGATTACTGTAGTTTTGTAGTTCTTTTTTTTTTTTAATTTTAATATTTTTGTTACTGCCTTGATCCAGGTCTTGCGATTCCTTCTCGCAGAGGCTCCTAACTGATCTCATTTACTGTTTACTCTCCCAAATCCAACCTGCCTCTCAAGTTTTGACCACTTAATCTTTAAATCAAAGCTGTGGTCAAGTTCATATCTCTACTCTTATGAAAAGCTTTCCTCAGCCCCCAGTTGTTTATAGGATCATATCTTACAGGATAGGGATAAACTCATTAGCCTAGTTTTCAATATGTTTTATTACCTGACTCCAGTCTATTTGTCCAACCTCTGGGTTGACTTCTTCTCCCATGTATACTAGGCTTAAGTCACACTGGAACACTCAACATTTTCTGTGCAATGTTTGACAATTTCTTCTGGGAATATGATGCAATATTCTAAGTACAAGGGGTAGCTGGATATATGAAATATGTGAATGTCTCCCTGTTAGTTTAACCTTCCCACCAGCTGGTTCTGCCCATGGGGGACTGACTGGTGATTTTAACTGAAATTTAAGTTTCTAGAGAAGGATAAGTGTGAAGAAGATTTGGGATCCAGTATTCAGACTGTGTTGCTTCTGCAACAGTGATATTTAAGATCCTACAGATGGGCAAAACAAAACAAACAAAAAAGAAAAAGAAAAAAGCAAGCACTTTCTTGGAACTAATTCTAAATAATGTAATAATCAGATTGATGGCATAATATCACCATATGAGATAGTAAAATTTGTGCTTGGGACCCATTTTACTTCTTGAGTGGGAGAGACTGAGCAAAGTTAGAACTAGAATGATAAACTAACATTACTGAAAGACTCTGCATCTTACACGATTTTTGGGAGGAGTTTGGCTGGATAAAACCTACTGCCAGCCTGCCTCTACCCCCTTTGGAGAGATGAAGAGTAGGCTGTGTATCTTGGGGGGAAATACATAGGCCTTAAGGTCAAATAGACCAAAGACAATAATTCACTACTTTCAACTAGGCTTTTTGAATAGTTTGCATTTCAATTTCCTCATAAATCTAGAAATTGATATCTGCTTTGAAAGATTGCCATAAGATGTACAGGCAATGAATGTAAACTGTCTGATTAATACACACACACACACACACACACACACACACACAATGGGAGCAGAGGAGAGAGAGAATTTCTCCCTTATTTTAGAGCAGGGAGAAACTGGTTCATGATTTAAGTGCAATATTAATATTGACAGTTCTCAATATTCACCTTGCCTAGGGTGAGAAGTAGAAAAACTCCAACACTTTCCCACATTCATGCCTTCGTATCATGTCTTTCTATTTGGAATAACCTTTCTCATCTATGGATATCCACTTCTTCTTATACCTTCATGTTCCAATTGCTACTTCTTTCAGTATTCACTGATCGTTAAGTCAGTGGTGGAATCTCCCTTTTTGCTTTTCATGGTTTTCTCCTCCTTTCTTTCTTAGACCACATAGGTCTTTCCCAGTAGACTGTGAACAACCTATTGCAGAGGACTTCCCTGGCTTATCTCCAGTGAATGCTGCTTGGGCAGTGTTTGGACCAGTGAATGCTGCTAGGGCAGTATTTGGTCCCACTGAGCTCACATTTGCTGAATGAATATTATTGTTGCTAAGATAGAGTTCAATCCTTTACATCTTTAAAACTCCATTGTCTCTATGGCTTTAAATGGAAATTCATCTTTGTTTAGTATTCAGTACTTAGTTAACAGAAACTCTATTGGGCATCACTCTGATTACAAAAAGGGCCTTGGTCTCTTTGTCCTTTAAATTATTATGAAGAAGCTACTTTGATATTCTGAGACTCATTTCTTCTCTGCTGTCTGTAGAAATATGTGGGGATATGGTAGAAGAAGGCTGTAGTTGGACCGGAAGCATCTTTAGGGGATTCATGTATGTACAGATTTTAATTTCAATGATTAGAAGTTCCCAAGGGTGCACGCTACTGTATTAGGAATGATGCAGGATTAATTAAAGACAATGCTCAAACTGTCTTTGTGGCTCTTACAGCATTTTGGATAATGTTCATAATACAAATGGAATTAATTTTGCCAGACACTGAAATGTTTTGCCACTTTCTGATTATGTTGTGGGAAGATGATTTATTTGGTTTCATTTTTAAACTATCTCTTTTGTTTTTAACACTTAAGCCATTTCTTAAGCTTTGGCCAGGTTAGGAGATAGGAGACCTATCTATCAATCTATCTATCTATCTATCTATCAATGTCACCTGTTTGGGGTTCTATCTCCCCTAATTCAATAATTAGTTCTAAAATGGAGGTACATTGTATGATAAGTTGGTAATTCAATGCCTGTCTTACCATGATATAGCATGTTGAATTCCTTTTGCTTTTGCCTTGAGCTTTTAGCCTACATAAGTCATCGGAAGGGCTTGTTTGTTCTGCCGTATAGTTTCTGATCAAAAACTTCTTTATGAAAGATCAGGTGCCAAAGGTGGAATTTAACTATGAGTTATATTTTCCATGTCTACTTTCTCCAAAAGTCAATTTGAAAAATCAACTTTTCACAAGATATTTTAGCAGCAGCATATGTGAAAAAGACTCAGGAATTAGAAACTGTACTTGATGGTAAACTCCAGGTAAGTCAGCTTTGTGGTAAGTCACCAGCACAGCTCATGTTGTTGTCGGCTAAATTAACAGATATACAGCCTCTAGAAAAAAGGAGCGGGCTGTCATAGTGTATTCCACAGTGCCTGAATCACTGTTGTAGCATTGTTTTCCTTTCTTGGCCACATACTTTAATAAGGGCATTGAGAAACTGGAACATATTCAGAAGAGGGTAAGTTGGATGATCAGGGATTTTTGACCTTCTCAAGTGAGGAATGGTTGAAGGAACTAGGTGTTTGTTGTCATTGCTGTTGCTTTAAAACACACACACACACACACACACACACACACACACACAGAGGGAGATTCTATGATAGAAAGTTGTATCACTGTCAACATTAGAATAATCTTCAAGCAAACCTAATACAAGTCAATTTTCTTGATGAAAAATGAATTTTCTTGAGGGTTTCTGTTTGATAATTCCATTATATGGTAGGAAAACTGTCTCAATTTTAGCATTTGGATTTTGCCTTGAACTATAATAGATTACCAACAGAACCCTCTTCTCTTACATACCTGCCTTGCAATTATGTACAAACCATTGTGCCTTCCACCAGCCAACCAAGACCCCTGCCCTAGGTCCTCACTGTAGATAACCCTCCTTTGATCCTTACCTAGCTGTGGCCATCCCTACAGGGTTAGGAGCATTTAGGACCAAAGGGCTATACCCACCCATAACCCATGTCCCTCCGTGCCAGCTACTTGTTACTAGGACCAGTGGTATTAGGATCACCTGGGAACTTATTAGAAGTATAGTCCAGAACCTCGGGATCCACTCCAACAACTGCATCAGAATCTGTGTTTTACCGAGGTCCCCAGATGATTCAAATATGTATTAAAGTTTGTCAAGCATTGTTTTAAACCATGCTCTGGGTACCTGAGATGCTAGAATTCTTGGCCCAAATGGCCTCACACCTGCTTTCAGGGCTCTTCAGTGGGTTTGTCCTCCCAAGAGCGTACCATGCTGCCAATGGACATGTACTTAGGCCTGAGCGGTGACCAAGAGATGACCATTTGGGAAGCACACCTATGGGTGGAAGTTGGAGAGATGGGCTGATTGTTCTCACTCATGTATGCAAAGCTGCCACACTGATGGAGAGAACACAAGGATTGAAATAAGAGGAAGGATCTCAGTTCTCTATCTGTATTGTTGCTCTGGGCCTGGGTGGAAATATAAAGCTCTGTGGTAGAGGTAAATCTTAAGTAAAAACAAAATCATAAAACCCCAAGCTCATATGTATGCAAAACAATACTATTTCAACATGAAGATAAATCAAAAACATCAAGTAAACCCTACTTCACTTACCTCAAAGCAAATATACACTGTGGAATGTAGGTAAATCAGTTCTATTTCAGGAAATATCTGGAATTTCTTAACTTTGTACATAGCTTAGTATTTTACACCATGTTCCTTCTTTGTCACACACTCTCCCCCATCAAATTATGATTGGCAGATTTTGCAAAAATGCAAAAGAAACTAGCAGGAGGGCAAGAGAATTCAGACTCTTCTTTTGATTTAATTTACAGAGCTCTGCTAAAGGAGTGCTTTAAACCTGTTTTGAGAGGTACCAGACACTCTACATATAACCCTACAATAGTTCTGCAAGCTAGGCATTCTTATCTTCATTTTGCAAACCAGGTAACAGACTATGAGGATTAAAGTGACTTCCCCAGACCATGTAGGAAATGAAGACACTGAAATTTGAACCCAGGTCTGTATCCTCTAAACTTCATGACATCTTTTATTACATCAAAGTACCTCATTAAATACCATGGGGTTTTTTTGTTGTCTGAGTTTCACTTGTGATAGGTAGAGTATTCCCTTTGGTCAGGGATGGAAAGGGCCACTGAACACCCAATTCTTGCTGAACAGTTTAAACGGCTCACGTTGGCCGTGTTAATTGTGACTACATTTTTGTGTGGAAGTTAGAGATGGACATTTTTGCTTTGTCCACAAAATGTACTGTATTAAATACCATAAATAAACTTCCCCAAGAAGTGTTTTCATAAACTTAAAGGGAAAAATAAATAAGTATATGACATTCAATCTCTTGAAATTTATTCTGTTTCAGTTCCCCCAAAGTGGAAAAAGCAAAACATTTGCAGCCATCAGAGCATGGTCCAAGGGGCAGTGTTAGGAGAGGATCTGGGTTTCTGCTCTGTCAGTCAGTCTTCTGCGCCCATTGCCTTTCTGGGCAGCCCCGGTTGTTTCCCAAAGGGCCATGGAGCGGTGGGCCAGGAGTTTGCAATAACTGGTCTCTCTAATTGCCCTTTTATGTGTTCCAGACAATCTACTCTCAACCTCTCTTGAGAGGAAATGAAACAGATAAGATTCAAAAAATGTTTTTCTCAGAAGAAGCTGGGTGTTTTTTGTTTTTAACTTAGCTACTCTGTGCTTGTTGAAACTTGGTTATTTGGGGGTGCTCAAAAGTAACTTCCTTTTAAGAAAGGAACAAAAACTTATACAAACCTGAAGCCAATGCAATTTGCCAAATAACCCAATTGATAATAGAGGGAGTTGCCTCAAAATTGTTTCCTTTATTGTGTGGCATTTTTTCTTGGTAGCTCTGTAAGAGTTAACCTCTCCTCTGTATACATGGCAGCCTCTTGGCACAGAAGGACCCCAATATGGAACTGGCATGCCAGCCTCAGCAGCACAGTGCTTTCAGAGCAGGATCACAGATAGACTACCTGCATACAAAAGTACAACCCCTTCTGTCCTGGACATTTCTCTAAAAATCTCATTCTATGTATACCTCAGAATGGATGGATTCCCCAATCTCCCTTAAACAAACAGAAAACAATTCAAGAGCTCATTTTTAAAACTCTGAAATTCAGAAATGTAGACTAATGAAAGGAAAAAGTAGCAGCCAGATCAATCTGGTCTAAGGGATGAATATTTCTGTTGTGTTGTGATTTGTATTTTTAACAGTAAAGACCATGGGTCTATTCATTTCAAAACTGGTTGGCCATGAATTATAAGGTGGATATCGTGAAGGCAATGGCCATGGTTTGGACATAGACTCTATTCTTGAACAGTTCCAGTTCATCTGATGATATAAGACAAATATTCAGAATCCTTTCATGTTGGTGAAATTATCACACATGCTGTAAGATAGGCTCAGCAAGTTGAATTGTTTGGTTGGAGGCTTGAGGAGTTCTGGCTTTGAATATTGGAAATGAATGCTAGGACTCTAATGTTTGAGGGCTTGAATGTCAGGCTGGGAAAGTGTTTCGAATTTGATAGGCATCTGGAAGTGCCTTTAAGTTTCTGAGCTGTTCGGATCAGCACTGTGGAGAAAGGCAGAGGGTGGGTTAATTTAGATGAAGAGAGAGTACAAATGAAAATGTGAGCTCCAAAATGACTGTCTTTCTCATTTTGCCCAGTTTACCCTTCCCCCTCCCTGTGTCCACCTAGAGGGGTGGGAAAGGGAGGGTGGGAGGGAGACGCAAGAGGGAGGAGATATGGGGATATATGTGTATGTATAGCTGATTCACTTTGTTATACAGCAGAAACTAACACATCATTGTAAAGCAATTATACTCCAATAGAGATGTTAAAACAATCAAACAAACAAACAAAATGACTGTCTTTACATTGGTTCACTGGGGGAATGAACGACTGGTTGGGATAAATGTCTCTTTTTTTTACTGATTGATTGATTGAAATATATTTGTTATATATAGTATAACATTTTTATATTGTAAAAATGTTGTGCTACTTTCTGCTGTACAGCAAAGTGATTCAGTTGTACCTATATATACAAATCTATTCTTTTTCAGATTCTTTTCCATTATAGGTTATTACAAGATATTGAGTATAGTTCCCTATGCTATACAGTAGGTACTTATTGTTTATCTATTTTATATATAGTAGTGTGTATCTGTTAATCCTAAACTCCTAGTTTATCCCCCACCTTTCCCCTTTGGTAACCATAAGATTGTTTTCTATGTCTGTGAGTCTATTTCTGTTTTGTAAATGAGTTCATTTGTATCACTTTTTTAGATTCCACATATAAGTGATATCGTATGATATTTGTCTTTGTCTGACTTACTTCACTGAGTATGATAATCTCTAGGTCCATCCGTATTGTTGCAAATGGCATTATTTCGTTCTTTTTCATGGCTGAATAATATTCCTGTGTGTGTGTGTGTGTGTGTGTGTGTGTGTGTGTGTGTGTGTGTGTGTATCTCACATCTTCTTTATCCATTCATCTTTTGATGGACACTTAGGCTGCTTCCATGTCTTGGCTGTCATAAATAGCACTGCTATGAATATTGGGGTGCATGTATCTTTTTGAATTATAATTTTCTCCAGATATATACCCAGGAGTGGGATTGCTGGATCACATGGTAACTCTATTTTTAGTTTGTTAAGTACCTCCATACTGTTCTCCATAGTGGCTGCACCAATCTACGTTCCCAACAACAGTGTAGGAGGGTTCCTTTTTCTCCACACCTTCTCCAGTATGTATTATTTGTAGATTTTTTCATGATGGCCATTCTGACTGGTGTGAGGTGATACCTCATGGTAGTTTTGATTTGCATTTCTCTAATAATTAGTGATGTTGAACATCTTTTCATGTGCCTGTTGGCCATCTGTATGTCTTTTTTGGAGAAATGTCTATTTAGGTCTTCTGCTCATTTTTGTTTGGGCTGTTGTTATTGTTGTTGTTGTTTTTGATATGTTTTGTAGTTTTGAGTGTGGCTGTCAGGGACATATTTTCTCATTTAATTAAAACACTCCCCACTGATTCTCCAGTGGCTTCTCATTAGCTCTTTCTTCTTCTTCTTTTTAAAAAATATTTATTTATTTATTTATTTGGCTGCACTGGGTCTTTTGTTGCGGCGGCACGTAGGATCTTCATTGTGGCATACGGGATCCAGTTCCCTGACCAGAGATCGAACCAGGGCTCCCTGCATTGGGAGCATGGAGTCTTAACCACTGGACCACCAGAGAAGTCCCATCTTAGCTTCTATGTTAGGGTTAGGCTGCTCCAGACCTTTCACTGTCCTGATCAACCACCTAACCTCAACCTTACCAGTTATGTAGCCTTATTCTGGCCTGTCTCCCACTACCCTGCTGACTCGTATGTAGTCAAACTGGAAATAGATAAGAGCATCATAAAAATACAAATCATGACACATACACTGAATTTCTCTGTTTCTCTCCCCAATCCCAACCCAACTGAGTCTTTGCTCTCATGATTTCCTCTGTCTTCAGTGCACTTAATGCTATTCTTTTTCAATCACCTTCTTGACTTATCAAAGTCCTCATATCCATCAAACCCCAGCTAATAGACCATCTACTTTACAAAACCTTTAGACTTCTCTGAGTTTCTTGAAGACTTGTTATATATTCTTCAAGCTCTTTGCATGGTACTTGGTACAGGGTTGAAGATCATTAAACATGTGTTAAATAAATGAAACCTTCTTTGATTAAACTCTAAGGGATTGTTCCAACCTCTAAGTCTTATTTACAATTTTATCCAGAGCAATTTCTCTGGGCTTTATAGAGGAATGTTAATGGGGATTTGCTGATAATGTTGACACTCAAAGCAATTGTTAAATATTGTGGGAGTTACACTCTAAAAGGTTTGAAGGAAGGATCAGAATATGAGGCTCCTTGTACAGAATATCATAACACCAGTCTACCAGAGTATGTCTCTAAGGATGACAAAATTTCATGTCATCTTCATCAGTGGCAAGCAGGTTATCATTTTTAATCCTGGGATCAAAATTTGTTTCATTCTGACAAGCATGGAGCTCCAAATGACCTTCTAAAGCATGAGCATTTAGGTGCTCAAGACTAAAAGAACCATACAGTTTCTTCTCCTTTATCTAAAACTTATTTACCCTCAACCTTATGGGATTAGCTTTCCATTTAAGTGGCATCTGTGAAACCAAAGCTTTTGCTATAAGATGGACACATTTCCCTTTAGGAAAGGGCCTGAGAAGGAGGTTTGTTTGTTTGTTTAATTATTTGCCCATGACTCCAATAGTAACGCATTCCTAGTTAACCTGTCAATAGGAGTATAGAAATAGCAAATTAGAAAGAAGAGCTCTGGAGTCAGGAGTGTTGATAGCAGCAGGAAATGACAGCCTGATGGTGAGAGAAGAGAGAGCTGATATAAGAACTAATAAAGTTAGCAGTCAAGAATGTTTTAGAACTTGAGTAATAGCCTTACTCTTCATATACAACAGTTGGCTTTCTTAAAGGAAAACATGAGAGGATAGGAAAGAAGTATGGAGGTTTAAGTATTAATCTAGGTACTCTTCTAAATTTCTGTCTCTGTTTTGGCAAAGTTAATGGGTGAAGGACATAGGACATACATGAATAATAAATCCCTTCCATGTCTTAAAATCTGGAGTTCGTGATGATTTTTATTAAGCCATAAAAGAATTAGTTATTTTTAATATAAACTGTTTAAGAAAGTAAGAATGTAAATTTTAAAATGATATCCATCCAAATAATCCATTCGTACACCTTCTGGAAAATAAAAAAAATTCTGTATGTCATTTAAATGAAACCCAAAAGTAGATAATCCTTGGCTCTTTCTGGTCAGAAATGCTAGATATGTGCATAGTTGAGTGTCTTCTAGAGGGTTACTAATCTAGAGCCTTTAGTATTTTATAAGAAGTGTGTCTTAGTCTTTTGGGGCTGCTGTAACAAAACATCAAAGACTGAGTAGCTTATAAACAACCAAAATTCCTCTCTCACAATTCTGGAATCTGGGAAGTCCAAGATCAAGGTGCCAGCAGATTCAGCGTCTAGTGAAGGCCTGCTTTCTGCTTCAAGTATGGTGCCTTCTCTCTGTGTCCTCAAATAGCGGAAAGGGCGAGGGACCTCTCTGGGATCTCTTTTATAAGGGCACTAATCCTATTCATGAGAACTCTGCCCTCATGACCTAATCACCTCCCAAAGGCTTCACTCCCTAATTCCATCATCTTGGGCATTAGGATTTCAACATATAAGTTTTGGGAGGATACAAACACTGCGAAAACATAGCAAAGGGAAATGAAGATCCAGAGATAGTGTGCCCAGCTCTAAGCCACACAGAAAGTTAGCATTGGTGCTAGGATTAGACCCAGGTTTTAGTGACTGCCAGTTCAGGAAATATACTGCCATAACATGTAACATCCTAAGAATGGACTCATATGGCATTCAAACTCGTAAGCATCCTAACTTGGTCTGTGAATTTATTTATTCATCCATCATCATTAAAGAAGGACTTATTAAGTGATTACTATGCACCTGGCACTATAAGTGTCCATGTTTACTTTATTCTAAGTATTTGCTGTGAGCATACACACACACACACACACACACACACACACACAAACATGCAACAACAGCACTGTGAACCATGAAATCTTAGCTCATCAAAGGTCATACCTTTGGTTTGGACCTCAGTCTTCTTCACCTCAACCGTGAATGTGACCACCTCAAGGACAAGCACATCTAAAGTTTCCCAAGCAGATCAACTTCTCTTTTAAGGACTTTCAGCCCTGGAGCTTCCATATATTTTTTCTGTTACCCTTTTTGTAATTATTCACCCTCACTTTCTCTGAGTTCTGCTTTTGTTTTCACCCTAGGTCTTTCATTCTACCGTTTAAGATGATTTCTTCTTCTTCTAGGAGGAGAAAGGTCAGGTCTCAGCAGCCATCTGAGAATTTCTCTTAGCCACTAAGTTATCCTTTGGCTTTTTGTCTAGTAATATACATAATTAATACACATTATTTTGGTCTTTCTGCACAGATATTAATTTATTGGGACAGAAAAGGATCTTAGAGATGATCTAGTTCAACTACCTGGTTTCACAGAGGACCCTTGGAGCCCAGAGAAAAGAAAATGGTTCAAGTAACTCAGCAAATTGGTGGCAGATCAATCCGTTGAATGCAGGCTTCCTAAATGCCACACAAAGTTCCACCTCTGGCACCACACTGCCCCTGAATTCTCTCTTTATAGACACTGCTGATCTGTTTTTAACTTTATCACTCACCTCTTCCTCAAGGAATATAACTCACAGAGTTTCTTGGTTACCCATGCCAGTAAATGGTTAATCTCACTGCGTCCAAGGCCCTGGAAACTTCTGGGAGGGAGCCAGGTGAGCAAAGAGAGCAGATAAAGGCAGCACCTGCCTTGGGTTTGGAACAGCCTGGGGACACGGAGAGAATGTAAACACATTCTGCAAATCTTATTGTCTGACTCTGTGCCAGCATCTTTTGGGTTCTTGTCATGGAAAATGTTTCCTCTGAGGTCATTCATTGAACAGAGGAGCACTGAATACCCTCCGGGGTGCCAACCCAGTGCCCCCTTTTGTCCAGGTTAAATAAGCAAGGGACTAACGTTTCGTGGGCCTAGAAGGCCCACCTTTCAACAATACAGGATGGGAGGTAGGGAAACGGAGCCATTTAGAAAATACACTGTGCTGTTCTGAACTGCTCTCTCCCCCTGGCTGCCCGCCCCTCTCCTTCCTCCAGTGCGGCCTCCCTCTGTTTGCTCACCCATACTTACAAGCACACGCCCTGCGTTTAGAGCAAGCTGTTAATGTCTGTGCTTCCTCATAAATCTCGGGTTGCTGCCTGGAGCTATGTTTTTAATTCTATGGTGGAGCTTTGAGATTCGAGAATGAGTAGAAAGGAAGGGCAGCGGATGGGTGTAGTAATGGAAGCCGCCATTGCTCCTTCCGGGGAGCTGGACTTCTCATTTGCTTCTTTGAACAGGTAGTTTATACCTCAGCACAACATCTGTGAAGGCCAGGATGGAAGGAGAGGGGGGCGTCGTGGGAAAAGATGTTGGCTATCTCACACTGTGCAAAAGGATGCATGGCTTCTCTCCGAAGAAAGAAAAATGTGTGGAATGAGCAAATGAACCCAGACTGGTGACCGGCTGGCATATTTTTCTAGTTCAGCTAAAAATGACTTCAAGGAGAGGAGTCTGACAGAAATAATTTTTGTCTCACAAAGCTTGTAATTGAAGAAAGTTTTCCCTCCATTGAACTTGAGCTCCTCTTTGTGTTGTTCAACCATATTTATTTTCCATGATTGGTCCTTCGGCACTTGTTTGATAGCTTCTTCTGTATAAGCCTCATCGCTTCAACATGCCTGTGCTTTTCTGGTGTAGGAAGCAAATCTTCTACTGGGCTGCTGTGATGGTTTAAAGTAGTAATTGCTTGGGCCTTCCACCCTGCCAGCAACTGTATTTGAGTAGAATTTTGCGTATGAGTCACTGAGTAAAACGTGTAATTAACATGACTAAAGGAAGAGCTCTGGTCTTTGAAAATTCTGGTCCTCAGTTTATATATCTATAAAATGAAAGAATTAGAAACACACCTCTAAGGGGCCTTCCAACTCAGGCAGTCTAGGATCCTAAAAATCTCCAGCTATTATTATAAACCCTCTTCCTCTACCAAGTTCTTATGAGTCCTAATGGATCCTTTCTTTTACTTCTATACCTTTCTGTGAGGTTTTGAAATTTATCAGAAGTGAAGGGTACATTAACCTTCTTGCTTCCACTACTGTGGGAATGGAGGCCAGATCCAGTTGGTATCTTTGAGGATAGAAAGTGCGAACAAAATAAGTTGCAATAGGTGAACTCCTCTACTTCCGTAATGGGACTGTCAGGTTTCTATGTGTACCTGTTTAGGCCTGGGAAGCAGTTAATAGTAAAATAGGCCCAGAGATCACTAGAGCATGGGCATCTGGAGTTCAGGGATTGGGCCTTATCCATTTCTCTACTCGAGATAACACACTGCACAGAGAATGTGCTAATTAAATGGAGGAATTGAAGGTAGACAACTTAGGAATGTTTCAGAGAACCAGCTCTAAGGTGATTTAAAAGATCGTTTTTAACCTATTATAAAAGTTTTACAGAACTAGGCTTATTCAGTCTGAAGAACAGAGAATTGAAAGGGTGTTTTAAGGTGAATGAGAGTCTCTCTGATGGATTTAAGTTTAAGTAGGAAATTATATACATCAATACATTGATGGGAAACAGAAGCTGAACACATAAGAAATACCCTGGGACTCAGAATCAGATGAAAGAAGAGGGATTAATAGGTGAAGCAGAACATAGAAGATTCCAGCACCTCCTCTGTGCTAAAGATTTGCTCCTCTGGTTTTGTCTATGTCCAGAGATCATGGTGTTTATCTCTCTCTTTTTATTCTCTTTCACTAGTGGTTCTTGACTTGATGATCTGATTAAACCTGGTCGTATTTTTTATCTTATGTCCTGTTAACTTCATCTATTTCTATCAAAAACGTTTAAAAATTGCTTATAAGTGTTGAATAAAATGAAAAAAATATAAAGGCTCTAACAGTACCCAGTAAGCATTATGGTACATAATAGGGACTTAATATTTGCTTAGTCAGACAGAGCCTTACAGCATACAAAACATTTTTTCATTCATTATCCTCTTGTCCCTCATGAAATTGTTGTTACCTGAAGATGAGAAAGGTGATGTGAAATGCCCAAAGACACGGAGCTAGCAAAAGCCAGGGTTTACACTCAGAGTATGATATTGGGAAGAGAGCTACCAAGTCTTTCTTTGCTAAATAATTTGATTTTGGCATTCTTTACCTGGGACTATAATCCCACATTGATTAATTTGACCAAAGCAGCTCAGCGAGAAAGACCCAATCTTCTCACCCTGACAACATAACATTTTTGTAATTTCCCCCTACCCTTCTAGTGCTAACTTATTTTCCTATAATCTCATAATTGCTATTGTTGAGAGTATATAAAAATTTACAGTTCCTTTTGAGACAGAGATTTTCTTTCTGACCTTTAGCTAGGATCCCTGGGCAGGTTTTTTGCCCACAGATTATGGCAGGCTCCTTAGGGCAATTCTTTTAACTCTGTGTCTATTGGAAATAAAGCAGGCTATGTTGTGTAATGGCAGGAGCTTAACTTTGAATGTATTTTGTGACTATAGCCCAGGATGGTGAAAAGACCCCTAACTGAAGTCTTGAGAGACCAGGGCTCTCACCAGCTCAGCCCTGTCTGCAGTGATGCTTTGGGAAAGTTTTAGTCCTTCCTGAGTCTCAATATTCTCATCTCCAGAAAGAAGGCACTGGGCTATAGCTTCCAAAAGTCCTTCTAGCTCTGACATTCTACAGTTTATAAACCTTAAACTACTCTTCCACCACATGGTGGCTGATTTGTGCTTTTCCATGTTTGTAAAATAGGGTGGTAGGTGCTAAAGTTTCCGAGGAGTGATGGAATAATACTGGGTGTAGGCTTTGCAGCAGAAGATCTGTTCTACTTAAGGAGGCTATTTTGATACCCCTAAATTACAGAAGCCATAATCCAGAGGCTTCTTATGGGTCCTGTATGTCCTTGACAGGGTGAATGCTAGTAGCATCATGACCATAGCTGTCTACACCATTTACACAGAGTTACCAAGATCATAGAATATCACCACATTGAGACACCCTAAAGGACATATGGGGAAACTGAGATTCAGAAAGAGAAATGAGCTTGCCTATAGTCACATAGTCATACAGCATTAAGTGTCAAAACCAAGACTAACACAGCACTCCCTGACCTCCTGTTCACTGCATTTTTTACTCTACTCTTGTCACCTCGGATGACCACTCTCATGGTAAGCACGAGTAACTGTTTAATAAAGCGTTCCCAGTCATAAAGGCAACTATATTCTCTGCAATTGCCCTAAGGAGACATTTGACAGAATATGATAGATTTTTATAGCACTCTAGTACTAAAAGTTTTGCGGAGAAATACCACCTTAGTTTTACCTTTGGAGAGACTGCGTGGTTGTAGATTTCTCTTCCCAGCTATCACCTTTGGAGCTCAGGAGAGAAGGTTGGCTGAGCTTGTATGTTTAGAAGTATACTACATCTCTGAGAAAGGGCATTGCCACACTCAAATTGATTGGTTATTTAGAAATAGGGTCCCTCTTGAATTTCATGCTTAAACTTCATTTGGGGTTTCCCTAAAGTGAAAGATATAAACTGTATTTACTAGGAAAGCTATCTTGGAAGATTTTCATTGCCTTTGAATAAAAGCAAAATTGCACCCAGCACATAAATTGACATATGAAGCAGTAAATAATTGTATCGTGCAAGTTGTTTTAAGGGACTCAAGCCAGAATGCTCCATTAACTAGCATGCATAGAATATTCATTGAGCTTAGGGCTTATTACCAGGCCAGTGGAAAAAAAAAAAAAAGAATGAAGGAAAGTACAGGGGGGGAAGATAAATGTCAGTATAGCAGCTGAGAAAATGAAGGGTTAGAAAGGGAACTTTAGAGGTATTTATGATGTTTTTATTTTCCTCTCTCTTCCTTTTCTTTCTTTTTTTCCCCTTCCTTGGCAAAGGATCAAGTACACAAAAGGTGGGTATCAGCCTTCAAATATAATCATCAAGAATCTGAGAACTGAGCAGCAGAATGAGCCAAGCTCTTTTCTTACTTCGCTTTTGAAAGAAGAAGCTGAGCAATCAGCCCGTTGAGGTGTTATATGCATACGTGTGAGATTGTGTTTATAGACATTTCTACACGGATAAACATTCAGAAACCACAATGACATTCCCAGAGGAATCCTGTCCTTAATACAGGAAGTGACAGCTTTGTGAAGGCATCACAATTGAGCTCTGGTTTTCCCTTGAGGTCTGGTTTTTCCTTCTAGATCCCAGGATTTAATTTCTAGAAGAAATGAGAGCTCTGTGATGTTCCATGGGGCTGCTTAGAATTACAGGCAACTTAGTTTTAAAGCTTGTCGAACGCAAAGCACCTGAGCTAGGCTTAATCTCCAGGGACCTCTTTTGCACTCAGAGATGTCTAAAACCATAAACCATAAATTCTGATGGGTACATGCAAAAGCAGAGGCCACAGAAATTACAAATTTGTTATCCAATGTGGCCACATTCCCCTGCCACAACTTTCCTCCCATCACCACTCCCAAGCTGACTTTCTCTTGCTCTGTACTTGGGTTTACCAGATGACCAGGCTTGCGCTGTAACAGATGGTTACTGCCTCCTACAAAATGTGCGTCAGGACTGTGACCAGGCATACTCTTCCTATGAGCTCTGACGTGTTTGTTGCTGCAATTTTGGTAGATGGAATGTGTGCAGAGAATAGAGAACCATGAGACATAGAAGCTGAGGTCACAGGGCATTTTGAATTGGTCATCAACCCTCTTAAAGATCAGGCATACCCTCTTGGGAAGGTCCCAGTTCTTCCCAGTTCTTGGGAAGTCCCAGTTCTTTTCTCAGTCATTTCTTGCTTGGGTTTACTGCTTAGTGGATACTGTAAGTTGTAGTCATCTTCCTTCTCCTCGAAACTGTCTCCCATGTTGACGATGTCTTCCATGTTTCAGCTCCTGTCCCAGCACCTTGACTCTTCCTTCTTCCTTTCTCTTTTAACTTTGACCATCAGAATATTGGCATGAGTTCAGTATCCATATTTCCAGCCATGGCCTCTGTCCAGAGCACCAGAGTCACATTTCCAACCAGGCATTTACCCACAGAATTCTCAACAACGTCTTGAACTCATCATGTTTGAAACCAAATCCACTCTTTTCTTCTCACCTCCTAAATTCCCTGGAGCAATTTAACTAGTTGGTCAGCCAATTATCTCAGCATCAATACAAAGGTTGACTGGGGCATTACATTCCCTTCCCACACTTTTCTATTTGTTTTAATCTAATGAAAATGGCTAATCTAAAGAAAAAAACTCCTTTCTTGCAGGAGACAAGGAGAAGGCCTTAGGATCTGCTGGGGAAGTCCAGAGCAGCAGTCACTATTATCCTGTTGGAACCCGTGGTCCACTGAGGTGCCTTATGCTACCTTCACTGAACACCTTATGAAATACACCAGTGAGAAGTTTCTCGAAATCTGCAATGTAGGAGACAGCTTGGGTATCACTCTCCAATTAGCTTTGTTGGTGAAGCTATGTGCTTTTAAAACATGCACTGTTAAAAAAAAAATAAGATACAACCTGGGGTTTATATAGATAAAAACTATAATAGGTTTATAGGACTTTTTCAGTAAACAGTAAAGCTGTTTTATATTTGAAAAAAAAGAAATCAATATTTATAGTAACCATACCACTGCTGTTTCCTCTTTGCTAATCTCTGAGCAAAAACTGTAGTGTAATATTGTTTTAAAATTGCAGTAGTATTGTTTGTCTGTGTTTATTGCTTACAGGGTACATAAAATTTTGGGTGTATAATTAAATTTGAATTATTTTATTCAGAGAAGGAATGTGGAATAGTGTGAAATATGAAGTCAGATATGGCTCGGTGGTCATGTTTAAGTCACTCTTTTTCTCTGGGCCTTGGTAGTCTCATCTCTAAAATGGACACAATGAACAACTGCCCTTCCTCTCAACCTCACTGGACCATTGTAAGGTTAAATGTGATAAAGCATATATAAATGTTCTGTAAATCATAAAGCAATTAAGAGTTATTTTTAATGCCTTTAAATTTCATCTCCCCGAGTAAATTTAAAATTCATCAGTGGCAGGGAGGTCCCCTTCTACTACGGTTTCATCTTCCCTAGGAGACTTAGCAGTCCTTGGACACTCTGAGTAGTCAGGAAGTAAAACAGCTGGAGCTGTAAACGCAGTGAAAGAGCAACCTGTATACTTCCGACAAAACCAGATGTACACATAGGAGTGTGCTTACGGCCTAGAAATTCTTGCCTTCTCTGTTCTCGCTAAGTTTATCTTTATATGCTGTCATTCACTTCAGAATAGCATAACTTTATTTGCTATAAATTCAAAACATGACAATCTACATCTAAAGTCCTTCTGTGGTTGGATGGCATACATTACATTTCTTGCCTTATTTTAAACACATTTATTCATACAAGTGAATATGTATATGTATAAACAAATATTTTTAATTGGTAAGTTCCCTATTTTATAAAAAAGAATCTGAGGCAAAATGTATGTGGTTAGAGGCTAGATGGGACCTCCATCCCCCCTAACATGTAGGTGAAGTTGGCTTGAATCCCCTTCTGCTCTCAGCAAAGCTCAATTGTCCTCTCAAGATTTATGCAGATGTCCTCAGGGGCTTCTGGTCTCCAGGTTTGCCTCTGACACCAAGCTCTTGCAGGCACTAAATTAGTTCTTTGTATGGATCGTTTTGCTAGTCTCCCTGTTATACTCCTATTTCACAATACCTCAACCCATGCATCAACATCAGCCCCTGGCTTGACTCTTAACCACCCAAAATCAACAATAACAAAAAACCAAAATGAAAACCAGAAAGAACAACATAACACTGACACAAAGGCATTTATGTGAGAGTAGACTCACTGAGGACTTCTGGGAGATAGAGTGGGAGTTTACATCACAATAATGCCCCAAAATTCAAATGGAATATCTCTTCTCCTTATTTTTAAAAGACTTTATTAATAATAATGCTCAGATGCATCGCTTCATAATCTCCTCTCCTTTCCTCTCTATCCTGCTCTTGTTCTTCCCCAAACTCCTGTTCCTTTTCTCTTTCTTATTAAAAGTGCAGAGTCATTTATCTGTTTCTTTTTTTTTAACATTTGTTAATCCAACTGAAAAAACTTAATAATGTATGTTTCCAAAGCCGTTTCCTGCCTTTAAAGGAAAACTGGTTCTAATAATTAATTTAACATATATTTTGAAGTAGTAGTGATTCTCTTTTATTTTAAGTCAAAAATAAATACCAACTGCCTGGGTTATTACGTCTATCACTTCCTGGGCAAAGTCTTCTCTTATTCCTCATATCTGGTGTGTTTAAGCACTTATTTTCTCAGTGTCCTTTGCTGGAAGAAATTCAGGTTAAAGGATTAAAAAAGAAATTCTGTGAACTACAGAGAAATGCCACTGCAGTACTCTAATACTTGATAGTGCTTTATTGTTTTTCTGCCATAGAGAAATAAAATTAAATAATTTAAAAGGAAGCTAAAAAATAAAATATCAAAAGGGGGATGGAAAAAAAGGGGGAATGGAATAACTGTTCCCCAAATACCCATGAACACAATTAGCAGACTGGAGCATTAAGTTTTGGCCAAGACTTCCTATCAGCCAAGGCTAAAGGGGAAACTTGTTGTTCATATAGCTCTCCTTGGATGGAAGAAGGAACAACAGGTGTGTGTGTGTGTATGTGTGCACATGCATGCATAGGTATGAGCACCATGAGTGGTTGGTTAGTTAGTTGGTTGGTTTCCAGTCAATCAAACTACTTTTTGAATCTGTTAAGTGTATTTTCTTTAAGGCTTTTCTCATTAAATTATTCTTCTAAAGTCTTTATTTCGTTCCTGAAAACAATCTGGAACTTTCATTTGCCAAGCCATTTCTCAGTTAAAGGCCACCCCGAGTCCCAGATCCCTAAGAAAACAAGTGATCTCAGTCTGGGATATGAGATGATGACTGCTCTGATCCAGTTCTTTGTGTCTTGATTTCTCTTTTGTTGTTGGTTTTTGTGTCACAAAGTTATTTGTGTTTAGGACATTTTCCAAAATTGGCTTTGATTAATATTCAGTTTTATTAATGTAAAAGTATAAATAAGAAGAACAGTAATTCTGGGGATATAGAATCCCTTTTGTATGAATATTTTGACATAATAAGATTTTTAAAAGGTGATATAAACTAGTTTTTTCATTTCCCCTATGAATGAAATAGGAAAAAGTGGAAGAACGTGGGGGAAATGCATAACTAAATAAAATACCTGAAGCAATTTAATTCAATTTAGCAAACCTATGATGGCAGAGGAGAGGGAATCATGTACAGCTGAGATATCCACAGTCAAAAATTTCAAATTATTTACAATCTAATTGAGTAACTTGTTTTTAAAAGTACTTTTATAAAATTCATTTTTTTTGTTTTTACTCAGAGTCTTTTCTTCTACAGAACCTGGACTCTCTCTATTTAACAAATGTTTTCTGGTACTTAAAATGTGCAGCTATTCTGATTGTTGTTAAGAATACAAACATAAATGAGACAAGATTCTTGCCTTTGTGGAAGGCATTGCTTAATAGAGGAGGCAGATAAAAATGCAAATATTTTAAAATAAGTGCCAAAGAACTGAAACAGAGTTTGGATCAGATGAAGAGAATTGGAGATAGTTGAAGGTACATGGAGTATCTTAGACACAGACAGTTTAGCTGGAGTTTAATCTTGTATATTTCCCACCATAATTGTATTGGCTCAGATGGTAGGTATAAGGACCTAAACTAAGTTAGGAGTGTTAGGAATGGAGAGAAGATGAAGAGATTTTGAGATATTCAGGGTATCAATGGAAGATGGTAACTGGCATGATATGGTTGGTGAAGGAGAGGAAGAAATCAAAGATGGCATGGTCTGGTTTGGGTAGGTGATGAGTCCATTAATTTGAATGGGGAAAACTGAAAAAAGAGTAGGTTTAAAGGTTTAGTTGAAGACATGCTGAGTTTGAAAAGTCCGTGGAATGTGGGGTTGAGTTGGTGACCAGGCAGTTAGAAATTTAGGTCTTTCTGAAGCTCAGGAGAGAAAGTTGAGCTGTTTATATAGGTTTCAGACCATACAACACTGGGTCGAAGCTGAGTGATGGGGTTGATTGGTCAGAAAAGTACCTGAGGAAGAAGAATTAATGGAAAAAATTGCATTCAAATTCAAATTTATACTATCTCTAAGTCCTTCAGCACTGATATAAAAAAATCACCGTCAAGTTTATGAAATACTAGGTCAAAATACATTACTTCTTTTACCCATCTCACTAACTCTATATCACTTCTACTTCCGGTAAGTGTGATGGTCAAATGGCTTCTTTCCAGACATTCTTGCTTATCTCCAAGCCTTACCAACTTTTTTCAACTTGTGCATGCACATACTTTGCATTACTCATACAAAACAGTTGTGAAAATAGGAAATAATATTTTTGGTATTGATTTTATATTACAAGACATAAAAATAATCTCATCAGTTATGTAATTACACTTTATATTTATTGATTACAGTTTGCATGTATTCATGTAATTCAAGTAACAAAAACCCTTTGAGGGCAGTATGCTATCTCCACTTTAAAAGTGAAGGTACTTAGAGTGACTAAGTGAATTGATTGAGGTATTATAATAATAACTGTATTTCCACACCCAAATAATTTGCAAATGCTCAGGGAAATAGTTAAAAACCAGAAAGAACTCTGTGTGTGTGTGTGTGTGTGTGTGTGTGTGTGTGTGTGTTCATAATCATTGCTATGATATAATATGATATGATACTTTACAACCAAGGTTAATTATTCTCAATTGTTTCATCCACTTTATATTTGCAACTTTTAGCATTATCTTCCCTCTTTTAACCATTTGTAACAGAATCAGTTTTGTTTGCCCAATGGGCAGCAAGCCAAACGCTTAGATGCCGAGGTTTTCAGCAGAGAAAAGGTTTATTCACGAGGCAGCCAAGCAAGGAGATGGATGAACAGATCTCAAGTCAGCCTCCCCAAAGACAAGGGCCTTGGGATATTTATGGGATAAAGAAACAGGGTGGTCTGAGACATGGGGAAACGTGATTGGAGGCAAGAAAAAACTGAGGTAATCTGTGCTCTGTGCAGGCGTATCGGAGTTACATTCTTTTTCTTAGGGTGCTTATTCAGAAAATGATGGTGTTGGTATAATCTGAGGGTGGAGTTTTTGGCCTTCTGACATCAAAAGGTCATCCTCTGGACACTTACACAGTTGAACGGTCGGTGGTCTCGACCAATTTGAACTGGACAAGACTAGCTCCATGTTCCTGAAAAACAACTTAAGCCACCATTTCTATGGCCACCCATAAGTTAGAGGCGTTATCTATAGGGGGCAGTTAAAGGACTCTTGTGATATAGTCTCTAACCTACATGAAGCTTGGAGGGCATGCAATTTGCAGGAACAATTAAAGAGAGCTTAGTCAATGAAGGCAGGTTACAGAATAGTATTTATTAAGCAAGTTATAGTTCAAGGGATCTAACTGATGACTGCCCTTGGTTTCACGTTGCCTTGCTGGATTCTCGGACTGTGTGGAGTCTTGCTGAGAGGAACTAGTGATTGAGCCCAGAGCTGTAGAATAATAGTGAATGGATTATGGATGCTCTACAGCTTAATCAAAGTGATTTACAGACCAACGCTTTTTACTTTTGTCTGGCATCTTTCTCCTTATTTTCAAGGGAATTATGAAAGTGAACCAATGTTTTAGCAATCAAATGTAACTTTATATTCTTAACCCCTTGGTTTCCTGCCACATTAATTCAACAAGTATTTATGTAATTATTTATATATTTTTTATTTTAATTTTTTTTGGCCACGTGGCTTTTGGGATCTTAGTTCCCTGACCAGGGACTGAACCCGGGCCCTGGCAGTGAAAGCGCTGAGTCCTAACCACTGGACTGCCAGGGAATTCCCTAACAAATATTTACTGAATACCTACCTGGCATTGAATACTACATGCTGAGCAATGCTGTAGATAATTGTTGGGATAGCAAGAAGAATAAAACAGATTTTGCCCCCAGACGTTTATAGTGTAGAGGAAGAAGGCAAAAAAGGTAATGAACAAATTATAATTTAATGTGCAAATACTGTTGATAGAGAGATTCAAAGTTTTTATCAGAGACCAGCAGAGAGAACAGATAAGTCCAAAAGTTAACAAATGTGATAACATTTGATGTTAAACTCAAGGTAAGAGTGATTTAAGCATCAAAGCAGGTGGGGAAAGACATTTTAAATAAAAGAAACATGATTAGAAGCTGCAAATTACAGAGGTGTATAAAATGTTCTTGGACAAAGAGTCGTGCACTTAAGCTAGAGTTTAAAGTGTGTGTGTGTGTGCACGCGTGTGCGCGTGTGCATGCGGAGGGCTGGGAAAATGGAATAGGATGAGGATGGAAATTAAGATTTGTAGAAACAACCCTTTTGTAGGAAAAAAAGCTTTTGCCACATCTTCCTTTTTCCATCTATATGCCTGAATTTACCCACAGTCATGGTGTCTCTAAGATAATTCCAAGTAACACGTGCAAGGATGATATAAACATCTGTTTATCTTCTGTTCAGCTGTGTGGTTTCCCAAGGAGTTTCCATTGCTGGGTATTGGATGGACTTTTTACTGCAACATGCTTCACTTGCTGCATGGTGTGGCTGGAACCTGTAGCCTGAAGGCTTGGAAAACCTGCTCAGCTAAAGAATGTGGGCCTGCAGGCATGAAACCTGGTCTCTTTACCCAGTGTAAACAGGAAGCAAGTGATGGTTGTAATAAGGAAAACTGAGACTCTGGGCAGTGAACTGCTGGCAGACAGCATCTGAAGCAAACCAGGGGCCCAGTCACTCAGCTGGTAAATAATCGCTGTAAAGTCAAGAAGAACATTACACACACACACACACACACACACACACACACACACACACAGACACACACAGAGCTATACTTTACCTTAACCAGCACACAGGCCCTATGTAACCGGAGTTGTTAAAACTTGACCCTCTGTTTTTGAGACTGGAATAAAAGAGAGAGCCACGGGTGGGTGTATAAAAGCTTTTAGAGAAAAGTATGTGGCTGGTGGCATTCATATCAAATGACACTGCGTTCCTGTCACACAGATTGAGTTCAGGTGCTTGAAATGCTCAAGAGCCAGCTTGGGGACTTGGCCTTTTGTCTGCCTCCTTCAATGCACAGCTTGTCCCTCTGTCTTCACGGCCCCTCCTCTTTTTAAAGGGCTCACAGAAATGACTAGAAATGAAGTGCATCTGACTCGAATGAAATGCCAAGTTCACTGAGTATGAAATAGTGTCAACTTTTTCTTTCCAGCACTTTGATTCTGAGGCCACAGAGAATTCCCATGAAATAAAGCTTATGATGAGGACTGGGGAGGCATCCAGTAACCCAAACTGATATATATTGATCTGTGAAAAGGCATCCTGACAATCCAGAGAGTGTTGACCATGGAAATATTGAGGTGAATTGATGAATTGCACTTTGGACTTCTGGAAATCATAGTTCAGTGATGACAGTGATGATGTAGTTAATGATTTATTGACAATATTCATTATTGGCAATAGGCTTCCTTTAATGCTTTTGCAATATGATTCCAAATTCCAGCCTCATCTTATTCACCTTCCCCAACCCTTCCTGAAAGAGATTAGCATGTGGGCACACACACATAGAGCTTATTACAAACCCTTTGTTTATTAAAGTTAGTTTAATCTATGCAACCAACCTATGAGTTTGATGGTATTAATAACCTTATTTTATAGAAAGGAAACTATAAAATTCAGAGAGGTTAGGTAACTTGCCCAAGGTCACACAGCTCGTGAGGGCCATATTTGCAATGTAAGAGCAGATCTGTTTGATCTTAATACTCACGTTACATCATGCTATATACTTCCTTTAGTTCAGTGGTTCTCAACAGGAGACGATTTTACCCCTGGGGCACATTGGCAATATCTGGGCAACACTATTGGTTGCCATACCCGGGGTTGTGGTGCCACTGGTATCTGGTGGGTAAAGCTAGGGATGCTGCTTAACTTCCTAAAATACAGAGGACATACTCCCCTGCAGCAGAGGATTATTTGGTCCAAAACAGCAATAGTTCCAAGGTAAAGAAATCTTGGGTTAGTTGTATAGATGGACAGCCATACTTCTGACTTTAATTCTTAGAAAACTGGATGAAATATTTGAGATGCCTACATGAAATGCAACAGAATAAAAAATAATTTTTGCCTCGAGTATTTGGTGGGGCATTGTGGAAGAGATAGGATTTGAGCTTGGTTTTGAAAAATGAGTAAGAGCGTGAGCACTATAGATCTTTGTGGATTGAACAGACTGTCAGAGCTAGAGGTTCTTAGGCAAGCTTAATACAGTGGGTTTTTTGTTTTTGTTTTTTACATTTTTATTTATTTATTTATTTATTTTTGTCTGTGTTGGGTCTTCGTTTCTTTTTTTTTTTTTTTAAGATTTTTAGAAATTTCATGTAATGTCTGAAACATTTATATTAACATATTTCCATACATATTTCCATACAAATACAAATATAAGATTTTTAGAAATTTCATGTAATGTCTGAAACATTTATATTAACATATTTCCATACAAATAACCCAATGAAAGTTTAGTATTAGTTGTTTTGTTTGTTTTTTTATACTGCAGGTTCTTATTAGGCATCAGTTTTATACACATCAGTGTATACATGTCAATCCCAATCGCCCAATTCAGCACACCACCATCCCCACCTCACCGCAGTTTTCCCCCCTTGGTGTCCATATGTCCATTCTCTACATCTGTGTCTCAACTTCTGCCCTGCAAACTGGCTCATCTGTACCATTTTTCTAGGTTCCGCATACATGCATTAATATACGATATTTGTTTTTCTCTTTCTGACTTACTTCACTCTGTATGACAGTCTCTAGATCCATCCACGTCTCAACAAATGACTCAATTTCGTTCCTTTTTATGGCTGAGTAATATTCCATTGTATATATGTACCACAACTTCTTTATCCATTCGTCTGTTGATGGGCATTTAGGTTGCTTCCATGACCTGGCTATTGTAAATGGTGCTGCAATGAACATTCGGGTGCATGTGTCTTTTTGAATTACGGTTTTCTCTGGGTATGTGCCCAGTAGTGGGATTGCTGGGTCATATGGTAATTCTATTTTTAGTTTTTTAAGGAACCTCCATATTGTTCTCCATAGTGGCTGTATCAATTTACACTCTCACCAACAGTGCAAGAGGTTTCCCTTTTCTCCACACCCTCTCCAGCATTTGTTGTTTGTAGATTTTCTGATGATGCCCATTCTAACAGGAGTGAGGTGATACCTCATTGTAGTTTTGATTTGCATTTCTCTAATAATTAGTGATGTTGAGCATCTTTTCATGTGCTTCGTGGCCGTCTGTATGTCTTCTTTGGAGAAATGTCTATTTAGGTCTTCTGCCCATTTTTGGATTGGGGTGTTTGTTTCTTTGATATTGAGCTGAATGAGCTGTTTATATATTTTGGAGATTAATCCTTTGTCCGTTGATTCGTTTGCAAATATTTTCTCCCATTCTGAGGGTTGTCTTTTTGTCTTGTTTATGGTTTCCTTTGCTGTGCAAAAGCTTTGAAGTTTCATTAGGTCCCACTTGTTTATTTTTGTTTTTATTTCCATTACTCTAGGAGGTGGATCAAAAAAGATCTTGCTGTGATTTATGTCAAAGAGTGTTCTTCCTATGTTTTCCTCTAAGAGTTTTATAGTGTCCAGTCTTATATTTAGGTCTCTAATCCATTTTGAGTTTATTTTTGTGTATGGTGTTAGGGAGTATTCTAATTTCATTCTTTTACATGTAGCTGTCCAGTTTTCCCAGCACCACTTATTGAAGAGACTGTCTTTTCTCCATTGTATATCTTTGCCTCCTTTGTCATAGATTAGTTGACCATAGGTGCGTGGGTTAATCTCTGGGCTTTCTATCTTCTCCATTGATCTATGTTTCTGTTTTTGTGCCAGTACCATATTGTCTTGATTACTGTAGCTTTGTAGTATAGTCTGAAGTCAGGGAGTCTGATTCCTCCAGCTCCATTTTTTTGCCTCAAGACTGCCTTTGGCTATTCGGGGTCTTTTGTGTCCCCATACAAATTTTAAGATGATTTGTTCTAGCTCCGTAAAAAATGCCATTGGTAATTTGATAGGGATTGCATTGAATCTGTAGATTGCTTTGGGTAGTATACTCATTTTCACAATGTTGATTCTTCCAATCCAAGAACATGGTATATCTCTCCATCTGTTGGTATCATCTTTAATTTCTTTCATCAGTGTCTTATAGTTTTCTGCATACAGGTCTTTTGTTTCCCTAGGTAGGTTTATTCCTAGGTATTTTATTCTTTTTGTTGCAATGGTAAATGGGAGTGTTTCCATAATTTCTCTTTCACATTTTTCATCATTAGTGTATAGGAATGCAAGAGATTTCTGTGCATTAATTTTGTATCCTGCAACTTTACCATATTCATTAATTAGCTCTAGCAGTTTTCTGGTGGCAGTTTTAGGATTCTCTATGTATAGTATCATGTCATCTGCAAACAGTGACAGTTTTACTTCTTCTTTTCCAATTTGTATTCCTTTTATTTCTTTTTCTTCTCTGATTGCCGTGGCTAGGACTTCCAGAACTATGTTGAATAATAGTGGTGAGAGTGGACATCCTTGTCTCGTTCCTGATCTTAGAGGAAATGCTTTCAGTTTTTCACCATTGAGAATGATGTTTGCTGTGGGTTTGTCATATATGGCCTTTATTATGTTGAGGTAGGTTCCCTCTATGTCCACTTTCTGGAGAGTTTTTATCAGAAATGGGTGTTGAATTTTGTCAAAAGCTTTTTCTGCATCTATTGAGATGATCATATGGTTTTTATTCTCCAATTTGTTAATATGGTGTATCACATTGATTGATTTGCATATATTGAAGAATCCTTGCATCCCTGGGATAAATCCCACTTGATCGTGGTGTATGATCCTTTTAATGTGTTGTTGGATTCTGTTTGCTAGTATTTTGTTGAGGATTTTTGCATCTATATTCATCAGTGATATTGGTCTGTAATTTTCTTTTTTTGTAGTGTCTTTGTCTGGTTTTGGTATCAGGGTGATGGTGGCCTTATAGAATGAGTTTGGGAGTGTTCCTTCCTCTGCAATTTTTTGGAAGAGTTTGAGAAGGATGGGTGTTAGCTCTTCTCTAAATGTTTGATAGAATTCACCTGTGAAGCCATCTGGTCCTGGACTTTTGTTTGTTGGAAGATTTTTAATCACAGTTTCAATTTCATTACTTGTGATTGGTCTTTTCATATTTTCTGTTTCTTCCTGGTTCATTCTTGGAAGGTTATACCTTTCTAAGAATTTGTCCATTTCTTCCAGGTTGTCCATTTTATTGGCGTAAAGTTGCTTGTAGTAGTCTCTTAGGATGCTTTGTATTTCTGCGGTGTCTGTTGTAACTTCTCCTTTTTCATTTCTGATTTTATTGATTTGAGTCCTCTCCCTCTTTTTCTTGATGAGTCTGGCTAATGGCTTATCAATTTTGTTTATCTTCTCAAAGAACCAACTTTTAGTTTTATTGATCTTTGCTATTGTTTTCTTTGTTTCTATTTCATTTTTTTCTGCTCTGATCTTTATGATTTCTTTCCTTCTGCTAACTTTGGGTTTTGTTTGTTCTTCTTTCTCTAGTTTCTTTAGGTGTAAGGTTAGATTGTTTACTTGAGATTTTTCTTGTTTCTTTAGGTAGGCTTGTATAGCTATAAACTTCCCTCTTAGAACCGCTTTTGCTGCATCCCATAGGTTTTGGGTCGTCGTGTTTTCATTGTCATTTGTCTCTAGGTATTTTTTTATTTCCTCTTTGATTTCTTCAGTGATCTCTTGGTTATTTAGTAACGTATTGTTTAGCCTCCATGTGTTTCTCCTTTTTACGTTTTTTTCCCTGTAATTCATTTCTAATCTCATAGCGTTGTGGTCAGAAAAGATGCTTGATATGATTTCAATTTTCTTAAATTTACTGAGGCTTGATTTGTGACCCAAGATGTGATCTATCCTGGAGAATGTTCCATGCGCACTTGAGAAGAACGTGTAATCTGCTGTTTTTGGATGGAATGTCCTATATACATCAATTAAATCTATCTGGTCTATTGTGTCATTTAAAGCTTCTGTTTCCTTATTTATTTTCATTTTTGATGATCTGTCCATTGGTGTAAGTGAGGTGTTAAAGTCCCCCACTATTATTGTGTTACTGTCGATTTCCTCTTTTATAGCTGTTAGCAGTTGCCTTATGTATTGAGGTGCTCCTATGTTGGGTGCATATATATTTATAATTGTTATATCTTCTTCTTGGATTGATCCCTGGATCATTATGTAGTGTCCTTCCTTGTCTCTTGTAACATTCTTTATTTTAAAGTCTATTTTATCTGATATGAGTATAGCTACTCCAGCTTTCTTTTGATTTCCATTTGCATGGAATATCTTTTTCCATCCCCTCACTTTCAGTCTGTATGTGTCCCTAGGTCTAAAGTGGGTCTCTTGTAGACAGCATATATATGGGTCTTGTTTTTGTATCCATTCAGCCAGTCTATATCTTTTAGCTGGGGCATTTAATCCATTCACGTTTAAGGTAATTATCGATATGTATGTTCCTATGACCATTTTCTTAATTGTTTTGGGTTTGTTTTTGTAGGTCCTTTTCTTCTCTTGTGTTTCCCACTTAGAGAAGTTCCTTTAGCATTTGTTGTAGAGCTGGTTTGGTGGTGCTGAATTCTCTTAGCTTTTGCTTGTCTGTAAAGCTTTTGATTTCTCCATCAAACCTAAATGAGATCTTTGCCGGGTAGAGTAATCTTGGTTGTAAGTTCTTCCCTTTCATCACTTTAAGTATATCATGCCACTCCCTTCTGGCTTGCAGAGTTTCTGCTGAGAAATCAGCTGTTAACCTTATGGGAGTTCCCTTGTATGTTATTTGTCGTTTTTCCCTTGCTGCTTTCAATAATTTTTCTTTGTCTTTAATTTTTGCCACTTTGATTACTATGTGTCTCGGTGTGTTTCTCCTTGGGTTTATTCTGTATGGGACTCTCTGTGCTTCCTGGACTTGGGTGGCTATTTCCTTTCCCATGTTAGGGAAGTTTTCGACTATAATCTCTTCAAATATTTTCTCTGGTCCTTTCTCTCTCTCTTCTCCTTCTGGGACCCCTATAATGCGAATGTTGTTGCGTTTAATGTTGTCCCAGAGGTCTCTTAGGCTGTCTTCATTTCTTTTCATTCTTTTTTCTTTAGTCTGTTCTGCAGCAGTGAATTCCACCATTCTGTCTTCCAGGTCACTTATCCGTTCTTCTGCCTCAGTTATTCTGCTATTGATTCCTTCTAGTGTAGTTTTCATTTCAGTTATTGTATTGGTCATCTCTGTTTGTTTGTTCTTTAATTCTTCTAGGTCTTTGTTAATCATTTCTTGCATCTTCTCAATCTTTGCCTCCATTCTTATTCCGAGGTCCTGGATCATCTTCACTATCATTATTCTGAATTCTTTTTCTGGAAGGTTGCCTATCTCCACTTCATTTAGTTGTTTTTCTGGGGTTTTTTCTTGTTCCTTCATCTGGTACATAGCCCTCTGCCTTTTCATCTTCTCTATCTTTCTGTAAGTTGGGTCTTTGTTTCTGTGTGAAAGCTTTCTCTAGTTGTGGCAAGCGGGAGCCACTCTTCATCGCGGTGCACGGGCCTCTCACTGTTGCCGCCTCTCTTGTTGCGGAGCACAGGCTCCAGACGCGCAGGCTCAGTAGTTGTGGCTTGCGGGCCCAGTTGCTCCGCGGCATGTGGGATCCTCCCAGACCAGGGCTCGAACCTGTGTTCCCTGAATCGGCGGGCAGACTCTCAACCACTGGGCCACCAGGGAAGCCCAATACAGTGGGTTTTTTAAAAAAAATTTTTAAAGGAAAAGACTTCTAAAAATAAGATCTTACTTAGAACCCCAATACATAAAACCTATAAAAATAGAGCAGCTCTGATTGATTTGATTATAGGGACTGAAGCTTACCTTTTACCTTTTCTTCCATATCTTCTCCCCAGATCCTCAGGTATCTGTTGTTTTAACACTATTAATAATGGCGCTTTCTTTCTTTTCAAAAGAATCCTGGTTTGGATGATAAATTGTAAGGTCATCCAACCTATGAAGAAATCTAGTGTTCTAAGGAACAAGTTATAAAAATTATTGAGTCTGATTTTTTCTCTATCCCTTTTGAAAATGAGGAACATAAATTCTTTCCTAAATATTAGGATTTCATTCAAATGCTTTTAGCAACTTATATAACTATAATATAGATATCAAAATCTGGAAATTAAACATTGGTACAATACTATTAACTAAACTACAGACCTTATTTAAATTTCATCAGTTTTTTGTTTTGTTTTTCCTAATGTCCTCTGTCTGCTCCAGGATCCAATCCAGGATCCCATGTTACATTTAATTATCCTGTCTCTTTATTCTGTTTCACAGTCTTTCCTTTATTTTCATGACCTTGGTGCTTTTGAAGAATACTGGTTGGTTATTTTGTAGAATGTTCTCACTGTGGGTTTGCCTGATGCTTTCTCATGATTAGATTGAAGTCTGCTTTTTTGGGGGCACAGATACTGCAGAAATGATGTTGTGTCCTTTCACTACCTCATATTGCAGGCACACGATGCCTGTATGTCTTATTACCAATGATGTTAACCATGATCACTTGTCTAAGATGGGGTATGCTATATTGTTCCTTTGTAAAGTTAGTATTTTTCCCTTTATAATTGATAAATATTTTGGAAGAGGTACTTTGATGCTCAACCCATGTTTTTTGAAGTCATGGTTTCTGAGTAGAATTTAATATAGCCTTTGGCATCTAGGGAACTTTTATTATTTTAAAATAGTGCATATCACAGGTTTTTACAAAAGTGCTTTCTGGAGTCTATCATGCGTATTAAAGAAATGGCATTCAAAGTCTGAAACTGAAGGGAATAGGACTAAGGAAGCGAAAATTGTTCTTGCTTGTAAGTGATAATATTTATGTCTATAAATAGTATGCTTTAAAAATATTTTTGAGCAATGCACTTGGATCTGATGAGGTTGGTATTTAACATCATTATCATTATTATTATTTTCCCATTTTCAGATGTGTAAACTAAGGCTCAGGGAGATTAAATGATTTTTCCAAGTCTAATCATCAGTAACAGATAGGGCAAGGGAACATACTTTTTTCCCACTATACGCAGTGATGGAATGGACATGGTTAGATTGCAGTGAGTTCCATATCACTGATATGTCCATGTAGAAGGGTGTGGCTTCTTGGAGAGGATGAGTCTAGGCAAATTAAACAATAGATGAGTGGCTGGATCTATAAACCTAAGATCGCTTCTGACCTTGATTATTCCATGTTATTAGTTTATTCTTCCGATTTTGCTTTTCTCTCTTGGAAACTTAAGAAAGAACACTTCTTTCTGACTTTTTTTTTTTAAGATACTGGTGATGTATTTTCTTTTCTTGTTTTTTATAAATTTTATTTATTTATTTATTTATTTTTGGCTGCGTTGGGTCTTTTGTTGCTGCGCGTGGGCTTTCTCTAGTTGCAGCGAGCAGGGACCACCCTACCTTGCAGTGCGCGGGCTTCTCGTTGTGGTGGCTTATCTTGTTGTGGAGCACAGGCTTTAGGCACGCAGGCTTCAGTAGTTGTGGCATGCAGGCTCAGTAGTTGTGGCTCGCAGGCTCTAGAGTGCAGGCTCAGTAGTTGTGGCGCATGGGCTTAGTTGCTCCATGGCATGTGGGATCTTCCCGGACCAGGGCTCGAACCTGTGTCCCCTGCATTGGCAGGTGGATTCTTAACCACTGCCCCACTAGGGAAGTCCCCTTTCTGGCTTTCTTATCCAATCAACTAAAGAACTGGTGGAGTTTGCTGTAAGGGACGATGTCCTCCTTTCCAGAATCCCCAGACTACATGACTATAGTTTGTTTCATTCAATGATACTAATATTTAGATCCATTCTAAGGTCTTAAAGAGGGTGCTAGGACTGGGAACTAGTAATAAGAGGTAACTTCTGTCTGTCTTTGTCACTATAGACTCATGGAAAACAAGCAAAATCCTACTTGTCTGTTGGATTCTTTAGTCAGTGATCTTTAGAAGTGAGTCTGTTTTTTAAATTAAGGTTTGACATTATCTAATTTGGTAAATATTACTTGAACTAAAGTAGAGGGACAAGTACCTTAGTTTATTTTGAAAACCCACAGATACTGAGGCACTCTAGCAAACTCTATGTTGTTTATCATAAAGTCACTATTTTTTTAACTTCTGGTATCATCCCCAAACCATAGATTTAAATGCATCTTTTCAAAAGAGCACACTGAGGCTCAAAAAGCAGAAGAGAATTTACAATGTCACAGAGCAAGTAAATCAGCAGTATTATTTGCATGGCTTTTCTTTCTTTCTTTCTTTTTTTCTTATAGGTTAGGTCAAATAGTAGTGATGTATATATTCTAAATTTTAGATTCTTTTTCTTACCAACAGGGAAACTAAGCCTACAATGGAGAAGTGGTTGCCCAAGGGCAATTTGGTATAAAATTAAGAATCCAGGATAAAACCTATATTGAAAATGGGATTATGGGGAAAGACTACAGGCTTCTCTTTCTTCATTGAATCGTCATTCTGTATTAGTCCCTCAAAGCCAAGATTGGCCTCCTCATGGAGAAAAGGAAAAACAATGGTCACTTTATTGAACATGCTTAATAATTTAGATTGATATTGGAATATACTCTAAAGGTTTTAATTTAGACTTGTAAGCCAGTTGCCTAGGAAACATATTTGGATCTCACTGTGAGTAGGCCCTTATTCCTAATGTTCCTTTTTACCATGATGCAGAAAGTGGAGTAATTCTGGAAAAATCATTTACCTTCTATGAGTCTTGATTTCCAACACGGGAATATCATACCTTCTTTTACTTACCTGATAGGCTTATACTGGAATGAGATAATGGATATACAAGAGCTTATTGGAAATACAAAGATATGAGCTTTCCTAATTCATTTTCTTCTTTATATCTCTGTTTGCAGTGCTCCCTGAATTACCCTCCTCGTAACCCAATTCAACTTGATTTGACCAAAAGAAGGAATTTTTTTTCACTCATTTAACTTAAAGTTCAGGATAGGCTGATCCAGTAACTCAAATGGCTTTGTGAAGAATTTCTCTCTCTCCATGTCTTAGTTCTTTCACTTTTGTTGGTTTCAGTCTCAGTCAGGTTCTCACTGTGTGGCCAAAATGACCATGAATACCTCCGGGCTTGGATGCCATCAGTTTCACAACCACATTTGTCATGTGCCCATACCTGAATCAATCTCCTTGACCAGAGGAATGGATTCCTCTGATTGGTTAGGACTGAGTCATGTGCTAAAGTCAGCTCCACTTAAGCTATTTGGACTAAATGGAAGAATGTGGTTCTCCAAAGGAAAATCGAGGTACTCTTATTGGAAGAAGAGTCTCAAATGGAGGAAAGGATGCTGGCTTGGAAAGAACAGCAGCTGTCAGATAGGCCCTCTCTAACCTCGTTTCACCCATTGAAACCCTATTAACCCTTAAAGGATTGTCTCAAGAGTTTCCTTTTGAAGTCATTCCTAATCCTCTAACCACGTATGATTTCTCCCTCTTTTGTGTTTCTTTAGCATCATGTGCCTCTTTTTGCTGTTTATTTTCGTGGACTTTGTACGATCATCACAAGTTCATTTTTTATGTTATTATAGTGTCACTTCTGTGAGGGCAGAGACTATATCTCTCTTGTCTTTGAGTCTTCAGCAGTACCCGACTGGTGTCTGATCCATAATGGACTATCAGCAAATATTTATTAAACTGACTTCTTAATGTTGTACAAGTTATGAATAATGAAAAATAAACAAGGTGTGGCAGCTAATTTTATTATGTACATAATTTATTAACTGATTAATTTATTAAAAGACTAACAGAAGCAATGTTAACAATTCTGAGATACGATTTCTGTTTAAGAAGTAAGAATAACTGCAGCTGCAGGAGAGTGGTCAACTTTTGTGAGCACTGGCTGAGGAGGGGGTGTCTCTGGACCTACTCTACATTCACTAACTCTGTACCTTCTTTTCCTCTTCAGTCGTCCGGGTTTATGTCTAAGCTTGTTCCAGCTATCCAGAATGCCCACAGGAATTCCACTGGATCTGGAAGAGGAAAGGGATTGATGGTGTTAACTGAACCCGTTTTGATTGAGACCTACACGGGTCTGATGTCATTCACTGGAAACTGCAACAAACTTGGCTATTCCCTTGCCCGGGGGAGTGTTGGTTTTTGACATTCTTTTTGGGGGATAAGTACATCATTCATAGCTACATCATTACTGAAGATTCTGTTTCAGCCCACCATATTTTTGGACTGAAACAATTAGTTACTGTTAAATAATATTACATGATTTTGAAGATTCAGTATCTTAGGGGACCTAAAAGCTTGATTAGACTGATAAATACACACTTCAGACCTTATATAAGGATAATCAAATTTCTTAAAACCAGAAAATAAATTTTCCTGAGCCCATCAAATAATGTTGGCAAATGAGTGACAAATGAACACCTGATCATAAACTTGGGGAGGACCCTCTGGGTTCTTGTTTCTCTGTCCTCTAAATGTAGACATGTTCTTGGTCTTTATTTTCAGCCCTCTGACCCCGATCTTCTCTCTCACTGGGGTCTCAATCTATATAATTTTAGCTACCTTTTTTATGAGGATGACTTCCAAATCCATATTCTCATCCCTGGTGTTTAAGACTCAGTTTTGCATTTCTGTCTGCTGATCATCTATATCAGTGTTCCAATGGCCACTTTTACTCAGCATCTTCAAAATCTTGGATTTCTGTATGGGATTTTAATGGTCTCAGTCATCATCCCTGAAATCCATCAGTTTTGATGTCTTTAAACTTCTTGCCAGATACATTCCATATAGTATCTGTCTTTGTCTGGGCTGCTATAACAAAAATACTACATACTGGGTGGCTTATAAACAACATAAATTTATTTCTTACTGTTCTGGAGGCTGCAATTCTGAGATTAGGGTGCCAGCCTGGTCAGGTGAGGGCCCTCTTCTGGGGCTCAGATTTCCTGTTATATCCTTACAGGTAAAGGGGCAAGAGTGTTCTCTTGTGCTTCTTTTATAAGGGCATTAATCTCATTCATGAGGGCTCTGCCCTCATAAGCTAAGGCCCCCTGTTTAATACCATCACAATGGGCTTTAGGATTTAAACATATAAATTTTGGGGGGGACATAAACGTTCAGACCATAGAAGTACCACATCTGTATGTGACTTAGATTGTGACCAATGCCCACATGTCAAACTTAAAGTTCATTCTTCTTTCAAAACTGTTCATATACTCCTTCTCCTTTCCATTCTCACAGGTATGTTATTAGATCATGTTTTAAATTCTGTTTACCTGGATATTTGTTATAGACTTTTTTTTTTAAACTGTGTGTCCCAACCCCAGAGGATTTTTTTTTTTAATTAATTAATTAATTAATTAATTTATTTATGGCTGTGTTGGGTCTTCGTTTCTGTGCGAGGGCTTCCTCTAGTTGCGGCAATTGGGGGCCACTCTTCATCACGGTGCGCGGGCCTTTCACTATCGCACTCTCTCTTGCAGGGCACAGGCTCCAGATGCGCAGGCTCAGTAGTTGTGGCGCACAGGCTTAGTCGCTCCGCGGCATGTGGGTTCTTCCCAGACCAGGGCTCGAACCCGTGTCCCCTGCATTGGCAGGCAGATTCTCAACCACTGCGCCACCAGGGAAGCCCTGTTATAGACTTTTAATTGGTATCCCTGCTCCAAGGCTGACCCTCTTCTAATCCATTTTATACTTGGTTGCCAGACTCCTAAAGCACAATTTGATCATATCATTTCCTGTTCAAGAACTTTCAATGGCTCATTTCCTTTTGCAGGTTTTTTTTTTGTTTGCTCATATGTTTTGTTTTTTTAACAGCAGACCTTTCCTTCTAATAAAATCTGTTTCAGATGCCCAATATGTAAAACAGATAGAAGTAGGACCACTATGATTGAAATAGAGATGGGAATGCCACTGATCTCCTCTTTTTTGGGTCTCAGAAGTGCCCTCTGTGGAATGTCTATGGATCCCACAGGAGTTTAAGAAGAATGTTTCCAAAAATGCTGTTCTAGCTCATTCTGTTTCTATTTTCTTTTCTCTCATATTTCCTCTTTGTCTCTCCTTGACATAGGTCTAATTGTGAACAACTCAGGAGGTCATCTCATCTGTTTTCATCTCTAAAATTTTTTTTCAATTTTATTGTATTTTTAATTTATTTTGAAAAGAACCTTTTAATGTTGAGCACTATAAACATTATTATAATCAGCTCTTTGCCTGTCCAAAGAACCAAAGTTGAGACAACTTGGCTGGTATTCAAGTTAAAAATTCCAGCTGTTTTTTGGGGGGTGGGAAGGGGGAAGTGGGTGCTTATGTGAAGTCTAAAGTCTTTTCTTCAAAATGCTCACTTTCTCAATTTCAAAGATTCCCTCTGATATTTCACAAACATCAATTTGATGGAGGTATTCAAAATCCAAGCCTTGAATAACCCTCATTTTATTTTGTCTTTATCTTTGTTTACTTCCATTAGTATTTCTCTCCCTCTCTTTCCACTTCCCAGCACCCACTTTTTTTTCCCTCATGATGGCAAATATTGGTATAGTCCCCAAGGCAGGGAACTTCTCTTCAGACTGTAAAAGGAAATGTTGAAATCCTTAGCTGTCCTGTCGACAGTAGTGGAATGAAAAGTCGTTGGATTGTTTTGGCAGTGGTTCTGAAGCAGGTACAATTGGCAAATTATTATAACACCACTGCCCGAAAATCCCCGTTTGCCTCAAGATAGTGGCATTTGTTGACAGAAGCCTCTGAAATGTCCAGCACATTCTCTTGAGTTAGCATTTAAGGATCAGTCTGACAAGTGACATCTTTCTGCGTATTTATTCCCCTTGTAACCTAGGCTGGACTGTTTCCAAATGACCTTCGAAAGGACACAATACAGCATCATCCATGGAGCAAATCAGAAAAGATGAGAGGAGGGAAATATCTCTTAGTCCTGAGGTCAGTCTGTACCAATAGGGTACCAAGGCTGTTTAGTGTGGAGAAGAATGATCTCAGAGATGACATGAGAATTGCCTTCACATTTCACACAGATTGTCCTGTGGGATATTCCAGAAACTGATAAATGGGATCTAGAAAGCAGGATTATGACCAGAGGATGAGAGGATTCAGGGATTTGGATGGCAGTTTAAGACAAGAAAGAACTTCTTATAGTTAAAAATGTCTAAAGATGGGAAGATTTGCTCCTTGAAAGAGTCTCCCATCACTTGATGTGTACCAGTAGGGACTAGATAAAGTGGGTATTGTGAAAGGGATTGTTAAAGGGATGATTGATAAAATCATTTAAAACCAGAGACCTTATGATTCTCCAAATAATTGTTGTTGATGATTAGGTAATACATCCTTTTTTTTGGAGAGTTGAATCAATCATGTGAGACCCTGGAAAATTACCTGAACTTTCCTAAGGTTTAACTTCCTCATCTGTAAAATGGAGACGATGCTATCTCTTTTGTCTACATCATAAAGACCTTGTGAGGATTCAATGAAATGAGGTTAAATTATTTTATTAAATAAAAATCATTGAGTATCTGCCTGTAGTGCAATGTCACTTTGGCAGCAGAAACTGGGACACCATCCAAGGAAACTAAATTCAGTTCTTCTGGGAATTGTTTTTTGGTCACCATGGACCTGCCGACCATCTCTTTCCCATTTGACACATGGTATTCTCACTTGAGTGAGTTCCTTGTCCATAAGCTTGACAAGTAACCACAACCCACAAACCAGGAGACCTATATGTATACCTGGGCTTTTCCTTCAGGCTAGCCTCTGAACTATACCAATAATGTTTCTCAAAGGGGCATCCTAGGTCTGATTGGGAATAAGATTTGATACAAGAGGCATTAAGTACAAAGCATATCATCATAAAAATGTCATGGTTGGCCATTTTCTCTATCTGATCTTTGTCCATTCAAGAAATCCCACTAGAAAATCTCCAATAAATCTCTGTTCAGAAACTATTTGAACAATTCTATTGACAGATTGCTCATAGTCTTCTGATACATCTTGGGCAGCTCTGATGGTTAGAAAGTTCTCCTGTTGATTTAGATTCTGGAACATCCATCCGTCATCTCTTTTATTTAAAAATAAGATTCCCATGCTGGAGTAGGTTCAGCTTGTGTTTCAGTACCTGGATGTGGGGCATTGGGGTTACAGAACCAAGGTTGATGGATTCTCTAACACTTACAAGAAGGGGATCTGCCATGAATCACCACGCCTGGCCTCCCAGTGGGCAGTCGGGACTTCTTGGAAGCTGACATTTGGCCAGCCTCTAAAGCAAAAAAGAGAAGCCAATTTATGAGGATCTTTTGCCTTGTGCCCCCTTCTCATTGTCCCTTTGCTGAAGCGTTACTAAGGAAGCCTATTCATAGAGCCCTGGGGCTAAGGAAGCAAAGAAACCATCTAATCTAATGCTTTCATTTCACAGAACACAGAGCAAAGGCCTAGAAACTGGAAAGAAATTGCTCAAAAAGCAGATGGCGAATTTTTGGCAATATGGGGATTAAACTCTAAAGCTTCCAATCTCCAATTCCAGCTCCACTACTCTTTCCATATACCTCCATTCCCAGGAAAAGGCACATCATCTAAATCAGCGTATCATAGTTCCTGTGTTCATTCTGACGTGAGAAAACAATAGGTCACCGTTGTTTAGGGGGAATTTCCATAAATTACCTGTATTTTCTTAAAGGCTAAGGTCACTCATGGAGCTCTCTGATGTCCTATCTGATTTAAAAGCCCAAACAAAGCTGCGGAAGCCAGCAGATATTTTGTAAGGCAGCTTTACCTCTGCCTGGCATTTTGTGGGGCAAAAGAGGGGAGGGCAAAAGTATTAAATTCAGGCTTAAAAGCTCCTCAGAAATTCTTTACACACAGGAGACCAAGTTGGAGAAAAGAAGATGACTCCTGCCAAGGGGAAGAAAGAGAGAGATGAATGCCTGTGGTTTTCAAAGGTTAACAACAACAACAAAGCCCAAGTATTTGCACAGGGATGAATGTTCATTGGCTTTTGGCCAACAACTGTACGAGGGCTTGTGCCCACATCCTGTAGCTGTGGTTTAGGGACGCTGCTCATGAGTGACTTCTTATGCTTAGTGGCAGGAAACTTTAGTCACTGATGTGTAAACTCACCTTTGGTCTGCACCTCCCACAATGTGCTCTGAAGGCAGTTCGGGGACCAGGCCTCCTGATTTTCTTACAGATACCAGTTCCTCAGAGACTAAGGAAGAACTCAGTCTAAAGCCTTGGGAGGGACTGAGACTTGATCAGTACTTACCTTACTCCACTCAGTTGTAGCAACCCCTTAGGATAATTCTATAGCCACAGGGAGGAATTATGATATCCTCTGTGAGATCCTCCCTTTAACCTCAAAACCCCAGACAAAAAAAGGCGAGCTCTGTTTCATTTCAGGGCTGCAATATGAAATATGAGAGGCGAAGTCAGGAGGTTGCTTCTGAGCCTAGATCTTGTATCTGATGAGCTATTTTACACTCAAGTTTTAAAAGTTCGTAGTAAACTCAAAGTCTCCTTTTCAGTGAAGCTAAATGGAATTTGCAAGAAATTGCTCAAAAAGCACATGGTGACTTTTGGGCAATACTGGGATGAAACTCTAAAGCTTCCATTTTCCTACTCCTAGCCACTGCCCTTTCCATATATCCCCATTCCCAGGGAAAGGCATATCATCTAAATCAGTGTTTCACAGTTGTCATCTAAATCGGTGTACCATAAGTTACTTTGAGGTGAGAAAACAATAGGTCCAGTTTAATTAACTCTCATGTTTTTAGGCAGATATGAGAGATTGTTATGTTACATTATGGGTAGAGAGTATGTTGAGATCAATTTCTGTGAATTACCATCTCGTCTGTCACATCCTGTCCACAGTGCCTACCTCATGCATCTCAGGAACTACTTTTCCTTCCTTTTATATTCCCTGCTCACTCTTTATGGAATTATTGAAACAGATTGGAAGGGACCCTAAAGGTCATCTAGTTTAACCTCCTACCTATTGCAGGAATGCCCTCAACCAAAACACACAGCAGATGCAGGCTCAGCTTATGCAAAAGCATTGCCAGGGCAGAGAATCCCTTGCTTTCTACAGCAGCTAATTCTACTGCCAAGCAACTGCAGTGAGTTAAAGGTTTTTTCTAAATATTACATCCAAACCGTCCTTTCTGGAAATTTACCTATTTGGTCCTTGATCTTCCTTTGAAGTTACCCCAGGTCAATCAATTTCCTCTTTCATATGGCCACACTTCAGATAAAGGCAGTTAACTTCTGCTCTCCCAACAAAGTAGTTTTATTTTTGTTTTTTGACACAAACCCCCAGTTACCACAACCGTTCTTCATGTGCTGGATTATCCATAGCCCCTATTGTACTCCTCCTTGTTCGTGGACTATTCTGTTTGGTTAACATTTCTTTTAAAATATTGTATTCAGCACTGGCATGGCAATTCAAATATAGGCTGACCAGTGCAGGTTAGAATGTAGTTGTTCTTCACTTGCCAATGTACTGTTATTAATGAAATCCAGGTTTTCCTTATTATACTATTTGTTCACATGAAGCTTATGGTCAACTTCATACTATATATAATACATAACACTATTTTTTCTGATTTAATAATCTCATTTAAGGAACCAGTGAGGTCACTTTAGTATGGATTAATTGTAATGAACCTGGATTAGCTCCTAGTAATCACTGCTTTTCTCTTTTGACTTTTAAATTTATTCGTTAAATTTTTTCTAAAGTATGTATTTAATATTTTATCCTGAATCAGTGTCAGACTTATTTTTCTACAGTATCTGGCAACCAACATTATTTTTAAGTGGGATTTTTTTCTGTCTTCAGTCTGGAGGACAAAGTGGGAATTGTTACCATGATGGGCAGCTGAGCCAAGAGATCTTTGGTGTTGGTTAGCTGATCATTTTGTCCTCAGAGCAAAAATAGATGGGCAGTCCACTCAAGTTTTATTTGGTCTGTGTAAGCAAGAGTAAACAGAAGGCTGACTTAAATCAGCATCTACCACCCCACTGTTACTGAAAGTGGGGTCCAGCAGCTTGCCACTCTAAAGCCAATAAAAAGACAAGGTTGGTGGAAAGGAAATTTGCTTTATTTCAGGGGCTAGTAATGGGGTCGGAGGGGAGTGTGGACTCATGTCCAAAGGCCAACTCCCCCACGCTGACAATCAGTGGGCAAGACCTTTAAAGGGGAGATTCAGGCGTGTATAGGCAGAGGGAAGGGGCTACATGCAGAACAGCACAGGCAGCTCTGACAGTCGTCTTGAAATTGATCATGTGGTGGTCTGACCAGCATCATCTTGATTGTTCAAAGTACAGTTAGTCTTCAGTTCCAGAGTCAGTTTGTTCCCATTTCCTTGAGGCCAGTTCTCGGAATTGTGGCAGCTTCTGTCATGGCTACAGTCTGCTCATCATGTAGTTAACTTCTTCCAGCTGGTAGGGGTTTCAGTATCTACAAAACAGCTCAAAGGATATGGCTCAGAGTACTATCCATAGCCCTTGAGGAGAAACTAAAGGTCCTTGACTTTGCTTAATGGCTAAACTATTATTATATTGTCCTGTTTGACTGTTTTCCTTTGCTTCTGCATTTTCTCACTTCTCTGATTGAAGTTATTCTTTGGCTAAAGTTTTTCTACAGACAAAAGGCAGGCAGAAGACATGGGGGAGAAGGCCATAGGATCCTGCTCCGTTTCACCACAATACTATTATCTTCATTGAATGCAGATTGCCCAATTCAGTGGCGATAATTCCCACTGTCATTTTTGGCCTATGGAGACTAGCCACAATGAAGCTGTTTAAGAATGTTGGGTTTCCCCTCACGAATGTATTTCTCTTGGCCTTGGTGAAGGAAGTGTCTCTGAATCTTCTGAAGGGATATAGTTAGAGTGAAACTGAGACGCTCTTACATAATAAATACACTTGAGCATCACAGTCTCCCTAAGCCTTTGGATACCTTCTTCTAGCATTTCAACTTCATTCAGAATACACTTCCTCTGGGTCCATCTTTGGGTCAATTAACCAAGCAAACTATTGGAGCCATTTTTTCTCCCACCAAGCCTTTTTATTGTTTCCAAAAAAGCAATTTTGTCCACAGAAAATCCCAGTGCCCCACGTTTGTTACAAAATCATTCCCTAGGTCTGAGGCCAGGAGAAAACAGTGAGATATGGAATTCCTCCCACCAGCAGCATTTTCTGAAATGTAGACAGTTTATCAATTATAATTTATTCAGAAAAAATACAGTGTTTTAAGAACTTAATTCCAAAAGAAGACTGAAAAAGCCCAAAGGCTGAGCAGAAAACAGCCTCTGCAAGCAGCACCAGGTCAGCTGAGGCTGAGAACAGCCAGCAGGGTCAGGATCTGAGGGAAAGTCCACCGGTCCTACCAGCAGAGGGCGGTAGGCACAAGAGCCCCTCCCCTCCCACCATGAATTGATGGTGGTGGCCATTCTTCTTCCCAGGTTGCCCACCCACCCCACTGGGGGGTTTCCTGGTCTCAACCAGGACAGCCACTCCCCCAAGAAGCCACAACCCTTTAACACTGTGCTACCTCCTCCCAAGCAACCCAGCCCCTCCTTCTTCCGCTTCAGCCATCGCTCCAGGAGTCCTGCCCCGCCTCTCGGCGGGGAGGGGGGAGGGGGGAGGGGGGAGGGGGGCGGGGGGCGGGGGCGGGGCGGGGGAGGCTCTTCCGCAGGAACCAGCTGGACCACTGGGGCACATCTGACTCTACCTTTTGGAGTGTTTTGGGGGTCTTCCTTTTTGGGTGACTTTGTGGCCAGCCATTGCAGTATCTTCTGGCTGATGCTCCTTTTTGACCAGTAAGTCAACAGGAAGCAGACACTCAGGACTGCTGTTTCGGGAGTCGTTCACCAAGGGAGAGACTGGATGGAAGGTGATGTTCTCTGTGGGGTGGCTAAACCTCAGAGCTTCTTGAGCTAAGACCTCACCAAAGTCCAGCCACTTAGAGACTGCCTCCTCTCCATCTAATATGGCAGGCCGCCTGGGGTGGATGGCGTTCAAGCCTTTGCAGGAGTCCGCTGTGATGATGGTGTAAAAATACAAGTACCCCCTCCAACCCCAGCCCCCAGCCGTCAAAGATCCCGTCCATTGTCAGCAGCCTCCAGCTGTCCCAGACTTTCTCCCAGTCCTCAGGTCCCTATGCAGCACCCACGCTCTCTGACCTTTGTTTTGATTTGGGGGAAGTAGATGAAGTAGGGTTGCCTCTGGCTTCTTGCCTGACACGGCTGCCGCTCACAGAATCCATCTGCTGAAACAACACAGCGTCTTCCTTTTCCCAGAGGCACCTTGAAGGACCGTTTCTCCGTTATGGTGTCACTACAACAGCTGGGAGTGTTGAACTGCAGCTTGGAAGGATCAGCTCCTTTGAACCAAGACGGGACCAAGCCCCATCGCATGGCAGCAACTACACGCTCAGGTGAGTCTGCGCCCTTCTCCAAGCGCAGCCGGGACAGGAGCCCTGGGCTGCTGGACTGCCGGCTCTTGTACGAGGGGCAGTACCGGTCCGGGTCCCTGGCGGTCCCTGTAGGCGCAGGCCCTGGCGAGGGCCTCCCTGGGCAGGTGGCAGTCCATCCGCCTGCACACCCTCCGCGCCGCCTTCACACTGCGGGTCCCTTCGCATCAGGCCCCGCGCCCGCGTGGCTCTCTGCGCGCCCGCGCTCCCCGCGCCAGGCCCCCCTGTTGGAGCCATTTTTAGTGACTCAAACACATCGAATTCAAAATCTTATCCTGGTGCCCTCTAATCAATAACATTTTGTTTGTCCCAACATTATATTGCTGCCACCTAGATCTAATACGCTTCGAATCATTTCCCATACATGTTTTCTGTTAGTATGAATTGGCAAAACCTCAAAATTATTTAGGGGCACTTTGCACCTTCTCATGAATAGTATTTCTTTTACTTATTTGTTAGAAGCTGAATTTGGTTATAAGTCTAGAAACAATGCAGAATGAGAATAGATTATTGTACATTTAATCACGTACTGACTCTGACTACAATTGTTGATCCAGATGTGTTTTATTTTTTTTTCACTTGAGTGAAACAATAAATTCCCTGGCACCTGGTATTGCCAGTTATTGATCTGGCAAGTTTTTTTTTTTTTTCTTTTTACTTGATATTAAAAATCATCAGTGGCAGTTTACTGCCAGGTGTTAGGACCAGCAATGTACATCAACCTCCTAAACCTATGTCATATTCTAGTCAATAGGAAACTTGATCACCTCTGTGTTCTGTAAAACATGGCATTGGTCTGTTTTCCTGATGCTATCATGTGATGACCTAACCAGGTGAACAGGAAGTAGAAACTATTCCAAAACTTGTGTGACACAAATCTCTCCAAATTCTGAGGCTTATATCACCAAAAGTCACATTGGTGATTTTTCCAGGGTGTCAGTGGTCTGGGACATGTTAAGATATGCCTCCTAAGGGAAATGGCAAATTTCTGCTTTCTTATCACTGAAAAATGCCACCATGCTTAATGGGGTTCCTCAGATTATAGAGGCAACATTTATCTCCTTTAGGTCTGCTATTTGAACCTATTGATCAAGTAATCCCAAAGGCTGCTAGTTTTGAGTAGGGGACAGAAAAGGAAAAGGCTCTGCAACTGGTCCAGTCTGCTGTGAAAGCTACTTTGTCACTTGGACTATATCCCCAGTAGATCCAATGGTGCTTAAAATCTCTGTGGCAGATAGAAATGCTGCAGGGAACCTTTGGCCAGCACCTCCAGATGAATCACTGGATAGAGCTTAGGATATTAGGCAAAGATATCCCATTCTTTTAGATAACAGTTTTCCTTTTGGATTGCTACTGGGCCCTCGTAGAGACTGAACACTTGACCACACACCATCAAGTTGCAGTGCAGCCTAATCTGCCCATGATGAACTGGATGTGGTCTGACCCACCAAGTCTTAAGTTTAGGCATACACAGCAGCACTCTCTTATCAGTTGGAGGTGACATATACCTGATAAGGCTCAAGTAGGTCCAGAGGGCCAAGCAAGCTGCATGAGTAAGTGAACAATGGTACCTATTCCTACTACATTTTCTTCTCTCTCAACCTACACCTATGGCTTCATGGAGAGTTCCCTGCAATCAATAGACTGAGGCAAGAAAAATGAACCTGATTCATAGATGGCTCTGCATGATTTGCTGCATCACCTGGAAGTGGGCAGCTGTGGCATCTTCTCCATGGTGGTCCTGGAAGGCGATGCTGAAGAAAATGCCTCCTAGTGGGCAGAGTAAATGGAATTCCATTTCCATGTTCTGCTTCAAGACTACTTTCTAGTTTATAACTGAGGAAACATATCTGGAGTAGGGGTGTGATCCAGTTACTCTCACACATTGTCTCACAGAGCCACCACAGCTTCCTAGTGGTAGACACATGATGCCGTCTTCCATTTTGCCTATATCAGGTTGGGTACCTTTCCACATAATAGAAACCATTTCACAATTTTAAACACAAAGTGTTTTAATACATGGAATTAAGTATTTACAACATTGTTACAAAGGCTGGAGGCACAGGCTGGGACTCAGGAAGTGATTCCCAGAACAAAACTGCAAAACTGGCGCACCCGAGGGATAGTTATCTCTGCCATACACGAGAAGCTAGGCAATCAGGAGGCTGCTATCACAATAGCAGGTACCAGGAACACAGCCCCTTAGCTACAATTCAACAACCAGGAGTTTTTTCCTGGAACTGTTGGCTTCAGAGCCTCTTTACATCTGCTAGATCTGTACCAGCAAAATGAATACGACAACTTCTGCCCCCTTCCTCCTTACTTACTCTGAAGTAGGACATGGGAAGAGCATTCCGTTATTCCTCTTAATAGTGATTGCAAGAATTTATTGAGTATCTATAGGTACCAAGCAGGGTGCTAATGTCTTTGTATTCATTACATCAATGAATCCTGGAATAAATCTCTCAATATAATATTAATGTCAAACCTCCATCTTGAAATGAGGAAAGTAAAAGTACAAAGAGGCTAAGAAACTTGGCCAAGATTCTGTACTCATTGGTAGAAGACCTGGATTAACCTAGAACTTAATAATATCCAGAATCTAGCTACAAAGGAATCTGAGAATTGTAATGTTTAGCTTTCTAACTTCTGCAGTAAAAAAAAAAAAAAAAAAAAAAAAGCCCACTAAAACAGGGTTGGAAGAGATGTTGAGCTGGCCATTTTACTGAATCCTCAACCTGACATATTTAAGATAACTGTGGAACTATTTTTCAGCCTGATTATAAACTCCTTGAAGTTATCCACATTTCTCCTCCACCACACACATTTACCTAGGTAATTGGTAAATGTGTTTTATGATGCTGATCTCATAGACATTTCGGTTTCAATCCATGTCAGTAGCACTTGTTTAAGCTTCCAGGAAAACACTGCCTTTTTGTAGTCTGGTTTTATAGAGCAGCATACCCACTTAGGCCTTCTCCCTGACTTTAGAAAGAAATAGTATTTTGATTTTACCAAAAGTCTTTTTATTCCCAGACTTTGTTGTGGTTAAATACATAGCAACACTCAGAATGTGTCATCATTACAGAAAGTGAGGAATGGCATTTTCCTGGGGTAAAAAAAAAAAATCATAAAGAAGACTAGCTGAGTGATGGCCAGAGCACCAGCCAGGAGCTTGACAGCTTTAGAATGTAGCTAGTTTACCAGAAGTGTGGGCCACACCTAGAATAAGCAGAACGTGATGACCTGGTAGGTATTCTGGCCAGAAGGAGTGTATCAGGAAGAAGAGATGAGCTGAGGCTCCCCCAGGCTGACATCAGCTTCAGGGAAAGTGAACTGCAAGCAGTAGACACCAGCCAACTGATTCTAGTGACTTTTCAGATGATGATTCCAACAGGAGAGGTGGAGAATGTAGGAAGCAAAAATGACTTCCACAGGAACTAAAACATGTTCAGATTTGGATAAGTTGAGTATGAAGGGCTGTGGGACATAAGTGAAAATATTCCTGTCTCATCAACAGGTACACGTGAAGGTACGTTGCTCAGGAGACAAGATCTTTGGCTTGAGATAAAGGCCAGGGAGCCATCCAAGGATGAGCGGTAGCTGAAACCTTTAGTGTGGATGAAATTGCTTAGAGTGAGGGTATAGAACTTTCTGCAGTAATGGAAAATTCCAGAATTCTATGCTGTCCAACACAGTAGCCATTTGTCATGAAATATGGCAGATGAAACTTAGGAACTGAAATTTTGTTTTATTTTAACGAATTTAACTTCATGTGGCCACAAGTGTCTAGTGGCTATCCTATTGAATAGTACAGGTATAGGAATAAAGAAAAAGATGCTGAAAATGAAATAATAATAGCAATATTGAATATCTGAGCTTATACTGATGCCACCAAAGATAAAAAAGAACACATGCCTTTTTGAGGTTTTTTTTTCCCTCTCATATTTTATCAAATGGTAAAGAAAATCCAATGATACCAAAGAGTTTTGTTGGAAACCAACAGCTTCCCAACTCACCTCTTCCCACTTCCAGCTTAGTGGTAACTTATCTTAAGAGCCTTTCTTTCTGGTTCTGCTGGTAGTGACCTTCATAACTTTGAAAAATATGTTTCTATTTCTCTATATTGATTCATCAATATCAGATATTATCTGTTGACTGTCTTCTATGAAAGGACCAGACTTAGTTCACATACACTATCCTTCACACTTCTCTTTCCTCTCTACCTGTTTATTTTCACTTTTCTATTGATAAAATTTGTTACTTAAATAATACATTTTCACTTCTATTTCTCTGTCAATTTTAGTTTCTATTTCATCTCCCCTCTGTGAAAATAAAGATGTTGATGAGATAACTCTAGATTTCTCCAGCAACTCTTATTTTTTTGCCTTTTATCAAACATGCATTTACTTCTACCTTATCCAGGTTATAAACATTTACATTCTGTTCTGGAATCATATGAAGTGTGTCACACTTGTCTGCACTTAGTAATTCTGAGGAAAAAAGTGATGGGGCTTGTGAAAGGAGGAACGTGAGACAAATTATCTGTGCTTTGCTTTAGTTCTCCGTTTTACTTTGATGGTGCAAAAAATAATAACTCATTGTCTATATGTCTCCAAATTTACCATATAGTATCTTATGATTTTCTTACAGGCTTATAGGTTATTAATATCCTTGTTTTGCAGGTAAAGAAATCAAAATAGAAATAAATAGAATGACTTGACCAAGGTCATGCAATTAGGAAGTAGGGAAGTTGACAGTCAAGTTAGGTTTTCTGATGACGTATCACCTTGCAAATCTTTCTCAGTAAAGTTCCCTGACCACTCAAGTTTGCAAAAAAGTAATGAGTTGGGTTTCTTGCTTTAGGTTTAAAATCCATGGTTCATTTTGGAGCAGAGAGATCTGAAGCTTGTGTACGGTGGCCACATTTTCTTTCAAGGAACTGCAGAAATACCTCCAAGCATCTGGGTACGTCATGAACCCAAGTTGGCAAATGCTTACCTATCGGTAAAGAATCATCCAACATTAAACTAACATTTACCGGGCACTCATGTGCCAGTGTCTGGGTTAGGATATTTCATACTCATTATTTTATTTGCCCCTCACAGCAACTCTTTGAGTAGAGAACATATCAGAGATGGAATTGAGTAATTTGAATGTCAATAACTCACCCCTATCATTGAGTCTTCTCCTTCTTTAAAATGGGGTAGAATAACCTGTCCCCCAGACATATTTTGCAAGTGCGCATATTTGGAAGATGAATTGAATGTGGTAAAAGGAAATGAGATTAAGTGGTTTGTTTACTTGGGAGATAGGTGTAGACAGACATAACACTGATGAGTAATAGTGAAGTCTTATGAGGCCTTTGCTTCCGTTACCGGCAGTGAAACTGACCCCAATGAATTGGCATTGGGAACTGCTCTCGTGCACAACGCAAATGACTCCGAACACTCTTCTAAATTGCTAAATTCCAGTGAGGATCATGCTAGCATGATTGTGCAGTAGTAATGGGTTCCTGATCCACAAAACCCACCCAGGATATTTCCTATCATTTTCAGTAATACTGTGATTAATGCAAACTCATTAAAGAGGTATCTCAGGCAGGAGACAGATCCAGATTCTATGCAGTTTATGTGACAAGGGGGCTCTCTTTGAGAAGAAAAGACTGTAATGCTATAAATACAAAATTAGGCATAAAAATGAATGTTTTTGAATGGCAAAATACATCCCAATCAAATATCCCAATCAATATTAAAAAATATAGGGCTTCCCTGGTGGTGCAGTGGTTGAGAATCTGCCTGCTAATGCAGGGGACACAGGTTCGAGCCCTGGTCTGGGAAGATCCCACATGTCACGGAGCAGCTAGGCCCGTGAGCCACAACTACTGAGCCTGCGCATCTGGAGCCTATGCTCCGCAACAAGAGAGGCTGTGATAGTGAGCGGCCCGTGCACCGCGATGAAGAGTGGCCCCCGCTTGCCACAACTAGAGAAAGCCCTCGCACAGAAACAAAGACCCAACACAGCCAAAAATAAAAATAAAATGAATAAATTAAAAAAAAAAAATCAGCCTGAAATCCAACACATTCCTTTCTTAAAAAAAAAAGAAAAAAAATGAAAAAATATAGATATTACAAACCTGAAATTTACTACAAAATTAAAAATTCAGAAAATAACATAATACCTTTGTTAATTAGCACACTTATATAATACTTCATTCATACTCATTGTGACTGCATATTATTTGACTACATCTTCCTACGACAAGGGGAGCAGATGGCCTTGGGTCCTAAACCAGAAGTCAACAGTGTGGGCTGCAACAGCAGAGTAAAATGATAATGCTGAGATTTGGTACCTATTTCACTTATACAGATTGTTTTTTAAGAAAGTTAAAAAAAAAAAAAAAAAAGGGAATTCCCTGGAGGTCTAGTGGTTAGGACTCCGTGCTTCCACGCGGGCAACTAAGATTCTGCATGCCGAGCGGCCCGGCCAAAAAAAAAAAAAAAAGAAAGTAAAAAAAAGATCTGTGTCTCCTTCTGCATTTGATCCTCAAAGGCTGTTCCACCTGAGGAGGTCTGGGGTCCAGGAGTGAGGTTCCCTCAGACCATCCACCTTGGTCTTTCCAAGGATAACCAAGGAAGACGGTCTTGAGTAATCCACACCGTGGAGTATTATTTAGCCATAAAAAGGAATGAAACACTGATGCAAATTACACCATGAATGAACCTTAAAAACATGATGCTGAGTGGGAGGAGCCAGTCATAAAAGACTACATGTTGTATGATTCCATGTGCATGAATGTTCAGAAGAGGTAAATCCACAGAGACAGAAAGTAGATCAGTGGTTGCCCAGGGCTGGGGGGTGGGGAGGGTGGGAGTGACAGCTAAAGGGTACAAGGTTTCTTTCTGGGATGAAGAAAATATTCTAAAATCATTGATGGCTATGGATGCACAACTCTGTGAATATACTAAAAGCAATAAATTGTGCTTTTTAAACAGGAAAAAAAAAATTTCCATAAGGAGAATAGTTAATTCATTTTTTCTTCAGTTTATTGAAGTGTATTTTCATAAAATTATTATTAATAGTTTTGAAAAGTTTCATTCAGCTTTACAATTCATTGTTGATAATGGAAAATATTCATCAAGTTTCTTCCACATATGAGATATGAGATTTGGAAGAATTTTCACGTACTACCTCCTGACTCTACATATTTTAACGGTTGTTCTTCTCCAATACCCTCATGTTTCCTGTGCCAGATGCTTGAGGGAGCATTTGTATCTTCATAGGAGCTGAACTTTGGTCTTGCCCTTTCTTTGAATCTTGTTGCTAGTTGGTTACGGAAGTGGAGGCCAGTCTTAAATCAAGATAAGGGATAACTTAACTCTTCATGAAAGTGAGTGGGAACCATATAATTTTATCCTACCTGCTTAACCACAGCTAAATGCTAACCTACCTCAACGTTCCTTTAACCATATCTCACAAATGCCCATGGTCATTCTGACACCCAACTTGAGGGGACGAGTGATAAAGGGAGAGACAAAATGGAAAGGAACAGCACTTTAAACCAATTTCAGTTAAATAAAATTTACTTTTGAAAATTAAGGAAAAAAAGGAAAGAAAAATGGCCATGGGAGTACATTGCTAGGGCCCCTCTCACAGCCTCAGAATGGACCCATTAAGGGATGTATTTTGAAATTTAATCTTTATTAGCTTCACAAAAAATCCACTCTGACCCTAGGATTGTGGAAGGGGTAACAGATCTGGAGTGCAAAATCTTGATTCTAGTCCTGGCTTTCCCACTGATTCACAATATGGACCTTGGACATGTTATTCACCCCCTGGCCCCTCAGTTATTCCTTTAAAAAATAAGAGTTTGACTAGGTAACACCCAGAGTTCTCTTCTCCCTCTGACATTGAATTGTGTCAAATAGAACTGGCTGCAGTAGCAAAATCCACACAAATGGGGACCTTCCTGCCTTCACAGTCTCAGGGCACATAGCATCTAGGCCTAAATTCAGGAGGCAGAAGCAACCCTGGCTATTTTCACTCCGTTTTAGAAGCAGCTGCCTTGGTTTTCAAGAATGCAGTCATCTCTTCTCAAGGAAAAAGGTGTAGTCTTTCCAGGGACTCTAGTCCCCTGTACACCCCAGTGATCTTGTGAGTCACTACAAGATTGATGAGGGGCTTCTTTCCGTGGTGACCACTTCTGCTCTTCCCAGCAGCTGGAGGGCTTAACCCAGCCCTGACACAGCTTCCTCAGTTGGGTTGGGCATCCACTTAACCAAAGCATTCAGGGCAAGACTTGACAGCTCGGCACTTTGGGCCCTGGAAGGGATTCCAGAAGGGAGAAGGGTGGGAGCATGGTGAAACGACTCAACTGTGCTCTCATTTTTTCCATGGGTTAAGGTCTCAAGAGGTGTGTCTTAGCTAGAAAGGAACGTTAATGGCTAAGGAGGCTTAAGGGGCCCTCAAATGCTGAATGAAACATTTCTTGGTGGGTGGGGCTGTCCAGCGAGACTTCCCCATCCCATTTGCTTCTGACCTTCATAGAACAATCTTCTCTGTACCCTGGTCCATTGGGCTAAGCTGACTACGTCTCAATCTCAATAAATACACCTCTTTCACTACCAATCAATTCTCTGACAGTTTCCAGGTCTGCCGTCCTCTAGCTGCTTTTCCCCAGGTCTGGCAATGTAAGACCAAGAGCCATTTGCTTGAATGGAGAACCATGCCTAAAATTTAACAGACAGTCACAGCTGTGTTAAGAGGATTCAAGCTCGAGTACATTCTAAAATAGAACTCGGCCACAGAGGGCATGGAGACACGCCGTGCTCAACACTGCCAGAGAATGCGGCCCTGAAGCTTGGGTTTTCACGCCTCAAACTCATTAACCCCCAGCCTGCATTTCACACATCATGTCCCTCCAGAATCTCTGGCTTCCTTTCTTCAAACAGAACACCCTTTTCTTCCTCAGTGGCTTTGACTGGTCCTTGACTGTTATTGATACTACTACTCAACCAGAATGTTCTGAATGCCAAGGCTACAGTAGGAAACAGAATGTCCCTGTGGGGGAAGACTTGCTCTAATTATTAGAATTATTGGATTATAGGCATGTAGAGTTGGAGGGGATCCTAGAAATCATGTAATTCTACCACCATCATCCTACAGTTTGGGCAAAAAGAGGACCAAAGTTTACGCAGTGAGTTTGGGTCATTACCGAGAAAGTGGAAACTAACTCCTTGCCCTGTATTTATTTCTATTAGACCATTTAATAATCATTATTCTTAACTCTAAGTAATTTTGCAAAGATACTTTAGATAAGTTTTATAGACTTAGGTACCTACTACAAACATTGAGCCAATTGCCTTAATCGTTTGCTTTAGTTTGGGAGTAAAACCGAGCCTAGAAGTGCCAAAGAAATTATCCTCTGACATACACAAACATCCGAGATATTGTTTTCCTTATCCAAATCTCCATGTACAAACATCATAGTTTATAACTAAACACACTGATGTATACATATATTCATTCAAGAGGCTGTCAAACTACGGGCTGTGTGCAGGTGCTGTCTCTTGTCCTGTGAACTACTGAGAGAGGAAATAAGATAATGCTGAGGTGGAGTCCCTAACACAACAAGAGAGCCAGGCATGGCCCTCTCCCACCCTTGCACACTGTGACTTTAGAATAAGACAGATTGGGATACCTAATTTTAAAAGGTTTAAGATGGCTAAGGGAAAGAAGAAGAGAGAAGGATTAATTTAAACTAAGTCCAAGGAAGGCTTTTGGGGATGGTAGTATATGACCAGATCTTAAAGGATGGGTAAGAATTTTACATGCACACAATGGCAGGAGAGTGATCATCAAAGAGGGGGAAGTAGGGTGGACACAGCATGGAGATGGGGAGGGCATTGAGGGTGTTGGTGCCAACTTGTGGCCCGCTGATGCTATATCCCATGGCTGAGTCAGAAGGAGGAAGCACAAAACTCTACTCAGAAAGAGGGAATTCTCAAAGAGTTATATCTAATTTTCTAGGTGTGAATTCCCACATCCAGAAAAAAACACCAAGTAGGTAAGACTTTCAGATTTTGAGACTCCCTCATTTTAGCTATTTCTCTATAAAGAAGTCCCAAGATCTTCCTCCTTGCCTCGGTTCAAATCTTAGCTTTAAACTTGCTAATACTAAGATCTTAGGCAACTGATCCAATCCTCTCGGATCCTTTGTTTTCTTATCCATATACCTCCTCTAGGGTGCTTGTGAGAATGTAAATAACATAAAGCCTCAAAATTGCTCATAAGAGTACTTGGCACCTATGAATATTTAAGTTCTTCCCTGTGAGTTCAGCCTCCCAAGGCTTGAAGATGGATATGGCAACCAGACTAACTGGATCATTTTTTGAGGCTTGGGTTGAATTGTTGACAAACCACAGAGTCAGGATAGTTATGCGTAGGGTGATCAACTGTCCCAGTTTGTCCAGGACTGACGGGTTTCCTGGGATATGGGACTTTGATTGCTAAAATGGGGACAGTCCCAGGAAATCAGGATGGTTTGTCACCCTACTCTTGTGGTTAAGCGTGGGGCCTCTGGAGCCAGTCCATCTAGGTTCCAATCTTAGTTTTGCCATTACCACATGCATAAACATGAACAAGGTACCCAACCCTCCATACTTCAGTTTCTTCATCTGTAAAATAAAGACTTAAATAATAGTACTAACCTCGTAAAGTTGGTATGAAGATTAAATAAGTTAGTATACATAATTTAGCTCTTTTTAGTAGTAGAAGATACCAAACTTTCTTTGTCTTGACCCACCTAACTCTAAGTTCCTTAGATAATCCTTAAAAAAATAACTTGTTGAAAGGAATCAAATTAATTGCTACTTGTGTACTTACACACTCTCTGTCTTCACAATGGATTTGAGGTGGAGTGAATCTCTTCTCTCGGTGACCCTGGCACCGTGGGCTTGCCCTGTCCTCATATCGTGGCACTGTGTTGCTTGGTCTTTTGCATCATTGGGTATTTGGGTTAGAATGTGGCTTATGACTCAGAACCTTTCTACTCCCCCTGAAGGGAGCAGGGCTCAGCATTGGGAGTCAGGACACTGGGCTCATGGGTTCGACCTTGGCCACAGCCTTCCCTCTCTGGATCTCAGCTTCCTAATCCTTTAAATAAGGGGGTTGAATGGCATGACTCCCAAAGTCCTTTGGTTTTGAGTGAAAACATTGCAGGGATACATTTTCTTCTTTTCCCTTTCTTTCTCTAGCTCAGGAAACAGAGAAGGGAGAAGCAGACAACAGCAGTCTCCTTGCATGTCCCAAGATGTCTCCCCATCCTAAGGAGGGGAATTCTGGAGCCTTACACAAAGGCTAGTGTAGGCTCTGCCCCTCTAATTATGGCCCATTAAGGCCCCAGATCCCTCCTGTCTGCAGAATGTTCTATTTAACATTCTCCCTGGCGGTGCCGTCGCCAAGGACGCAAGCCATTGCACTCACTTCTGTTGATGTTTATGTTGAGAAAGTAGATAATCCTCACTGCAGTGACAAGTTGATTGAAGCAAGTAAAAACCGAATAGGGTTTAGAATTCTAATTGCTGACAGATTCATAATGGTGTGTGAGCCTGGTGTCTGCTTGGCTGCCCTGCTGTTCAGAACAAAGTGTGAAGTTAAAGAGTATATTGTTTCTGGTATGAGATTTCTCAACCCCAGAATTGTTTCTTTTCTGAAGGGAGGTATGGGAGGGAAATGTGGCTTTCTGAAAATGATGAAGAAAAACATCCAGAGGACTTAAGGGGAAAGAGACAATCAGGTGGGGTTTTCTAGTGAAAAGATAAGTGGAGATGGGTGTAGGGGGAAAACATCTGAGTTCTAGTTGGATGGTGACATTGTGTCACTTGGGGCAAGTCACTTAACCTCTCTGACCTGTTAAATGGGTCTATTAGATTGAAACTGTTTACAATTTTGTTGTCTTACAGTAGTTTTCTATTAAATATTTCTAGGAAGAATAACACACAATCAAACAAAATCAGAATAGTTTTGATTTAATGTCCCTAATCCCCTGGCACTAGCTGGGAATATACATTGCCCATTGATATCTATATGTGTATGTTAAATTATACAAAGTAGATTGCAAGGATTCACAAATTTCTAATATTGGCTGTCCTTGGGTTGATAAGGATGTCAGTAAGACTAGGGGTTGGGAAAAATGTATTGCAACTGTATCTGCATAGTTTTATTTCTTATATAAAATATTTGAAAGAAATATAGCAAAATATGAAGAATTATTAATTATAGGTAGTGAGAAATACAGGTGTTATAATAGTTAAGTACTTCTATTTCTCTAAATTAAAAAAAAAAGTTGAATAAATATTGTTGCTTCTTCAAATTCGAGTATTTTGTGATTTGGTCAGGTATCCTTTTTGAACCTCAGCTTTCTCATTTATAAGATAAGAAAGTAAGTCTAGGTGATCTCCAAGATCCTTTGAATCATTAAATTCTATCTCTGGTAAGAAAATAAAAACAAGATGGCTAATTGACAGGGAAGGAAGAACTAATTTTAAGCAAGTATGCTGGAAGATTGTGTTGAGACCCTATTAAAAGTAAAGGTGATGATTTTGTATTCCTTCCAACTTCCAGTAATTCTATGTAGATATATAGTTCCCAAATGCTAATTTAAACATCCAATGTTTGAGAATCACCCACAGTATTTCTCTGCCTTTGCAGAAATTACCACTATGATGAAGAGGAAAGTGGTAATTATTTCAGAGGAAGAATGGGCTCTTGCAATGAAGTGTGGTTTGGGAATTAGAAGATTCAGGATTTTAGTCCTGTCTATGGTACTCTCCATCTAGGTGACTGAGCAATTCACTTTAACCTCTCGGGATCCTGGTTTCCTCATTTGTAAAGTGAATGAATTGGACTAGGTAATTGTAAAGGTCTCTTCTGTAAGGAAAAAGAAAGAAGCAAACATTTTACTTGATAATAAAACCACGCTGGGAGAAAGATGGAAGACAGCAACAGATCAGGAATGTCATAGGTAGAGTTTGTAGTGATTATAGCTATTAGACTAGCTGTGATCAGTCTTTTGGTCATCTGGAAGCCAAGTATTCCACAGTTTTATTTCAAGGTGGAGTCACTCTTTCAGTCCCTTCTCTCTGGACTCTTTTTTGCCATCTTCTCTATAGCATGTGCACTCTATGCTGCTTTGCTCTTGTGCTATGCTGGGCTCCTTACTTATCTTTGTATCCTGAACATTATTTTTCTTGATGCTCTGATTATTCTCCATGAAAACACACACACACACACACACACACACACACACACACACACACACATATGTATATACACACACATTTGAGATTTTTCAACCTCAGAAATATATATATACATATATATATATTTGTAGCTCATGGTCTTTGATTTCTTAACCACTTTCATTTTCAGGAGTATCCCTCCAGTGTGCACTCTGGGTAACTTCCTAAAACTTTGGTGCTGAAAATCCTTTGTAATGGATAATTTCATGTTTATAAAAAATAATTCTTTTACTCACTCATCAGTTATTACTAGATGGAGTTAAAAATGGTTTTACTCCTCTTGAAACAAAATATAGAATGCTTTTCTTTCAGAAATAAACTTTAGTTCTGTGCTCTAATTGCTATATTATTTTGTCTCTTCATATCCTTATCTCATATCAATCTGACTTTTTTAGAATCATCTCCTGGATTTATACAAGTCTTTCTCCAGTAAGATGGTGAAAAGCTTCAGGCACATTATGAGCTAATAAATTGACAGTTTCTAGATTAAAGCAAATGCAGAGACAATGATTAAAGAGCTTCTACACTAGTAAAGTGAATAATAAGCACTCAGAGATTGTCTGTGGATAAAGGATCCCTGTGGGCATATTTCAAAGTCCATTCAGTGGCCAGGGGTTGGAGAGCTCTTCTAGAAGAAGAAAAACCATAAATCACTTGCTCTTCAGATTTTTTTCTAAGGAGACAGAGACTGAAGCCATGACTCAGGCTTGCCAAGATTTTAGACCTGTGGTTCCACAAAGTCTAAGAATTCTGAAGCTGAGACCACTGAGTTATCTTTCCAGTATCAAAAGCCAACTGAGCATGGATAGTCCCCTGGCATTCTGAAGACACTAAAATAGGATGGTCCTCTACCTTTCTCTAACCGTTTTTTTTGCCAATCACGACTTCCATTCTATATTATGGATGGTGGTGCAAATTCAGGAAAAGGTATCTGTTGGCCATGCCAAATCCACCAAACACAATTTAACCATTATGAATATTCAATCCTTTTGTTAACTTTTAACACCTGCTTTTTCAGAGCTGTTGATTTTTCTTTAATGATAAGTCTCACCCTGACCCCCTTAAAGTGTAATTGACAGAGAGAAAACAGAGCCTGGATTATTGTCACTGTCAATGGACCACAAAGAAGACAAAACCTGATGACAGTGACATGTGGGGGGGAAGTTCCAGTGATATTGTATTTTCCGATCCACTGACAATCAACACGTGTTTATGGAAATCACTCTGTCACTGGATTTCCATCACAAACCTTGGGAAAGAAGACTGAGAGAGTGAGGGGAGAGGAAGAAAGTTTTGGAATTATCCCCGAGAGAGATCATAAATCTTCTACAGGGCTTGATTTCTTGTAACTATTTCTTGCCTTAAGAACAGTAAGAGTCAAATGACTACCCTGAACTACTGCTTTTCTGCTGACATCTAAGAGAAATACAATATCTTGATATTAGACTAGAGAAAGAGGATTGAAAGTTATGTAGCTCATTCTTCTTATTTAAAGACAAGGAAACCAGAGAGTGAAAGCCCACGATCTCACTGAGAATCAGAGTTGGAAGTTGTATTTGATTTTTTCACTCACAGGCCCATGTTTAGTCTGAGCTTTGGAGGTAGACTGCATTTGATTTCAATTCCAGCTCCTCACCTTAATAATTGTACACTCTTGGGCATGCTACTCAATCTCTGTGCCTCAGTTTCCTCATTTGTCAGTTACAGATAGTAGTAATATCTATTTCATAGGATTGTCGTAAGGAGTAAATCATATAATTCAGGTAAAGTGCTTAACACAATCCAGGCACATATTAACACAATATGTATTAGCTATTCTTCTTCTTCTTCTTATTGTTACACCATACAACTGAGGGCATAGTGAGTCAGATATATAATCCCTGGACAGCGAGGTATGGTTAAGAAGATAATGGCAAATCTGATCCCATCACCCACTGTCATTAAAACACTTTTGAGACTCTGCATTGTCTTCTGAAATGCCTGCCTTCCTTATCCTCAGGATAAGGCTCACAAGACCCTTCCTGGTTGGCATCAGCTGACACTCCCAGCCCCATCCTTGGTCATCTTCCCTCCTTATCCACGTGTCTGCTGTTCCCCTCCCCAAGGTTTGATCAGTCCCACCCTAGTTTTCTCAACAATCCATGACCTCTCTCATCTGTAGGGCTTCACATTTGTCCCCTCCACCTGACAGATGCCCCCTCTAAGCTCTTTTCCTGGTTAATTCCATGTACTCTTCGAATTGATTTGCTCTAGCCAGGCAACCCCTGAACAATCTGGACTTACTTTTTTCGTATCCTTCATGACACACATTTGATTTTCCGATTTCCTTGTCTGTCTATCTGGCTTGACTAGATATAGACCCATAAGGTCAGGGATTATATTTTTTCCACTGTTTTATCCCAGCTTTTAGAGTAATGTCTGCTTTGTGGTTGCTGCCCAATAAGTATTTGTTGAATTGAGCAAATGATACACAGGGTTCCTTTCTCCCTACATAAAGAATCTTGCAGCCTGAACATAATGCAAGCTTTTGTTCTATTCCCAGTTGCTGGTAAATGGGAGCTTACAGGTCGGAATCAAAATCACCGAGGTAGCAGTTTCCCAAGAGGGACCCATCCGAACCTTTGACTACACATGAGCAGGGTTTAGGAAAGAACATTGCTGTGCCCTGAGAGAGGCCTGGAATATAAACAATTCAGCCATGAGAAAGAGAGGAGAATGGTGATTAGGTCTCTGTGCTAAGCGAGGGACTTGAAGATGTAGGATTTGCATTGTCTCTCTGGGTAATCCTCCCTTATATTTTCTCATGATTGCCTGCAATAAGATTTCTTAATCGTTTGGGGGGTTTAGAGTGTGATCCCTTGAATGTATAATTATCTCCATTATTCAAAACAAAGAAGATGCGTGCCAGTCGGAAAAAAATAAAAATAAAAATGTAGCCTCCAGCAGAAAACCAAGCTCAACTCTCTCCCTCACTCCCAGATTATCTTTTTTGTTTATTCCCAGTGCCCTCCCTCACATGAAGCATTCCACATCTCTGTTTCTGAGGGTTCTTAAGTGGAAGCAGCAAAGTAAGAGTAAGTACAAGTAGTGGATGGGTACTGGGACCGAAAGACATGCGGCATTCAGTTCAGACCAGGTTAGATGGCCAGATCTCACAGTAGAGCATGTGCTGGACCAAAATGAATTTGCCGTACACCTTCATAATTAGTTTCAGTGTTGTTTTGTCTTGTTTTTTCTTCTCTTCTCCTTAGGAAACACATTATTCACGTATGCTCCTGAACTCTGGAAACTGTGGCTCTGGTTCCTACAGCCTGTTCAGTCACAGGCTTGCTGTCTGTAATCCTGGGGACAGCCCCCCTCACCTCCACCCCAGGCCACTTGGTATAATGAGAAAGGATCCCACATGGAGTTTAGATGAGTGGGTTCTAGAGATATCTCTGTCGAATACCAAGTGGGTGACCTTGAGATATTTCTTCTCCTTGGGTTTTAATTTTCTCATCTTTAAAAGAAAGCATTGGTTTACAAAGGCTAGACAATTTTTTTTTTTTCTGTAAAAGGCCAGATAGTGGATATTTCAGGACTTGGGGGCCACATGATCTTTTTTGCACACACTCTGCTCTGCTGCCATAGCACAAAATCAAGCCACGGCCAATAAGGGTGAGTGTGGCTGGGCTCCAGTGACACTTCATCTATGGACACTGAAATATGAATTTCATATAATTTTTACATGTCATGAAGTATTATTCTTCTTTTGATTTTTTTTCACCACCATTTAAAAATGTAAAAACCATTCTTAACTCATGGGCCATATAAAAGCAGGCTGCAGGTCATAGTTTACCAATCACTGACCTATATCTTAGTTCTCCAAGGAGGGTCTGTAAAAGTTCAAGGGAGCCGTGTGCCATGAATACACAGCAGCACACTTTGTTCCATTGATTTGATTTGCCTTTTTGTCACAATACTTAATGTACCTTGAATTTTAAATGCAATTAAATGTGGGCGTGTGATTTATTTTGTTTATCAAAGGGAGCTTGAAAAGACTGAGGAAGTCTTTTAATTTTGATTTTGATTATCTCCAAGGCCTTCACGTTCATACTCTAAGAACTCCTGGAATGGGTTGCAGCTGATCTTCAGCTTCTAGGGTGATTCTGGACCACTGTGGACCAAACAACATTTGTTAAATTTCATTTATTCATGGCCATGACAGGGAGCTGAGGCATGAATAATACAAAAGAGTGGATACAAAATCATTTATACTCCATTCGGCTTTAAAATACATCATGGATATTTTCTCCCTCTGGAGATTTACCTTCTTAATCCTTTTTGCTGATATGAAAATTAGTTTGCATTACCTGAGCTCACAGTGGATTATGGTAGAATTGGGATGCAAAGGAAAGATGTGCTAGAAATGCAATAAAAATGACACCCACGGTTAAATCTTCCTTCTCAAAGCCTCTTGACTCTCCTAGTCACTGAGCTTTTTCTTTTTCGCCAGTTTCTTCATTGCTGCCCTCATCGGAGCCGTAATATTGTCTTTCCCGTCCTGACCATTCACCTTAGCCTGACTCTGGTCCTGGGACTCCCCTGATGTTTCCTGTGTGGCAACAAACTCCCTCACTCACCTGGTTTTGAGACTAGGACATAGAGAACACTGCATAATTTGAATAGTTGATTGACCCATAAGGAACTGATTAAGAATGATGTATCAACTTCAATTAAAAAATTTTTTAAAGGTACTCTGATGGTGGAGATCTGCCTTGGCTTGCACGTGAGTAGAGGTGGAATAGCCCTCCATTCTGGTGATCATTTTTTCATAGTGTCCTCCTTTTTCACCCAGGAAGATGTCACCACTTTCCAGGTTAGCAGACCAACATATGGATGCCTTCTGAACCTTCTCAGCCACCCCCTTCCTCCCCATGCTGGGCCTGCCTGTATCCCCTCCTAGGCCATCCCTAGGATGGCCTCCTGTCCATTTGCTGACATGATTCTGCACTCTAATAACTACCGGAGATTCTAAGGGCCAAAAGGAATTCTTGTGACTTACATGCATTTTAACTGGACAGGAGATAAATCAGGTAGGGATACCTTCTGTGATTTCACTTGGATAGGAGATTAATAAAGTAGGAGGAATAAGGTACCCTGCAGGGTCATCTGAGCCTGTCTCTTAAGACCCTGCAGCAGGAGCACCCAGGTGATTGAAAGGTTGGGGATATGGGAATTCTGGATTATAAGTGCTTTTGAACCCTTCCTTCCTGGCAAGGAATCCCAAACATTCTGTTTTCTGGAAAGCTGAATAAGATTTTTAAATATTAATTGATATTTTTACCTCCTTCCAATTTCTTGGATCCTGGGACTATTCTCTTTAGCCTCATGCTGTCAAGGTGAATTGTTAGTACAGAAGTACAGAAACAAGACAGGAGGAAAGGCTTGATTTTTTAGTTTCAAAATAGGCTTTTCAAAGCCCATGACAGACATGAAAACTTTCAGAGAAAATGCGGTAGAACTTTTAAGAGTCTGGCTCTTTTAGAAATTCAAAGCAAAGTCAAATAACAAACTAACAATTTTTGCCACCAGACAGAACTGGGATTTCAATTATATAAGATTATACCATCTTTATATCTATGTATAAAGATAATATACAAATGTATTGTATTACAGTTTTCTTTGTGTATCTGTGTTTTCTGTATTGGAAATACCATATGTGCTACACTTTTTAATAGCATGGGTAAAGGAAAGACAATATAATGAGTGTATGAGCTTCATGAAAGAATAAACTAAAAGGGAAATTTGAAAGCAGAATGGAAAATATAAGATGAAGGAAAGGGCTGTGGGGATCACGTAAACTGATGACGGAGGTAGTCAATGGTCCTGCTCTCTGTGTTTCATCAGAACACACGTGAGTGGCAGGTCCTAGATCTAGGGACCAGACCTTTGAGTGACAGGAATCTTTAGGGAGAATGACTCAAACCACTTCCTATGAGGTAGTCACTTGCAGAAGATTTAATGGAATTATCTTTATCATTTTCATACATCTGAAGCGCTGGCATGGAGGAGGCATTATACTTGTGCTCTAAGGGTTAGAGTAGGACTAAAGTTATGGAAGCTCCAAGAAAACTGGTTTCACAAGGTGAAATAGCCAGTGTTGTTCAAAGATGGGATGAACTGCTCCTAGGAGTTAGTGAGTTCTTTGTAGAGGGAGTTTTCAAACAGAAATTCCAGAGCCATTTGGCAGAGAACTGTACAGAAAGGATCAAACAACAAGTTCCAGTCCAAACCTGAGATTCTATTAGCTAATGATGGCACTGTGAAAACATCGACAGAGACAAATGTGATCTCAAAGGCTCAGCAGGATATGGGGAAGACCAAAAATGAGGACCTAACTCATGAAATCATTTTCTGCTTGTATGCATTTGGCAAAGTATAATGACTGGCCACATCTTCTAACATAGACTTTCATTAGCCGATTGGATAGGAAGATTTTAGGTTTATTCTAAATACGGAGACTTGAATATTGCCTAAATACATACTGGATAATTTGGCAGCTAAGAGTAGTTTGAGAAGAGAGTTGTTATTCTCATTTTTTTTAATAAACATACACAAGAAGAGAAAAAAAGTGTTTCTAAAGGCAGTTTTAAAGGATCAGAAGCTGGGATTGAAGAAGAGGCCACAAAGCTCCATTTTACTGTGGGGTGTCATTTTTCAAATGGCTCCAAATCACATTCCCGAGCCTGTCTGGAAAGGCCAAAATATTAGTGTTCTTAGGTGCAAGGCAGTTAAGTGATTACTGTCTCATGCCAACACACCTTGGTTTCAGCTGAGATCGACACAGCGAAATTACAGTCTCTGTGTCCTTAAGTTGGCCTCAGACTTTTCTGACAAACAAAAAGACTATAGTCATGCCCCTAAGGCACGTGTAGAACTCAGGGTAGAACTCAGAATCAGGATCTTGTCTCCTCCTTTGAGTTTGCAGTTCAGACTTTAGACATTGGACAGTCATCTTTTTGTCCAGAAATTTCACATCACATCCATTCATTCAGCAAATGCTTTTTTAGTACTTCTTATGTGTCAGTCGTTATGTTAGTCACTGTGGGGCTAGAAGATAAGGTAGGCAATGTCCTGGCCTTCAGGAGCTCACAATGGGAGTGGAAATCCAGGAAACCAACAATAAGAATGCTTTGCTTTGCTTTACAATAGAGTCCTGGGAGCAGTTAGTGGTGGACTTCAGAGGGTTGATGCAGGCCAACTTTTAGAGGTAATTAGGTTTTAGGCAAGAAGGCAAAGATGGAAGATTGTGGTTGGCAGAAAGAGTAACATGTATTAATGTCTAGGGGCATGGAAGGATAGGAAGCCTTAGTGTCTCAGGCTGGCTGGAGGAAAAGGTGGATGGATGTAGGGGATTGCGGGTTAGAGGTGAGGGAAGCCAGGTAAGATGGAACCAGATGCTAAAGGACTTTGTGAGCTGACCCGAAGAGTGGGAATTACATCCTGAAAGTGATGGGAGACATTCCTATTTTACAGGGCTGCTGAAGAACCAATGAGATAAGACATGTGAAAATGTTTTGTAGGAACATGTGTATCTAGAAATCTGTTTACATCTTCTGTCATTTCAATTTTGTGGGGAAAATCCTTGGACCATAAGAGAATATAATCAAAAGATCATAAGAAGACATAAGTGCAAAGCTTTCCGTGGTGGGAAAGGGCTCAGTGAGACTCAAAGCCAAGGTAAACACACGATAGTGAGGCAAGAAGGCACCCTAATGCCTTCCAGTAGCCCAGGGATAGTATGGATGTCTCAGGGAAGCAAGAGCTTGTATACATACAGAACGTGACTCCTTTAAATTTACACTGGGTGTAAAAGACTACAGACCAAGTGAATTTACTTGCTTGGCAGCCCTGGAAGAGTCTAAGAGTGCCCTGGTGATTGAGATTTCAACTTTTAGAGGAGCATAAAGTGAAAATAAAATATTCTAAAAGAAGATGTTGTGACAGAGAAAAAACACTAGAATCCAGGGTCAGATACAATCTGAACCACATTTGAATCCTGGGGACCACACCCTCCCTCTTTTTGTCTTATTCTTTTAAATTTTAATGGAATTTATTGAGATATACTTAGCATTTTTACCAATATATTCACCCATGTTACCACCACCCCAGTCAGATATAGAATATTTCCATCCACCTAAAACGTTTCCTCTTGCCACTTCGTAGACAATCCACTCTCCCTTCCAGGCTTGGGTTCCCGTCACTATGAATAGTTTTGTTTTTTCTAGGATTTCAAACAAATGGAATCTTATGTATTACTTTTGTATGACTTCTTTCATTTAGTATATTCTTTTGAGATTTATCATGATGCTGTGTACATCAGTGACTTTTTTTCCCCTTTCTATTGTGCAGTAGTTGTCCATCACAGGGTTATGCCAAAATTGTTGATCCATTAACTGTTGATGGATTGTTTCCAATTTTCAGCTTATTCTTTTTTCAGTAGACTCTATTGGCCAGGATGTCAGAGACAGGGCCCCTAGGCACAAAGTATAACTTGCTACAATAGTTTGAAAGGAGAATTTGACAGCACCTATTAGTTTTAAAATTTCCATCCTTTTTTTATTTAGCAAGTCTACCCTTTAGGATCTATTGTACAGAAATACCAATATTCACACAAGTCTGCAAGGCCATGGGTATGAAGCATATTTTTAAAATTCTCTACATGTATTCCTCTAGAATCTCCAGCCATTCCACAGTGGTTTTTGTTGTTGTTGTTTTGTTGTTGCATCCTTACCTTTTACTCCTCCCTATTGCTAAACTTTTTTAGCTGACCTGAAGGTAATTTAGGAAGGAATGCATCTTTTTTAATGCACCCAATTCCTCATCCAAAAGAACTAGATATCTGTATATTCTATGTATTGATATACGTATCCTTTTTTAACATCGGAAAGTTTTTATTACCCCATAGCTGCTAACTTTGGTTTTACTTTTTCATCCTTAATTCTGAATTTGTTCAGAATGTAAGAAAGTACCCGAGGAGTTTGTTAAAGTGGCTTGTTTAAAATGGTATTGTTCTTGCAATTCTCTCTGGCATCCTGGGACACCTCATTATCTGGCTAGGTTTTAGCCAAATGCCTTTTCAAAGAGTTTTGTTTTTTTTTTTTTTTTTTTTTTGAGTCATCTAATGAGTTTGCCCTACTCAGTGGTCACTGTAATAATTTTTATTTTACAACTGATGGCATTTAGTCACAAACCAAGTAAATATCCTTCAGAGAGAAAGACCAGGCAATGGCAGAGCACTGGATCCAAGGAATTCCCTACCTATGTCTTGGTATCTCTTCAGCTGTCCACCCTAGTGCATATCACCACGCCCAGAATATCTACTAGCATCTATAAAACAGTAAAGTTTAAGATAGTGTATAGCTCAATGACGTGAGCCAAAGTCAAACCCTGGTGATAGGAAAGTCTAGATCTGAAATTTGATCTTCCGCTTATTATACATGAATTCAATCATTCATTCATTTATTTAAGTGTTTATAGAAGTCCTCTTTTTTGTGCAAAACATTAGTCTAAATTCTGGGCCAAGAATAGGAATGGATCATTCTTGGTTTTTAAGTATACCTATCTAATAAGAGAACTAAAATAGGCAAGTAGCAACAAAGACAATAACACTGAATCCTAACTATGTGCCAGGCACTGTGCCAAGAATTTTACATCACTTTTATATTTAAATCTCACAGCAGGTAATGTTATTATTCCCATTTTATAGAAGAAGAACCTGATGTCTAGAGAAGTCAGCCAACCAGATCAAAGTAGCACAATGGTAAGTGACAGAGCTAGCATTAGAACAAGGCAGTTGGACCCCTGGGCCTGTGTTTTTAACTTCCTCACTATGCTGCTCTGGAAAAGAATTTTTCCACTTCATAGGTGCCATAAAGAACAGTTTGAAAGCAGGAGTCCTTCTGGAAGGATGGGAGGGTGTAGTCAACAACCCATTATGACCTCCCTAATCGCTCACTGCTTTCCATATGTATCACTCATAGTTTCACATTTTTTTGCTTTTGCTGCTGCTTTGACTTCAGCATGAAATGAGCTCTCCCGCATATTCTCTGAGATTCAGGTCAAGTGGTACTGATTTCATGACGGCCTTCTTGACATCCACAGCCAGAGTTAATTGTGTTTTCTCTGCATTCCATAGCCATAACTTGTCACTTTGCCTGATATTAGAGTTGATTTTCTTTTTACCTATTTATTCTCTCTGTACCTTTCTTGAGTGAAAAATGTGAGTATTGTTCATCTTTTATGCCTAAAACTGGACATGGTAGGTATACCAGAAGTAGGTACACTTTGACCTGCCAGAATGCTAAGGGTTAAATGTAACCAAGAAAGAGTTGGATATGAAGTAGTTACATTTTTCTTAAACAATTATCATTTAGTCATCTGTCTTGAGGTCCAGTGCTTCTCCATCCTGGCTTGTCCAGAAGAAGATTTATCTTGAATCCAGCTTTCTTCCTTCTCTCCATCACAGGAAAGAAGAATCAAGTTGAAGCAGTTTGTGCAAAAGCAGTTGAAGTGATGAGACTCGATCATAAATATTAGAAACCAATGGGTCCCTACTGTAACTTCCAAAAAGCTCGGGAACCTCCTCATGGTCTGGTGTATAAAGATTCCTTTCTCAACAACAATCTGCTCCCATTTCTTTAAATAATAAAACCACCGAGATTTTTCTGAGTTCTATGCTCTCTGCCAGGGAGATTCAGAGATCCCTGGAGCCTGAACTAGCAAAGCTCATGCAACCTCTCCATTTCATGGGCCTGAATATAAACTCTTGTCATCTGTCCTCTGAATGTTCACGCACTGTCTCAGAGAGGTTAACTGATTCACCCAAGATCACAGAAATACTTATTATGACTTTTAAAAATGAATTTCCCTAATCGCATGGAGCTAAGATGAAGTTACCAGGCATTGACTATCATTTTGGAATTTGAATCATGATCAGTTTCTCCTTTCTGTCATATAAGAGATCTAAGATCTAAGAGAATATATCTGAACTTCTGAAAACACAGATGCTGTAGAAGGAAGGTTGATTTTTATAAACTAAGGGGTTAAGACTATAAAAAAAAAGGCATAGTTTCTAGTTTCCCTGTCACCTAAAATCCTGTTGGATCAGGCTGTGTCCCTTCCCAGCCAGAGTATTAAATTAACTGCAAGTTGCTCAGAAAGCTGTATCTATTTCAAGGTCTCAGCCCTGGCTGTGCCTTTTTTTTTTTTTTTTTTTTTCATCTGAACTGTTGGGTGGCAGAGGGGTCCCAGAGGGTGGGGAGATAGAAGGTAGGAGAGAAAGGGGGTTATTTCAGGCCTTGCTTCTCTAAGCCTTCAACGTCTGAGCCCCAGGACAGACCTTCCTGTTGTGAAATACTGGACCAGTTGTTGCGGTCTGAAGATAAACAACATTCCAGTAGTTCCCCTAGAGGCTACCCGAGGCCTTGTGCTTTTTAACATTTCCCTGGCCCTACGATGATCCAGGAGCTGAGGATTACTGCATTACCCGCTTCAGCACACACAGCAATTTTGTGGTCTCTGTGCTCTTAAACTGGGTTATGGTAATGAGCTCAGGGTGAGATCTGGATGACTCCACTGGCTCATTAAACCCCTGAAACACTAGCATCTTTTGTGTACCTTTGGACGCTCAAGCTGTGCTGATTGGAGGTTTGTAAGAACAAGGGTTCTTTGCCCTGATGTGCGAGGTTTCTGTCTTCATTAAAGTTTGGGGCTGAGTTAGGACTCACTGGGGTTACGTAAGGGCAAGTTTGGAAACCAGATGCAAGCCGTTAACTAAATCAGCCTGGGTTCATCATGAAAGGGTTGGGCCCCACTTTGCTGTACCCAATAGAACAAACGTTTCAAATGAATTTCTCATAAGTTCTTGGTTCTTATATAGGTAGGCGTGGCTTTAAAGGGCATAAAACCACAACAAATCAAAGGATAGCTTAGACTTGCCTTTCACTTTATGACTGAGGATTTGAGTGATGATTCATGGACTGTGAATGTCGACCCTGGTCCCTGGCTTAGCTCTACCTGCAAACATCATCAGGGCCAACAAACTCGGGAAACACATTCTCTCTGCTCTGGTCACTTTCTACAGTTTATCAATTTCACTCATAACCATTGTTATAACTGTTTCCCACAACTACCTATAAGACATATAAAGGGAGTATTACTAACCTCATTTTAATGATAAGAAACTGAGACTCAGAGAAATGAAGACTTTTCCCAAAATGTTACAGCTGCCACCATTGTATAAGTAAAACAATTTAAATTGTGTTGCCTTTTGTGCGTGTATATGTATGTATAATTGCTAATTCAGTAGGTATAAGATGGCTGTGACAGGCAGACATCTAAAGTGTCCCACAGTGATTTCTGACTCTTTTACTCCTTACAAAAAGGAAAAAAAACATTTCTTTGATGTAGCAACAACTTTACTATTAGGTTCTGGGTGTTGCAGTATGGGATAGCTTGAACAAATATTCAGATTAAAATATCGAATGTGATATTTCCAATAAAAAACAAAAGCATCATAAAACAATAGAAAAATGAATGAAAAGAAACATGACTATTTTAATCATTAACAAATAAATACAATATTATACCTTGCATCTTCTTAATAAGACTTGGCACCTGGCATGCCCAAGTTTTGAAACAATGACATAACAGTAACAAATTACAAGTAACTAAGAAAATAAATAATGAAAAGATTTATATGATCATCAGGCTAAATGGTCATATATTCCTAGGATATAAAAACAGCTAAAGAGAACAACATCTGTAATATGATAGCAGATTCACATTGTATGGAGTAGCACTTGAGGAAGAGGTTAAAAAAGAGAAATAAATATAATCACAGTAAAAATGCCTCACAGGTACAATGCCATATAGTTTTCCAAATTGTTTAATATAAATTATTTCTTTTAATCTTTATACAAATTCTGTGATGTAGTGAAGGAGGCAAGGTGGAGATTATTATTTCCAGTTTACAGACATGGAGACGGAGGACCAGAGATATTAAAAGTCTTGCCTAAGGTCAAAGAAGAGAAAAGGTTAATAATCAACTCTTGCTCTTAGAACTTTTCATTAGTGCTTATGCATTTATAGCTTATCATTTTGTAATAGTATGCACGTCAAAATCTCTGTGTGTTTACAAATGTATATAATACAGAGTTTTGATGGCCAATAAATAGGGACATATGGAGAAAAAGGTAAGACTCCGCATATTTTAAAGCAGCAATGGAGTAATTGCAAAATAATTTTACATGCCATTAAAAATCATTGAAAACTTTCCAATTAAACCAGCATTTGAATAATTCAAGAACTGTGTCACATAAACCCTTCTTTTCTTTTTTTTTATATACATATATGTTTTGTTTGTTTTGTTTTTAGGGGCAAGAAATCCAGCATCTGTAAAATTTGCTTATAAAAAAGAGACTTTTCTCTTTGTATAAAAATCATTGTCAGTTAAAGATTAAACTGAATATGATTATTTATATTCTGTTTTTGAAATGTACTTTAATGTGTGATGTGGACTCATCAGACCACGAGGCACATTTTGCCAAAAAGTGTGATGAGAACGCATTCAGCAGAGACAGCCAGAAGGAGGGAGTGGCACTTGGAGGTGGGGAACCAACAGGAATGGCAGCCATGACCCTGTAACATAGGGGAAAGCAGAGTATTCCTAACTCCCACTCGAAGCTGACTGCCCAGGGCCAGTGGAATCAGCAGATGTCAGAGCTTAAAGATCCTCTGGTCCACTTACAGACAGAAAAATAAGAGGACAAAGAAGGAGAGAGGCTTGCTGGTTATCAGGAAGAACAGCCATCTTCCATGATTTCCGCTCTCATCTCCCCCCTCGTATTTAGAGGAATAACCTGGGATTTGGTGGTGAGAAGAACAAACACTGAGTGCATATTACAGCACTGCCATGACCCCAGGGCTCTTCTGCAACCTTTCCTGTCTTCCCCAGGGGCAAGTGGGATTGACCTTTAGCCCACTAGGCAATGCCTTGGACTGAAGCTTGGTCAGACATCTCCACGATCCCCTTCTTGGTTAGCTAGGGTCTGTCATTATGATGTGAGGGAAAATGCAATGTGCTACGACTCAGAAGTTCTGTTTCTGCACTTTCCACCTGTAAAATCTGAGACCAGTTCCTTAACTTTACAGGGCTTCTGTGTTTTCATCCCTTCCATGGAATTTAATAGTTCCCACCATGACACCTTCCCACATTTTCATGAGGATTTAATAAGATGGAGGGTATTAACATTCGTTAACCCTGAAGGACAACATAGGTGTTAATTAACACCATCTATTCCCAAGTGTAGAATAGTGGTTAGAAGCTCAGGATCTACAATTAAACAAAGTTTGTTCAAATGTTGCTGTTGCCTCTGAGAAGCTGTTTAAATTCAGACATGTTGTGTCTCTTCACTAGATCTCAGTTTCCTCATTCTGAAAAGGCAATGACAGTTCCCACCTCCCCTCAGTGGATGACTCTGAGGGTTAAATTAGGTAATGCCACGCGGGCTGACACAGTAAGTAATCGGCACATGTTTCTATTACTATGACACCGCATCTACAAACTGTGGTTGCTGTGATTCCCAAACTCTGCAAGAGAAAGTCTTTCTGGAAATCCACACTAGAACTCCTTACACTGAAGCAATTGCCCGGGTGCTCTTTTGAGCTAGTCCTTAACTATCCTTGGGAATTTCATTGTTCGCAAGTTTTAAAAGGCAGCTATTTTTATAGTGGGCAGTAGGAGTGAAAAAAATCAAAAGGATTTTTTTCTTTCCCATGTTTTCTTACTTCTGTATTACCTCTAAATTTTTCTGGGAGGATAGTGAAACTTGGTGGTGGGGGAAGGGGTGGTGGCAGTATATGAGGAAAGGGAACAAAAAACAGATTAAGGAGTTACCAGACTGGGAATCTAGTCCTAGGTCTGCTCTTAAGTCATAGTGTGAGCTATCATCTCAGGTGTCTTTTCTAAGAATTCCAGTTTCCCAGTGGTGAAATGGGGAGGGTAAGATTAGAGTTCTTCAATGTGGTAAATAGTCATGGTAAAGCATCTAACACAGTTTCTGGTACAGGATTAGTACTAAATACATAGTCATTTTCTCCCACTTTCTTTTTTAGGGAATTTCTAGTTCTGATATTCTATAATTTTAGAAGTGTGTCTTTTGGCAAAGTGAGACCCCTCCGTCTTAGATATGCTGAGGTATTTAACATAAGGCAGAACCTAGTGGGAAAAGTCCCAGGAAATCAGGAGATGGTTTCCTGGTCTGAGAAACTCTTCCCTAGCCTACCTCTAAGACTGTTTCTTTAATGACAATTTTGTGATGTCCTTATAGTTGACACTATTGGGTACAAAGCAGTACGTACTTTGAGTCATTCTCTCCAAAGTGGCGATCGGTCTCTTGGTGCCAATCCATACACAGTGAACCACCAAAGTCCTTTAGAAACCAATGTTTATTAAAGGAGGATGGACTGTACTGAGCCAAGCCCTGCAGACCACACAGAGAACTGAACTTAGAAGCCTCACCTAATTAATTGCTCTCATTGGCTCTAGTAACCAGCCAGCTTCACTACAAAGATATTATCTAAGAGAGCTGAAAAAGGATCTTAAGTATGCTCTCTAATCAAGCTCCTCATTTTATAGGAGGGGGAAAGAGGGATGAGAGAGTACAAGTGACTGTTCAGGGATCAGAGATCAGTAGAAGAGGTAACACTGAAAGCTAGATCTCTTGACCCCCAGCTACAACATCACCAATGCCCGAAAATAATGTCAAGGGATAGAGAATACTTTTTTCTTTATGTTAAACTGAACTTCCTTCCACCAAAATTTCCAAATTTCCTCTAGACACTCAAGTTCAGTAACTTAATGGACAATGTTTTGTATTCTTTAAACGAAAGACACTGCAGAGGCTATTTAAAATGGCCTGGAGACTAAGCCTGCTGCCCTTGCATGGGGCCAATTTCTGGTCAGATATCACTTACTAAATGGAATCTCAATGCACGGATTTTAGGGTTTTGTCCTGTGGGTTTAGTTGGTCTGTTGGCCCAGCTGTTGGAGGTTCAGGCTGTGTGGTCTCTTGCCTCTGTTGCCCCTCTGGGGAGACTTGTTCTTGCTAATGTCAGGGCATGGGTCCTGCAGAACCCAGAGAGACAACATGTGAGGTCACAGGGAGGTCTGTTGCCTGGGGTGATGGGTTTACGGAGAATCCTGAGGAAGCTGAGCAGTATCAGGCAAATAGAGTAGAGGTTGTCCATCTTGAGCATCGGAATCATCCAGAAGGTTGGTTAAAACACAGATTTGGGGCCCTACCCCCCAATTTTCTGATTCAATATATCTGAATGGGTCCTCAAAATTGCATTTCTATCCATTTCTTTAGTGACGCCGACACTACTGGTCTGGAGACCACACTGAGATCCACGGGCCTACAGCAGAATGAGTTAATGCACACAGTTGATATCCAGCCACACACAGCTGATGTCCAGTAATTTGAATGGCATATAAAGAATTCTAGAAGCTCTCTCTGTAATGGGCTCTCTGGGTAAGGACTTCAGCTTTTTCCTTTGGGTCAACTTGGGTCTTTAATGATCTGGCTAGCATTTAGGAAGGCATTTGATATTCTGGTTTTAATGTAAACACTTCCCACCTGTCCCAAGTATGTGTATCCCTTTCCAAAAGCTCCAACATTTCTGACATTGGCGGAACCCTAATCTCCCGTCTCCTCCCTTCTCGCGCTCTCCCTCTCTCCTGGCCAGCATCTGTTCTTTTCCCAGCTGTGGCTGCTTCATTCTGTCTGCCTCTTTCTCTTCTTGTCCCCAACTTCTCACTGGCCCCTCCTCCACACTCGGATCAAAATACTCTGTTTTTATTTATTTACTCGACAGCTGTCAGTGTTGTGTCTGGATCACTGCAGTGCAACTTGCAGGGAAATGCGATCCTGAAGAGTCCTTAAAACTTCAGCTACTTGTAGTCACTAATGTACCCACACTCAATAACACAGATACCTTCCTTGGTCCCTGGATTGCTCTGAAAATGGCTGGCTTAGGCCTGTGTGTCAGGGTGACCCCAGGAGGAATGAAGCTAATAGTCCTTGGAATTTACACTCGACCATTTAAAGGTATTGAACAATTCTGAGTATTTAAAACTTTAGCACTAGAAAAGGAGATGGAATTGTTCAGTGGAAAGAGCTCTAAATTAGGAGTCTGGAAACTACAATCCTAATTCCAGCTCTCCTACTAATAAGCTGAATGACCTTGAACAATGAGCCCTCCCTCTTTCTTTCTCTCTTTTTTCTCTCTCTCTCTCTCTCTCTTTCTCATCCTTAAATTGAAAATAGTACACTTGATAATAGCCTGCCCTCAGTGAGTCTAAGTAATAACAATGTGAAGACTCCCTTGAATGTTGGATTTCTCTATGGTGATTCCACATACTGTGCATAGCGATCCCAGGTCGGGTTCTAGGGGGTTTCCAATCTTTCACTGGGGTAACTGCAAAACGAGAAAGTTGTGGGTTTTGAGGCAAAGAGACTAGGACAATGAGAGCAATACAAGTTAATAAATCAACCAGTGAGGATTTATTCAGCAAGTAATATGTCTAAAGGAGATTTGAGAGAGGCAACCTGACAGGCATTTATTTCACTAGTGGTTGAAAAGGCACTGAACTGGACCAGATATAGGAAAGGTAATAGATATGAAAGAAAAATCAATGTGATGCAGAATGAAAGTGACCAGATTCTATGAGTCTGTGCTGTCTTCTGTCTTTCATATCCATGCTCTAGCTAAACCAACCTGAAGGGTGAAAAGCACAGAGTCATGCCGATAGCAGTGGGGAAATGACCTAATGGATGAAATGAATAATAAATACTGCCTGGTAACATTTTTAATTCAGTTGCACTGATTTCTCGCATTAGTAGGTAACCTTTCTGGGAAGTGGTTACTGTCATATAGTTTAAAGAAAAAAAATCCTTCTTAATGCCCAAAGTGCAACACTGTGTGAACTTAATTTATTTTCTCTTCTTTAGTGCCTTAATTTTTTGGGTTTTTTTTTGTTACTAAGTGATGACGACCAAAAAACATGAAAAATTGCATTAAATAATAATTCATCTGTTAGAGCCAATTACAATTATAGCACACAATCACACCCTCTTTTCCGTTTGGCTGATACAATCCCCCTATAAAGTGGCCAAGTAATCACTGTTATTCTCCTTCAAATTTGGGATCTGGGATCAGAAAGGATCATGGACTTTGTTCACATGGATAGTGAGTGCGGTAATGTCACCAAAACACAGAACTTAATTTTCATTAATTAATTTAAGAACATTTAATATGTCTTAGAATTAGGACTTACCTGGGCTTATGAAGGTAGGCATGTTTCCTGTCCTCAAAGGCGATTCAGGGGGGAAGGTCAAGTGTGTGAAAGAGTGGGTGCAACCATGAGTTCCAGGTGGTGTGAGGACAGTACTATGTCAAGGAGGGGCATAAAGCTGGAAGCTTCAGGAAAGGAAGTCACATGGTTTACTCTCAATCTCTAAGTTATAAAAGGTTCCTGTCTGACAAACATTTAAGCTTCGTTTTATTATAACTCTATTCCTTAACATCAAACAATTCAATATGTAGAGTGCATATGAATAAGAATTTATGTAGAATAAATGCCTTCTAGAAATATTGACTGTGATGCCCGTTTCTGTAAAACAAATACAATGGGTCACTTCACTTAAATTATAAATCAAACATATTTCCTTGATGATAAACATCTCAGAATATGATTTTGAAGATATTTTGCTGAGAAAAGAGTAAGGAAGTGGCCAGTTCCAGGCATTCTGTGCAATGTTAAGCCATTGGTCCATGGCAAGCCGGTCACCTTTCCTTCATAGGACCTGTGCTACACTGCAGAAACTTTTTAAGTTAAGAATTTCCCCGACATTTTAGTCTTTCTCCTGCCTTCACTTCTTACCCTTCATTTTATATTTTCCATGTTGGTAAATTCTCAGCCTAAAAACTCCTCTGTGAATAGAGGCCATTGCAATAGGGGGGTTACTTATTTTTTATATTATTTTTCAAGTCTTTGACTCCTTTCAGAACTAAACCTGTATATTTATTATTATAGAGCACTAGGGCATAACCTCACAAAGACTATATAGAGTATAGTTGTTTGTAAAATAAATCAATATGCCTGGTTAACATTTCCTCATTAATTTTTTCCAATGTAAGACATGCTCTGAACTTTACATGATGAAAGAATCTTTCACTGAACATATGCGCTAAATTCTTTTAATAAATACTTATTGAGCAAGAACAGCTATGCTGGGTGAACGAGTGGAGCTCTCAGAGGAGCTTTAGGAATGATTTAATTAAATACCTTTATTTTAGAAAAGTTCAGTAAATACCATAACTCACCCAACAATTCAGAGGCAGAGATGGCACTAAAATATCGCACTGTTGATTTCTGTCCTAAGAGGCTACTTTCTGTAACTGAGTTAAGGTCAATGGTATTTTCAAGCAGGTAATTTTCCGAGGCCCAACCATTTCACCACAACCTTAATTTAATCATAAGTTCTTGAGAGACTTCTAGTGCACCAGATGTTGTACCAAATTTTGCTGAAGCTATTTGGGACCAGTGATACTTGCAAACTTCAATCGGATATTTGCAGAGTTCCTAAGCAATTAATTGACAGTAGTATTCTATAGTGCAAAGATCCCTGGTCTGTTAATCAGTGAAGAATCCTACCAATAATTTTTTGGGGGCCCTTAAGCAAGTCCCTTGATTTCTCTAGGTCCTCATTTTTCTTTAGTAAAATTATGAGACTGGTTTAAAGATCTCATTTTTTTCTTACATTCTGACTCTATAACTCAAATTTGGCTATTGTATAGATACTCAGGGTGATAATGACTAGATGACCCCCATTATCTTAAAGGGTATTTCATGTCTTGCAAAATTTAATTGGTGTCTCATTGTTCATTAAGTACTTTAAGTATTTTATACAGAATTTTAGTTTTGTTTAATTTTTAACAGGTATATATATATATATATATATGCATCAGTGTATGGGGATTTTGGATTTTGTTTATCCAAAGGTAACTATCCTGTGAAAGAAAATGGCTATAAAAACATAGTCTCTTTCATGGGAAGCCAGTCCACTTAAAACTAACTGTAAATAGACCATTAACACCTCTATACTTTTACTTATGAAACTGACAGAAGTTTAGCCTTGGGTAAAATCAGCTCAGCACACAGTGAGAGGAATGTGGTGGCCTGCACCTCATTGGAGAACAGACTAAAAATTCTTCTTAAGCGGCCCTCAGTTGGAATGGATTGCTTCATGAATTCTTTCCATATCTAATTCTCATGATTCTGCAATAACTCTACTTCCTGAACATAAAAATAGGTTGTCAGCACAGCAGTGAAATGGTGACTCCCTTCCACCCTAGGAAGGAAGGGTCTCTGTTAGATGAGTAACCACAAAGGTGGACAGGTCCAATTCCCAACCAAATTCACATTTTTTTCAACTCAAATGAAATACCACTATCTGTTTTTTTATTTTTAAACCACCTAAATTTTGAGGACCTGATATGACTGAGAATACTGAGCTATAGTGGACACATTCTTGGAAGTGAAAGGTACTCTAAAAATACAGATATCATTGACCTGGCATCAATAGGCTCTCACTACATCCCTTCATTCCCCTCCCCCCACCCCTGCAGTCTATCTTCAGTAAAAGTGCATCCAAATATAAAGTATATGGGTCGTGTCCCATTCCATGGGATCTTGAAATGTCTGGACTTAAAACGGGATAAAGCTAAAGCTGTGTTTGAAGTGTCCTAAACTAGGGCACCAAGAGCAGCTGCTCTTATTTCCAGCTGGATCCCTCAGCCTGACAGGGAAGAAGAGCAACAGCTACCTTGACAAATTCTCATTTCCAGGCATTTGGAGATTCAGCTGTGAAGATTGCTCAAGGCAAAAAGCTGACAAGTCCAAAGCAAAACAAAACAAAACAGAAAACAAGAATCAGAATAAAAACAAAAATTATTCCATCATTTTTAAAGGAAATAGTCCATTTAAAATGTGAATCAAACACATACACTATTGACAAATTTTTATAGCGTTCTGTAACTCTGCTGCTTCTGATGTTTGTAGTTGTTCATATTCATGATGAGGAGACAGGCATTCAAAACTTTTCAGGTAGATTTTGAAGACTACATTCAGAAAATGAGATGTACCTGTGTAGAGGCTTGATCTATAGAACCAGGCTTAAAGTAATGAGGAATGACTTACAGTTACAGAAAAATTCATCATTTGCTTTATTATTACTACTTGCCATTTATTGAGCTTCTACCTTATATCAGGCATTGTATTAAAATCTTTGTTTATGCTCTTTCATTTTTACCACAAGCCTATGAAATAAGGAATGGTAAGTGTCATTTTATAAATGTGGGAAGCGAAGCTCAGAGGAATTAAATTGACCAAGTTTACACAACTAGATAGGGGTAGATCAAGGATCCAAACTCAGTCAAACCCTACTACAAGCCTGTCTTTAAAAATACTATGTTGAGTGGCAGGGAAAAAAAATTGAAATTATAACCGATATTTTTCTTCCTTAACCCTGGTACTCCCTTTAATGCCATGATGCTATCCAGTCAAACTAGGTAAATCTAAATGCATTAATTGAGGAAAGAGGTGGCAGAGCAGGGTGAGTAAAAAAGACTGTTATTTTGGCTTTTGAGCTTTAAAAGTATAGCTCTTGAGGAGGGGCAGAGACCAGCTGATTTTATACTCACCCCATATCCTCTTCCTCCTATAGCACACAGCTCATTGTTACTTTCCAGGCTCCTTTGCAGTTAGGTGTTGCCATGGAATATGAATGGATGTGATGTGCACCATATCCAGGCTGGGAGCATTAAAAAAAAACAAACACCTCCACATGGGATAATCCATGTTCCTCTTCTTTCCTTGTTGGCTGGTTGACTGGAATGAGAGGACATGCTTGGCAAACTCAAAAGTGTTGTGTTAGACACGATGGAGCCCTGTATCATTGCATGGAGGAGAGCCACTGTTCGGAGGATCAGTAACACCTGTTTAAACTTGAAGAAATATACTTCCATTGTGTCAAGCCACTCCAATTTGGGGTTTAGGTATCATGCACTAATACAGGGAAAAAAGCTTGAAAAATAGATTGAAGAAGGATATCTGATGAATATGTATATGTAAGGGGAAGGGGTGGTACAGGGGCTGGAGTGTCCCCATCTGGAGTCCAGATAAAGATTTCTTGAAAATATATAGGACAAAGACCTGTTTTTTTTTTCAAGAAAAAGAACAGGTTTTTTGTTTGTTTGCTTTTTGGGAAGGGATGTGTGTGAAGATTGATGGAGCCATACCTATTAGATAAAAATAGATTTATAAGAAGTATCAATCAATAGCAATAAGCCCTTCTTGTCTGGATCTCAAATTGTTTAAAAAGAAAAATATTTATTAGACACTTTAAGTGTGAAATATATGAATACTAAGTAGATATTTGATGATACTAGGGAATTATTTTCTGCGTGCTAATAGGATTATATCTTTCTTTTTAAAAGAATTCTTACCATTTAGCGATTGCCTAAATGTTTTCAAATGAAATAATATGATGTCTGGGATTTTCTTCAAAATAACCTTGGTGGGGAATGCTTGGGAGTATAGGTAAGACAGGATTGGTTTGGGGTAGATGATTGCTAAATCTGGGTAATGGATACATGGGGTTCATGATATTTTCTCTATTTTTGTATATACTTGCAACCTTTTATTATTAAAAAGTCTAAAAAAAGAAGAAAATGTTTCCTAGGTTGGGGAGAGAACTGGGTTACAAAGCAATGAACATGTAGATATTATGAGATCCTGAAAAAGTTATTCTGCCACTTTTTTTTAAATCCCAGATTAAAACCTTGAGAAGGATACTCAAATCCTCATATAGATTTGTAGAATTAGAGAGCTGAGAGGCCTGTGCCTTACTTCCCAGGAAAGCCTGGGCAAGAAGCAAAATCCAGTGTGGAACTGAGTGTATGGTGTGTGTGCAAATAGACCCTTGGCCTCACAGTTTCCTATGGCCGAATGTGGCCCAGAAGCAGCAGAATGTGACCAAGGAAACACAGGAAGAGAACCAGACCTCTTGGCCGTGAGAATGAGGGATGACTGAGCAGTGACCTGTGTGGACCTAGGGACATGAATCAAATTCATGGTGGATATCTCAGTGAATGGTTAGATGGCAGTAGAGGACCAGATGTCTCCTGGTGCCTCAGCATAAAATAAATCCTTTGGAACTGAGCCGAAAACCTGGGACAAAGAGAGGATCCCTTAAGTGACCAAGATTAAGTTTCTACCTCCTGGTAAAACGGGAATACAGCATATACAGGACGTTCAGTTACACACAAATAAAGAAAATGAAAATTTTTCTCACTTGCATGTTTGAACTACAATTCATATACACTACAATTACAGTGCCTTTCAGAAACCCAGTGATTAATTCCACCACATTTTAGTACCCCGGATGAAGCTCTAAACACATCCTTGTTTCTCTATTTTTCTTCTTCATTACCTTTATCTCAGCCCTTTATGTCAGTTAAATATTTAAATTCTAAATTCCTATAGGAAAAGCTCTTCCAGGGAGGTAAGAACTCTGGGCTGAAGCCTGTGCTCTGCTCATAACTATTTGTGTGACAAGTGAAAATAATTTACCTTCCTGGAACTGAGATTCTTCTTCAGTGAAATGAGGCTTTGCCTCTAAATCTACATTCAAATTCTCTTTAAGAGTGGTTTTTTTTTAGGGTTTGGTTTTGTTTCTTGTCCTCCAGGTGGCCAAGAATGTCAGGGAATGTCAAACTATACCATGTAGACTCACTAGTTGACCCCATATGATGTAGTTTCACAGATCATAGTCCAAAATAAAATTTCTCAAACTGGATTAGGGGTTAGGATAGAAGTAGTCAGTGTTTTGTGTGTATAATATTACTGGGGAAATCATAAAATGACAAATTCCAAATACTAGAAGGGATTTTAGAAATTATCTAATGCATTCTCCTTTGGTTCTCTCTCTCAAGAGAGAGTAACTTGTCTGATATTACAAATGATAGTGGTAGAGCCCTGCTTTGAACACGAGTTTTTTTGGTTTATGGTTTTTTCACTACTCCTTCCAGCTTCAACTATAAAGCTGCCGATTTCAACATGTCTGTCTTTGTTGTTCATCCCAACTACTATTACTGAGCATCTGTTGTATACAGAATGCTATGAAAGCTATGTGAGTCATCGTCGTCAGGGGTGGTGCTCATATTTAGGGGGGAGAGAAGCACCCATATTTTAAAATTATATCAGATAACACAATTCCAAGTGGGCTTTGTTGAGAGCTTCCTTAGGAGCCTTAAATAAATGTTTTGGATGTAAAGTTGAAGAAGAGCACAGTTCTGGGAGACGAATAGTATTTGACCTGGACCTTGAAATTTGGGCAAATTTTTCTGAAACGTGGAGTAGGAAGAATTGGGAAAGATATTTCAGAGTGGAAAAAAAGCATCAATAAAGTTTTAAAGAAAGAGAATGTAGAAAATTGGGGGGAAAATCTCTGTTTTACTGATGTACCCAGAATCATGGCAAGGCTGGAAGTTAGTCCTGGGGTTTGGGCCTTGCCATGGAAGAGGGAGTCATTGAGTTTAAAGGAAATGAACAATGGTGTGAGCTCAGTGGACTCAAGAGTCTCTTAAAGTTAAGTTTCGCAAAGTTAACCAGATCCCTGTTTGGAAGAATACATTGTTTACATGTTTCAGAAGTACATCTAAGCATGGGAAATTAATAGGGAGGAGCTTTGTCTGAATCCCTAAGGAGGTCAATGAAATTAGGGTTAGCTTCACTGGGAACATTAAGTTTAAAATTTGAATTCAACTAGGTACCAAATTAGGACTGGGAAGATGCTGGCTTTAGGCCAGAACACAGAAATACAATGGTAAATTAACTTAAAGTGTTTTAAATTGTTTTAAAATAAAACCATTTGCGCATAAGAACTTTAGGGCTGTGTAAGGGCCTGAAATAATTCACAAGTTTGCATTTTCAGAGTGACAGGAGCAGCTGACAATGCCTACTATGATTTTCCTCCTGAGGGCTTGTTTTAACACTGTCTTACCTTCACACATTATAAGGTTTAGCTTTTGGTAATGAAAACAAATAATTCTAAAAAATGATATTAGGTTTGCCAGGTTCCAGGGTTTTTGTCAGTTTCCAACTGCATTGCCTCTGCCTTTATATCTGGATGGTACTTACAAATAACTATTGTCCCAGGGGAATCATTTATGCCACGGAAATAGAAAAATAAATGAAATCTGTATGCTTTTTTATGATAGCAGCTGATCTTGCAAAAATTCCCTCCATGTGTAGTTACTTAAAATAATGTGTAAAATAATATGAACTCTGGCTCTGGAGCCCAATACCTGGATTTTAATTTCACTCCTACTACTTTCTTGCTCTGAGACCTTGGCAAAGGTAACTTCTCTGTACTTAGTTCCTTCATCCTTAATATGGAGATGATAATAGTAGCTATCTCATAGAGTTGTTTTGAGGCTTAAATGCATTATCATATGTAAAGAACTTAGAATGCAGCTTGGCAGACAGTAGCATTGTAAAAGTATCAGATATAATAGTAATAATTTTAATTAATTAATTTATTCAGTTGCATTAACCACTGTTCTCACGCTGCTCCTCATATCCCAACTATGCCAGACTACCTGTTCTTCCCAATCAAGCCAGGCATGTTCCCATCTCTTCCCTTAGTCTTGAGTCATTCATTCTGATGAAATGAACTTCCCTCACTTAACCTCTTGATGAAATGTTCTCATTCTTTAGCTTTTGGATCCTGTGACATTGCATTTTGAAGTCTTCTCACACCATGCCCTTCTGTAGCAACCCTTAGCGGAATTCATTAAAACCTCTTCTGTGCTCCCATAACGTTTTTCATATAATACCATTGTTATATATTTATCCTTGTTGCTAAAGTATGAGTCTACAAAATGTTGCCCTTTAGTCTTTTTTCTCTCCAGAGCCTTAGACAGGGTCCTGTTCCAAATGAACACTGTATAGATAGTCATCAAATTAATTAATTAGATGGCACTGTGCATATTGATATCAGAAAAAGTAAAATCATTAGAAATCATGAGACTCCAACAAAAATATCACTAAAGTTTGTTGAACTGTCTAGAAATAAGAATTTAAGTAAATTAATACCACATGCAGGATTACAATGGATTGAAAAGAGGCTTTTCAAGAGTGTTTTCTATGACAACTCATGCCAATTAATTTTTATTGAGTGTGAAAACAATTATGCTGTGGTTTCCCGCTACAACAGTAACAACAAATTTTTTCTAAAATTGTGAAGATTTATAGCATGACATGTCACCATACTTCGAAAGCTTTTAGGTCCACCAGGTTTTATTTATCTAGTCACAAACACTAAGTTGTATTCATACACACATGCACGTGTATACACACACCACCAGCACCACTGTTACCATCCCCTAATCCAAGGCAATCTCTCATGGATCCCCTCAGTTAATTAATTATTAGCATGATTTTGAATTGCTGAGCAATATGAAATCCTTTCTTATCACCTTTGGGAATTCATGAAGAAAGAGTACTCCTAACACTGATGAGTCTGCAAGCTAAAATATGTCAGATAATTCAGTAGATATTTCCTAAAAGACAAAAATGCAAATTAATTATTTTAGTTCAGTGGAATTAAGAAAGGCGCAATAACAAAAACAGCATAATGATAATAACGATAATGATAAATGCTACAATCTACCAGGAACAGAGGACAATCATAAACTTGTAGTTGATAAAGAATATTGTCTCAAAATACAAAGTTCACAAAATGAATTGGACAAATTCATAATCGCTGAAAAATTTTAACACACGTGTCGGCAACCGATCTACCAATCGAATAAAATTTAGCGCTGAATATGGAAGATTTGAAGACAAAATTAACTAGCTGATCTAAATATCCAAGCAATTGGTCACAAAGGGAGTTTCACCAAGTTTCAAAGAATCAATATCATGTTCTTGAACCAAAGTGGATTTAAATTAGGCATTAGCTACATAAAAGAATGCTCACACCGACACTCAACAATAACACGTTTGCAAATAAAGAAACACACTCTAAAATAAGTCATGAGTTAGTGAGGAACTCATATTCAACTCAAGAAACGACAGAAGAGGAACTAAAGAAATTTGTAGGAAAAAAATGCAAATGGTAAGAGCCAAAAATAATTTTTAAAAAAGTAAACAACAAAATCAAAGGCCAATTCTTTTTTTTAAATTAATTAATTAATTAATTAATTAGTTAATTTTTTATTTTTGGCTTGTTGGGTCTTCGTTTCTGTGCGAGGGCTTTCTCTAGTTGCGGCAAGTGGGGGCCACTCTTCATCGCGGTGTGTGGGCCTCTCACTAATGCGGCCTCTCTTGTTGTGGAGCACAGGCTCCAGATGCGCAGGCTCAGGAGTTGTGGCTCACGGGCCTAGTTGCTCCACGGCATGTGGGATCCTCCCAGACCAGGGCTCAAACCCGTGTCCCCTGCATTGGCAGGCGGATTCTCAACCACTGCGCCACCAGGGAAGCCCCAAAGGCCAATTCTTTAAACAAACAAAAATTAACTAATTTTAATTGCATGAACCTCTATCCAAACTAATCAACAAAAAGAGAGAAAAGACAATGGATTGGATAAATGTACTAAATATTCACTAATTTGTATTAGATTTTAATAAATAATTTTAAATTGTCAATAAATCTTAGGAATAAAAAGAAGAGATGACTGTTTTCTAGAAAAATATTAATTTTAAGTTTGACTTAACAAAAAATAATAAATGCATTAAATGAATAGTAATTATAAAAATTGGTTTGATTGGTTTGATTGGTTTGATTCCCTTCAGAATATACAGAGGTCATGTTTTTTTTTGTGTTTTTTTTTTTTTTAACATTTAAAAACAAGATATTTATTATTAGCTTTTGAAGTTCAATATAGATATGACTTCTGATAGGTTTTTACAAATACTGAATAGCTTCCAGATCTTGTCTTCTTTTGAGGATCTTAGGAGATTCTTTTTTTTTTTTTTTTTTTTATTTATTTATTTTGGCTGTATTGGGTCTTTCGTTTCTGTGAGAGGGCTTTTTCTAGTTGCAGCAAGCGGGGGCCACTCTTCATCGCGGTGCGCGGGCCTTTCACTGTCACGGTCTCTCTTGCTGCGGAGCACAGGCTCCAGACGCGCAGGCTCAGTAGTTGTGGCTCAGGGGCCTAGTTGCTCCGCGGCATGTGGGATCCTCCCAGACTAGGGCCCGAACCCATGTCCCCTACATTGGCAGGCAGACTCTCAACCATTGCGCCACCAGGGAAGCCCCTAGGAGATTCTTAAGAACTACCAGATTTGATGACTGCAGTTACCATCCAAGGAGGAAGAAAATTCATGACTTCTCAAAAATGAAAATTAACATTAAATTACAAGTCTTTTTTTTTTTTTTTTGCTCTGTCTTGCATGGCTTGTGGAATCTTAGTTCCCCAACCAGGGATTGAACCAGGGCCCTGGCAATGAAAGCGCCAAGTCCTAACCACTGGACTGCCGGGGAATTCCCTAAATTACAAGTCTTGATTATTCTTATGTACTTTTTAACAAAATGGTCAACAGAATTTTAAAAAAACACAAAAAAAATTTTGCATTTTACATAATAAAATACATAAGCATTTTAAAATACAAAGTGACACTATGAAGCAGTGACAGGTCTTCCTCTGTCACTTGTAAACTGGATTAGAAGGCCATCCCCAGAATTCCAGTAGTGCTGTGGAAATATTTTAATTTACAATTGGGATAAACTGAATTCAGCTGGGAGCCAAGGGGTCTAGGTTCTAGTTGCCATCTTGCACCATGTGATCCTGAATACACTCAAATTCTGGACATCAGAAGGCCCATGACAAAATGAAAGGGGCTGAATCAGGTCATCTTAAATATCCTTTCCAGCTCTGCTATTTTGTAACACCATGAAATCAGAGTAACATGTCCCAAGCTGTTTGGGATCAGGGATTTTAGAACCTAAATTCAACATACAGTACTTTCAATCTTCATACTTCTTTTTTGTGTCCTGGTCTTATTAAATATATGTGTATTTCCACATTCTGTGTCTTTAAATATATTTTCCTTTTTAACAGTCTTTTCATCATTAGCAGTAAAAAAGTTTCTCAAGGGTGTACTTTTCATTTCTTGCTTTTATTTTTTTTCAACTTGCTTTTTCAGTTTCTCCAAGATCTCTTCCGGAGTTGTGGAGGCCAAAAGCTTCACCACTTTTTCACGAGATTTACCACCCTTGTTCATTGCACCAGCTTTCTTAGGCATCTCGGTGCCCAGAGGGAGCCGGGCAGCAGCCCGAGCACCGGGTCCTGTCCGCAGCTCCCTCACCCCGGAGCCGAGCCGCAGCATCCACGCCAAGGAGGCGGCAGGGAATCAGAGGTCATGTTTTTAATGTTGATTTTTACCACACATTCAAGGAATATGTTTTATTTATATATATATATATATATATATATATATATATATATATACACATAATACACATAAATACATATATAAAATAGAGAATATATAGAAGAAGCAACTCAATTCCTATTATGAAGTAGATATTATCTCAATCTCAATAACAGTAAAACTTATATGGTACTTTACCATTGTAACCGAGCAGGACCCTATGGAGCCTTCCTGGGACAGAATCCCCTGTCTCTTCTTCCTGCCTCTTGTTTGTAGAAAAACTTTAGCCTCCTAGGCCTTCTCCGAGTTTCAAAGAATAAATTTAATCAGAGAAGTGAGAAAATGCAGCAACAAAGGAAAACAATCAAGACAAAATGATAATAGTTTAGCCATTAAACAAAGTCAAGGACTTTTAGTTCCTCCTCAAGGTCTATAGATAATATCCTGAGCCATATCCTTTGAGCTGTTTGACAGCTACTAAAACCCCCACCAGGTGGAAGAAGTTAACTATAATGCTGCCCACAAGCACCTAGAACCCAGACCAGCTGAAACCAGAAGGTTGATGATGTTGACTCCTGATTATCTCACCATCACCAACCAGAAGAAAGTCCATGAGCTGATCACACACCCTAAAACTCTTTCCCTCACTTTGTCTTTAAAAACCTTTCCCTGAAAGTCACTGGGGAGTTCAGGCCTTTTAAGCATTAGCTGCCTGGACTCCTTGCTTGGTGCCCTGCAATAAACTCTGAACTTTCCTTTACTGCAACCCAGTGTCAATAGATTGGCTTTACTGCACATGGGCCAGTGGACCCAAGTTTGGTTTGGTAACACCATGTGTTACATACTATTTTAAAAGTGGTAAGATGGAAATTCTTCTGCACTGCTGGTAGAAAAATAAGATTATACAACAATTTTAGAGATATCCAATAAAGCTGAAGATATATTCTTTGACCCCTCAATTTCTCCCCAAGAATTGCTCTTGTGTTCATGCCCTGAGAGATGTGTTTTAGGATGTTCATTGCATTGCAGTGCTGCATTAGTGATGAGTTAGAAACAATTCAATATCCAGCAAAAACTGTGTAGTTAATATTGATAAACAAAAGCCGTGTATATTAGTACGGATATATCTCAAAAACATAATATGGAATTTGGACAGTAAAAGTAGAGCAGCCTACAGAGATTTGACAAAACACAAAGTCAAAATAGAGGTTCTGTGGAGATAAGGGGTGGGATTTGAATCAGGAAGGAAATTATAAGTAGCTAAATTATATCTGTAATATTTTATCTCTCTGAAAAGGAAAGAAAACAGAAAAAAAAATCTGAAGAAAAATAATAAAGGAATTGTTCCAGTATCCAATTAGAGAAAACAAATCTACAAGATATAAAAATCCAGGCCAAAATCAGACATTACTCCAGTAACATTCAATTCTGTATTACAACAGAGCAGTGTCTTCAGGTATCTAAGGAAAGAAACTGTGACTAAAGGATATTCTACTAGTCAAGATTCATTCATTGTATAAAGACAGTTACAGGTCGACATTCTCTCACATGAAAGAATCCAGGGAGTATAAGTATGCATGAGCCCTTTGGGAAAACATTTCTTAACAATAATATCTAGTCAATTAAAGGATGACTCAAAGAATACAGAAATGAAAAATGCATGATTTAAAAAAATAATAAAGATGACTAAGTAAGTAAGTGACTCCACTTAAAAACAAAAATATGCAAAACAATTTTGCTAATTATGATAACAGAAGTATATTTTACAAACATTAGCAGTGTAAACCTAATAGAAACCACAAGCTGAGAGGAGGGATTTGATGCAGTAATTGTCAGAGTTCTCATATGCTCAACATTTTAGCCAAAGGATTCACAATCCTGTCTACATTCAAAGTGCATAGTTAAAACATAATGACTTCACTTGTTTTTTTATACGAATTTTTTTAATTAGAAGAATTTTTTACAAAATATTTCTTGTAGCAAAGAAACACACAAAAAGTCAGCAACTTCAGATTAATTTCACTTTCTATTGCTTCTGCTACATTTAAGTAAAGCACTTATAATAAATGTTAGCACTTATATTACTGCATACTATTATATTAAATGATTATTATACTATTATACTACTAATTATTATACTAATATATACTACTAATTACTCAATAACATTACTCATGTTATTGGTTTTCCTCAAATACTGATGATTCTAATTTGTCTCTTCATCTTTGTATTTAAGAATGTTTAATGTTTTGAGAATATGATTTCTGTGTTTTCCAGCCTGTCTTCAAAATTGTAAAAGAGGGAGAAACGTGCTGTTTGTCAGGTTATACCAATAGCTGGCATTGAAAATATGAGAATTTCCTCTGCCTTTTAAATGTAACCAGTCATCCAAGGTCCTACCCTGTGTCTCAGGTCTAAGCATTCATAATTACTGCTTTTGCTTAGAGCGAAAGCACATTTTCCTCTATTGTCTATTGCCTGGGGAGTGAGAGATGTGAAGAGCAGATCTCTCTGAATATTATCCTGAAGTTTGCCCCAAGACTTCCTTTCTTAAGGATCTATTACCTTTAAACTTGGCAAACAAACATCCAAAGCCATTTCTACCTTTTATAGCAGTGCTCCCTTTTAAGTATATTGAACTGTGATTTTCTCAGGAATCAAATCCTATGTGTGTGTGTGTGTGTGTGTGTGTGTGAGATGTATATATATATATATATACATATGTATATATGTGTATATATATATATACATATATATATAGATATAGATATAGATATATAGATATAGATAGACATATAGATAGAAAACAATGATCTAGTATACCTTCTGTTAAATGGAGGTGAATCTTCCTTGTTTTCAGCACTGTAACTCATTTATATTGATTCAAAATTCATATATATAATAGATACAAGTACTTAATATGTAATTCTATATTTATAATTTCCACATATATACTCACATGTGTACATACATTTAGTGATTTCTAAGGGTGTAAAAGATCAGAAGGAGGTAGGTACATGTTCACATTTGATTCACTTTCACTCAATATCTCTTTAAGTTCGGAACATAATCACTTTCCTTGTTTAAGAAAAAGTTATACTTAACAGAAATTCCAGGAATTCAAAATAACACAGGTCAAGCTGTGTGTGTATGTGGGTAAGGATTGAAAATAATCCTTACATAAATAAATATCACTAATTAATACTTTTTATAAAAAATAAAGTTCTGAAGTATACCTCTCATATCCTTTTTATCAATATTAAGATAACTGACATCAGACTTTTAAAATTTGTTAGAAGTCAAATTTTTAATTTCAGAAATCTAATGAGTTATTGGAATTTCATAAATATTTTAGGACATGCACATTAATAAAGATATAAATAAACCATTTAATGTCTTATCATCATAATGTCTTACAATTTAAAATATTAAATTACCTGTAATAAGCCATATTATTGACCATTTTTTAAAAAAATTTTATTAGAGTATAGTTGATTTACAATGTTGTGTTAGTTTCAGGTGTACAGCAAAGTGAATCAGTTATACATACACATATATCCACTCTTTTTTTAGATTCTTTTCCCACATAGGTCATTACAGAGTACTGAGTAGAGTTCCCTGTGCTATAACAGTAGGTCCTTAATAGTTATCTATTTTACATATAGTAGTGTGTATATGTCAATCCAAATCTCCCAATTTATCCCTCCCTGCCCTTACCCTCTGATAACCATACGTTCATTTTCTACATCTGTAACTCTATTTCTCTTTTGTAGATAAGTTCATTTGTACCTTTTTTTAGACTTCTCATGTAAGCAATATCATATGATATTTGTCTTTCTCTGACTTCCTTGACTCAGTATGACAGTCTCTAGATCCATCCACGTTGTTGCAAATGACATTATTTCGTTCTTTTTTATGACTGAGTAATATTCCATTGACCATTCTTTATTACATTCACTTCTGGCTCTCTTTAATGGCAGTGATGTTAGTGGTGTGAGATTATCATGATTTTACCCCATAGAACTGCTGGGTTTCACGGGAACTACTGACCTCAGGATTTATACGAGGTAAAAAAAACCCTTATTGTTTAAATTACTTTTGACTGGTTTTCTGTTATTGCAAATAAAAACACCCTAACAAGAAAAATAACTAATTTTTTAAAAGTTACTGATAAAAATACAATTTTTCTTTTAGGAGATATGTTTTTAAACTTATAAGTTGATTTTGTTTTATATAAAAGTTAAATTTCATGTGAAATATTGTTTGCTTTGTCTTTTGCTGCTCTCTGATGATGGTTAAAATGAGTTCTGAGTGCTATTCTGGCTTCCATGATTCTGAGAGCAGTTCCAGAATGAAGTTAAATTTTAACCTTCACAAAACAACCTAGCCTAGTTCTCAGTCACAATGGTTGAAATGAACTACAATATTCAGCATTGGTAAGGTATTTTTCAGGCTATATAACAATGAATTGCTATCAGATTCATGATGTGGATCCAGGAAGATAAAACTGTTCTGATTGTGAACTGTTATCTATTGCATATACTTACCCAGAGATATATCTGCTCAGGCAACTGAGAATAAATCTACCTGCTTGGAACCAAAGGAAAAAAAAAATCATTTTCTGCGCTAAATTAGTACGAACTTAATTAAACAAATAAAATTTAACAAAACTTTACATTGACAAAGTGAAAGGGAATTAAACAAGAAAAAGATTAAAAAAGGGACACTAAAGTACTCAAAGTTTTAAAGAAAAAATTTTCATCATTTCTCCTTTTTTATGTTCATTGTTCAGAGGAATATACAGTATAAAAATTTATACACTTTAGTTTTTCATTAATTCATATGTAAGCCTGAGGAACAGATTGAAAATTAAACATTTAACTGGAAACCTATATTTGGTAGGTGAGTACTTATGAATATATCTTGAAAACCAATATTTACTAGTAGTGTTTATAGCAAAAACCTTCACATAATGATCCATTGGTCTCAAATTTATAGGTCACTATTTACCTAGAAACAAACTGACATTTAAATATACAAGTACTATTCAGGACTGTGGGTGCCCAAATATGTTTCTCCATGAGACTAAAGCAAATACAACAAGAAATGGTTTGAAATGTGCCAGAATTAATGTTTAACCTACTGGATTTAGAAACAGAAAACCTAGGTTTATGCTTTCATTTATTACCTTTGACACTATGAGCTTCAGTTTCTCATCTACAAAGAGGAGATAATAATGGTAATAATAACAATAACAATGGCAGCAATTTGTTCTAAGGAAAGGTCAAACCGAACGAGTTAAAGTATGAGAGAATTTTCTTTAAATGAAAAATTTATAGAAATCCTAAATTTTAGAGTGTTCTGAATTGCTATGTGATGGGCCATGTAAAATATTACCTAAAAAAATAAAAAATAAAAAAAATAAGCAGATGGTTCATTTCACACTCATTCTGAGAAGAGTTCTGTTTACAGTTTTGATTTCGGGGCTTTTTTATTTTGCTATCTGGGATTACCCAAAAGTAATCATTTATTTTTAAGTTCTTAACCTATTCCACCGGTCAAATGTTTCTAGGGGAATCCCACAAGGCCATCTTTATGGAGTCTTATAAGCACTGGAATTGGAATCTAAGAAATCTGGGGTCTGTTTACAGCTGTCACATTAACTGTGTGGTGTTAGGCAAATCGCTTTAACCAAACTGATTTGGGGCAAACCCAGAGTTTCGTGAATAACAAATGAGATAACGGATATGAAACTGACCAGTTAACTGCATATGCCTCTGGTCCCCTTTGTGAACCTGAACAAATTGAGTTCTCTCTGTGTGCCTTGGTTTCCTCATGTGTAGAATGAATAAGTTGGACAGGATCATCTCTGAATTCCTTCCAGTATTTATATTAACTCAGTCTGTAATTCACATTTAAAGAACTGTATCTTAATATTTTAAAGTGTTTAGACATTTTTGGGAAACGCTAAAGCATAAGGTAAATACTTGTTTTTGTCATTGTTAGAGTAGGAAGATAAAACTGGTAAAAGGACATTAATATCGGGGGCTGCCATGTTTCTTATTCTGTTTTCTCCACCCTGCCCCTTTTTCTCTTCCTGAGCATGCAGGACTATAGTGACAGGATAGCTGGGGAGTCCAGACACAGAGAAGCACCCACATGCTGACTTTCCCTCCCTCTGTTTTTTGTTTCCAGTAAGTTCAAAGTAAAGAAGAAATAAAATCTACCAAGGACTTGTGTACTGGACACTAAACTTAGACTGGCCCAAGATCCCTAGCCAAAGAATTATTCCTAACCTCTTTACAATGAAGGCGGGTTTGATTATACACTTTTGATTTTCTCCAAAGGATCTACTTGAAAAAAGTATAAAGGACATTGGAGGGTTTTTTATTCCTCAGTTTTCCGTAGTTTCTTGCAACAAATGCCATTCATGAAACTTCTAAATTTTTAGTGCTTATTTCAGGAGGGAAGGAAAGCATCTATGGGACATCAGAGAGGAGAAAAACATGGTCTTACACCTCAGGTGCTATCATGGAAGGGTTTCCTGAAGAAGAGGAACAGGATGATTATGGAGACTGCAGGACTGAGAGATGTCTATGGGGAATTTGTCCTGGAAAAGACACTCTGTCCCACATTTTCCAGGTCCCTAGTGTCCTGTGGTCATATTCTCCCTTTGCATTCTCACTCTCTGTCCTCCTGGACCCAGTTAGTATGACCTTGAAGTCTCCATCTCCCACTTCAGGAAGGTGGCGGTGAGAGTTTCCAAGCATTCTAAATTAAAGTCCATTTTCCCACACACACTTGGTTGCATTTCATAGTCAGTTACTGTAACTGTTCTGTACAGTGTTATAAGTGCATCATAGAGTAAGTAGCTTTTTGTGACATAAACCTGGGTCCCTAACCAACATTTATGCCATGGTTTCCATAGGAAATTTGGATCTCAGTTCCAAACTACTGCTCAGTCTCTATGTTAAGGAAGACTTGAAGATAATTTTTTCAAGTATGACCTTCTAAGTTGAGGGTAAGAGGCACATGAGAAATGAAGGTCCAGTCTAATCGTGGTTTGGTTCTTGACGTCTGCTGAGTCTTGGGAGAATGGCTTGGTCTCCCTGAGCTTCCATTTGCTTGATAGCAAAGTGAGATGGGACATTTCTACAGCGAGTTGATAGTTACATGCCAAGCATCTTAACAGACATAGAGAACAGACTTGTGCTTGCCAAGGGGGAGGAGGGTGGGGGAGGGATGGATTGGGTGTTTGGGATTAGCAGATGCAAACTAGTACATATATAATGGGTAAACAACAAGGTCCTAATGTACAAAACAGGGAACTATATTCAATATCCAGTGGTAAAACATAATGGAAAAGAATGTGAAAAAGAATATACATATGTATAATTTCTTGCCGTACAGCAGAAATCAACACAACATTGTAATCAACTATACTTGAATAACATAAATTTTAAAAAAAGCATCTTCTAATAATCCTTGTGTTTGATTCTGTACTTCAGCCATAGGGAATTGCTAATTCCCTAGAACAGCTACGCTGTCTCACACTCTGACACTATACGCCTTCTGTATCCTTAAAGATTCAGCTCAAGCATCACTTCCAGGGAAATCTTTCTGAGCACCGCACACACGCACAACACAAACACACACAAGACGGTCCTCCCTGGAGCTTCCACACGCCTTGTGCTTACCACTGTTACAGCATATATCTCGCTGTATCAACTTTAGCTCTTGACCTGCCATCTCTCACTTTCTGAGAACAGGGGTCATGTAATTTGCCATTGAATACCTGAATATTTGCACATCTCCTGGCATGTGGTAGGTAATCAATAAATATCTTTTGCACAAATGGATGAATGCATGAAAAAATGATAATGATTTTCCCTGAAAAAGCAAATCTCTTTATTTTTTTTATGCTGAGTGATGCCCCTCTAATTCATGGCTCAGTTTACCTGGACCAAGCATATTTTAAGTTGGGTGAGTAATCGAAGCTGCTCCATGTCCCAGAATGCATTAGCAGGAGCCCTTCAGGGTGAATCCACTCTCCTCCCCTCTCATTCACCCAGTCACACTGACACACCTTTCCTTTAGACTGTACCTTGGCCCCTAAGGTGCAAAGTGTTCCGAAGTCTGAGTCAGCCACCTCTGCCCATCCACATGCTTGGCTGCTGTCCAAGACTCGGATAAGAAACCATCCAGGTGCTCAACCTCAGAAAACCAACAGCAAGGTGGTCGGGGTCAACAGAGACCAAATCAACTGAGTGCGGAATAGAAGAGGAAGAAAGCCCTAGCCGAGAGTCAGGAGACTTGGTCTCGTTTCTCCACGGGTAACATATACAGCCTTCAGTGAGTTGCTTCTCTCTGGGCCTAGTCTCATCATCTGGGAAGTAAGTGGGTCAAGCTCAATGATCTTTGTGGTATTGTCCAATTCTCAAATTCTAGGATCTGAAATAAAGGGCAAGCCAAATATTTTCCATACCTGAAAGGATAATGATATTTGCCTGTAGCAACTCTATCCACAGGGGAAGGACCAGGAGCTCAAGTTCACTGTCAGTGATGATTCAAAACGCACACAACATACTCTCTTGGCCCTCATTCCATGAATCATCCCAGAATCATTCCATGATTCTAAGAAAATTTAGTCTCACAGCCCCTATTTATTAGCAGTGGTAATGCGGTACTAGTACCAAGCAAGGGCCACAGTCTAGTCTGCATCTGCCACTTAAACAAGCAGCTCCCGGGACTTCCCTGGTGGTCCAGTGGTTAAGACTCGCAATGCAGGGGGCACAGTTTAGATCTCTGGTCATGGAACTAAGATCCCACATGGCACGGCCAAAAAACAAAAAAAAAAAGAATGAAAACACCAAGCAACTCACTCACCATTCCCTCTGCACCATCTATCTGCAGATTCCCCACCAAGCACTGCATTTGTGCCCTGTAAATAGGCTGGGATCAAACACTGATTTCTTTGGAACAGATCAATAAGAGTAATGGTAATAATAGCAGTACTACTACCAAGAGTCCTACTTTTTATTCAGCGTGTAATGCTTCCAAGACTTGTGCCATATGCTCCACATGTTTACTCATTTTGTTCTTATAACCACTCTGTTAAGGCAGTATATTTATCCCCCTAATACAAAAGAAAATACCCAAGTTCATTGTTCACGTAATTCAGACAAAATGTATAAACTAGCTGAGAAAGGCTATATGACAATTATAATCTCCCACATGTGTATAGCATTTTAAGCTTACAAAGGCCGTTTTACAACATCATTTGATTTGGTTTTTACTATGAGGTAGTGGCTGAGTCATGATTGTTTTCACTTTACAGAATGGAAACTTGAAGTGAGTTGAGATAGTAGTTCAGGTCTCTTGATCCTCAGTCCTGGGCCTTCCCAAGAAACCACAAATCTGTGTTGGGATTCCTCAGAGGTAAAAAGGGGTCCAGGGCCAGCGGGTTTCCTGGAGAACTGACCTGAGGTCAGACATAGGGTGTGAGGCTGGATTTCCAGAGCTTAGATGGAGATGGTGGATGAGATCAGGCTATGAACAAATGTAGAGATGGAAGAAGGACAAGTGGAGGAGATTCATTTTGTTCATGGCATCCTGGACCATATGCACATAACACCAACTGTACACAGTCATATCTGTGCTTAGCTCACTTTCAGCAGCACAGAGAAAGGTCCCAGAGTGTGGTAAGAAGACAGATCATTCTGGGTGGAGATATTTCTGTTTCCGCAGGGGCTTTTGGTGCTTATTCAACTTGAAACTTCTAAAATAACTCATTATGTGTGTAATAGCAGGTGTTCACATGCAATATATTTGCGTGGTCTCACGTTATTTGTTGTTCCGTGGCAATTTCTCTTCTTTTTTTCTTTTACCTACTGTCAGGTCATTAGTCAGACAGAGTGAATCATGCACAATGTTTAGAAAGGAATTATATATCTGAATCCTTAGGACAAGGAAATTTGACATCTCACGTTCTGGGTAGAATTAGGCTTGCCAAAGTTGGTAGCGGTCATTCTGTCATTTGGTGAAAGTCAAAGCTTAGAAAATTCAGGATTGCTCTTATTTTATGAAAACTTAACTCACAAAAGAAGGGCGGGTAAAATTCACTTTAAGAAACTGGGGTTCTACTTATCTTATGCTTTGGCCCCCCCGAGTTAGCTCTAGAAGTCTATAATTGGAAGGACGATCAAATCAAAGGCGACATCCTTTAGCACCGCTCATGTTCATCCAGGTACGTGTGCCTCCAGCCCCTGAGTCAGCCTGGAGTGACTCCTCTCCTTCTGCTTTCCTGGTTCATTTCCATTGATCCTGTCTCCTAAATGTCCTCAAATTCATCTTTTAATCTCATTTCTATGCCTTTAGATTTGCCCCTGTGAACTATTGCAATAGCGTTTTAATCATCATCCAGGCTGCAACCTGGGCCAGATTACTGATAGACTACAAATAGATTACACCAATGTGTAAAACCTTCCATGGTTCTATAACCTCAGGGTAAAATTCAAAATCCTGCACATTCTGCCCCCTTAGCCTCACTGATTGCCCATCTACCACACATTTATTTAACCATATTGACGTTCTTGCAGTTTCCAGAACACTCTATAGGTCACCATGTCTCTGATTACAGCGATACGTTATCCAGAATGTATTTACTATCCTTGCCCCACAAGTGATTTATCACACTTTCTTCATAAATTTCTTCTCGTTGCATCCATCCCTGACTGCTCCCTTCCCCAGGCCTCCACTATCCATTTATCCTTTGGCAATTTACACAATCTTCTCAGTTCTGATTTCACTAGAGTTTCAGTTAATGGCCCATACATTTGTTTACTCACTAAAATGAATTTCTCAAACACAATAGCTGTGTTTTTATATCTCTTCTCCCTATAGGAAAACTCGACAAATATTATTAGAATAAATATTTAATAACATATTTAAAAAAATGTTTCCCAGTGCAAACAGGGAAGTTACTCATATTCTTTTTTTTCTTTTTTCTAATGAATGATACAGGGAAAGCCTTGTATCATCATGTTGATTTCTTTTATTTTCTGAGAATGACCCTTGTTTAGTAATAAAGGTTTGTTCCTTCAAAACTGTTTAATTCAGGCGTCCATACTTGTAGCATAAATGGACTTCTGAGAATGTCCATGTTTATCCTCTTTACTGTATAACTTCTGGGAATAATTGCTTGGGATCCAGCCCCGCCCTATCATCTCTTAATATTATTCCTACTTTCAAGCCATCATTAAATCTTTACATCAACATATTGTTCATTCAACCATTTTGAAAAATTTTGGAAAGAAATATTTTTAGTTTACACCATGAAGAGCAAGTTGTCACTTTTAGTGAAACATCATTCTTATTTAGAGATACTAATAATAGATTGGAAAGCTTAGAATGTTTCACCTTGTTTATATTGGATATGAAATGTAAATGCCATTTTTGTCTGTTCCTTTTCATTCATGGATAGTATTGTAACCTGAAAACCCTTACTTTGTATTCTGGCTCCACCACCTGCTTCATCTATAAAGTAGAGGTCCTAATTATACCTGCCTCATAGGGTTATTGTGAGGATTAAAAGATATAATACATACGAAGTCCTAATAATGCCTGAAACACAGTAAGTAGATAGCTATTAATCTTTATTTTTGAGTTCCTCTTCTTGGCCTCCCTTACCTTAGGTCACTCTGTCATTGTGAGAACTGTCACCTTCTGATTCTGGATCTTATAAATGTTACAGTGTACAGATGTGAAATTGTTTTGGTCATCCTAGATCGTTTACATTCTCATATAAATTTTAGAATCATCTTACTTTCTTCAAAAAGCCTGCTGAAATTTTCATTGGGATTGCAGTGAATTTAGAGATTAGTTTTCACAGGGAGGATATAAACAATACTCAGTCTTCCAATTCATAAATATTGTATATCTCTCCAATATCTTCAGGTTTTATTTGTTTTTATTTTTTTATTTCAGCAATATTTTCTAGTTTTCAGCATTGATACCTTGTTATACTTATAACTATATAGTTGATGGATTTGATGATATACTAAATGGTATTTAAAAAATTTCAATTTCCAATTATTTGTTGCTTATTTATAGAAAGACAATTGATTTTTGACTAGTAACTTTGTTTCCTGTGAACTTGGTATATACATTTATTCTAAAAGTATTTTTTGTGAAGTTTATTGGGCTCTTAATATTAACATTATTTCACCTATGAATAACAATACTTTTACTTTCTTTCTTCAGTTTTTATCCTTTCTTTTATTTTCCTTGCCTTATTGCACTGTTTAAGACTCTCACTAAAAAGCTGAAGGCAAAGGTTGAGGAGGAACAGGACACCCTTTCCTTATTCCCACTCTTAAGAAAGAAAGCATTTTAAGTCCCTCACTATTAAGAATAATGCTAGGGCTTCCCTGGTGGTGCAGTGGTTGAGAATTTGCCTGCCAGTGCAGGGGACACGGGTTCGAGCCCTGGTCTGGGAAGATCCCACGTGCTGCGGAGCAACTAAGCCCGTGTGCCACAACTACTGAGCCTGCGTGTCTGGAGCCTGTGCTCCGCAACAAGAGAGGCCGTGATAGTGAGGGGCCTGCGCACCGCGATGAAGAGTGGCCCCCACTTGCCGCAACTAGAGAAAGCCCTCGCACAGAAACGAAGACCCAACACAGCCATAAATAAATAAATAAATAAATAAATTAAAAAAAAAGAATAATGCTAATTACAGGTTATTTTTAGATGCCCATAGTCAGATTGAAGTTTTCTTCTATTCCTGGATATTGAGCGTTTTATCATAACTGCTTTTTTGCACCTATTGAGATAATGTATGATTTTTCCCCTTTGTCCTATTTATGTGATAAATTTCATTGATTGATTTTCTTATTAAACCAGGCTTTTATTCCTGAGTTAAAAATCACTTAGTCACGATGTATTTATTGTCTTTAAAAAATATTGTTAGGTTTAACTTGCTAATATTTTGTTAGAAATTTTTGAATTTTTGGTCATAAGTTATATTGTTCTATAATTTTATTTTCTTGTGATATCTTTGTCAGGTTTTGGCATTTGGATTATGCATATAATTTGGAAAGTGTTTCCTCCTTCTATATATTCTACAGAATTAATATTAGTTCTCCCTTAGTTGTTTGTTAGAATTCATCTTGAAGCCATTTTTGACCAGGATTCTCTTTGTGGGAAGGTTTTTGATTAAGAATTCAATCTCCTTAATAAGTAAATGAGCAGTCAGATTTCTTATTTCTTCTATGTTCATCTTGGTAAGTTGTATTTATCAAGGAATTTGTCCTTTATATCCAAGTTGTCAAAGTTATTGATATAATGTCATCCATGATATCACCTAATTATCTTTTGACACCTGTAGTGTTTCCTCTTTTGTTACTGATATTGCTAGTTTTCTCTCCCTTATTTTTTTGAGAAGTCTTGCTAAAGTGTTTACAAATAATCAGCTTTTGCCTTTGTTGTTTTTTCCTATTAGTCCAGTTTCTATTTTATTGATTTTTCACAATTATTAAAAAATTTTTTTAGTATTTCTAAAATTTGTTATTTTTCTAGATTTTTTTAAATGGTGGAAAGTTTGCCCATTGATTTTACTTCTCTTTTCTTTCTAACATAGGTATTTAAAATAATAGTTTTCTTATTCTTCTTTCTATTCCCATTTCTTCCTGAAAAATTCAGCCCAAAGAAAGTTTGGTATCAAAATTGGGAAGAGAGGAAAAACTATGGTGGCCCAGAGCGAGATTTTAGAGCTCAGCTAGTGTGCGAGAGGTGTCCAAGTGCAGATTTTGGAGCCCAGCACAGGGCATTGGAGCCCAACAGGGGTGAGGAAAGTTTCTGTGTGTGGGGAGAGGGACAGTTCAACATGGAACATTGGAGTTCTGGCAATGGAAGGTAGGAGCATGTGTCAGCAGTGAGGAAGATTTTTAACATATAAGTGGTTAATCAAATAAGCAAAACCATTAAATATCATGGAAGCCAAGTGCCTCAGTGTTAGAGAAGGGCATTGCAAATATGGAAAGGGAAAAACAAAATGAAACTGTTGGTGTTAGGTTAGAATTGAAGATATCAATGTGAACTCATGGTTTTCAGTTTAGATAGATAAATAGATACAGAGATAGATAAATTAATTAATAGATATATAAATAAGCATAGGCATAAATGAATATGTGTGTGCATTCCCTAGCTCTATTCACTAAGAGGACTTGGGAGCAGAGGTATGCTTATATAAATGAGCATAATATCACTTAAGTCTTGGTTTTGAAATATAATTCTCCACTAAAAGAAATGAGGGATCTTTGAAGGAATGGCTATTTCCAGAGCTTGGGCAGGGAAAGCACGAGATGAGCCTGGAACATTCTATAATGCTGAAAGAGTAAAGAGATACTCTTAGAATGATGGGTACATGTCAAAAGGACAGAGAAGCTAGTTTGAAGGGGCCCCCACTGGCCAAATCTGGGTCAACTTAAGCACCCAAATAAATAATAAGACTGGATTATAGCCATTAGAATAAAATAAACATCTATGAATCCATAAAAATATAAATAAATGATAAATGCAAAGTTTAATAAGTCACATAAAGTATAAATTTTAAAACACAGCAAAATGTGCTAAGGCACCTATACTAATAAAGCTTGTGGTAAAAAAATATGTATCAGTAAATCCTTGAATTCCACTTCAGTTACACTTTAAATATCTTAGACTTACCCTTCATTGTATTCAAGTAGTATTATATTTAGTGCTCTTTATAAGAAATTATGATGTAATATAATTTTAAATATCTTCTACCCTTCTGTCTACCTACATATTTATTTATTTTGATTATCTATCTATCTATCTAGAAAGATCTGAAATAAAGTATAAATCATGTATAAACAATGGTTATTTCGAGTGGTAAGAATTATTTTTAACCCTACTCTTTCAACTTTTCTCTATTAAAAAATAATGATGTTTCTTTGTAAACATCTATGTGTTTTCCCAGGCAACTTTAACATGTTTGTGCTTCCCCTCTTAGAGAGTATCCAAGCTGGAATTTTCTGTGCTTCTCCGCATCCATTGTCCATCATCTTCCACCCTGCACTGTGACCTAGGAGGTTGACCTCTGGATCTTACTGTCTAGGCTCCCCTTCCCTGAGTCTTCCAAATGGGTTTGGCCAATGGGAGGCATCATCTTGAGATCAAAGGGAGGGTATTTGTCTTGCTGGCTAGCTTTCCATCAGGTGATGGTTGGGAAGTGGCTCCCATCTATGGCTACAACTCCTGTCAGCCACAGCTCCTGTGAGGGACCCTCCCTTACAGCTATAGGTCACGCCAGGTATTGGCAATTGCTTCTTGCACCTGCCCCTTGATGTAATCTGGGTACTTTATCATCCCTGATTGTTTTACCTAAACATGGTCCATAGTTTTGTAAATTGCTGTTCATTAAACTCTCTTCAGCAACAGTGTGCCATCTGTTTTCTACTCAGACTCCAACTGACACAGTATTTAATGACTCTCTCCTATGAAAATTATACTTCCTCTCACCATTGACTCACTAATTTATAGATCTTAATTTTCTATTACCCAGCTAGATACCTTTCTAATTCTAAATAATAGACTGCAATTTCTATTTCTTTATTTATACATTTTAGACTTCCCAATAGAAAAGATGAATAATTTAGCTTCCCTACAGTTGCTAAAGGAAGGGATTTGTCAGACAGGAGGAGCTGTGCATTCTTAAAATAATTAATAGAAAAATATCATGTTAAAATTACCTTTGACCTTGGTCCCTCAATCACTATATCCTCCATTTCAGCTGCAATTTTATCTTCCGATTATGTCTAAAAGTGTATGGCATTTTTATTCTAGATATGATATCTAATATATCCCAAATGTTTTTTTCCCACTAATATAAAATGTATTAAACAATAAAATAATCAGGATATGCAAGTATCTCATGAAATAGAGTATATAATCTAGATAACTGGGACCCACCTTTCTGCAGGTAACCTCATTAGGAAGTAAAGATCTTTTTTAGAAAGAGGCTTTTTTCATATTGAAATATCTGAGCAGCCAATTGTAGAAATCTGTTGCCATAGAATCCAACAAAGCATAGCACAGGTGTGCTAGGCCTGGGCTAAATAATAGATTGTACAGAACTCTGATTCCTTCAAATTTCTTGACTTCTGTGATCAGTGAGCTGGGGTAACGTCTGTTGGAGAAGTGTGGTATCTCAGACGCTCTCTCCACAGGCTTCCCTAATTCAAATGATGGCCGCACCATCATTCCAGACCCTCAGACTAAATACCTTAAAGTTATTCTTGACAACTCTCTTTCTCTCACCATCACATTCGATCTGTTAAAAAAATTCTGTGAGCTTTTTCTTCACAATTTACACCAAATGACAGGTGAGGTAGATTATTGTTTTAATTTTGTTTTGAGACTGGAGACTCAAGGAGGTTAAGTGTGATAAGACTAAAGTCACATAGCAAAAATATATTATGAAAAATTAGAAGATGTAAACGGGAAAACAGTCAGCCTCACAGATCCCTCCCTTACCTGCAAATCTTATTCTTTAGTGTTACATCAAAAACATTTGTTATAATGATGTTTGACTATGCTTTATGCTGATGAAGACATTTTTCTTATTTATAAAAGCATCCCTTTTTCTTAACCATGGGATACAACTTTTAGAGTCTCAAGAACTGAGTCTATGATGTTTGAACTTGTTCCTGAGTTTCACTGTTGGCATTTTCACTTGTTCTTTTACTGCACTTTGACCAAGAAACTGATGCTAAGAATTTTGTGTTTTGTTTTTAAGTCTGTTTATATGGATTATAAATGGGTGAGGTTTAATTTAAAAACAGTAAAAATACTGTAGCAACAGCTTACATTAACTATTATTAAATTGAACATGACTGGTTTGAGAACATATTTCAGGTGTGTCTATGATAAAGGCAGTTCTCACTGTCCTTCGTATGTTTTGTGTATTTAACTAGTATTTTTGTGTCTTTGTGATTGGAATTGTTTAGATAAGATTCCTTTAGTATCCCTGAATCACTCCTGCATTTGTTTATTTTTATCTTTTCAACTTGTTTAAGTAAAGGGAGTAAGCAGAAAATTAGTCTATCTCCTTTATTTTAGGACTAGATTGAAACTCTGGTAAAGCAACCAGTTTTTGTGGGTTTTTTTCACTCCCTTAATTGAGTATCTGGACAAATAAAAATGAGAAAATACCAAAGAAATAGAATTGTGGGAATTTAATAAAGCAAATAAAGTGGCTTTAAAAAGGTTTTAAAATAATATATCAATAACAGGTAATTTTAAAAAGCATTACAAATAAGAGAAAATAGTTTATGGAAATAAGGAATCCATTGATAAGATATTTGGGGCAGTCAGATTTGTCTCATAACCTGTGCTTTACTGGTGGGAGTGAATCTTAAGAGTTACAGAAGGCAATTTATAGTACCTCTGATAGTTGATGTAAGGTGTAGTATGAAGGCAGGGGAAGAGTCTGGATTACTTCTAGGTTTGAGGTTTATGTTTCCTAACTCTTAAATTACAAATGGAACAGAGGGGGTAATGTGACCTAGTTTAGATATCTGGATTTGGAGATTCTAAGCTTGGCTCTATAAGGACTAGCTCTGCCACCTTGGGGAAGTCATTTCCCTTCTGTAGGGCTCAGTTTCTTGTGTGAAAAAAATATACTAATCCTTTAATCTAGCTTTCTTATCCTACATCTTTTGACTGACCTGTATTCAGATTGGCTGAACTGTCTGAACTAAAAAGTCAGAAAATCCTATTTGTAAATGCTTCAGTGTTTCTAATTGAATGCATACTTTTGTAAGTGAATAATAAAGGTTCAAAAATACTTTGGTTTAGCCTTGCCTGTTAAGGGATATTATAGCCTTCAATATAGCACATTATTTTGTTAAAAAAGCATAAATAATGTTTATTTATTTAAACATCTAACTAACATCTTTCATCTACAAGTTCATATGACAATCTACAACTACAATATGAAAGTTAGAGTATAGCATCATACTTCATACCATAGCTATGAATTATTGAGCATCTAGTATATGCCAAAACTTTGGATCCTTTACCTACAGTTTGATTATAACAAGTCTACAGAGTATAATATTAGCCCCACTTACAGATAACCCTTGGAGATGTTTAATGGTTGCCAAAGATCACACATGCTAATAAATGACAGAATTTATTTCATATACTAATTAAAAATCTTTTTCAGATATGAATTAAAATATGGATTTGACTAACATTAAAGTATGTATTTTTTTCTGTAAACTAAATTGATAAGAAATGGGTCAAAAATCCCATTTTTTCCCAATAACTTATACTGTCACATTGAGCAAAGCATTTACTTCCTCTGGACCTTGGTTCTACCCACTATAAATGGAAGGATTAAGCAAGGTGATCTCTATTTGTCTCCATAGTCTTAAAATAACAAACTATGAATGCATTTCTCTGGGCTTGTATCCCTTTTTTCTCTCTCCATGCATGTACAAGTTATTGTGAGATCATATTTTTAAAGCATTATGATGTGATTTTTACTCCTAATGTTTCCTCCATTCATCCAGGTAGGCATTCTTTGTATTGCCTCAAAGAAGAGATGACATAGCAGAAATAAAAGAGAAAAATAGAGTTAGCCCTTGGCTTTTGAAAGTCTTAATTTCAGGGGTCTGGGTAGGATTCACATGCTTCAAATCAGATTATAGAGAATACTACGGGGTGTGAGGGAGAAGAGAGATGCTTCCCATTCTGGAGACTTCAATAGATCCCTTGGGTTGTCAGGGGGAAAGAGATTCTGTGCTGATGTGGTAAGTGGGGAACTCGGTAGGTCTAAACTGATCTTAAGTGGCACCGACAGTAGCAGCATCGGCAGCTGAAGACCTCCGAATCTCACCATTGCACTCACTTAAGATAGAGCCTTTGCTGGCTGGGGCTTAGGAACCACATGGAAGTAGAATCAGAGCCACAGCCACTCACTCAGTTTTCACTGGAATGAGAAATGTACATTGCCTGGGTTGAGGGATTTTTTCACCTATCTTTCATGATGGCATCCAGTGAACACGACAGCAGCCAGCAAGCTGTCCTACAGAAGTGTTATCGTGCCCGACACTTTGTTTATCTCCGTCCGACTCGCTCCATGTACAGACACTCATTTTAATGTGCCAGAATAGTTATAAAGAAATATTATAAACTCGTCCACTCTAGATGGAGATTTAGGTCAGGAGCAGTAGCAGGACAGAATAGTATGGAAGACAAAGTTCCTTCCCTCGCCAACCAAACATTCTTATTTGTATATGGGTGGGACTGGAGAGCTCTTGGTCTCTTCCACAAACTGATTCAGTGATAAAACACACTTTGTAAAAAATAAGTCCTGCGTGTTCAACTAGAATATATTAAGAATCCCAAATAGGGACGATTCCCCTTAAGGAATGAAACATAATATTTCAAGCACATTCCTCTATAAAGAAAAATTATTTTGGATTGTGGGAAAATGCCCAAGGCACTATTGATGACCCTAGTAGTTATGCCCAAGTTTAAAGTTATTTTTTATACATCTAATTAAGCTTCATGGGATCTCAGAGCCCTGAAGTTTATTTACCACAAATATTAATTCACTTCTATTCTACCCAGGACAATGTGTGGTAAAAGGGAAGGTTCTTTAACTCTCATTTCTAAAAGAAAATGGGATCAGATGAAAATATGCACCTGAGCCTCAGCATTTAACTGTGGATTTAAAAAGGGACAACCTTGGGTAGATAAGTGTCACTGGTTTTGCCCAAGTGCATTTATTACACAGCCTTTGATTACTTATGTGTGTGTATAGTTGTTTTTCCAGAAAATATCCCATTGTACATTATTCCCAAGCATAATATATGTAATTCCAAACATCGATCACAACCAGCACTAAGTATTAGAGAACTTACAGTAGTCATTTGTACTCTTTCTTTAATGTACTGCTGGCAATGTGTACACACTGCATTGAAGGAGCAAGATGAGATCTTTGCAAAAGAGAAAAATCTGTCTTTGAAACACTCTGGGATGAGGATATTGGCAGCTAAAGACATTTAGATGTCAGCTTATGGTACAATCTATTGTCCTTGCCATGCTTTTTCATCCAAGGTCACAATTCAAAGGGGCCAGTTAAGGGTTAGAACTTTGGCAATAGCTCAAGTTAACTTTTGTGTTCCAACCAAGAAATATTACCATTACATTCTTGTTGCAGCAACCTAGAAACAATGGGTCTCCACCGTCATCCAAATTCCCACCTGCTGCCCCATTATTCATTAAACATGTATTGATTATCTATGCGAGTTCTTTTTCTGTGCGAGAATTGGCAGTGGTGCTGTGAGATGTTGGGGTGAATAAGACACGGTTTCCACCCTCAAATGACTCTAGCCCTGCAGGGGAGAGACAAGGACTCTGAATCATATGAGGCAGAGTATCCATCCAACCACTGATTTTATGATTTTATGATCTTTTTCTTTGTGATATTGGATATTTTTAATAATTAAACATTTTATCAAATGATAAACAGTGATGAGCTACAGTGTACCAATTATATGCTAAGTGCTGGAGATACAGGCAAAACTGAAGACGGGGCGCTTAATGAGCTAACAGCCTGCTAGCTAAGGAAATCATTAATAATGTGCCATAGACTAGGTGTAATGCCCAAAGATGAATTCTAAATACGTTTTGCCTAAAAGTACCATTATTTAAATATCCATAAACTTCTTAAAAGACTATTTTGAATGGGCAAAAATAAATCTATGTTTATTTGGAAATGTGATCTCTGGTCTGTTTTGAAAAAAGAAAAAAAACAGTATGGCAAGATGCAAAAGACTCAGTCCTTGGAATCCTGAGATCTGACTTCTAGTCTTACTCTTTCTGTGTGATTTTGGGAAGTCTTATCCACTCTAGGCCTTAGTTTTCTGTGCTGTAAACTTAAGAAGTCTGACCGATTAGTTTCTGACATCTGGGTCAATTCAGTGACTACAACTGTGTAGAAATCACGGACTTGACTTCTTCGGTTGTCCATCCGCAAGGTCAATGGTGAAAAAAACTGACCATGTTGGTCTAAAATTACAGGACCAGCTGTATAAAGAGCTTCGTAAAATGAACTGAGAGGTGGAACTTAGAAACCAGAGGGACTTCCCAGGGAGCTGGTGAAAATCCCTTCTTCCCCAGAGCCCAGTTCCCAGCTTCCATTGCAGATATAACAGTTTCAATGAAAAGAAGGCTCCTGAAATGAATCTGTTTGTGATGGCAAATTCTTAAAGATCCAGGACATCCTAATCCCTTGACCTGAAGTTGTACTGAATAGAGGGATTAGGGTACTTGATGTGAAAGGTGAGATCCTGAGGTTAGAGTCGAGGTGATGTCACTGGTTTGGCCCCTTGCTTATGAGACCACAAGCAAGTTCTTTGCCAATGCAGGGGAGATTTTTCTCCTTATTTGGTCTGTGATAAGCACTGGACAATCACAACAGCACTTATCACAAACAAAATACGGAGAAAACAAAATAGCTGTCTGTTTGCCTAAGATTTTCCCTTGAATCACAATGGACTATTGCTGAAGGGATGGTGCAAATACACAAGAGGCCATTTCTACCAGTTTTCTTATGAGAAATCATGTCCCGAAAGATGAACTGCCTTCTGTCGGGTCTATCTCATTTCTCCAACTATTGATTTTGAGTTAACTTTGGCTAACTATTATTATTAATTTCTCTTATGAATGTATATTATTAGGTTGAAAATTTGTATTCCTGATATTTTTAGTTCCTTAGTATAAAAAATTATTCTATGGCTGTTTCAACCAAAATCAGTTTTGTGGACCACTATACATAGAATGAATAGAAGAGAGATTATTTTTGTGTATGTTTGCACTGGAGATTATCCTATTATATGTTTATAAGAGACTTTGATGGTTGGTCTGGTGCATTATATTAATGGGGCAGACTCCTGGCTATTTGGTTCTCAGACATGCAAAAAAAAAAGAAGAAAAAGCCTGCTGACTATTAGTTCTCTCAATGCAAAGCGAAATATATGATGAACTTTGCTCTTCTCACAGAGCAACAGTGAGAAAGTGTTCCTCAAATTATCAAAGGACCAATATATTCTCTTTTCATTTATATTTTTCTAGCCAAATATTCTTTCTCATGTGCCACAGGAGACTTTGCCCTATGCAAAGGTTTTAGTCACTAGAGGGAGATGTAATCACAAACTCCCTTTAGTAGGTTGGAGTCCATGGGACAGATGGAAAGGCAAACGAGCCAGGAAATGACATGGCCCTATATCCTGCCAGAAATCTCAGTGGTAACAGAGCTCCAATGGGTATCTTACGTTAAGCTCACTCTCTGGTATTCCGATGGCTACTTACCAGAAAACATCTCTACTTACCAGAAAACATCTCTACTGAAAAACTGGCACCCTTAAAGGACCACAATTTCCATCGGTGTTTAAGTAAACACATGTTACTGTTAGATGTCATAGGTTGTTGAAAGCCTGGGCTACTTAATAGTATCATGAAATACAAATTTTTAAAGAATATTTATGGGCCCTGTAAATGAATGCTTCCTTTTTTTTTTTTTAATTTTTATTTATTTATTTATTTCGTTTTGGCTGTGTTGGGTCTTCGTTTCTGTGCGAGGGCTTTCTCTAGTTGTGGCAAGTGGGGGGCACTCTTCATCGCGGTGCGCGGGCCTCTCACTATCGTGGCCTCTCTTGTTGCGGAGCACAGGCTCCAGACGCGCAGTCTCAGTAGTTGTGGCTCACGGGCCTAGTTGCTCCGTGGCATGTGGGATCTTCCTAGACCAGGGCTTGAACCCATGTCCCCTGCATTGGCAGGCAGATTCTCAACCTCTGTGCCACCAGGGAAGCCCCAATGCTTCCCTTTTTAAGGAAACAAGAGAGTCTGGAATGTCAGAAGAAATGGGAAACTTAAAGGTGATCTAATCCCCTCCCCTCAATTTACAGATGAAGAGACTGGGTTTCAGAAGAAATTTGTTTAAGACGCTTCTTGGTAGCTACTTACTGAACTAGAATCTAGGTCTCTTCATTCCTAATTCAATGTTCACTTTACCACCTACCTTTCCATATGTCTTGAGCACCTAATATTTGCTGGGTCCAATTAGTCATACAAAGATGAGTGAGAGCTGTCTCTGACCTAAAGGAGTGTATGATTTAATGGAGGAAGCAGAATATGAGTAACAATCACTAGAAGACTATGTAAGTTTCTACAGTAGGGGGACACATAGAGGCTACGTAAAAACAAAAAAGCTAATTAGTGTACATGGTTTCAGCTGTTTGTATCCCACATGCACACTGTAAAGGAAAATTTTCACTCAGGTTCCCTCTCCAAACGTTGCATCTCCGAGTACTCCAGCCTCAACCTCTCCTTCTGTGAATTATTATACATTTAAAAATATTAGTAAGTGTTGTTCAATGAAAAAAGTGTATAAAAATATAGGTAATGTGTCATCTTACTTATATAACAAAGGACATGTGTACAGAAATGAAATTGGAAGTATGTGGTATAAATGTTAACAGCACTTGGTTTCTGAGGGCTAAAAGTATGGATGAATTTTACTTTTGTGTCTTTTTATTAATTATTATAGAAGTAATAGATGAATATATTTTTATTATAAAAATCAAAATATGAAACTTGGAACTTTAAAAATTTTAAAAGAAATTATAGAATATGTTAGGGATATTGGAATTAGAAAGGACTTTATAAACAAGTCCCAGAAGGCACAAACCATAAAAGAAAAATATTGATAGTTTTGATTATATTAAAATTTAAAACTTGTTTTTTATGACAGGACACTGTGAATAAGAGCAAGTCAAAGATGGGAAAAAAATTCTTGCAACTCAAATAAGTGATAATTTATGATGAAAACTGTGTCCAGGGCTTCCCTGGTGGCGCAGTGGTTGAGAATCTGCCTGCCAATGCAGGGGACATGGGTTCGAGCCCTGGTCTGGGAAGATCCCACATGCCGTGGAGCAACTAGGCCCGTGAGCCACAATTACTGAGCCTGCGCGTCTGGAGCCTGTGCTCCGCAACAAGAGAGGCCGCGATAATGAGAGGCCCGCGCACCATGATGAAGAGTGGCCCCCACTTGCCACAACTAGAGAAAGCCCTCGCACAGAGACAAAGACCCAACACAGCCAAAAATAAATAAATAAATAAATAAATAAATAAATAAATAAATAACCCCCCCCAAAAAAAAACTGTGTCCAGAATTTATAAAGAACTTCTAAAATTAATGAGAAAATGTCAAATAAGCCAATAGAAATATGACCAGATGTTAAATATAGGAATTTTGAAGAAAGAGAAAACTGAGAGGCCAATAAGTTTCTGAAACTCCTTTAACAATCAGAGAAATGTTCATTAAAATCACAGTGAAATTCACATCCCTCAGACTAGCAAATTGAAAACTTGGAAAATATCAAAGATTGATGAGGGTGTGGTAAAAGGAAGCTCATACACTGCTGGGGGAGAACAAATTGGGAAAATCACTAGCAGCACAAATTGACAATATCAAATAAATTTGAAAATACCATATTCTATGACTGAGAAACCCACTTCTAGGAATATTACTTAGAGAAACACTCACATATCCAAATGAAGAAATATGTTCAAGAATAATCATTATGATATAATTTGCAAGACTGAACTTGGGGTAATGTAAACATTCATCAATGAGAGAATGAATATATAAACACAGTGAAATTCTAGGCAGCAATTAAAATAAATGACCTTAATGTATCAAGATGGATAAATATTAGAAACATAATGTTGGGGGTAAAAAGATATCATTGGATACATACAATATAGTACCATTTAAATTTTTTTAAATTAGTGAAAGATATTATTTGTATGTACTTATGTATGTATTAAACTTATAAAGCATATGATGGGAAGGATATATATTAACAATAGAACAGACATGATCTCTGGGGAGAAAGAAGCGGGAAATAGAATTTTAGGGAAGCATAGGATAAATTTGTATCATGAACTTTTTATTCCTCAGCATTTTTATGTCTTTGAAAACATGTTATATTTCTTAAAGAATGATTGTATTTTTTCTCCCCAAAATATATTTTTATTTCTTGAAAATTCTGAAGCCAAAATGGTAAAATATAACAACATATAAATCTGGTTGGTATTGATATGCATGCCTGTTAATTATTTTCCATATTTTTGTTTTTTAAATATTTCATGACACAAATTAAAATGTTAAAAAATCAAGCATAATGACTTTAACAAATTGTAAAAAAGTGCACTTATGAATCTTTTGGAATATTGAACATGATATTTGATGACATGAAATGATTAATTTTTAAAATCTGGATAATTATCTTGTAACATGAAAATATTTACAGGTAATATTATGTCTGAGATTTTCTTCAAAATTATCTATAAAGGGTGAAAATGGGTAGGAGTAGAGATAAGATTGGCTTTACATTGATAATTATTAAAACTGAAAGATGCATACATGGGGGTTCATTATACTAGTCTCTCTACTTTCCCACAATAAAAAGTAGAAAAATGTGCAGAGTTTAAAAAAAGAATGAAAGTCATAGGGGAAAAGAAAACAAAACAAAACTATGTAGAGCTTAATTTCCCCTTATAATTCACACCACACTACTGTCAATTCCAGACCTATTCCCTGAAATCCTTTATGCATTTGTATCTGTAGAAATGTAACCATATGCTTCTTATACATGTTATCACACTGAACATATTCTGTAGCTTCCTTCCTCTCACCAACAACATTTGTTAGAAATCCACCATGGCAGTACAGTTGTCGCCATGTAATTATTCTTAATACTGCATTAAACTCCATATTAAACTCCATACCATATTCTCTTATTGATCTATTGGTTTTTAAATCCAGTTTGAAACTTTATGAACATACTGCAACTAACATCCTTTTGTAAATGTTATGGACATATTTTTAAAGATTTTTAATTAAAAGTTCTGCAATTGACATATATTTATAATATTTAAAAATTATATGCACATCATGAAAAATAAAATACACAAAGGCTTCCAATGACAATCACAAGTCCTCTGTCTTAACCTTTAACACTGTCCAGGACATTTCCCCTTTTATGGGTTAAGTTCATCTGCTGGTTACTTCCAAAACACTAAATGATGTGCTTATACCTCTATTATTTTTATTTGAAAATGTTATGTGACATCTTTTGACTCTCTAATTTTACAAGATGAGAATTTAACATTATTACACTATTTCTCATTTCTTCCCAATATTTAAACTGTTTTCATATCATTTTTAGTTCTTCTATTGATTGTAACTTTAAATGTAAGTTAAGCTACTTATCTTATAAATATAGTATTTACACCTCTGTTTCTCATTTCAGCAACTTCAGACGGTGCTGTTTAGCTGCTCACTATGGAAAGTAAGGAAATTAGTATTCCTGTCCTTATTTTTACACAACCTTCGCCTTCTAGCTCTCAATTCCTGTTGACCAAACCTTTCAAGGTTAGCATTTGCATTATCTTCTGAAGTTAAAGATAATGAGTTTTTTACTCTGTATATACATTGACTCTAAAAGGTGACTACAATAAGCAGATAGTACTATTACGATTTGATAAATCTTGGTCATTTCAGAGTGAAATATGCTAAAGTGTTTTAGGATGAATTTCCTTTTCTAAAAATCGAATGTAATGATCCCTTTGTGTTACTTGGTGTATAATTTTCTTAGAATCTGTGTTAACTGGATTTGCTTTTTTATACCCCATCAATTGCTCAAAACCATAGTCCATTTTAATTTATTTTATGTTTGTACCATGACTCTGTATAGCTTTTTTTCAAAATTAACATCCCTTTATTTTTAAAAATCAATAGCATGGCTTCACCATATCCCCACATTTTTCAGGCTCTTAATTGCACAGTCAATTACATGGAATTCCCTTTTTCTTCCTTTTTTTAATCCCTTGAAATCCTCTCTCCCAGACCCTCTGACACCCCACTACAATCAGGACTGCTTGTCCTCTGTGCCTACTTGCAAGGGTGTTATCCTGGAGGTTCACTGTCCTCCCAGATCAGAACCTCTCTTTCTTAGATTCCATATTTTCTTCTCTCTTCAATATTTCCTTGTTTTGTTGGAATATGTTACCTGTTGACTTGCTTAGATAAGATGTATAAGAAACAAATTTTGGTGTTATTGCACATCTGAAAAGCTTTTTATTTTGTAGTAAAAACTTGGGCTAACAACTTGTCAGGATAGAGAATTCTATGTTAAAATAATCTTCCCTCACTGTTTTGGAGCTATTTTTCCACTACTTTCTAGTTTATAAAGCTAGATGATGCGAAGTCTGGGACCAGTTTCATGCTCATTCTTCCATAGGTATACTTTTCTTTCTTTTCCCTCTGTCTACTTTTGGGATTTTAAGATTTTCTCTTATCCTTGATATTCTCAAATTCTGAAGATGTAGGTAGTAGGTATATTATTTCATTCATCCCTGCTCTCTCTATACTTTGAGTCCTCGAAGTATGAAGACTGGTGTCCACTTTTACTTCTGTGAAACATTATTCTGTTATTTCTTTAAGAATATGTTCCCATCATTTCTCTTATTTCTCTTTCTGAAACTTCTTTGATGGGTACCATGCTTCCTGATTGCTTTGCCCTGCCACTTGTATTTTTTTCATATTTTCTATCCCTATTTCTTTACCTTTGCATTCTAAGATTTTTTTCCTCAAACTATTCTTCAAATACTTTTCTAAGCTTCTATTCCTATGAATTTTTAATCTCCAACAGTTCTTTTTGATTCTTTGATTGCTGATATATATTTTTTGCCTTCATTCTTATTTAATAGGTGAACTATCTTCTCAAATCTCTCTAACAATATAATTACAAATATAAACATTATTCCTATTTCCTGTGTCGTTCTTGTGTCTTTGGGGTCAGTTTTTCTTTGTTCATCTTTGTTTTTTATTTGATGGCATTTCCCACAGGTCTTGTGCTACTTTGTTTCTATTCTAGATAAATGTGAACAATTTAATTAGGATTCAACTGGTTATTCGGGTTGATGAGCCTAGAAATTCCTAAATGCAATGTGATATCCTTGATTCAATCTTGGAACAGAACAAAGACATTAGTGTAAAAACTAGTGAAATCCAAGAAAAATCTCAAATTTAAGTGATAGTAAGGTATTAATGTTAATTTCTTGGTATGGGCAGATATGTAAGATATTAACATTAGGAGAAACTGCGTGAGAGGTATATGGGAACTCTTTACTATATTTTCAACTTCTCTTTAAATCTAAAATTACTTCAAAATAAAGTTTACTACACACACTCACACACAGAGCTCTATTCCCTTTGTTTCTTTTCTTGGCTCAGCCATTTTATAGGAATTGTCAAGACTTAAACTTCTTTAATAAATATTTATGAAGCACCTACTATGTGTCAGAAAATGTGGTAGATACTTGGAAGATATAAAGATAAATAAGATGTTTCAACTTATATTTATAAACAGTCACATTTTAAGAAAGACATGAATGTTATTTATAATTTCCCACTTATATCTGCTAAGCGGGTATCTTTGCCTTTGTAGAATGGAATCAAAGGGCCCAACTTCTAGGTGAAGAACTAAAACTTATGTCTTACCTTTAAAATTTTAACTATCTGAGCAGTTTCTTGCTTACAGTAGATGCACACAAAAGATGAAAATATTTGTGATGCTATATTTGTGAAGGTAGGGATAGCCTGTGATTCTGCCTTAGTGCCTAACACAATGTCATATGTATAGTAGGAATTTGAAGATGTTGAATAAAAAAAAGAGTTTGTTTATTCAATAAGTACATAATGCATGCTTACTGTGTGCTAGGCATAGAGTTTACATTTGAAGAAAATACATGAGTGTCAGAGAGGTGATCTCTCCAAGGTAAATGTTGAAGGTAAATGGGTGACACATGTAATAGTATGGAGAATGCCTGGGGTCCTGAGTCAGTAAACTTAGGTTTGAAACTGGGTCTGTCACTTACTGTCTACCGTGTCTGTCCTCAGATTTATCTTGTGTCCAGTGGGATTTATAATATTCACTTTACAGGTGTTTAAATAAAACAATATATCCTAAAGCATTTTGGAAATAAGAAAATGTTAATCAAAGTAGTCATTTTAATATACAAAGATCCAAAATGAAGTAAAACCAATTTGCCTATTTATTCTCTTTAAATGATTTCATTTAGAAAAACATTAATAAACACCTTTAGAACATATTTTAAAATATTTTTAACAAACTGGAAGTCAATTTTTGAAACTTTTTGGCACTGTCTATAATAGTGAGTCTAAAAATTTCCAATTTTATATTTTAAGAAAATTGTTGACAAATAATGACTTCATTTCAAGGTAAAAGCAGGTTCAGGTATTTCAATTGCTATCAAATCTGTCATGCATCAGCTTCATAGCCGCTCTTCTTCATGACTTAGTATAGTTTACATTGCTACGTGACCTCAAAGTGTGGTAGCCTTTGACAGCTCCCTGGTCATAAAAGATTGGGAAGCAAAGTGACCAAAAGCCTTTTCTAGCTTAGAAGGTTCGATGTTGAAAAAGTCAGTATTCCTAAGTGAGTCATTCTTGAGTGACTCGCTACTTTCCTTGAGCAAGTTATTTCACCCTTCGTGAGACACGTCTCTTCCCTGTAGGGGCCTGGGACATAATAAAGTAAGACTGTATCAAAATCAAATATAGTAAGACTGTATCAAAATCATTTCACAAATATTTGTTGAGAACCTTCTATTTCAAGGGCCCAAATAAACATTTATATAATGCTTTATAATGCAGTTTAACGAACAGTATCTCAATGAATTCTCAGAAAAATCCTGAATTTGTGGTGCTAATAGGTGAACGTTATCAGCATTTCATGGAAGTGGAAACTGATGTTCAACATCTCATATGTTTTAGGTCATAAAATCAGGATTTGAACTCAAAACTCTTGAGGGCAAATCCCAATTTCTGTGAACTATACCACAAGTGATTCCCAAGAGAGTTTCTGTGGGGAAGCAGAGATAATGAGACACAGATCCTATGCTCAAGATGTGTGCAGTCTCTAGGATATAAGATCTTTACCTAAAGTGTGCTCACATAAAGTAGAAATTGAGAACTGTAGGAAGACGAGTACAATTAAAAAATAGAAAAATCAATCAAAAGGGAGGGAAAATATCAGTCAAGTCAGGAGAGACTCCACGTAACGGGAAATGTTTGATTTTGGCTTTGAAAGAAAAGATTGTTTCAGGGAGGTGTATTTCATCCCATTTTTGTGCACTTTATTTTTTAAATCAAAATATTATGTATACAAAGACTACATACATTATATTTATATGGCTTAAAGAATAATAGCACTGTTATTACTCATATATCCATTACATTCTCAATATCTTTGAAATTCCCCCAGTGGTCTTCATCTATTAAGAATCTTGTTTCCCCTCTTACAGAGGTTGCCACTATCCTGAATGTTAATTATTCTTTATTCTCTTGCTTCTTTTGTAGTTTAACCACAGATACATGTGTCCCTAATTATATATTGTTTAGCTTTTTGATCTTTATATAAATGAAACCATATTATACATGGTCCTCTGTGATTCATTTTTTATTCAACATTATGTTTTTGAAATTCATTACTATTGATTCATGCAGCTGTAGTTCATTCACATGTATATTTGAGTTGTTTCTAGTTTATTCCTTTCTATTACAATGCTGCTATGTACAGGCTTGCACATGACTGCTAGGTGCACACATGCAATATTTGCATCTGTTCAAGAACATTTAGGTGTGGAAATGCTGGGTCCGAAAACATAAAATCACACCTTGAAGTGTAACAACTAATCAAACTGCTTTTCCAAAATGGGTGTGCCAATTTATTCTCCCACCAGCAATGTGTGACAATTTCCATTACTTCATATCCTTGAAAATAGAAGCCATCATTTTCATTTATGTGTCCTGATCTCCTAGCACAACACCTGGACCATGGTGGGCACGGTGTAATGGTTGTTGGTCAAATGAGTGAATGAAGAGAGCTGATGCTTAAGCAAAGCCAGAGAAAGAAGATGCAGATTCTTTTTGGGATTGTTATAGAACATACACTTTTTTTCTAGTGGGAAGAGACAGAAAACCTTATTGCTGAAGAAGGTATTTGTAGGCAAAATTTTATTTTTTGTGCCTACCATGGTAAGTGCTGGGTCACTTTCCAACTTGTGCTCTGCTTCTTGCTAACATTATTCCTTCCTTTCTTCCTGACTTGGGCAACACTCTCTCTTTTATCATTTTTAGTGCATAAGGAATGCATGTTCATGAGAGATGAATAAAAAACTAGAGGGCTTCCCTGGTGGCGCAGTGGTTGAGAGTCTGCCTGTCAATGCAGGGGACGCGGGTTCGAGCCCTGGTCTGGGAGGATCCCACATGCCGCGGTGCAACTGGGCCCGTGAGCCACAATTGCTGAGCCTGCGCGTCTGGAGCCTGTGCTCCGCAACAAGAGAGACCGAGATAGTGAGAGGCCCGTGCACCGCGATGAAGAGTGCCCCCCACTTGCCGCAACTAGAGAAAGCCCTCGCACAGAAACGAAGACCCAACACAGCCATAAATAAATAAATAAATAAATAAATAAATAAATAAATAAAATTAAAAAAAAAAACTAGAGTTAAAGACATTTTTTTACATTATCATCTGAAATTGCATCATTATGAAATAACCACTATTAACATTGTATGGATGCATCATTCTCTATTTGTTACTGAGGTCATTTTGATGTTAGTGACTTCAAGGCTAGAGGAACTAGCTTTGGGGAATGTGCTTATTGACACAGAATGCATATGGAATGACACAACCTTTTGGTTTTAAATGTAATCAGATATTCAAAGCAGTAGCATGGACTTTCAGAACATTAGAGCAAGGAGAGAATTACAGAACATTTAAATCATTCCCCAAGACTATTAACCCCAACAATAATGATTACACTTCCTTGCTCTGAAACTTCAGCGCTCCCAAAGAGTTGAAGAGAGGTCAAGGTCCTCAGCTGAGCATGCAAGAACTTAGTATAGTGCTCTTTCCAGTATGAAAGATTCAGTCAATAAAAAATGTTTACTACCTACTACATACCAAGCTCTGTCAGAGACTTTTTTATTCATGCCTAATGAAAATAGTGATACAGTTGTTTATTGCTACCACCAAAAACCATCTGATTTTACAAATGAAGAAGCTGAGGCTGAACATTCAGCACTTTTTGCTTAAAGTCTCAGAATAAATCACCACAGTGCCTGGATAAGCCAAGTGCCCTGATCCCCAGCACACTACACTGAGATAATTCTATTCTAGGGAGTATCAATCACTTAACACATTCTACTTTCATTGAACCAAGGGCAAGTGACACCTAGATTTTCCACCTGGCATTATTCTTACCCATTAGGCCTGTCTCTCTTCTTTAGTCACTCATGGGTGGCTTTGATTTCTTACCTTCAACTTGTCTCCAGCCTGACATGTGGCTGTGACACATGAAGCAGAGAAGAGTGGGGAGCAGAGGTGGGTAGTGTGGGGTGGAGCTGGGGCAATGAAAAGTAGTTGACTGGGTACTGTTTTTGCTCTGATATTATTGTCTAGTTCAGATCCAAGATGCTGTCCCTCTGTTGTTGCTGTGTACTCTTTGCTTTGTAACTCAGAAGTGTTTATCATGACAGGCTGTGCGCAGATGGACTGGAGAGAGGAGAGAAATTTGACCCAAGAAAGATGTCACTTAAATAGCTGAGGCTAGTATTTCACCAGATGTCCAAACATTTAACCCATTAAGGGCTTTATGAAGATCAGTAGCAATGCTTTCACTTGCTGAATTATTAAGCAACTTTTTTTTCTACTTAGTTAATGGTGGTAAGTATCTGCTTGTTATAAAGCATATTTTGTATTTAAAGGCATTTGTATTTAACATCCTCTCAGATTCATTCATCAACCCAGAGAGATGATCATGATAAATATCATGACTCCTGGTTTACAAAATAGGCAGCTGAGGCCCAACATGTCCACAGTCACATGGAAAGCCAGAAAAAGCTAAAGCCACCGAAGGAATTGGGAAGTTGGGAGGGATCTCAGCAGTTACCTGGGCCAAAACCATACTCAACGGATGAGAGAAATGAGGCCTAAAGGGGTAAGTGATTTGCTGAGGCTTCCCTAGTGCATCGTGAGTTCATATGGGACTTGAACTCAGGCCTCTCCCTGCAGCCCCAGGGTTTCCTCTACCAATATTTCTGTTTCTGCCTTTATGCTGTCCCAACATGCCTGCCTTACTAGCTGGCAAAAAAGCAATTCAATGTGCTGGCTGAAGATGAAGGGGAAAAGCGACTGCCATGTTCTACCCAGTCATCCTGTACAATTGTATCAAGCTTCAAAAGCCCTCCTGACTCTTAATAAGTAAATGGGTTACCTGAAAAGATTGAAATCAAACATTCCTAGTAATTTTGAGAATTGCTTAAGTTTCTGGGTTTAAAATAAAAGAAGTCCATCTCTTTGATTTAATCACTGTGCCAACATAGGAGGGAATGGAAAAAAAAAATTCTGATTTTAAATTCTCCCTAAGGGAAAATAGAGAATTGAGAAAACTAATGTGGAGTGGAGAAAAAAAATAATGAATCAGTAGTCAAATAACCAGGATCTGAATTTCAGATATGTGTTCTTCTGAACGTTTCTTTGATTTTCTGAACCTCAATTTTTTCTTATGGAAAATGAGAATTAATAATAGTCTTATCTACTTCCTGGGATGATGGTGAGAATCTGTGGCTAATCACTGTAACTGCTTTATGTAAATTTAAAATTATGTTACACTAATATAAAGTAGTATTAAAAATAGCATTAATGGCCATCTCTCCTTTGGTATAATGAGAGAGGCAGGAGAGCTTAGCAACTCAGACAAAAGACTGGGGAGTTGTACTGTCTGGGTTTGAATTACAGATTTATTATTTACGATCTTTGTGACCTTAGGCAAGTTACCTAAGCTCATCAGTAAAATATGGGTAATAACAGAATATCCCCCACTGCTTTGCTATGAAGATTAAAAAATGGGTTAATGTATGTGGCATTCTTAGATTAATGCCTTTTGCATACTAAGTGCTATATAAGTGGTTGTTAAATAAATAATTTTAAAAAGATATTGGTTACTTCAAGGCAAATGTATGTTCAGGACAATAGGGGTATTTTCTTGTGGTTTCCTTTAGCTGTCTTCCTATCTCAATTCTAGCCACAGACCTTTACTTATATAAATGACATCTCACCTCCAGAGACCTTACATGAATTCTCACCCAAACTCCCTAGAAACCTGCAACCAGATGACCTTTGTTTTGGTTCCCTGAAGGGGGCCAGGGTGACTGGTCTTCCCAGGTCCATGGTGACCAGATGGCCTTGAGAGGGTCTGCTGGATCGAAACACAGATTCCTCGCCGCTGGGAACACTGCCTAATGATCTCAACACTGCTGTCCTGACTTTTCAGGAGAAGGGAGGGCGTACCCTGGGTAGTCTGAGTCTCCTTTAGTTTGAGACCCATGGCCCATTCCCTATGGACCAAGGCAGACAACATCTGCTCTGGGCTGACACTTTATATTGACATTCTTGATGCATTTGGTAATGCTTTTACTTCTCTGAACTGCTGGTCTCCTGACACTGGTCTAAGAATTTAGTATGTATTAACTTATTTTTAACGCTTAACCCTATGAGGTAGCCACTATTATAAAACACATTTTACAGATGAGGAGACTGAGGCACAAAGTTTAGTCACCAGGAAATCTAAGCTTGGAACCTAGAAAGTCTGGACAGTAATGGGAGTAGCTTAGATTAATTCTACCCCCATTTTGTTCCCTGGAACTTAGCCATATGGCTCATCTAAATGCAAAACGGCTGGGAGTTCACTTTCTAGTGACAACTCTACCCTATGGAAAGGAAATATGAATATTGGGTGCACAGCTAGGTTTCCCTTCATAAATCGACATTTATTACTAAATTATTTAGGATGATTTTCCCAAAATATAAAGAACTATGAATGGATATTTTTATACATCATTGAAATTTACTTTCCAAAGAGTTCAAACCATAATTGACAGGAGTGCCAATTTCACTGCACACTGGATGATTTTATGAATTGTTATAAAAATGTTTTTTAATTTGGTAGTTCAAAATTGTCTCATTTTAAATTGCCTTTTCTCATTACTAGTGAGAGGAACCTATTTCCATGTTTGAGAGCTAACTTTGTTTCCCCTTTTGTTATAAGTTTATTTTCCCTCCATTTAGTTTAAGGCACCTTTATTTTTTGTATTAATTTTTTATGTATCCTACTTTGAATACAAGAAAGAAAATGCTTTCTGAATGAAGTCTTTAAGGATCATTTATAATAATATTAATAATAATATTTTAAAAGAGAAACTGCATTATGTTAAGCAAATATAAAATGATAGCATGTAGAAATTATAAAAGTCTTTAATGTAATTAAATATTGGCTAAAGGAAAAAGAAGCAATTTATTTTTAAAAAAGCCTACGTAACAATATTTGTGATGTAGACAGAGATATAGAGATACACCACATGCTTGTGTGTGTGTGTGTGTGCGTGTGTGTGTGTGTGTGTGTGTTCCAAATCCTTACAACATGGCCACTTTTTCTCTTTTGCTGCAGAATACATTCATACTTTCCAACTTAATTTATGTTTCTATTTGCCTTAAAATGAAGAGAAATCTCCATAATTCCTATGCAGGCAAAAAATTAGTATGATCTGAGTTTATTATAGGTATCAATAATTGGTCAGTTGATTTCTGAATTAATTACATGAATAAGAATAAAGAAAATATATGAATTAAAGAGAATAAAAACATAATGCACATCTTTTCAGAAGGTTTTTCAGAAACACTGTTTTTAAATTTAATGTATGTACATACACATTTAATTGATTATATTTTGATGTAGTGCTGAGGCTTTTTGTAGTTTCAATATCTTTGCAGTGGAACAAAGAAATTATAAAACACCTGTGAAGCACCCTGAATGCAGAAATTAAAGAGTTTTATAATTCTCTCTCCCTACCTGCCACCCCCAATCTTTCACCTGACAGGCAACTAACCTGACATTGTTTTTAAAGCGACCCTCCTTATGAGGTAGTTCCAAAATATGCTACTTAGCGTTCAGAGAAAAACAGAACTCTTTTATTTATATTTGTATTTCATTATTTACCTAATATTTAATTAAAGCATGTCAAAAAGAAGAGAATCATAAAGAGATTTGGAAGCAAACATATCTGATCCTTGATAACCCATTTGGAGGGAGCTTGCTGTACTAGTGCCATAGAAGAGTGGATCTCAAAGTGTGGTCCGCGGACCAAGAGCCTCAATTTCACTCGAGAACTTGTTAGAGCTGCAAATTATAGAGCCTGCGAGGGCTCGTTGTTTGTAGAAGGAAGATGGTGTGGTTTCAAAGGCAGCAGTACTAGACCTTTTGCTTGCTTTTCCCAGGTTCTACCACTACCTAGGGAGTAAAGGGATCAGACTCCATCCACCCTGACTCTGTTCTCATATTCTCTTCTCAGGTGAATAAAGCTTTGCTAATCTGAAATGGAGACTCTTCTCTCCTTCCTATTGCTGAGCCATTCGAATGCCACCAACAGACAGGTGAAAGAGAGCCTTGAACCCACGTCTCCACTCTCTTCACTAGGTCAGTGTAAAGAGCACTGTGCAGTGAAGCCTGATGCCCATTTTATTCTGCACTTGTTCCCTGTGTGTGGCTGGGATGGCCTGCTTGAAGGTAGTGGTTGTCCACTATATTGTATGTTTGAATCACTTGAGGAGTTTTTGAAAAATACTAACGCCCTGATCCATTAAAGCAGAATCTCTGAAGATGGGACCCTGTCAAAGGTCTTTTCAAAAAGCTTCTCAAGTGATGCTGATGTCTGGCTTGCGTTGAGAATCATTTGTCAAAGGAACTCAGTAAGAACATTCCATCAGGGGCCTTGTGTCTCCAATTCACAGGTGGGCAAACTGAGCCCCAGAGAGGTTTCATTGCCTTGGGCCACTAGCAAGTGACAGGGTTGGAATTCAAAGTCCCTCCGACTAAAATTCCATGCTTCCTGCAATCCTCAGTCTTATTGACTAGTGTGTTTACAATCCTGCGAGTTGAGACAGATGAAAAGATTGGTTGTGAAAAAGTGCTACACGAATGCCAAGAAAGGGCCAATTAGTGATAAATATAAAAAGTCCAAAGGGAGGCTGGCCCACACAGGGGAGCATATATTCCATGGAACAAGGTTTCTAACGCATTGGGGATTTAACTTTGAAACCCCGAAGGCAATGAGAAAGTATTCTCCATGAGCGAGATGGTCTTTAATGGCTCCCCAAATGGAGTCAGTTTTAACTGAGGGCCAATTAGCAAGTGCATTCTAGTGATCTGATTAATTAATTAATTTATTTCCTGAGAGTAATCTCTTAGCAAAGTGTTGTCCTTGATGTAACTAATTTGTGACTCTTTGCAAAACTCAAAACACAGTGTTCCAGCTCAGGAGGAATTCTCTTGCAGCTTTTCTTGTCCTCTTTTCTTAATGGAAATCCTAGTTCCTAAGACAACTCATTACTGAAGTAATTATGCCCTCTGCCTCTGTAATCAGGGCCTGATTATCCAAAAATCTGAAGTAATCTCTTCCCCCCTCCAAAAAGTAAAAAAACACACTCACTCTCAAAAGGGCAGTTTTCTCTCTTCTCTCTTCCTCTCCTCTCTCTCTCTCTCAAAAGAACAGTTGGTTCTGAACTTGGAGTACTACACTGGAATTTCTCCAGAAGTTTATAAATCTTTTGAAGATATGGGTTCCTTGTCAAAGGGAGGGTTTTTGTTTTCTGAGTCGGATGAGGACAAGGTATGCGTGAATGGGTGATCTCAGTTCAGTTTGCTCAGTGCACAGGGAACCACCTCCTTCTCCTGACTAAAACCCTTTGATGACATCCTATTACCCCCAGGCACCTTTGGCATTAAAGACTTCTGCTTTGACTTCTGTCTTCCTCTGCAGCTTAACCTTCTGGCACATTCCTTTCCCTTTCAAACTCTGTTCCACTTACTGGAAATGGAAATCTGTACATCTCCTTGTCCTCAGGTAAGTTTCTCTGTTATTTGCCCGTATGACTCTCATCTTCACATCTACATGATTAACTGCCTTTTCTTTCTGCACAATCCAATTCAATCATTACCTCTCCCTGGAAGTCTTTTCTGCCTTTTCTAATTCTCTTTCAATCCCTACCTCATCCTTGCCCACCAATATATATATTTGACTTAGAATCCTCTTCTCTGTGTTATCATAATAACCGGTACTATTATATTATCAATATTTTAATTTCCCTCTCTCTCAATCACTGTAAACTGTGAGAAATGGTATCTTCTTTGTCTACCACTTCTTTCAGATAACCCCTTGCCTGACACTAAAGAGGATCTTTAGACTTAGAAAGATTAATGTTGCAGAGACATAAAGCATGAATTCCTCAGGTGTGTCACTGGCAATGAGGACACTCTTATTTTCACCCCATGGTTCCTATACTCCTGTATTCTACCTACTAGAGACAGTACCATGTAATAGCCGTTCATACATGTACACACTTCCTGAAGGATGCCAGTGCAATCTCACAGGTATCACCTCTAAGCTGGTGTATGAGCCATGTCCTCAAAAGAGCATGTCATTGTTTCATCATGCCAGCAGTGTTTGGGTGGTGCAGTATTCATAGGACCACTGGTGTACCGACTACTGCACCATACTTGCTGCAAATATGGATCCTTGGTTCCTTCATGGGTTGTTGCTTCATAAGATCATGTATCAGTATATTGGATGCTCTGTAAACCCTTGTTTATGATGTCAGTGAGGCCCCTACAGGCAGGAAAATAAAATATATTCCTGCACATTTGTCAGTTTCAACCAATATGAAATTCTGCCTTTTCCAAGTTGGAATTACTTATGACCAAGTGATGATTTGGTCTCCTCAAGAGATGCAGTTATATTTGGAGTTCAGCTTTGATCTTCTCTTCTGGAATGTTGGGTACTAGGCAATGGCAGTAGTTAGATCAGACTTGGTAAGGGAGAGCCCATACTATTGGGTCCATCCATTGCTTCCAAACTTACTTCCACGGCCCTTTTATTTCCCCCATGAACCCATGGTGTCACTGAGCAGAGCAGGGAGAGGACAATGAATGTCTCTGGCTGATATCCTCTGGTCAGGTGATTTGGTCTACTTGGTTGTTTATTGACTCTTCTATGACAGGTGCTCTCTGGTGGGCATTAACATGCAATGCAAAGTTCTTTACACTTGTTGTCCTTTCTCATATGTCCATCCATGAGCTTCTTCCCCAGACTTCCTGGTCTTGATTTTCCAATCTTTCTCTATCCAAGGTTCTGATCAGTCAGCCAGACCATTTACCACTGACTGTGAATCTGTATATATTCTTTCCGCAGACTACTTGTTTTCCACACAATGCCGATGACTAGGTATAGTAGCCCCAAGCTCTGTCCATTAGAAAGATTTCTACTTACAACTATCTTTCAGGGTTACTCTGGAGTGGAGCTTTAGTGCAGCTGCTTTCCATTTTCAGCTGGCATCCACATATGGAACCAACCTATCCATAAACCAAGCTCAGATTTTCCCCTTTTCTATCAGATGGTTGGAAAAATTCCCATGCAACCAGAGGTGTCAGTAGAAGAAGAAGTGTTGGTGCAACGGTGGTAAATAGCATGGGATTCTGAGCTACTTGCTCATGTGACTTAGTCATGTCCTCCAGTCCTGCTTGTGTCTAATCACAAGTGTACAATCTCCATGTTATGATGGACCATTATTAGGTCTACCTGACCATATGATTTGTGAGTCTGATGAAACCCAGCTTATGATGGACAGCTCTGGCTGCATGATCACATGATCCCCTTTAGTCAGACATTTCACCTTTGCCAGAGTGCAGAAGAATTGCAACAGTGAGATCTAGGGAAATAAATTATCATGGAGTTAAATAAAAGGCAATTAACATACACTAAAACAGTAGCATATAAGTCTGGGGTATGGTAAAGAAAGTTTTAAGGTCCTAGACTATTTAGAAAAAGGGTAAGGGTATTAATTAAATGTACACTTTGATATGTTAATTATGTTTTAATTGTTCTCAATAGCCACTGAAAAATAGAAATAGAATGCATGACTTCCAAACAAGTCAATAGCGAAAGATAATTAGAAAAAATTCCAACGGAAAGTCAAAAAGAAGAGAGAAAGTATATAACAGAAAGGATGAAGGAAGATAGTAAAGTGTATTAGTAAAACACTGAAATTTAAATGGATTAAATTATATAATTAAACATAAGGGCATATTTTATTAGAAAAATATATAATTAATACTCTTTAAAAAGTATGTATGTAACATAAAGACACAGAAAGTTTGAAACTAAAAGAATGGAAAAAGGTATACTATGAAATTACTAACTGAAAGAAAATTATATTAATATCAGACAATAAAGTATAAGGAAAAAACATTATTAAAGTAAAAGAGAGTCATTTTATAATGATAAGGCATTTTAATTCAGTAGGAAGTTACAATTTTTAATTTATATTCAGCTAATAACACAGCTTCAAGATGTAGAAAGCAAAAAATCAAGAGTTGTAAGAGCAATAAAAGAATTCCACAATCACAGTGGGAGATTTTAACAAATTTCTCTGAGTAATTGGTAGATCAAGCAAATCAGATCAAAGTAAGGATAGAGTATAGTTAAGCACTATTGTCACAAACTAGACCTAAAGAACATGTAGAACATTGTATCCAATGACTGCAGAACACTCACTCTTTCTGAGTAACTATTCTTATAGCTGCTTATAAAAATTGACCTTAATTTGGGTAGTAGTGGGTCAAAGAGGAAATGTACTGTGATTCAGTACTGTGAGATATTGCTCATGGACTGCCATATTAGCAGAGGGCATCTGGTTAAGAGTAAACAGAAGAACCTGAAGCAAAGTACCTTAAACAATAAGAAAATATATTCTCCAACATAGTAGCAGTTAGGTGACTTGACTTCAGCTCCTTAAGTCAGGGATGGTTCCTTATCTCTGCGATTTTGTGTCCGCATTTTTCCACGTGTGGTTTTTGTCATTCCCAGGGTTGAAGTAAGATTGCTGAAATGTTTACAAGGATCACGTTTGGCTTTCTCTCTCGAAGACTTCTCCCATAGTTCCCCACACATTGCCTTGGCTAGTTTGGCATCACGTGCATATTTGTGAACCCATTTTTATCAAAGAGGAATGGGATTCAATTAATTCTTTCTGATGGAAGGCATGTTCATGAATAAGTCACCATAACTACTATTGAGAACTAGGAAGGGTCTGAGATTTTACTTGCAAGCTATTAAGTTAGCCTGCCCCAGTTTATGGGTGCTGGTAGAAGACATAAATCTATTTGGTCAGCAACAAAGGACAGTTTCTTACTCATGGCAAGAGAAGCAGCCTGAGTATCAGCAATTTTGTACAGGTTCCCTGAGGCCCACCTCCTAAAGGACAGCCAAAAGAGTGGAGGTAACACCTGTACATACTTAGGTACATTATAGGAGAAGAATCCTGAGTTTAGGGAACTTGAATATTTCATAATGACCTACAAACCTGCCTTCCCCTTTTTGAAAAAGAGGCACTCTCACTCTCTTCCAAGGCTCTTCACCACATGAACATCCTTGAAGATATATTCTGGAATAGAGTTGTTAGTGTCTCTGCTCAGAGGAAGTACAGAAACGTGGAAAGACCCAGGGATAATTGTCTCCTAACAACCGCTGCAACTTTTCTATCTTGAAATTGTCTATGAATGAATAGAGTGAATAAAGGCAGGTTGGAAATGCCTGATTTGGTGTAGAGGCAGACTCTTTCCCTAAACAAAGCCAAGATATCACTCTTCCAAGAGCAAACGCTTCAAGTCATCAGAATTCAGAAGCCTAGATATTTCCAAAACACTATTTACAGATTTGAAGTTTAAAAAAAAAATTAATGCCTCATTGCCCTGAGAGATAGCTTGTCTTGAGAGAGTATACTTTTAGAGCAGAAACTCAATCTAGAAAGGAATAGCCCAGTGAATTAGTAGAATACAAAAGTACTCACTGTAGAAATATCAAAACACAAAACAAAAATTATTGAAACAGTCAATGCCCTAAACATTCCTGAACTCATGAAATATCTGTATGATTAATTGTTACTTCTAATTCTTAGTACTTGTCTGGAATATGTGCAAGTAGAATATGTACAAGTCTCATTTCCTCAAAAGGGCTCTTGTTCTTCATCTGCAAAATGAGAACATGGACCAAGTTATCTCCAAGGCTCTGATAGCTCTGAACAGATATGGATATGTTATTTATTGAAACTTCCCATTCCCAACACTCACCACTCTTTCCCATTTTATCTCACAAAATATATAGCCTCAACTAACATTTGTGAACCTGTTTAAAGACTGCAAGCATTTTGAATGCCCCAGTCCTCCTATGAGGTAGACAAAAGTGTTTTCAATTTCATTTTTCAATTACAAAAGAAAAAGTGCCAAGATGGATCAATTGACTTGTCTATGGTCATTTTTTAGACCAGACATGTATTTAGTAAGTAGCAGACACAGTACTCAGATGTTCTGAGTTTGAGTCCTGGGACTTGATACCCTCCTATATGATTGTTATCAGAGAATCCTCAAATTTCCTTCCTGCATATCAGGAAACCAATCACCAAGGAAAGTCATGTCCTGGGTTGCTTTGATGGTGGAAGACATTCCAGAGCATAAGAATCCAGGTGACTTCAGGAATGACTTAATAATTATGAAGCTAAGTGGACACATTTTTTTCACTCTGGTTACTCTGGTTACAATTTCATCCAGCCTTCTATGAACCTCCCACAGATTGCCTCATTCCATATGGAAAAGTAACTGTAAATAAAATCCAATGAGTAAATAGTATTATTCTTATGCCTTCTGTGATAGCCTTTCTTTAATTGACAATCATCCATGTAAAGTTTATCTCTGCTTGATCTTTTCTGCAATTAATTTACTCCTGTGTGAGGATGTGCATGAGCTTACACACACACACAGACACACATGCACACACACGTTATGAAGAAAAGGGAAACTTTCATTTGACTCATAACTGGAAGAGTCATTAGAGATAATCATATTGAGTTATTATTATTGGTTTATGTCTGTCTCCCTACCAGATGTCACAATCCTTGAAGCTGGGATCATAGTGTCATCCATCTCTATAACATCAGCTCTAAGCATATGACTTGGCATTTGGTAGGTTCCAACAAATGATGGTTAAATAACACAACACAGAAATTATCCAGTTCAATCTTCTCATTTTATAGATGAAAAAATTGAGACTCAGGAAGATGACAAGTCTATGTTTACACAACTAATTAGTAGCAAAGCCATGTATAGAATTTAACTTTTGACTCTTATAGCACACTTTCTAATAGTCCAGGCCACCTTAGTATTTTCAACTTATACGAGAAGTGTTTCTTTAAAACGCCATCTCCTATGAGGATGCGGTTAACTGTACAGAACTAAATTAAGCTGTGGGAAACACTGGGTGCCTTTAGTCTGGAACAACACCACCACCTCATTTAAGATTAGCCACTGTGAGTGGGATGGGACAGATCTGATTTTGCATTGCTGTATATCCTTACACTGAGCTTGAAACGAAACTGCAGCCCCAATACTGCTTTGAAAGGTACATGGCTGTATCCAAGAAAAATAAAGTCTCTACTCAGCAAAGCCCCTCTTCAATTATATGAGAGATACACTAGCAGGAAGGGTTTTTAAGAGAATGTACACTTGAGGATAAAGTGGAAAATGAATTTGATTAGAATGAAAATCATTGCAGCATATTGAGGAGGAATCAAACAATGCAAATTAGAAATATGACATCACATTTCAAAAGAACATTTCCTTGTAGATGTTACAACTTAAAGTACAGTCTATCTCACCTTTCCTCTGAATGGCAAGACAACAGATGAGGAATAGAGAGAAGAAAGCAGGAAATAACTGGCAGTGAAAAGGAGAGGAATCACCATGGGAGACCTATTGTCAGGGTCAACTATTATTCAACTTAATGACTTGATTTACTTAAAAAATAGTGCCTTTAAAAATTATCCTTTTATGTGTTCCATATATACTCTTTAGGGTTTCTATTGGTCAGTATTGTGATGCAGAAAACAGATTTCACTCTAAATGATTTGAATAAAAGAATTTATTATAGCATGTCAGATAGCTTACAGAATTATTAAAATAGTTGAGTAAAAAACTGTAGGATGAGATTCCAGAATCTATTCTCTAATCTATACGGCAGAGCCAGACTGTCAAAGGAGCTGCTTCTCCTGCCATGATCAGGAAGCTGCTTGTCAAATCAGGAGGCACCCTTATTACATATATGAATATAGGACTGCCTCAGTCTGAGCTGCTAAGTTAGCTACAGTTACTGATTCTAGAACAGCATCATGGTGGTCCAATCAGGAAACCTCCTGTACAGAGTTGGAAACTGCCACTAGAGTTTCAGAGTCCCCCATCATGCCACCTTTTCTACTATCAAGAAGCCATTTTTGGGGCTTCCCTGGTGGCGCAGTGGTTGAGAATCTGCCTGCCTATGCAGGGGACACGGGTTCGAACCCTGGTCTGGGAAGATCCCACATGCCGCGGAGCAACTAGGCCCATGAGCCACAATTGCTGAGCCTGCGCGTCTGGAGCCTGTGCTCCGCAACAAGAGAGGCCGCGATAGTGAGAGGCCCGCGCTCCGCGATGAAGAGTGGCCCCCACTGGCCGCAACTGGAGAAAGCCCTCGCTTTGGGTCTCCAGAAGACCCAACACAGCCATAAATAAATAAATAAATACTTAATTAATTAAAAAAAGGAATTCCTTAAAAAAAAAAAAAAAGCCATTTTTGCTAAATCAGCAAGCCTCTGGGACAGAGTTTGGCATCACAGCCATGCCCCACTTGCTATAATGTATGTTGAAAAAATACATGCTCAATATCCCATTTATCTCAGTTCCAATTTCAAGTCTCTTGTGATTACGTCTGTTATGGAACCTGAATCAAACTTGGGTCACCAGCTGAAAATGAATTAGGAATTTTTTTTTTAGCTTTCTGTTCTCCACAGGAAAGAGAAATCACACAAGAAGAAAATCGGAATAGATATTCTGAACCAAACCTCCATAAATGCATTAGACTTCACTCTTCTCCATGTTCGTCTTAATTTCAAACTTTTTTTATTATATATTTGGTCCATCGTTGAGCATAGTTCCAAAGCCTAAAACTTTCCTACTGTAAATAGGTACTTAATAAATATCTATTCATTTTTTTTTTTAAAGGAGAGATGCATTAGACAGACTGACAAAACCTAGTATTTCTGTACTGCTTTATATTTTGTGGAAAGTATTCTCACTTCCATCTGTTAACTCCTTTGAGGTCCTCAAACAGCCTGTAGAGTAAACAGGACAGCTATTACCCACCCTCCTTTAAAGGGGAGGAACTTGAAATTTGGAAAAATTAAGCAATAGCCTTGCCTTAAGTTCTTCCTGGTTTTTTTTTTTTTTTTTTAATTAATAGACTTACTTTTTTTTTTTTTAAGTATTTGTTTATTTATTTATTTATGGCTGTGTTGGGTCTTCGTTTCTGTGCGAGGGCTTTCTCTAGTTGTGGCAAGCGGGGGCCACTCTTCATCGCGGTGCGCGGGCCTCTCACTGTCGCGGCCTCTCTTGTTGCGGAGCACAGGCTCCAGACGCGCAGGCTCAGTAGTTGTGGCTCACGGGCCCAGTTGCTCCGCGGCATGTGGGATCTTCCCAGACTAGGGCTCGAACCCGTGTCCCCTGCATTGGCAGGCAGACTCCCAACCACTGCGCCACCAGGGAAGCCCCTTGCCTTAACTTCTTACAAAAAATAAGTGGTTACCTAACTTTAGGATCAGACATTGCGTAGCTCTACCACTAACTAGTTGTATGACTTTGGGGCAGTTACTTTTCATCTCAAATTCAGTTTTCTTTCTTTGCCTGTTTGGTGACACCCAGCTGTGACAATTAAAAGAGAATTGCCTGAAATGCATAGTGTATGCTTAATAAATGGTAGCTATCACTTCCTCTAGTGTCGTGTCATAAGTATTGTGTGAGGATTGTTATCAATAATGTTTGCAAGAATCCCTTACATTCATCAGAAGAAAGTTGTCATTTTTTTAATTAAAAAAATTTATTGAAGTATAATTGATTTACAATGTTGTGTTAGTTTCAGGTTTACAGGAAAGTGATTCAGTTATATATTCTTTTTCAGATTCTTTTTCATTACAAGTTATTACAAGTTGTTATTTTTTTGAGCAGCAATATTATTTACAATGGAATTCTCACAAGTACCTTCTGTTAGGGCAATTGTTTTTATTGAAGATGAGTACATTGTGGGCATGGAAATTGTGAAGGTGAGAGGACATTACTGGTGGCCCAGATGATGAGGCTACACATTTGCATGAGAAAAGTCACAAAGTTAAAGCAAATCAGTTGCAGAGTTAAAGCAAATCCCTAAGGAAGAAAAATGAAGTTTGTTACAGTAGCTATGGACTTACTGTTTTTGCCATAATGCAGTTTCACACTGAGTTCTATTAGCAAATAAGCTAATAGATGGGGTTTGCTAACATTTCATTCCTAGTGTTATACTGGTCATGGTGACCAACTTGAGCAGTAAGAGAAAATAATGTCTTGGATGCCTTCTTTTCCCACTTCCCAGTCCTTGGATAAAAGTCATTCATTTAGACATATCCTGGTTCCTTCACTTGTCAGATATGTGATCTTGGCTGAGCTTACAAATAATGTTTCTGAGAGCATATCCTCATTTGTAAAATAGGGACTAGTACTTCAAACTTAGAGGCTAGTTTTGAGAATTAAATGCAACAAGGTGTACAAAAGCACCGAGCACGATACCTGGTGCACAATTGTTTCTCCAAAAACATTTCCTAAAAGTTGTGTGGCTGTCTGTCCCTAAATTTTATAGCAATTGCCAGATCTTTGGATATCATAGATCTTGTTCACTTTTTAATATAAATATGGAAAATACATTTATAGTCATTTGATTTCTATCAGACATTAATAAAAATGTATTTTTAAAAGAAAATTACTCACATTATACCTTACAACAAACATTAGGATATTATAATAATCTCTTTATATATTGTATTATTAATAATTTATTAAAGTATATAATATATAGTAAATAAAATATATCAATATATTTTAATATCAAAATAGTAGGAGATTAAAACTTCTTTAAAGTTATAAAATCTTGAAAAAATAAAATGAATGTTTCAATACAAAATTTAATGAAAATACATGGAAAATTTTGCAGAGATGACTGAGCTAAACCAGCTCCTCGACTTTTAGTAAATGTCATAGAAAGCAGACAATTTATTCTCAGATGCTAGGATCACTGTTATCTAATTTCTGGAATAATGAATTTCTAAAGTAAGGAAAAGACAATTATCTAAGGAATAAACTATAAAAATGATAAGTGCAGTTACTAAGCTGAATGACTAATCATGGTTGATCAAAGACCAAAGTTTATTTTGTTTATACAAAACATTCTGCAGCAATAGCTATAGTATAGGATAAATAAAATTATTTGGAGCCCTGTATAATCTAGAGCAAGTGACAAACCCTGACTTAGTTTTATTGTTTGTTTATTTGGTCTTGAGGGTTTTTTTGATGTAGTATGTTTTGTTTTCATGGGTAAGATAGAGACAGTGATACCAACCGTACAACATTTTTGTTGAGCTTGAAATAATATGTGTGGATATGATTTGTAAACTGTAAAATAGACTACAAAAACAGTTGTCTTTCCCTCCCAGTAACTTGAATAGTTTCATGTCTATGAATCGTCATATCACTAGAATTTGACCTATTTTCTCACTCATCTTAGATACTTACCAAACATATGTGAAATAAGAAAACCAAATGGAGTCCAAGTTCATTTTATGGAGTAATGTTACCTCAAGATAATCCTGGCAACTCCAATTCTATATCCCCTAGCAACTCTACTTAAACAACAAAGAAGGAAAAAAATTTCAAAGCCCAGTTTCCTACCATTTCCCTTCCTGAAACCCTCCCTGACCAACCCCACAAGAAACGTTATCTCTCTATTTTAAAAGATGTTGACACTTGCTGCTTATATAATTCCCTTAAAAACTGCTTATTCATCATTTTATGTGTAAGTCTATCATTTATCTAACTAGACTATAAATTCCTGGAGGTTAGTCAAGTGTGTTTTCACCCTCCATAGGGCTTTCCTTGCCTACATTTATTAAATAAAATGAAGTTTATGACATTAAAGATCTGGGGTGTGTCCACCCCCCACCCAATTTGAATCAACAGAGACAAGGCACCAAAACTCAATAATCCTTGTCTTTCTGTAATGGAGGACCAATCCTCTTCTCAGTTCACTATTTGAATGTGAACTGAATGTAAATGAATGCTCACTAACACTCATTTCTTCACCCTAGTCCACCAAATAGAATCCTCAACTCCCCTTTCCCATTTTACTCTTTTTTAATGAGGAAAGATTCTTCTACTGAGAAGGAGATTAAGTTGATCTATGCAATAAAAGGCCTAAGAGAATGGTATTATAGTAGTTGCAAGATTAAGGAAAGTGGCTAAAATTGTGTTGAGCTTTGCTCTGGATTGGTTATTTGGGGCCCTGCCAAAGTCCATATATGGATAAAAGTAAAGAATGGAATGCCTTTAATTGCCTTCACCTGTTGAACTATGCTGGCTGAACTTGACAGGGCTCATGTACTGATCCACATGGGTCTCTGTGTGCTCTAGGACTGTAATTAAAGGGATGAGTGAAACTGCGGATCAATTAAAGTCTGAGAGAGTCTCGGGGTAGTTTGTTTAATAAGCAGGAATTTTGGCAGCAGTAGACTGTGGGCTGTAATGAGCCCAGAGAGCTGGCAGTTGTAGTTTCAGTTCTTTCCTTTTTCGCTCTTCCTGAGCTTCTCAACCCTCTCATGGTCCAATCTTGGATCTGTTGGCTAAATTTGAAAATCCAGATTCAGTGTTGTAACTCACAAAGTGGAAAGAGAACACATTCTAAGAAAATCAACATGAATACACATGACAGAAGAAGATAGTGTACTAGGTATTTATCCCTGTGTTGTATGTAGCAACCAAGAAATAGAACCTATGGAGTAGAACCATAAATTTTGCTGTAGCTCTACAATGTAGTACTATGTGACCAAGTAATTATGCTGTGAAAGAGAATTTACTAGCATAAAAATATTTTAAATATATATTTAATTAAAAATTTATAAATTGTTTCTATCAAATGATCCATTAAATGTTATGTATATATATACATACACACGCATATATGTATATGTATACTTGTATGTATACATAAACAGGTATGTTTATATATGTATACATATACATGTATATTTATATCTGTATACATATACATGCATATATAATAAAATTTCCAAAATTTCTACAGCTTGCACATTACTTTTGTGTCCAGGAAAAAAAATTCTTAAAAGGGAGGAGAATGCATTGCATACTTATTTCTAAAGATCTACTGTTGAGCACTCGGTATTGAAGAAAAGTACACGTTAATTGAAATTAAATCCATAGACTCTGTTTGTTAACATCTGATTTACCCTCGCCTACCCCCCCCCAATAGAAAAAAACACTTGCCTAGGGCCAGGAGAAAGAAGAGAGGTGAAAGAGGGGAGGAGGAGGCTGAAGAGCGCTCATGTGTCCTGGTAAATGGAATCTGCCTGAGCATGCACTGCCTTAGCTGCCAAACATCTTCTCGCAAAGAAATATTGAGGAGCTGCTGCTATGGCTGATGAAATCCACCTGACCCGTTCTTTTTGTCTGCTTGCCTCCTCCGCCTCCAGTGCGTTGTGCAAGAGAAAGCTTAAACCATCTTCCTGTCAGGTGGAACGAGAGGACAAGCACCAGGTGGCCATGCTCCTGGTCTTGGGGCTTGGGGTGCAGCTGCTGGGTAGAGGGTCAGGCCCTGCCCCAGAGCACGTGCTGTCCCTGCAGTGAAGGCTGGCTAGACACAGTGTGCTCACTTCCTGTTCCAAAGCCAGACTTTTAGGTTTGAGGAGCCAGATTCTTATGTTGCGGGGTTGAATGACTATTAGGAATGCAGGGAACAAATTAATTATTTTGCAAGAGGAATTCTACCTGGCCAGCACAAGTCAGAGACTCTTTAGTGACTACAATGAAAGCTGGGACCTGGGGAAGAGCTATGGAACAGTAGAAGGTTACATCAATTCAGTTGACCATTGTTGGGTATTTAATATGGCAAAGCACCTTCTAGGTATTATGAGACAAACAGGGACTCTGTCCTCCAGGACTTTCCCGTTCCTGCCCAGGAGACAGACATATAAACAGCTCATACGATTTGACAACGGTGAAGGGAGACCTTGGGGTGAGTTTTGGAGATCCAGTTGGTCACCCATTTCTCTAAGATCAATACTACTTAAATGTAGACACTTGGCCTTCTGCCTTCTTGTGCAGTTAGGTTGGTAAAAAGATAGTTAAAAGAATTATAGTAGATATAGGATACACTAGATACTGGGTAAGTGGTCCTAATCCAGGTTTAGCAGCTGACTGAGATTTGTGGTTTGGGGTGAGTTACTCCTTTGCACCAAATTTCATTTTTTCTTCAGCTCCACCCAGTTCTAGCATTTTCTTATTGTCATGCAAACAGCATATCTGTGAGAGTCAGTGAAGGGTAGCCATGTTACAACTGTATCCTCCCAGCTGAAATCATAGAATTAATCATAGGTAAAAGACCATGATGGCCCTTGATTTCTTTCTTCTCTTTCTTGTTCCTTATCTTTTTGATTGCTCACTGTAACCCTATCCAAATCTAAGCTCTATTGAGCTCTTTTGTGTGTCATGTTCTCCAATAATGTCCACTGACATGCAGCCTGGAATAATAAAAACAGTTCTGGAAGTGTGCTCCCACTGGTAAACCAGGAACTCAGAAGCTGGCTTGACAAAGCCATCTGTCCCTTTATCTTCTATCTAGTTTCTTTCTGCTTGACTATGTGCTACCCATGTCAGTCTGCTTCTAGTCTAGCCCAATTGCCTCTCGCTCACCATAGAGCATGCTGATGAGTGAAGTATAAACCTTGCTTTCTGATTATTGAGAGTCTAGCAGAAGAGCACTGACAAATAAGTACACAAATGACCAAATAATAAAGCAGAATAAGATGAGTGCCCTTTCTTTCCAGGAAAAAGGCAGAAAGATGGTGGCCTTCAGAAGATGAAGAACACACATTCAGCCTAAGAAAGGTATAATGGGAGAGGGGCCATTCAAGCTGCACCTTGGAGGATGGCATTGTGTTTTAATAAGAATGGTGAGGAGAAATAAGGCAGGGCACGCTGAACTTAACAATGTTACAAAGGTATATGCATGGGGGAGGCATGCATGGAGAATGGTGCACCATTGACTTACTGGACTAGCTAATGGTGCTAGATCATGGAAGACTATGGACACCAGGGTTAAAACTATGGCCTATGTGGTAGGCAGTAGAAGGCCTCTGAATGTTTCTGATTAGAAACGTGGCAAGATTAGAAAATAAACAGACAAAAAACAAAACAAAAACAAAAAACATGTGCATGGTGAAATAGCTCAGAAGACTACTTTAAAAAATTAAGTATTTCTCTAAGTAAGAAATGATGATACCTAAATATTACAGGGTAGATATTGCAAGGGGAAAATATGCCAGACTCAGCCAGTGATTAGCAATAGAAGTCCAAGAAAAGAAATCAGAGCTTAACGGTAAGTTTTGAGCCAACTTAACAAGGCAGATGCTGGAAGAGCCAGGGAGGTTGGGAAGAGGCACTGCTATGATGGAAGGGAGTAAAGGCAGAGTGGATCACCTTGAGCTTCAAGGATGCATTGCAGATGTTGGTTAGTTACTTAGGAAAGGGGGTTGAAGCTGAAACCCCAGTTCAGGTTAGAGTACCCGAGCTGGTTACCATCATTATTAGGTGGTGATTGAAGCCATAAGTGTGTGTGAGAGGTGAGCAGTGATAACTGAGTAAAGAAGAAAGAGAAGAAATGGCTTCTGCCTGAAGCTTCCCTTGAACTCTGGTGGGCAGATCTGGCCAGCACACATACAAGCACAGATTTGTGGGTTTCTTGGCTACATTTACACCAATGACTAGTCCATCCCAAAGCCCCAACAGTTGGTTTGGATCAGAGTGTGACCACAAGAATCTGATCTCAGCCAGAGTAAGCTCTACAGGTCAACTCTGCTTCAGAGAGGTCATGGAGAGGAAGATTCCTCAGCGCACCTTGCTCTCTCTTCAATATGGTCAAGTCCCAATTATAGAATTGCAAAGTTGAAAGCACAGTTTCATATATATATATATACATACATATATATATATATGTATGTATATATATATATATGAATAATGCATCTATAAATGATTTGTAAATTATAAATTTATAAATTATAAATTATACCATTATTACTTTTGTTGCAGATAGTATAAAGAAGAACCATATTAAAATGTTAAGTCATTCGAAAAAAACAAACTCTTAGCAATAAGCCTGTTGGGCCCTCATTTGTCAGTTGAGGCGACCAGGAGGGGAACAGCTTGCCCGAGGTCCAACAGTGCCAGGGGTAGCGCTCAAACCATCAGGCTTTCAGTCAGGTCCTCTTTCCTCTTTTCAGCCAAGTGAACTCCTCTCCCCATCCTTGCTGTTTTGCAATCTATTTAACAAAACATCCTATTTAGTAGAGAAAGGTGTCATTTTCTTTCTCTTTCATGTTCAATTCTAAGTTTGAGGGCATTTTGGAAAAGTTGCCAACAAGTTGGAAAATGGGAAAGAGTCGAAGGAATGGCAGAAGACTGAATTTCATTCCACTGACCTGCATTGAGAATTTAATACAGTTATGCATTTGCTAGGTGCTGTGGGACACAAGGAGAGTCAGAGGGGCTCTGTATTCCAGCTCCTCACAGGCCCTGTCGGGGAGACAGATGTGCAAACAGTTAAGGCAAAGCTGGATGAAATAATTGTCAAAGAAGAAACAAACAATATTTTTGGTTTTGTTCACTTCCTGAATGGATAGAAACCTGGAAGCTCTGATGTTTGGCACCTCCTATGACATGCTAGGGGAGAAAAAGGTCACCTTTGAGCAGGCCATTTTTCCATAATGCCAGGCATTCTAGGATCATTTAGGCGGTGGAAGCATCCTATGACCCAGTACACCCAGGACAAGAAGCTACAGGGTTTTTGGATCACTGCCAAGCTGCAAGATGAACCTGATAGGCTTCCTAAGTAACAGCATGGCCTCAGACTCGGGCCTGACTTCATGCTATTCCAGTCGTGTGACCTGTCTCCTCCACTGATGTTAAGATAACACTTATCAGTCCGCCTTGGAATCAGGTTACGTGTGTGTGTGTGCCTTCTTCCGCCACTGGAGGAGAGAGCAGTGACCGTGCCTTTCTCAACTGTCTCCCCCAGAGCCCTGGAGCTCAGTAATGCCCAGTAAGTGTGCAGGATTGGCTGGAATTTTGGCAGGCCTCTTCATTTTTCATTGGTAAAACCTAGGGCTCTTCTAGCCCTGTTGGAGAAGGAGAAAACGCACATCGTGTTGAAAGCCTTGGATGATTTCAGAGACCAAGGCTTTAAAAGAGATGCAGATGTGCAATTTACTCCCTGTGGCACTCTGTGCCAGTCCTATTCCCTGCCACTCCTGTGTTTCTGTAGGTGGTTAGAGGGGTTAATACGTATTATTCTTTTAGTTCTTGCTTTCTGTGATTCTGTTATTTTGTTAGGTAAATTCAAATGTAAAATCCCTTTTAGTTCAATTTCTCTTTCTTTATCTCTACTGATCCTTGACATAACAAGATGTAAATTAGTCAGACATTGTTATAAATGTGAAAAGATTTATTTTTTAAAAAAGGAGTGGAATAGAAGAGAAAGAGCACTGCACTGTTATTGAATGAGAGTGATCATTCATTAACAGGTTCTTACCTTTCAAACTCTGGACCAAAAGTCATTTACGAGCATGGAGATATTTGTCCCTTGTTACAACTCTGAGGTGAACTTTGTTCATTTTGATTGGCAGATAAGGAAGCAGCTTGGCGATGCTAAGAAATTCTCCAAGGTAACGGAACCAGTCAGTGATAGAAGCAGAATCCCAGTTCAGACTGACCTCCTATTATACCTCACTTCTCCTTCCATCCATTCTGAGCAAAGCACTTAAGATCTCTGGGTCTCAGTTTGGCTGTAAAAGGGAATTAATAATACTTCATAGCATTCATAGAATATTAAAATCATATATGTAAAACAGCCACAACTTTGGAAGCCTGAAAGAGCTAAGCAAATCTAAGAGATTATCGTATCATTAAATAGCCAGTGTAGTAGCCCAGGTTACCAAATCCTGCTTTCAAATCAAAGTGAAATTTGAAAGCTGTTGATCTCTCAGTAACAAAAATCTCTCAATCCTGGTTTTCCTCAGTGCCCTGCCATTTTACATCCCTAGATCAAGCTATTGCCTCTCTCATGAGTTCAAGTTTACTTGCCTATAGAATTAGAGAAGTTAGAATAAAACTAAGAAAATCTAAAGATTATCCCTTGATTATTCTTTAATTATTAAGTTAGCAAAATTTTTCAAAATGATAATCCTTACAAGGATACAGTGAAACTAGTGCTCTCATATATAGCTTGTAGCAATAGGAAATCTTTTGTAATTCAACCCATCAATATTATCAGATGACAGTGTTCTTGTACATATATTTTTGACCCATGAATTGTTTCTTTAGTAATGAAGTAGTTTCTTTAGTAAGAAAGGGTGATCATTTTGGAAATATATGAATATGCTTGTCTCTTTTGCCTTTTCATATATCTGACTTTAACCCGAGTCAGCCTGAAGCACTCTTTTACTTTTTATGGGGATGCAGAGTGGGGAAGTACAGAGAGTAATTAGGGTTGGTATAACAGGAATGCAAAGAAAGAGAGAGAGAAAGTTAATATTCACTTTCTGGCAACTAAAATAGGAATTAAATGTCCACAGAAAGGTAATGAAAGTTAAAGCAAGGCTTATTAAGCGAGAGAAGGGTTTCCTGAATTCCCCTATCTTCTACTTTAAGTCTTGAAAGACTTGGTCTTGCTTTTTATGGAAGATACTAGTCATATAAGGAAGAGAAGGAGGGGGCAGCCCATTCCTTCTAGTTTGAGTGATTGTAAGAGAAAGAAGAGAAACCAAGATCAGGCACCATGTTTCTCTTCCCCATCCAAAGGACCAACTCTATTGACGTGTGCAAAGAGATCTAGGGGTTCCTTTAGAAATACCCAACTAAACAGGGAGAAACCCAAAGACAATTGGGATAATGGCCTGCTTTCATATTCAGAGCATGATGGAGCTTAAAGCACTAAAGAACTCCAGCCTTCTGACTAGTGCCACCTCCAAGATTGTGCAAGCAATGAGGATGAGATGGTCCAGGAAGGTCAATGTGCTAAAGATGACACAGACGTGTCCATTACTATACTGCTTACAATGGCAAAAAGGTCCACATAGCCTCCATGTCTAATACCGAAGAAAGGTTTAAATAAACTGAGGTACCCTTCTTTTGACAGAGAGTTTTGTGAGGAAGCTGACTTCGAATATAAAAAATACAATAGCATGGAAATCTGAGCTTTTTCTCCTTGCTCTGCTTGTCATCCATTGATTTTTGAAATATTTTAATATTTAAGATCTATTTTGCAGATAAACCTATTTTGCAACGGAATTGAACTTTTTGTAAATGAGGACTATACATTTTGTTTGCACTTCATTCAAAATCAGTTGGAAATTTTTGATCTAAGTATTCGGTGAATGACGCAATGCAAAACTTCAGCTTTGAAGTTTTAGATAAATACAATTATTGAAAATAAAGTTTACAAACAGGAAGATGTTGAAATTTATCCCTATAAAAGCGAGAGAAACAAAACAAATTAAATGATGAAAGTTCAAACTGTGTAAAAAGTTTAATTTTGAAATTATTTGTGTTTTAGAATATGTAAACCTGTAGAAAGAGAATTTTAATGAAGCTCCTGTTTATATTAGATGAATTTATATTCTGTTTTAGAACAGAATAAAATAGAGAAGTTCTTTTATTTTGTAGTATCGAGGTTTGGTGAAATTTTCAAATGAATGAAAAAAGAGACAACTTATTTAATGAGTTTTGACTTGTAAAAATATTTATCAAAGAAAGATATTCTAAACAGAGGCAAAAAAAAACAGGATCTTTGAAGATATTTGGGCTGAAATATTTATATATTTTTCTATAAACTATATTAGAAAATATCTTCCACTTTGCACTGAGTATATCAAATATTTCAGCTGCTATGAAGAGAGTATTTTCTCAATTAAAAATATGTCTATAGAGAAGATTCAGTTGAAAATGACATAATTTCAAATATGTCAAATTATTGTCATAAATTTTGAGGGAAAATTCCTGCCCTCAAAGAATTCACAATCAGAGGATGAAATTTAACTGAGCTAAATGAGTGTAATGTCTCTCATTTCATGCAAAATTCTAGCTGCAGTAGTATGTATTTTCTGGTATGTATGTTCAAAGGAGCTAAAAAATTGTAAATTGTGACTTCAAAGAAATATTTGTCAAATGTCTGAAAAAATTAAAATAATATCTATTGAAAAAATGTATTCTTCAAAAAACATTAGTGTCATGGTATTAGAAACAGATGTAACTAAGAAAATTAGTAAAGTTTGTGAACATATACAAACAATGGTCATTCAGTTAGATTGTTGAGTTCAGATAATTAATATGAAGACTTTTTTTCCAGTCTTAAGGTACATGGATATATGTTACTTAAATTTTTTAGTGAAAAAAATTTTCAGTTTTATTTTGAATATAGGTTTTGAATAGTACTATTTTTAGGTACATTGCTATCATATAACATTTTATGGATCAATAAATAAAGATTTCAAAAATGTTCATAATTAATTTTAACTCCCCTTTTATTCTCAAAATTACCCTGGATTGATCACATTTTATAATTACCCTAGATATAGCAGAGGGATTTCTCCATATTGCTGCTTTATATCCAGAACAAAGACTAGAGAAAAAACACAATTCCATTTTTAAAAGCATAGGGAAAAGACTAAAGAATTTTTTTTTGAGTGCTAAAATGATCATGCTAGGTGGTGGTGATTATGTTCCTTTTTCTTCTCTAATTTCCATTTTAAAAATTGACATCATGTTCTTTTTACAAGGAGCAATTATGCTAAAGAGAAAAATAAGAACAGAAAGTGTTTAGAACTTCCCGGAGAAAGAGGCCACTTGAGTCGGTATGGCTTCATCTGCCAATAGGACGCTGAGGGCAGCAAAGGTAAAGATGCAGGCACACCATGCCAGCTTCCTCCACATCTCGAAAACACATGCCTTTTCTGCATCTGTCAAAGCATCAGCTGGTCAAGATGTTCTTCTTTCCTTTGCCCTCCAGACTCAGCCAAGGTAGTACTGACAAATAAGGTCAGATTTGGGGGCCGAGGTGAGTGAAGCATTTTATATTTAGATCCATAGACACACACTCCTGTGTATGTCCCGGTGACTTCAGGGGACTTTCCACAGCCATGGGTGTCCTGTGTCTAGTGTGAGGTAACTTCCTGGCCCACTTAATTCTCTAGACTCAAATCACTGGGTGAAGGGGTGAATTCCAGGGCTTATGAATTTAGGTGTAAATGGTATCTTAATAACATTTACTTCTCTTCTGTACTATCTATTCACTATGATGGTAATTTATACATAAGATATTTTGGTAGGGTGCTCTGTTTTCCTCTGTCTGTGATTGCTAGTTCCAAGATTAAGGTTGCATGGAATATGTGACTTCATGACTTTCAGCTTGGATATAGCTGGGGATTTTCTGAGTGATTATTCTGATTAATTTAACTAGGGGACTATACATACTACAAATAAAATAGAATAGTGCTTGGCACAAAATCAATACTAGATAAGTATTGATTATTACTTTTCACATTTTATGGAGGAACAAAGTGTCTAAAGGGGAGAGTTTCAGTGGAGACAAGAAGATGATGAGAAACGGTGTGAAATAACAAGATTTAACAACTTAGAATACAAGTTGGGCACATATTATGCAGAAGGCACTGGCTAAAACTCTGGGAACAAAATGGTGAAGAAAATTCCTGCCCTCAAAGAATTCACAATCAGATGATGAAATTTAACTGAGCTAAATGAGTGTAATGTCTCTCATTTCATGCAAAATTCTAGCTGCACTAGCATGTATTTTCTGGTATGTATGTTCAAAGGAGCTAAAAAAAGTTGACCAAAATTTAAGCAGTTGAGGGAACGGTGGACATCTTCTCCTCATCAACATATTCAGAGAACAGCATTTGCCTCATGGACTCTTTTTTCTACCTGACATTATCTAGCACAAAGGAATGGTTTAAATGAAATAACAGTACAGTATGGTTGCTGTGGAAGACACTGTTAGATTGCCCATATAGCAGGTTTTTTCTATTTCTTTTCTGTTAATAAAACTTGCTTCTTGCTTCTTAGGGATTGCAGTAGCAATATACTCAAGAAACGTGGCTCCCAATCTTCAGTAATAATCAAAGGGTGAACCTTTATTAGTTTAAGGCTAAGGCTTTTGCTAGTGTCTTTCCCTTTTGCCAGTAATTGGTTTGCAGTGGCATACAACCCTGCTCTGGCTACTAAAAGTAAGGGAAAATGTATTGGAAAATTTCAAATGAAGGAGCTTTAGAATTAAGGTTAATATGAAAAATCCATTTGACATAGACATGGAGAAAACAACTTGCTATGTGTCCTTGAGCGGAACACTTTATCCTTCTCGGTCTCAGTTTCCCCATCAAATGTATCATTCTTGACCTGTGTAATTAACAGGGTTATTGTTAATATTACAGAAAATAATGGATGTTAACATGATTTCCAAATTGTAAATGCCTGTAATATGTACATAACTACTATTAATTATAAATTGCTTTGAAATGTTTATTTTTTAACATCTTTATTGGAGTATAATTGCTCTACAATGGTGTGTTATTTTCTGCTTTATAACAAAGTGAATCAGCCATACAGATACATATATCCCCATATCTCCTCCCTCTTGTGTCTCCCTCTCACCCTCCCTATCCCACCCCTCTAGGCGGTCACAAAGCACTGAGCTGATCTCCCTATGCTATGTGGCTGCTTCCCACTAGCTACCTATTTTATATTTGGTAGTGTATATGTCCATGCCACTCTCTCACTTCGTCCCAGATTACCCTCCCCCCCCCACCCCCGGTATCCTCAAGTCCATTCTCTACATCCACGTCTTTATTCCTGTCCTACCCCTAGGTTCTTCAGAAGCATTTTTTTTTTTTTTAGATTCCATATATATGGGTTAGCATACAGTATTTGTTTTTCTCTTTCTGACTTACTTCACTCTGTATGACAGACTCTAGGTCCATCCACCTCACTACAAATAACGCAATTTCATTTCTTTTTATGGCTGAGTAATGTTCCATTGTACATATGTGCCACATCTTCTTTATCCATTCATCTGTCGATGGACACTTACGTTGCTTTCATGTCCTGGATATTGTAAATAGTGCTGCAATGAACATTGTGGTACATAATTCTTTTTGAATTATGGTTTTCTCAGAGTATATGCCCAGTAGTGGGATTGCTGGGTCATATGGTGGTTCTATTTTTAGTTTTTTAAGTAACCTCCATACTGTTCTCCATAGTGGCTGTATCAGTTTACATTCCCACCAACAGTGCAAGAGGGTTCCCTTTTCTCCACACCCTCTCCAGCATTTACTGTTTGTAGACTTTTTGATGATGGCCATTTTGACCGGTGTGAGGTGATACCTCATTGTAGTATTGATTTGCATTTCTCTAATGATTAGTGATGTTGAGCATCCTTTCATGTGTTTGTTGGCAATCTGTATATCTTCTTTGGAGAAATGTCTATTTAGGTCTTCTGCCCATTTTTGGATTGGGTTGTTTGTTTTTTTGATATTGAGCTGCATGAGCTACTTGTATATTTTGGAGATTAATCCTTCGTCAGTAGCTTCATGTGCAAATATTTTCTCCCATTCTAAGGGTTGTCTTTTCGTCTTGTTTATGGTTTCCTTTGCTGTGCCAAAGCTTTTAAGTTTCATTAGGTTCCATTTGTTTATTTTTGTTCTTATTTCCATTTCTCTAAGAGGTGAGTCAAAAGGATCTTGCTGTGATTTATCTCATAGAGTGTTCTGCCTATGTTTTCCTCTAAGAGTTTTATAGTGTCTGGCTTTACATTTAGGTCTGTAATCCATTTTGAGTTTATTTTTGTGTGTGGTGTTAGGAATTTCATTCTTTTACATGTAGCTGTCCAGTTTTCCCAGCACCACTTATTGAAGAGGCTGTCTTTTCTCCATTGTATATTCTTGCCTCCTTTATCAAAAATAAGGTGACCATATGTGTATGGGTTTATCTCTGGGGTTTCTATCCTGTTCCATTGATCTATATTTCATTTTTTGTGCCAGTACCATACTGTCTTGATTACTGTACCTTTATAATATAGTCTGGGGTCCGGAGCCTGATTCCTCCAGCTCTGTTTTTCTTTCTCAAGATTGCTTTAGCTATTAGGGGTCTTTTGTGTTTCCATACAAATTGTGAATTTTTTTGTTCTAGTTCTGTGAAAACTGCCAGTGGTAGTTTGATAGGGATTGCATTGAATCTGTAGATTGCTTTGGGTAGTGTAGTCATTTTCACAATGTTGATTCTTCCAATCCAAGAGCACAGTATATCTCTCCATCTGTTTGTATCATCTTTAATTTCTTTCATCAGTGTCTTATAGTTTTCTGCATACAGGTCTTTTTTCTCCTTAGGTAGGTTTATTCCTAGGTATTTTATTCTTTTTGTTGCAGTGGTAAATGGGAGTGTTTCCTTAATTTCTCTTTCAGGTTTTTCATCATTAGTGTATAGGAATGCAAAAGATTTCTGTGCATTAACTTTGTATCCTGCTACTTTACCAAATTCATTGATTAGTTCTAGTAGTTTTCTGGTAGCATCTTTCGGATTCTCTATGTATTGTATCATGTCATCTGCAAACAGTGACAGCTTTACTTCTTCTTTTCTGATTTGAGTTCCTTTTATTTCTTTTTCTTCTCTGATTTCCGTGGCTAAAACTTCCAAAACTATGTTGAATAATAGTGGTGAGTGTGGACAACCTTGTCTTGTGCCTGATCTTAGAGGAAATGTTTTCAGGTTTTCACCATTGAGAATGATGTTGGCTGTGGGTTGGTCACATATGGCCTTTATTATGTTGAGGTAAGTTCCCTCTATGCCTACTTTCTGGAGGGTTTTTATCATAAATGAGTGTTGAATTTTGTCAAAAGCTTTTTCTGCATCTATTGAGATGATCATATGGTTTTTATTCTTCAATTTGTTAATATGGTGTATCACATTGACTGATTTGCATATATTGAAGAAGCCTTGTATTCCTGGCATAAACCTCCTTGATCATGGTGTATAATCCTTTTAATGTGCTGTTGGATTCTGTTTGCTAGTATTTTGTTGAGGATTTTTGCATCTATGTTCATCAGTGATATTGGCCTGTAGTTTTCTTTCTTTGTGACATCTTTGTCTGGTTTTGATATCAGGGTGATAGTGCCCTCATAGAATGAGTTAGGGAGTGTTCCTCCCTCTGCTATATTTTGGAAGAGTTTGAGAAGGACAGGTGTTAGATCGTCTCTAAATGTTTGATAGAATTCACCTCTGAAGCCATCTTGTCCTGAGCTTTTGTTTGTTTGAAGATTTTTAATCACAGTCTCAATTTCAGGGCTTGTGATTGGTCTGTTTATATTTTCTATTTCTTCCTGGTTCAGTCTTGGAAGGTTGTGCTTTCCTAAGAATTTTTCCATTCCTTCCAAGTTGTCTATTTTATTGTCATATAGTTGCTTGTAGTAATCTCTCATGATCCTTTGTATTTCCGCAGTGTCAGTTGTTACTTCTCCTTTTTCATTTCTAATTCTATTGATTTGATTCTTCTCCCTTTTTTCCTTGATTCTGGCTAATGGTTTATCAATTTTGTTTTTCTTCTCAAAGAACCAGCTTTTAGTTTTATTGATCTTTGTTACTGTTTCCTTCATTTCTTTTTAATTTATTTCTGATCTGATCTTTATGATTTCTTTTCTTCTGCTAAATTTGGGTTTTTTTTTTTTTTCTTTTTTCTCTAGTTGCTTTAGGTGTAAGGTTAGGATGTTTATTTGAGATGTTTCTTGTTTCTTGAGGTAGGATGGTATTGCTTATACTTCCCTCTTCCCTCTTGCTGCATCCCATAGGTTTTGGGTCATCGTGTTTTCATTGTCATTGTTTCTAGGTATTTTTTGATTTCCTCTTTGATTTCTTCAGTGACCCTTGGTTATTTAGTAGTGTATTGTTCAGCCTCCATGTGTTTGTATTTTTCACAGATTTTTTTCCTGTAATTGATATCTAGTCTCATAGCATTGTGGTCGGAAAAGATACTTGATAGGATTTCAATTTTCTTAAATTTACCAAGGCTAGATTTGTGACCCAAGATATGATTTATCCTGGAGAATGTTCCATGAGCACTTGAGAAGAAAGTGTATTCTGTTGTTTTTGGATGGAATGTCCTATAAATATCAATTAAGTCCATCTTTGTTAATGTATCATTTAAAGCTTGTGTTTCCTTATTTATTTTCATTTTGGATGATCTGTCCATTGGTGTAATGAGGTGTTAAAGTCCCTACTATGATTGTGTTACTGTCGATTTCCCCTTTTATGGCTGTTAGCATTTGCCTTATGCATTGTGGTGTTCTTATGTTGGGTGCGTAAATATTCATAATTGTTATATCTTCTTCTTGGATTGATCCCTTGATCATTATGCAGTGTCCTTCTTTGTCTCTTGTAATAGTCTTTATTTTAAAGTCTATTTTGTCTGATATGAGAATTGCTACTCCAGCTTTGTTTTGATTTCCATTTGCATGGAATATCTTTTTCCATCCCCTCACCCTCAGTCTGTATGTGTCCCTAGGTCTGAAGTGGGTCTTTTGTAGACAGCATATATATGGGTCTTATTTTTGTATTCATCCAGCCAGTCTATGTCTTTTGGTTGGAGCATTTAATCCATTTACATGTAAGGTAGTTATAAATATGTATGTTCCTATTGCCATTTTTAATTGTTTTGTGTTTGTTATTGTAGGTCTTTTCCTTCTCTTGTGTTTCCTGCCTAGAGAAGTTCCTTTAGCATTTGTTTTAAAGCCTGCTTGGTGGTGCTGAATTCTCTTATCTTTTGCTTGTCTGTAAAGTTTTTAATTTCTCCATCGAATCTGAATGAGATCCTTGCTGGGTAGAGTAATCTTGGTTGTAGTTTCTTCCCTTTCATTACTTTAAATATGTCCTGTCACTCCCTTCTGGCTTGCAGAGTTTCTGCTGAAAGATCAGCTGTTAACCTCATGGGGATTCCCTTGTATGTTATTTGTTGTTTTTCTCTTGCTGCTTTTAATATTTTTCTTTGTACTTAATTTTTGATAGTTTGATTAATATGTGTCTTGGCTTGTTTTCACTTGGATTTATCCTTTATGGGACTCTCTGCACTTCCTGGACTTGATTGACTATTTCCTTTCCCATATTAGGGAAGTTTTCAACTATAATCTCTTCAATATTTTCTCAGTCCCTTTCTTTTTCTCATCTTCTTCTGGGACCCCTATAATTCGAATGTTGGTGCATTTAATGTTGTCCCAGAGGTCTCTGAGACTTTCCTCAATTCCTTTCATTCTTTTTTTCTTTATTCTGCTCTGTGGTATTTATTTCCACTATTTTATCTTCCATGTCACTTATCTGTTCTTCTGCCTCATTTATTCTGCTATTGATTCCTTCTAGAGAATTTTTAATTTCATTTATTGTGTTGTTCATCATTGTTTGTTTGTTCTTAAGTTCTTCTAGGTCCTTGTTACACATTTCTTTTATTTTCTCTATTCTGTTCCTAAGATTTTAGATCATCTTTACTATTATTACTCTGAGGTTTTTTTCAGGTACACTGCCTATTTCTTCTTCATTTGTTTGGTCTGGTGGGTTTTTGCCTTGCTCCTTCATCTGCTGTGTGTTTCTCTGTCTTCTCATTTTGTTTAACTTCCTGTGTTTGGGGTCTCCATTTTGCAGGCTACTGATTCGTAGTTCCCGTTGTTTTTGGTGTCTTCTCCCAGTGGCTAAGTTTGGTTCAGTGGTTCTTGTAGGCTTCCTGGTGGAGGGGACTGGTGCCTGTGTTCTGGTGGATGAGGCTGGATCTTGTCGTTCTGGTGGGCTGGACCACATCTGGTGGTGTGTTTTTGGATGTCTGTGACCTTATTATGATTTTAGGCAGCTTCTCTGCCAATGGATGGGGTTGTGTTCCTGACTTGCTATTTATTTGGCATAGGGTGTCCAGAACTGTAGCTTGCTGGTCATTAAGTTGAGCTGAGTCTTAGCTTTGAGATGGAGATCTCTGGGAGAGCTTTCACCGTTTGATATTATGTGGAGCTGGGAGGTCTCTGGTGGACCAACGTCCTGAACTCAATTCTCCCACCTCAGAGGCACAGGCCTGACACGTGGCCGGAGCACCAAGACCCTGTCAGCCACACAACTCAGAAGAAAAGGGAGACAATAGAAAGAAAGAAAGAAAGAATATAAAATAAAATAAAGTTACTAAAATAAAAATTAAAAAGAATATATTAAAAAGTAAAAAATTTAAAAAGTAATAAAAGAAAGAGAGAGCAACCAAACAAAAAAAAATCCACCAATAATAACAGGCACTAAAAACTATACTAAAAAAAACCCAAAGCAGACAGACAGAACCCTAGGACAAATGGTAAAAGCAAAGCTATACAGACAATCTCCCACAGAGGTGCATACACCTACACATTCACAAAAAGAAAAAGGAAAATATATTTATATATCTATATATAAAAAAATAAAAGAAGAGAGCAACCAAATCAACAGACAAATCTACCAATGATAATAGACTCTAAATACTAAACTAAGATAAACATAAAACCAGAAACAAATTAGATGCAGAAAGCAAACCCCAAGTCTACAGTTGCTTCCAAAGTCCACCGCCTCAGTTTTGGAATGATTCATTGTCTATTCAGGTATTCCACAGATTCAGGGTACATCAAGTTGATTGTGCAGATTTAATCCGCTGCTCCTGAGACTGCTGGGAGAAATTTCCCTTTCTTTTCTTTGTGCACACAGCTCCTGGGGTTCAGCTTTGGATTTGGCCCCATCTCTGCATGTAGGTCGCCTGAGGGTGTCTGTTCTTCACTCAGACAGGACGGGGTTAAAGTAGCAGCTGATTAGGGGGCTCTGGCTCATTCAGGCCAGGGGGAGGGAGGGGTATGGAATGCGGGCAAGCCTGTGGCGGCAGAGGCCAGCATGACGTTGCAACAGCCTGAGGCGTGCCCTGCCTTGTGTTCTCCCGGGGAATTTGTCCCTGGGTCATGGGACCCTGTCAGTGGCGGGCTGCACAGGCTCCCGGGAGGGGAGGTGTGGATAGTGACCTGTGCTTGCAAACAGGCTTCTTGGTGGCTGCAGCAGCAACCTTAGCATTTCATGCCCATTTCCTTTGTCCACGCTGATAGCTGCGGCTCGCACCAGTCTCTGGAGCTCGTTTAGGTGGTGCTCTGAATCTCCTCTCCTCGCGCACCCCGAAACAATGGTCTCTTGCCTCTTAGGCAGTTCCAGACTTTTTCCTGGACTCCCTCCCAGCTAGCTGTGGCGCACTAGCCCCCTTCATGCTGTGTTCACGCAGCCAACCCCAGTCCTCTCCCTGAGATCTGACCTCCAAAGCCCGAGCCTCAGCTCCCAGCCCCCACCCGCCCCGGCGGGTGAGCAGACAAGCCTCTTGGGCTGGTGAGTGTTGGTCGGTTGGTCGGTACTGATCTTCTGTGTGGGAATCTCTCCGCTTTGCCCTCTGCACCCCTGTTTCTGCACTTTCCTTCGTGAGAGCTTCCCCCCCCCACTGCCCAACCCCCCCGTCTCCACCAGTGAAGGGGCTTCCTCATGTGTGGAAACTTTTCCTCCTTCACAGCTCCCTCCCAGAGGTGCAGGTCCCATCTCTATTCTTTTGTCTCCGATTTTTCTTTTTTCTTTTGCCTTACCCAGGTACATGGGTAGTTTCTTGTCTTTTGGGAGGTCTGAGGTCTTCTGCCAGCATTCAGTAGGTGTTCTGTAGGAGTTGTTCCACATGTAGATGTATTTCTGATGTATTTGTGGGGAGGAAGATGATCTCCACGTCTTACTCTTCTGCCATCTTGAAGGCCTCCCTTTGAAATCTTTAGATTAAAATGGATATACAAATAAATCAGTGATACCAGGAAAGTACATGTTAACATACCCACACTATGAAAATGTGCTTTTTACTTAAAGAAACTTAAGGTAAATATAATAGTGTGTAAAAGACTTCCCATGCATTTATTTATGTGTACATATTTCATTTTCATAATTAATTTCTCTCAAAATCCATGTGATTGGTTGATATATATGTATAATACATTACATTACATTATATTATATTGGTTTCCAATTATTCACTCTTAAGAGCCATGCTGCAATAAACATATTTTTCATATTTCCTTGCATAGATATGAGAATGTTTCTCTAAAGAAGTGAAGATTAACTTCTGTGTTGTAGCATATACATGACTCTAAACTTTATTAAATGCTGTCAAATTGTTCTCCAAAGTGATTGTGTCAATTTGCAAACCCACTTATGAAACATGAGAATCCCTTTATCCTTTCTACTTCACCCTTTGACATTATTGAACTTGTTAATTTTGTCAATATGATGGTAGGGGAATGAAAGTTACTGTTGTATAATTTGCAGTTCTCTTTTTAGAAATTAGAATAGCTGGAAATAGATATGGTGGTAATCAAAAGAATTCATGATAACAGTGATTACATAATTGAGGTTTATTTTTCTCATATAAGAAGTTGCTAGCATTGCTTTTGCAGATCATTAATGTAATTGAGAAAATTAGGCTCAGCCATCTTTCTGTTGCATTATCCTAAGTATGTTGTCTTTTCTTCTTCATGCTTATCATCCTATGGTTGCAAGATGATTGCTACTGTATCACTTCAATGTTCAAGAGAAAAACAGGGAGGCAGAGAGATGGCTCATACACTCTCTTCTTGAATCTGTTCGCATTTATCAGGAAAGAAAAAGTCCCTAATCCTCACTCCAGCAGACTTCTTACATAGTTTTTGCTCAGAACTGTGTGAATTAGCCAACACTAACACATTGGTCTTGTAGCTTTACAGATGCTAAAAAGAGATGACTATATCCCTCACATTTTTTTCTCATCTCAAACCGTCTTAGCTTTTCAAGGATCTCTATCCTTTATATGACTTTTAGAATCAACTTGTCACATTTAATTTTAAAAATTCCTATGGGATTTTTATTAGAATTGCAATAATTTTTTTCATTTGGGATAAATTTAAAACTTTATAATGTTGTAAATAGCAAACAGTGGAGCCTACATTTTAAAATCAATCTGACAATCTGCTTTTTAATTGAAGTAGCTAGTGCCTTTATATTAATATAATTATTGATATAATTGTGTTTTAAGTCTACTATCTTGGTAATCTGTTCTTGATTTTCTCTTAATACTTTCATGCTTTCTTTTGGGTAAATAAATTATGTGCTATAAATGCATTATCATTATTTTGGTGCTATAAGAAATGATAAAGATAAATTCTATGGGAGAAAAGAAAATTAAACCAGATGGAAGCACAGATCTTCAGGAAAGAATGAAAAATATCATAAAGGTAAATATCTAGAAAAATATGAAAGATCTCTATTATTTTGTATTATATAAGCACTTAAGCATTTATCTTTAAATTTGTTAGAGGACTATTAACTGTTTAAGGTAAAAATAATAATAAAATATTGTAGTTTTGCAGCATATATATAAATAAATCATAAAAAGCACAAAGGGTGCTTACCCTCATTTATGGAAGAATCCTCCACCTCCAGCTACTCTAAGTGGCATGGAAATAGGGGCAGCTCTTTTTAATCCTAGAAAAGATTTGAGTTTGTTTTAGTATTTTTATACCTTCAAACTTCTGGTAGGTTTCAAAAACTGATTTATTTTTTCTGTTATTATTATTATTATTTATTTATTTTTATTTGGCCACACTGCACAGCTTACAGGATCTTAGTTCTCCGACCAGGGCCCTGGCAGTGAAAGCATTGAGTCCTAACCACTGGACCGCCAGGGAATTCCCTCAGAAACTGATTTTGTAGCTTATATGGCTTGTTTTATGTGTTAGGGAGCTTTGAATTTCTATATTCATCTTAACCAGAAGCAGAAGTATATCATTCCCTTTCAATAAGTATGAAGTTACAATTGATCCATAATTTATTTTGAAGTGTGTTTTTTAGTTTACTAATAGATGAGGAATTTGATGTCTCTGGTATTGATTTATACTTTTACTGCATTGTGTATTATATTAATTATTGGACTTTTAAAAGTGTTATTCTGTGGTTGGCATTACTGAGAAGTGGTATATAGATGTGGAGTTGCTGCCTATCATTTTTTTCCAAAAGGATAGAATCTCCCTAAGAATGAAGCCAATATAGAACTGAGAAATAGAGAAAGAGCAAGGTCTAATTATATTAGCCCATAAGTCAAGTTGCTTCTAATGTTTTACTTGGATTTTCCGGTTACATAAGTCTATTATTTCCCTTCTTGTCTCAGGCCATTTTGGGTTGATTTTGTTGTTGTTGTGTATAACTTGATTAATAGAGAAAACATGATGAATTCATTTTTAGGAATATTGAGTTTGTGTTGTGATGGAACATAACACATCTTAGTATGAAGATGTGAATTCAGAATAAAATATCCAGAAAGAGTTTAGTGTCGTAATGCCCTGGGGCTTGTCAGCCATGATCATGTGTAGTGAATTAATGCTACAATAAAGGTCTTTATCATCTGAAGTCATAAATCTCCTGTGATGATTGATTGTATGTGTCAACTTGACTGGCTCACCAGGCGCCCAGATATCTGGCTAAACATTACATCTGGGTATTTCTATGAGGGTATTTATAATGATGTCAGCATTTGAATCTGTAGAATCAATAAAGCAGATTTCCCTGTCCAGAGTGAGTAGGCATCATCCAATCCATTGAGAGCCTGGATAGAACAAAAGGTGGTAAAAGGGAGAATTTGCCCCTTTTTCTGCTTGACTGGTTGAGCTGAGACATGGGTTTTCTCCTACCCTCAGACTAGGACTTATACCGTTGTCTCTCCTAGTTCTCAGACCTTCAGACTTGAACTAACACACTCTCTCTCTCTCTCTCTCTATATATATATATATGTGTGTGTATATATATACACACCTCCTTTTATTGTGCTTTGTTTTATTGCACTTTGCAGGTACTGCAATTTAAAAAGTTGAAGGTTTGTGGCAACCCTGCATCAAGCAACTCTATCAATGCCATTTTTTTCAACAGCATTTGCTTACTTTGTGTCACTGTGTCACATTTTGGTAATTCACACTATTTCAAACTTATTCATTAATATCATATTTGTTATGGTGATCTGTGATCAGTGATCGTTGATGTTACTACTATGACTCGCTGAAGGTTCAGATGGTGGTTAGCAGTTTTTAGCAATAAAGTATCTTTTGATTAAGGTGTGTACATATCTTTAGACATAATGCTGTTGCACACTTAATAGACTGAACTATAGTGTAAACATAACTTTTATACCCATTGGGAAACCAAAAAATTTGTGAGGCCCGCTTTATTGAGGTGATCTGGAACTGGACCTGCAACATCTCTATATATACATATATATCCTCTTGGTTCTGGTTCTCTTTCTCTGAAAAACCTTGACTAATACACGTCCCTTTTGCTATTTTATAGAACTGGAAATTATGTACTATTCTATCACTTTCATTACTCAAGATCTTTTGTTTCAAGCAACATTCTTTCTTAAAATATCTCTCTTGGCCACTTTTTTAGGTTCCTGGACCAAATTCCAATGTGTGTGTGTGTGTGTGTGTGTGTGTGTTGGGGTGAGGGTGTTCCCACACAATACCAAGCAGTTCTCAGACACCAGCAGGTGACACTACTGGTGATTAAATGCAATCTTCAGCCCCTCTCCCTTCCTTGGAGGTCAGGGAGTAGGATGGGAAGTTTCAACCTTCTCATCACACATTTGGCTGTCCTGGCAACCAGCCCCCATCCTTAGTTGCTTTCTAAAATTCACCTCATTAACATAACAAAAGACAACTTGATTGCTCCTAAGGGTTTTAGAAGCTCTGTGTCAGAAACTGGGATGAAAACCAAATATATATTTTTTATTATAAATCACAATAACACAGCCACAATTCACATTCTGAGGGCAATGCTACATTGTTTGCAGCTTGGTATCACCAAAGAGAAGAGACAGTACTCTGGATTTGGCGACTGTTCTCATTCATTTTCCTGGCCATTGCCAATATTTAGCAAACAAAATTGGCTTTGCCATAGTTACCAGGAAATCAGTGCCTGTGCCCATCTATCTAAAGCTGTGGTGAGTATATCTGAGCATGCATTCGCCAAAAGATGCCGTGGTGCTTGCAACCTACAGCATTTCCTGGAACAGCCTTATCATGTAAAATCATTTTTAATTATTCCCTACATTTCTTCAAGAGAAAGCCAGAGAAACAAAGGCTCTCTTCCAGAACACTTTTTTTTTTTTTTTTTTAATAGGAATTTAAGCAGAATGAATCCTTAAGCAAGTCACTTCAAGGTAGTTTAAATTGGCCAACCGGCCTCCGCAGAGGGTTTTCTGGGCACCACCTCCTAACGGTTCCCTGGATTGCTGCACTGTCTGTAGCCAATCTTTCTATAATTGCTTAAGGTTTGCATAAAATTCTATCAATTAGTCTTTTCAATAACCTTCTAGCATAGGTGATATTTCCCCTTTTTGCCAATGATAAAGCTAAAGATAAGAAAGATTAAGCTATTTCCCCTAGGTTATATTGTTCATTGGTTTCAGAACTCAGACTTTCCATTATTACACTTGATACGATTATGGTTACACACTATTTTGACTCTGATGCCACTGTTTGAATTTGGCTGAATTAGTCCTTACAGGTAAACTACTGCAACAACAACCCCCAAAATCTCAAGGATTAACAGAATAGAAGGTTATATCTCCTGATATAAAAATTCAAGGCTGGTAGCCTTCTATGTAGTAGTCATTTAGGAAGCTAGCCTTCTTCCATCTTGTGCCTCTCCCAGTCTCTGTGGCCTCAAAGTCCTCTCGTTTCAGCCAAAATAGGGAAAAAAGAGGGAGCATGGAATTATCTGTTGGAAGTTTATAGGCCATCCTGGGAGTGGTACACATCACTTCTGCCCACTTTCCATTGGTCAGACTCAATCATACAGCCACACTAGCTGCAAGGGAGGCTGAAAAATATGGTTTTGAGCTATGTGGTTAGGAAAGGGAATGTTTCAAACACTTAACATTTGCCATGGTCACTTTGATTTACCTACTTTGATGCAGAGATATTTAGCTTAAAAATATTAAACATTTAAAAAATTGGCAAGTATATTTTATAACAGATACCCCTGGCCTATATATGATTCCCAATCCATCTGTGAGTTTTATGTTAAATCAGTTAGAAGTAGATTCAACTATAAACAACAACCACCACAAAGTAACAGTGGTATCTCCTCCATCATTAGGAATCCAGATTCTATTGGCATGACTTCTATCCTCAAGGAAATCTCATGTACCAATAAGCTCAGGAGAGTTCCCACCTTCCATCCATGTTGCAGGCTGAAATAAGAAAAGAAAAAAATAGAGTCTTCTTCCAGATGTCTGTCCTTCCCCCTTTATGGAAACGTTCAAGAAGTGGCAAGACGGGAATAAAGACACAGACCTACTAGAGAATGGACTTGAGGATATGGGGAGGGGGAAGGGTAAACTGGGACAAAGTTAGGAGTGGCATGGACATATATACACTACCAAACGTAAAATAGATAGCTAGTGGGAAGCAACCGTATAGCACAGGGAGATCAGCTCGGTGCTTTGTGACCACCTGGAGGGGTGGGATGGGGAGGGTGGGAGGGAAGGAGATGCAAGAGGGAAGAGATATGGGAACATATGTATATGTATAACTGATTCACTTTGTTATAAAGCAGAAACTAACACACCACTGTAAAACAATTATACTCCAATAAAGATGTTAAATAAATAAATAAATAAATAAATAAATAAATAAATAAATAAATAAATAAAAGAAATCTTTCTTGACAACTTTGACGTATATCTCATTGGCTAAAACTTATTGACATAGCCACTCTAGCTGTTAAGGAAATTGGAAAACTTGTTTTTTTGGCTGGGTATATTATTGGTCTTAATGATATAGGGATTCTATTAGTAAGCAAGAAAAAAAGATGTAACTGAGATATGAGCTAGCCGCCTCCATTATCCCTTGCCCCCATATTTCACACTTACTCCCTTTCTGATCATTTTGCATATCAGAGGGGTACATATCAGAGAAAGGATGAAGTTCAGGGCAAAAGTATGTACTGGTCTAGAGTAAAGTAAGAAATCATGCGTATTATTTGGTAATCAAAACTAGGATTTTAGATTTTGGTGAACTTTGCTTCCCAAGATTTGTCAAAAGACCTATATCAATATGTCCTACTGGACAACTCATATAGCTACAGATAGCTCCTACCTTCCCTTCTTCTCCTTATTTATTTCCTTTCCTTATTCTTTTAATATATGTTTATTGAAAGTTGTTATATACCACACACTGCACCTAGAAATCAGTGGTAAGCAAAACCTTCATTGTTTCTTCCCTTGTGGAGCTCATAGTCCTTATCTTCCACATATGCAATGCCTTTTTGACACATTTTCAGGACTAATCATCCTAAAGAGTTATTTGCATGATTCTCTCTCACTAACAAAATATAATATTTAGAGATGCTGTGTGCACAGTGGTTGAGAATAGACAGACTTGGATTTGGCTTCCAACTCCATCATTTACTAACTGAATAACCTTGTAAAAATTAATTTCTTTTCATCTCAATTTTCTCAGTAGTAAAATAAAGGTAATAATATCTAATTGATGGAGGTATTGTGATAAGTGTTAAGAACAATATTTTTTTTTTTTTTGCTGAGTCGGAGGGTATGTGCATTTTTATTTAGCTAGATATCACTACATTTCAATACAGCAGAGCATAAGAGGACATGTTTTCCCACACTCTCCCCAACAGTGTGTTATCAAATTTTTTATAATTTTCTGATACAGTAAGTGTGAAAAAATTTTTAAGAAAAATATTATCCCACAGTCATATTGTTTATGGTTTCTGCAGCATACTTTAAAAGAACATAAGAACAATAATTTTTAAATTATTAATAATAAGAAAGTTTAAAATTCTTAGTATGGCATTTAAGACTATTCCACCTAACTCTGATATATTTTAATAGATTCATTTTCCAACACCCTGAGCTTTAAACATACTGGATTATTTGCTATTCCTGAAACATTTTAATATTTTCTGACTTTACTTGTGGTTTTTTTACTTACTTGAAATGCCTCACTCTCTTTTTCTTTACTTGAAATCATTCTCAATTTTTTAAGGCCCATTTTAGGCACTATCCACTTCATGGAGTTTTTCCAAGTGTACTGGCTAGGATTAATATGTATTTCTCCTGTGTTTCCCCAGCATTTATTTTTCACTGTTACCAAAACTCTTATCACATTTTCATATCACTAATTATAATACTCTTACTATATTTATTTATATTAACTATTTTTAAAATAAAATATTATTTCAATTCCAATCATATAATTTTAGACAGACTTAATAATTTAAGCATTCTTTCTAGATAACTCAGTCTCTTACTGAAGGACTAAAGACCATGCTGAGTTCTTCAGATTTCTAGTCTGCCACTCCCACCCGGGTTACTCTTCAAAATGACATGGATATATGACTGGGGAAAAGTAGCTTAAGAAGTTTCATGACTGTAAGAGTGATACAACTCAATGTGGTATCTTCTATATTCTTGCTGATATGGTCAGTGAAGTCAGATGGTTTGTGCTGCTCCTTGAACTGCTATAACAAAGTACACAGATAAGTATGGCTTAAAACAACAGAAATTTATTCTTTCATAGTTCTGGTGCCTAGAAGTCTGAAACAAAAGGGTTCAGTAGGGCCATGCTCACTCTGAAACCTATAGGGGAGAATCCTTCCTTGCCTTGTCTTAGCTTCTAGTAGTGCTCATTGATCCTTGGTATTCCTTGGCTTGTGGCTGCATTGCTCCAATCTCTGCCTCTGTCATTACATGGTATTCTCTCTGTATGAGGATACCAATCATAGTAAATTAAGACCCACCCTAATGATTTCATCTGACTTGATTAAATCTTCAAAGACCCTTTTTTTCCAAATAAGGCCATATTTACAGATACTGGAGGTTAGGAATTCAATATATCTTTTTAGGGGGGACAAAATTCAACCCATAGCAGTAATCATTATGAAATATACCCAGAACCTTCAAGACAAAGGTCTACTATTGAAGAGAAAGGATTTTTCTAGAGCCTTATCACAACTGAGGTGAGAGAATTCCTCCCACTGCAGGCCCTTCCAGCCTTCTGCCTCACCTAAGAAAAAATATAATAAAACATGCTCAACAGGAGTAATGGCTTTCAAAGAATAGATTGGAAATCCTGTAGCCAGGAAATGCAGTAGGGGACAGAGGGGATAAAAGCTGTTCTACTGGAGAAACATTTGTGAAGGTCACCGTCCCAAGACAGAGGCCCACTAAAAGACTGAGATTTTAATCAGAGAATTAAAGAACAGTCCCCCTCTCACACAATTTATCATCACACCAGTAGGGCTCCAGTAAAATAACAGTGGATTACAGCTTACAAAGCTGCAAGACACAGACTCCCTCTTAAGAGGAATACTTAAGGAAGCCCAAAGTCAAGAGAGGAGACAAAAACAAGGACACTATAGGAATTTAAATCTTCTGGCATGTACAGTTACAGCAAACGTTAAACATAGCCCAACTCCTAGCCAGATTAATATAAATCCTCACACTAAAGGCCTATTTATCTCAGTGTCTATTACTCAATAAACATATCCAGCTTTTAGAGCATGCCAAAGGGTAAGGAAAAACACAGTCTGAAGAGACAAGTCTTCCTCAGAGCCATCCTCAGAATGCAAATATTGAATTTACTATGTAAGAAAAATAAAATAACCATGGTTAATATGTTAAGGGCTCTAAGGAAAAAGTAAACAAAATGCAAGGACAAATGAGTAACGTAAGCAGAGAGATGAACACACTAAGGATCAAAAGGAATTTCTAGAAATAAAAAACCCTGTAACCAGAAATGAAGAATGCCTTTGGATGGCTCATCAATAAACTTGACCTTGCTCAGGAATAAGTGAGCTTCAAGATAGACAAACAGAAACTTTCCAAAATGAAATTCAAAGGTAAACAGGAATACAAAAGATGAAAGAAAGAAGGAAAGAGAAAAAGAAAGAAAAGAAAGGGAGGAAGGAAGGAAGGAAGGGAGAAGGAAAGAAAGAAAGAGAGAAAAAGGAAAGAAAAGGGAAGAAAGAAAGAAAATAGCAGAACAACCAAGAACTGTGGGACACTATCTTGGATACCAGGAGGAAAAGAAACAGAGAATAGAAAAAAAAAAAAAATGTGAAGTAATAATGACTGAGAATTTACCAAAATTAATGACAGGTACACCAAACCACAGATGCAAGAACTTCAGAGAATGCCTAACAAGATAAATAATAAACAGACAAACAACTTATGTTCATACATACCTCTAAATATATCATATTCAAACTCAGAAAACCAAAGGAAAAAAAAAAATCTTGAAAGAAAGCAGAGCAAAAAAAAACACCCCAAAACAAAAAAACTTCATCTATAGAGGAAAAAGGGTAAGAATTACAGCAGACTTGTCATCAGAAGCCAAGCAAACTAGAAGAAAGTGGCATGATATTTTTAGTGTTGAAAGGAAAAGCAAAACAAAACAACTAACCTAGAATTCTATATCTGGAGAAATTATGCTTCAAATGTGAGGAAGAAATAAAGATTTTTCAGACAAACAAAAATAGAGGCAATTCATTGCCAGCAGATGTTCCCTGCAAGGAATGTTAAAAGAAATTCTTTAGGCAAGGGGAAAATGATGCAGGTCAGAAACATGAATCTACATGGATACAGGAACCAAAGTTCCAAGGCAAATTGCTAATTCTAAGCCAAACACAGGAAAACATAAAATTAGCCTAGAACATCTTGCAGTGCCAGGAAGTAAGGAAGTGCTCAAAAAAACCGAAAGGATGGGGTATGTCAAAGGAACAGAGAAGTCAATCTGAATGTGCTCCCAATGGACAAAGCTGGGATCATTTGAGCAACAAAACAAATAATGCAGTATTGGATTACAGCTGAAAGACTCTGTACTTTATAATTCCATTTATATGAAATTTGATAAAAGACAAATTTATAGTGACAGAATGCAAATCAGTAGTTGCTTGATGCTAGGTTGTGGACTTGGCACAAGGGAACTTTCTGTTATGTTGAAAATATTCTATCTCTTAAAGAGGCTGGTAGCTATATGAACATATGCCTCTGTCAAAGCCCACTGAACTATATAGTGAAATGCATGTATTTTCTTGTCATCAGAATGTACTTCAATAAAGTTGGTTTAAACTATTCTGTTTTAGAAGTCAGAATCAGGGGAAAAACAAACAAACACACAACACTTTCCTTGTCTTCCTCTTCTAGTAGCTCTATGAGGCAAATGAATGCCTCCAGCATCATAGGTAAAAGGATCCGTGTATTAAAGGAATGACTGAATCAATGAATAAGAACCATACAGAAGAGAAAAGCACATTAGTATATTGGAAAAATATTTTCCCCAATACAATCTCTTACATTTTCATTTCTACAATAAACTTCTTTCTATATCTATCACCAATTCAGAATAAACAGTCAATATATGTTTATAAAATTCCAGTATCATGTAGACAGCTTAACATGAAAGCATTTAGAGGGCTAGGAAGAATGGGTAGCCCAAGTCCTGCTCCCAGCACTGGGACTAGAAATCACAAGCCACTCCCATCATGTAGGTTACAATTTACTCATTTGCACAATGCAGGATGGAACCTGATAACATCTTCGATTCCTTTTAGATCTAAGTTTCTGAGAAATCAAACCTATATGTGATACGTTTCTTTAAAAGGAGTTTTTACATTATATTAAGTTTGTGATTTTTTGTTTTGTTTGGTTGAAGGGATTCATACCATTTCAAAATCAATCCTGGTATGTATGCCCTCCTGGTTTTTCTGAAAACTTGGGCTACTACAACAAAGGCATCAGGAAAGAAGACTATTTTCAAAGGAATTCACTATGCATATAGTTCTGGGAGTTTCTGTTTTCGTTATTTCTTTTACTCAATATTTTAATTGTTTCTTTAGTGTCAGGGATGAGGGTTCAAGGGACCTGGCATAACATCAACATGCATTTCTAATCGAGTTTCAGAAATCTCGGGTAATAGAACCATTGGTGAAGATTACTTTGGAAGATTCATTTCTTCACATATCAAAGTTAACGGTGGCCATGTAACACGTGATGTACCTCACGGTACCCTCCTGCCACCTTTCAGAATCTAAGTACTCTTTCCCACAGGTGCTGAGAGTGTTAGTTGCTGAGTGCTCTCAGCTCAGACCCTTTCCTGGAACTGTCCATTGGCTAAAGAGAGCTGCCTCATACAAGGTCCTCACTTCTCCTTCCTAGAAGGAGCCCTCATTGAAAGACTGCTCGAAGTGGAGGTATAAATGTCTAGCCCCTCACTCTAACTGGGACACCTCTGAAGGGTCAACCCAACTCCAAAGCTTTCTGTAGCTCTTACTGAAGGCTTTGATGTGACTAGATTGCAATTCAACTTCCCTTCTACCCAATCCTGCTTTCTTTGCTCCCCTACAGGTGTTCCTCTCCAAAGCACTCCCCAGTTAGCTTTCTACTATAAATCTATGAAAGAAAAGAAATCTCTATTTTAAAAAAAAAAACAAAACACAACAACAACAAAAAAACTCCATCTCATACGCTACTTCCTGGGGAACGTAAATTGTGAAAAAGGCCCAAACGTGTTTCTTTACATTGTTCTTGTTTAGTTGGAGGACTCTCATAAAGAACTAACATGCCCGAAGTCCTCCATCCTGCCCCATCAAGATTCTAGCCTCATTTGTGGTTACAGATCTCCTACATATGGTACTTAATTTCTGGGCAAAGTATCTATTAAAGTTAAACATATACATATACTTCAGGGATATACTCAATTGAAATCGACCTATATGTCTATGACACGTAGTAGAATGTTCACAGGTGCACTATTTGTAATTGTCAATTGCTGAAAACTGAAAATACCTCTCAGCAGTAGACTAGATAAATAAATTGTGGTATAGTCCCACAATGGAATATTATATACGTCAATGAGAAAGAATAGTCTAAAATTACAACCAAAAATATGGATGAATCTCACAACTAAGATGTTAAGTGAAAGAAGCCAGACACAGAGGGCATATGCATTATTTAACTTAAGTAGAGGACAAAGCAGAGAATATTTATCCCTACTGTCCGGATGGTGGTTATCCTTGGGGTAAGGAGAAAGTCACCAGAAGGAAGCACAATGAGATGTCTGAAATTCTGGCAATATTCTGTGTCTTATTCTGGATGCTGAGTGTTCATTTTGTTATAGTCGTTGAGCACAGTTATGACACATATACTTACCTGCCGACAGGCATGTTCTATCTGCCAGCGCAATAATATATTCCATACAGTACGCCAATAGTATGGTTCCCAAAAGTGCTTCCAAACATAGGATTTTATTTGAGCTTCTTGGAACTGGTGATGCAGAGACCATTATCATCATTTTAGAGGTGAAGAAAATGAGGCTTTGAAAATTCAGTTTTAATTCAATTCAGCTAATACTTTGTAAACCCCTAATGTGTGCCAGGAAGAGAGGACACACTGAATAGTAAGATATAAATAGTCTTTGCAGTTTAAAAAAAATGAAATAATTTACTCCCAGAGCATATGACTAAATAGGATTATAGAATTGTGGAAACGAAAGGGACCCCAGACGTCACCACAACTCTCCTCTTCTAGATGAGGGTGAGGCCAAGGGCATGGACTTTATAGTGGCCCTGATTTGGGTTAAATTTCTAGTTCCAACACAATCACTGGGTGACCCTGGGGGCAAGTTACCTACCCTCTTTCTGCCTCAGTTCCTGGATCTGAAATGCAGTGCTTAAAATATCTACCCCAAAGCATGGCTCTGAGGGTAAATTTTTGAAATCTGGGATCACATCTAACATACCACCCAGCAACTAGTAGTTCCAAGGTAGATTACTCTCCCTTCCCTCAAGGTGATCTGAGGTGAGTGGCTCAAAGTCCAACACCCTTTCTAGCATGCTTTTCTGCTTTTCTAAATATGTACAAACAAGATGTAAAGTGTTAGGTACACTGGGGGTGTGAGGGACATGCCACGTAAGCCCTGTCCGCTTTCCAGGGAATCTGCCTGGGGAGCTTCTGTGTTTCATAACCTGCGGGTCTGGAGAGCCTCTGGCCTAGCAGGGAGCCAGGGGCTGTCCCTGGTGTTGACGGCATGGCCGTGAGAGTACAGATGAGTAATCCTTTCTGGGAGGAAAGCAGATACAGCAGCCTGGAAAGCACACGTTCGGGGAGGCTGAGTAGGAGAAAGAGCTTAGATGAGCAAAGACCACCATCCTTGGGGTGTGATGCAAAGCCTGGGGAATGTGGCTGAAACCAGTCCAGCCACCGTCCTCATCATGCTCCGGAGCCCTCTGAGCCCTGGCAGCTGTTAACGGTGACTGATGCGTGACACCCTGACCTTTGCCGACACTGTCCTTCCTTCTTATTTTTCATCCCCTGCTGTCCCTGTTTCCCACATGCATGTGGATGGCACATAGGTCTATGGAACTGCTTGGGGAAAAATCTCAATCTCCCCGATGCTTGCCCTAGGACTTCAATGAACCACTTGTTCAGGAAATTGATAGAAACTCTCATTCCAGTAAAACACCGCCTGCTTCTCTGCAAAAGTTCCTCCCCTGCCCCAGTCACTCTCCTTATGCCTTTAAAGGAGGGCCAGACTTTTCAAAGTCTCTTTCTCACCCATGAGGAAGCTCCCTTATATTTTAGAAAGCACCTTCATATCTGGTACTTCATTTGCTCCTCATGACATCCCTTTGGGGGAGGCGATCCAAGTTATTTCCTTTTCACTGCAGAATAAAGTGAGGTTCAGAGTGGTCTCCTGAATTGCCCAAGGTTACACAGCAAAGTAGGTGGCTGTCAAAATTAGAACTTGAATCTACTGAAAACCAGCCCATTGCCTTACCCTGTGCCGGCTCTCGAGTCCACAGGTATCTCTCTATGACTCCTACTGCTTAGCAATCTGTTCTTTCCTAATTTGTACTTGTGCGAGAAAGCCTACCAACAAGAATTCCCTCCTGTACTCACCATATTCCATTAAATTGAATTGAAGAAAGGGAGCACATGGGCCAAACGGACCACGTGAGGTAGCTTTAAGAATCGGCTTGACCATCATATCTAGGAAACTGTATCTAACGTCCTCAATCTGGGATTGCATCTCTCCCCTCCTTATGTTCTCATAGCACCCTGTGCACACATTTACACTGTATTTAAAGCACCTACTTATGCATTCTCTCTCTACCATACATATAAGATCCTTGAGTTCAGGGACCATATCTTATTCATCTTTTTATTTTCTGGCACCTGAACATGGTAAACAAATATGTTTGATTGAATGATTGATTGAATATAAAATAATGCAGTCAATGGTATTCAAAGTCAAAAGGTATCTAAAAGGTAATGTACCTTGACCCTCATTTTACCAAGGAAGATACTGAAGCTTAGAGAGTGAAGAGGACATATTTAAGGTCAGAAAGAATAAGATGCAGGAACAGGACCACTTCTCCAAAGGCTCGTCTGTGCTTCTCAGTTCTTGGTTTCTACTGTAATGCTCAAGTTCTCTCTCCTTTCAAATCACCCTGTTTGATCATATCTGAAGATAGTAAAAAAATACTCTAATCTACATTGCTGGAGAAGTCTCCCCCTCCAGAAGTACCTCTGAGAATTCCTCAGAAATATTTACATGTTCTAGTCATCCAGACTGTGGCTAAAGCCAGCTCTTTGGTTTGCCCTCTGCAGTCTCACAGCCACTTTTTGAGGCTACTTATCCTCTGCCCTTGCTGATTCCCCTAGCCGTGGACATGTTCTGCCATTCCCCAAGCATTGAGCATGAGGTGCAAAACATTTACCAAAGACATGCAGATAGCAAAAGGGAATTGCAAAGCCAGAATGAGAAAACTGGATATTGGCTATTAGACAACAATGCTTCCTGGAGTCTGCCTGCCAAATCATATCAGAAGGGGGTTATGGCTCCTGTGTTTGTCCTCAGCTCCCGGCTGGCCTTCCACCACACTGCAAAGGTCTCTACCAGATCCTTTCCCTGAGTATCAGTACCTTGGCCCAAATTCTCATCTTTAGTCTGCAAGAGGAAATCTAAAATGAACTTTTAATAAAGAAAGGAAAAATCTTGAAGAAGAGCATCTCACCTCCCCAACTTCCATGATGCGTTAGGCAAAATCTGTCAAGGCAGGTCTGAGGAATTTGCATTTGTAATCCTTCACCAGTATTGGCTTCCCAAAGACCAAAGAGTAGGTACTGACGTGTACAACCAAAACTTTCTCAGAAGAGAGAGTAGTGTACCTCAAAGAAAAACTCTTACTTCTTTCTTGAACCACAGTAAGAAAATTCACAGTAAGCTTAGAATACTTATTTTGTTCCATTTTCCGTCAATCAAACATTCAGGTGTCTAGACCCAGAGCACTTTTCTCAAAACTTGAAAGCTATCTGATCAGGTACAGATAGCCAATGGCAAATATTTGGAATCCGTGTGTATTATTAACAATAATTAACATTTACTGAGTGGGTACTATATGCCAGGGACTGTGCTTAGCCCATGACACACATTTTTCTTTTTTAATCCTCCCAAAATCCTATGAAAAAGGCACAATGATGCATTCTGGGTGTGGTTTAGGGTGCGGCTGTTTTCGTGCCCAAATCCTACCATTCATCCCTCCTCTTCTCCAGAGTTCCCAGCCAAAGAGCATATTCACCAAAGAATCGGCCAAATAGGAAAGAAACTGCTGATATTAATAATGTCTGGGAAAACACACAAAGGAAAACTCTTATGAAACAGAATTGGAGAAAACAGCTGAGGCCTGAGGCTTAGGAGCAGCAGACCTAGTGTCTACTCATTCAGCCTTCAGCGTGAATAAAGCCTAGAACAAAGTACAGAGTGTGGTCAGTTTCTTAAACAGATGCCAAGAGTGGAAAAGAAGGGTCATGAAATTTGACTTTAAGACATTGCCGTTCTTCCCAATGATCCTCTTAAGTTCTGATCAATTACATGAACAATCCCTGCCCCTAGGAAGATTCCAATGAGGTCAGACAAAAGACTGTGATGTAAGAGAAGTAGTAGAGGTGCTCCCACCATAAGTCAAGGCAGATTAGTGAATACAGAGATTAGAGATCCATACATGGGTCCCCTTTCTGTAATTTACAGAGGAGGAAGCAACAGCTTAGTGAGGTTAGATATCTTGTTCACTATCAAATGGTAAACAGTGGTCTTCAAAGACAGGTTCTTTGGCTCCAAATCCTTCACTTTTCACAGCTGCCTAATAATACCACCTGTTGACTCTTACTATCTTCTAATATATAGGGCCTAAACTCTTTGAAAGTTCTCCCCCATTACGTCTAGGAACCCCCAAGGACTAGCTCTCATTTGTGTTTATGAATTTGGCTTGCCTTCATCACATCACACCTATCACTTCTTGTTTTCTCCTGCTCTGGAATCATTGAAGGTGTTACTATATGTGAAGCTGCCAACTTATTCTTTTTCATGGTGTTTGGAGACCTACTACTGGGTTTCCCTGGGATCCATCTGTACCTTTGCTGACACCTATACACTATAAGTTTCAAGGTGTCCAAGGGGTCTGGAGTCCTCTTGTACTAAATGCATTTTGGCTTCTATGCAGAAGTAGGGACAATTCCCTCCTTAGTATTTCTTTGACACAGGCTCTGAGGAAGTGCCACAGTGTGCCTGAGAGTTTTGGAGAAATCTGTCTTTAGAGTTTCTGTTTGCAGAGTCAGACAGTGCCTATGAGACAGGTCAGGATGACCATGACCGAGGCAGTGTGCTGCTTGGCCAACCCTTTCCATTTTTGTGTCTGATATTTTGAATCAAATGCCCTTGTAATTTATTTCTTGTTCCCATCCCCAAGATGTCAATATTTTGTAAGGCATATCTTAATCCAAGAAAAGACCCCCTTTAATTCAATTGGAGAAGCTTATTAAGTCTTGAAACTATTCCACTAATCTTTAGAGATAGCTACATGCCTCTCATTATTAATATGCAAGAAAGGGGAAAATAAATGTGAAGGGACCATGTTGTTACTGGCCCTATAAATGCTACTAACTCTCCTACACATCACACCTTGGGAGCATGTGAAAGGCAGCCATGGACAATAGTGCTTCTTTTGGATGGTTGCTGAGGACTGGATTTCTGACTTACCAGAGTTTCCCCTACTGCTTATTCACTCTGTCTCTATCACCTGGCTCTTTCTTCTGTCCTTATAATGCTGACTTGCTCAGGGTGCCTCAATGGATAGATACACACTTCCCCCAAACACACAACTCTCACCTATGTAATCACCCATACTTCTGAATTAGAGACTTTTCTATCATTTTCTTTTTGAGATGGACTCAACATCTCACAGCTCTAAAGCAGGGAAAGGGTTATTACCTACTTCTGATGTTTGAATGCTCAACTTTTTAACCGTTTGCTGGTCTGTAAACAAAAATAGAAAACGAAATTTATAACCCAGATTTCTGGTATATCACATCAGCATGACTTAGGAAAGAAAAGGGTTACTTAATAAGTTCCTTCAATCCTCTCTTGCTAAGCACCTACTCTAAGGAAGCTTTTGCCATGGAATGGTAGTAGTGAGCCCGGAGAGCTGGCTAAGACACAGGACTTCAAAGAGTACTAATAGAGAAATAGACAGGTACTGAATTCTATTCAAAATCATGTATATAGATACTTAATATGTGCCTATAACAGGAATGACTACAGCTGAAGGCAGTATGATGTAAGGGCCATTACAATACATAAGAAGTTGCTTATTCCAGTTGAGGCGATCAGGAAGGATCTGTGAAATTTTGATTACATTTTGACACATGATGACTGGGGAAGGGTATTATTCAAAAAAATGGTATTATTCTTTCAAGGACTCAAGTATTTACAAGTGGAGAGCTGAATTTGGTGTTCAGTTTGACCTGAATATAGAATTTGTTTAGAAAAAAAAAAGTGAATATAAGCACAGACACATACTCTGGAGATAGAAATGGAAAGCTTGGTTTCTGATGCCCAAAATTTCAAACTCCATCTCATAGGCAGTGAAAGAATCTTTGAAGGGTTCCGATCAAGGGAGCCCTGTGATTAGAAAGTGATTTTAAAGAACCTATAGGCAGTGTGGAAAATAAAATGGGAGACAGACAAGAAAAGAGGCAAGGAGAGTAGTTGGAATTCTCTTTGAACAGCAGCCTAGTGTTCATACAGAAATGTACAAAAAAAAAAAAAAAAAAGAATCCTTGTGGGGTAAGCCTTTATTATGCATAACATCTACTTCTTGTTATCTTCTTATGGAATCCATATTATCTCATTGCAAGAAGTTGGAAAAATACTGAAGAAAAGAAAATTAATCCACAACTCCCCAATTAAAGGAACACAATAGTTTATATTTGTGTTTATTTACTTCTAATCTTTTTGTCTGTGGAATTGAATTTTCCAGGGTTAAGATTATAATACACATTTAATAGTGTTTTTAAAGTTCTTATTATAAGCATTTTCCATACATGTTAATTATTGTCTTAATCATCTTTTAGAAAAATGACAGAAAATTGAATAGAAAAATTTTCTTAAGTGATTATAACTATTAATCATATTTTTTGAAAATTGAAAGGTATAAAGGCACAAGGAAGACAACAAAATTCAATTATAAAACCATCATTTAAAGATAAGCAACACTGAGTATCATTGAAGTACATTTTAAGTATAAAAATACATTAAAAATTGGAATAATGCTCTATAAAATAGTTTAGAACTTTTTTTGCTTGTGATAAAAAACATTTAGAAGTGGTTTAAGTGTTGTATAATATTACATCTTAGAGATATATCATTATTTATTCATATCTGACAATAACGATAATAATTTATTCATGATTCAGAGCCAAAACTACACTCAAAGGCAGACTATTTCTTAATGCTTGCGTTACAAATCATAAAAGAAAGTAACCAAGTATAAAAGATAATAAGTTAGATAGACAATAATAAAACAAACTTGAAAAAAATATTAGGAAGGATTAAACAGAGATAAAATCAAATACCAATGGATTGGGAAACAAAAACAATACTTAATAAATAAATAGAGTTGGCAACACTGCTCTTTGAAACTAACACCTTTTGGTTTTTCAGTCTTGGATTCTTATTCCAGCTCCACTGACACTGTCTCTGGAGAATATCCTTAGTCAGGCCTAATTCCTGGCTTCCCTTACACCACTCCATACCAGTGACTTAAAAAAAAAATCCATAAATATGCAATTCATTTGATGGAGATTAAATAAATATATCGAGCTTTTGCAAAATTAGGATGTTGTTATTTCAATTTAAAAAATAGTTTAGCCTAATTTTAAATATATCTTGGGAAAGTCAGATCTCATATATGAAAGTTATATCTCAAAATCACAAGAATACATTCTGGAGTTACAGGCCCTTGCACAGGCTGTACATTTGGGGAAAGGTCTTAAACTTTCTTCTTAGATGATTTCTGTGAGGAACAAAGTAAACAGATGAATGTGTTGTTTCACAGAGGAGGCAACTGAAAGAGTAGCTTAGTCAAGGCATCATAACATGAGTCCATTGTCAAAATCCTGCATTCATATTGTTTCTCCATCATTTACTGCCCCATGGACTTGGGTGAACCAATCTCTCTGCACCTGTTTCTTCAACTGTAACATGAAACACTGAGGATACTCTGCTTCCAGAAGACTCTGAAAGGCAGGAAGAGAAAATACTATTTTGAAAAGCATTTACCAGCAATAACTTTTAATGATTTTACTACCCAAGACATTCATCTTTTCTTCATATCCTGGTTTTTAAAAAAAAATCTTTACAAGCCTAGCCTGCTGAATTTATAAAATTAGATTTGGACAAGACACCAAGAACCAGCATAGTACAAAAGCACATTTGGAATTATGAAGGTGATCCACGGGTATGATGTGAATTTTTTTTTTAACTTTTTATTTTATATTGGAATATAGTTGATTAACAATGTTGTGATAGTTTCAGGTGTACAGAAAAGTGATTCAGTATACGTGTACATGTATCTATTCTTTTTGATGTGACTTCTTGCCTCAGTATTTACAGCTTCATATTTCTCCACAACCTGACTCGAATCTTCCTTATTGAGATTAAACTTTGAGATCAGGAATTTTTCCTATGAGAAAAAGGCAGTCATGCCTAAATCCTCCTTACGTTTAACTGCAAGAAACTCTTTTGCTTATTAGTCATTCATTCAGTAAACATAAAAATTTGCCTGATTATCCACTTCATTAATGCTATGCAAGATACAAAAATAAACAAGACGTGGTTTCTGCCCTTGGGGCTTTTACAACTTAAAAGCGAGGAACTCAATACAAAGCCCAGAAGAAAATAGATAACTATTCAGAGAAAGATTTCATCTGAATTGAAGCTGAGCTGCTTCTTTGGGAAAGTGATAATTGAACTATAACTTGAAGAATGTAGGAGTGTAGGAGTTTTATGGGATGGCGGAGGGTATCCATGCTTGAAGTGAGATAGGCCATGAAAGCCTTGTTCCTTATTCTAGGTGATAAGAGCGTTTTAGATTACTGTGAAAACTTGTAACATGACACAACCTGTGTTTTAGGAATATTATTTTGGTCCCCCTGTGAGAGAGAAGAGGCAGGAAGGTGATGGTGGCATAGATCCCTCCTTACTAGGACAGAGATGGGAGGGCCTGGAGAGAAGTGATGCCCTAGAGGGAAATGAGGGGCCTGTGAGTCTCTGCTTGTTTAGCAATTACTACCAGCAGAAAGCTTTCTCTTTCACTGATGCCATCTCAGAGATGTGAAACTCAGTTTGCTGGCATGGATACGCCTTTATTTACCTTCTCTAAAACAGCTAGCAGGTTCCATACAAATGATGTCTTCTCTGCATGTTAGATTGCTGAGATATTTTCTTTCCTCAGTGGTAGATAGCCATGTCTGACTAAATCTGGGAAGTCTTGTTGCCTGACTGCAGTAATGCTTTCCACAAAAGCCTTAGATTTGGCCATGTGCTCATGTCTTTGTAATTGTCATCGCTGTTGTAATAAAATCAGAATGTGTCACTCGCTCTGGGACACACCTAACCCTCTGCCTAGCTGTGAGCTCATGCGAGAAAACATGAGCACCTATCTCCACGGAAAGACCGGGAGTTTATTTGGCTCCAAGTTTGGAGGCCAACTAATGTTTGAGCAATTTAGACAAAATGGCTATTTTTAACCATGGTATCAGTAGAACCATTTCTTTTTAAGTCATTTACAGAGAAATGGTTGCAGTTTATTTTAGGAGTAATCGGTTTTATCGTGAGTAGTATAATGCTCCTGAGTACAGATTCGTTATTTTTGAAGTTTGAGCCTTGCTCTTTTCTAAGTTTTCTAATACTGTGTAGTGTTTAGTGATTGATTTTGCTATATTTCTGTCTGATCTAAATTTAGAAATGAGCATAAGAAAGATAAAATAGAAATATTTAATTGATTTATTTGTGTATTCATTCATTCCAAAAGACGATTAATGATTCCCTACCGAGTTCCAGGCATTGTACTAAAAGCCAGATGTGGAGTTAACATGGCCTTTACCCTCCAGAGCTTACATTTTCATAGGAGTCTAAGGCACGTACACAAATATCTCTGCTATAATTCCTAATGTTATGTGGGTCTATGAGCAAAATACTGGGGCACAGAGAAGAGAATATTTATTCCATTAGAAGAATGTAAAAAATATTCACAAAGGATATGACATTTTAGATGGGTCTAAGACATGAGTGGGGTTTGAACAGGAAGAAATGGCAAGAACATTTCAGAATGAAGAAAGAGCATGAAAAAGTGAAAGTGAAAGGTGTCTTTAGGAAGGCAGCATGGGCAAGTAGGAAGAGCACAGAGATACAGATCTGTGTCTGAGCCCTACTCACCCCTCTGAGATTTGGGGGTGCTTGAACAAGTTGCCCAACCTCTCTTGAAAACTGAGATAATACCTATCTGGAAATGTATTCTTTGATTAAAGGAGAAAATATATGTAAAGCACCTGGCACCCTGGGACTATTAGGTAAATGTAGTCTGATGCTATTCCAGAGGAAATAGCATATGATGCTATAGGATGTGTGGATGAGAATGGAGAGGTACCCAAGATTGGAAGCATTGGTTGGGACCAAATCAAGTAAAGGGGAGTAGTTTAGATTTTATTCTGAAGGCAATCAGCAGTCGTCTATTTTTGAATCAGGTCTTGGCCAAGGTCAGATTTTTGTCCTGCAGAGATCAAACTGGGACAGGGAGGAGAATAGATTGAGGGAGAGTGAAGCTAAGGTTCAACTGGAAGACTATTGAAATGATCCAGGTCAGAGAAGCTGGGATATAAACTCTGCATTGGCTGTGTGTTACAAGGGAGGAATGGACCCACAAGAACTGTCATGCACACCCACAGACCAGATTGGCAGGGCTTAGTGACTACTGAGCCTGGAAGTAAAAAATCCCAAATTATCTCTCAAGGAAACTCTGAGAAGTGTAGGCAACTTTGTATTTTCTTTTGCAGTAGCACCAATACATCTGCTTACTTGTCCAGCTGCTTGGAATTGGAAGAAGCTAAATCCACATCAAGAGGAACATGGCTATTTTCTGCTGCTAAGTCATTCCTAGGCACGTGGGAGTGTAGAAAGAATTTAACTGTGCCCTCTCCTAAACCTTTGGTATTTATTGACAGGTTGTTGACTTATTGGGAGAGGGAGTTGAATCATCTAGCAGAAGCCTCTCTTACTTTAAGATCAAGAAACTGAACTCAGAAGAAGTGACATAGCTGAGAATCAGAATGTACAAAGCATCAAAGCCAGAACTCAAACACAGGTTTTTTATTCTTAGCCCATCACACTCTTCTTTTTTTTTTTTTTTAACTCCCTTGATATGACAAATTGCTGAGCATGCAAGCAGACATCTCTAATGGCTGAGGGGTGAGTGTTAACTTTGTCCACCTCCATCTACACAGAGGTGAACTGTTTAGCTTCTGAAGCTTAAAAGCTGGTTGAAGGTCAATCAAATGGAGCCAAAACACCTTGTAGTTTATATGTAAATTAATAGTAAAAATTAGTTGATTTATGAAAAAAAATACAAACCTACAGGGGCATATTGCTGGAGTCAAGTCACGCAAAACGTTTCTTTAGTTTTCTTAGTTTTGATAACAAATTCATGGGGACTTTGTTACAAAATGAACTGCAGGTTCCAATTAGAATTAGCTCAAGGATTGTTCTCCATGAATAGAAAATGTTGATTCCTCCAAATTTGAGGTATATTAGCAACAGAACTATTATTAAAATACATTTAAAGTCCTCTGTCCTTTACAGTAACTCATCATTTATCCTTTTTGCCTGGGAACAAAGTATTATATAAAACATAATTCTAAATTATTGATAATTATCTTTTCAATGGTCATTTAAACAAACATTTTGGATGTTAACTATTTTACCTATTTCTTACACAGTATATTTGGGAACCATTCCAGAATGGTTGGTTGGAATCATCATTATGAATATAGATTCACCAAATTTTAGATCTGAAAGTGTCCTTAGATATGACCTACTACTTGTGATCCCCTATGTGATGAACTATATGTAGTGTGGTCATGTGATCTTCCAGTGGGATAGGTAGAATGAATACAGACATACTGGGGGCCTCTAGTCCAAAGGTGGAGCTATTTATTGTATCCTCAGGGAGCTAAGAGTATTTAATGTAGAAGATAATTTTAAAAGTTGGCCAAATGCAAAGTGCAATAAAAAAAAAATATTGCTGTCTGGGGCAGAGAAGGAAGCAATGGACTTGAGAAAAAAGAGATCTGGGTTCTAATTCCAGTTCTGTCACTTCCTTGGGTTAAGTTTCTCTGTCTGGGGTTGTTGTTGTTTTTCTTTGTTTGCTTCAGTTATCTCATTTGTAACCAGATGATCACTATGAATGTCCCTTTCAGGTCTGACCTATGATTGTGTGATTCTTCTGTTGAGGGTGGGTTACTTTAAACAGAGCTCAGGATAAACTGAGTGATGAGTAGCCCAATTTAACTCAGAAAATCAAATATTCAAATTCACTATCATTTCAACCTTTTTTTTTATTTTAAAGTGACATTTAGTGAGCACTTACTAAGTGCCAGAGTATGTGCAAAGCACATTAAATGTGTCCACTCATTAAATCTTTCAGCTCTATATGAAGTAGGTACTATTTGGTCTTAGTGACTTCTTAACATCATAGGATATTTTTGTCATGTATCTAATAGGAAATTTAAGCAGGCTTGCTAATGTTACTGTAAGCAGGATGTGAATCCAAGACAGCCATTTGAAAGCATTACCAGCGCATCTTTCTTGACTAGAAAGAGCTCATTGGCCACACATGTCCCTGCACTGACCAATGGTATACCCTCTTGCCAGAGTTACCAGTATCATTAGGTTGGAAACAAGTCTTAGGAAGTTTACATCATCCCTATATTTTTGAAGTTACTAAATGTGAAAAATATCATGACCTCAGTGTTCCCTTGCTGAGCCGGATTCATAGCATTACAACCACCTGCTCTTCCAAAGGTTTCCATTTAATGCAGGTTTAAAAATAAGGGCTCTGAACTCTGTCTTGCTTTCTTTAGAGAAAAGGTGTAAGTCTGGTTGGAGTGTTTAAGAAATTTCAGGGTGATGCAGTGGAAAGAACTTGTCTCAGCTCTGCCACATGACCTTGGGCAAGTCAACTGCACAGGCTTTCCATTTCTCCATCTCTAAAGCAGTGGTTGAATAAGGCAATTTGGTTGGAGAAGAGGGAACCTGGATTAGATTATGTTTCAGTTTACTGATCTTTAACATCCACACAAAATCTTTAAAAACTAAAATGCGCAATACTTGGTAAAACATGGACTGGTTAATGAAATGCTTAAAGCAGGTAATTAAAAACTTTTAAATCCCCTTTGTATCTTCCTCCCTCCCTTCCCTTCATTTTATTCCTCTCTTCCTTCCTTCTTTTTTTTTTTTTCTTTTTTCCCATCCAGGCACTACTCTGGATGATAGGGATACAGTTGTGAATAAAATAGATAAAGCTACCCAGTCATGGAACACACATACTCATGGGGGAAAAAAAGACATAACAAGTAACCCAATAAATAAGTAATCGAAAGTTATAATAGGGGGCCATGAAGAGAATACAATGGGAAAATGGATTTAAAAGTACTGGTTGCAAGTAGGGACTTTTACATTTTAGAGAGGGTGGTTGGGATGGGTTTCTCTGAAGAGGAAACATTTTGCTGGAGATTTGAATGGTGAAACTGAGTTAACATTTTTCTGAGAGGAGAACATCACTGACAGAAGACAAGGCACATGCAAAGGAGCTGGGGAAGGCATGAGCATGGCCAGTTTAAAGAACAGAAAGAAGGCCTAAGGTCAGGAGCATGGTGAACATGAAGGGCAGTGGAAGGAATGAGATCAGAGAGGTGGGCATAAGCCAGGCCATGCAGAACCTGTAAAGGAGTTTGGTTTTTATTCCAAGCATACTTGAAAATCATTGAAGTGTTTTAAGTAGAGGTATGATATATTTCACATTTTTGAGCTACCGCTCTAACTGCAATGGATTATAAGAGTCAAAAGTAGAAGCAGGGTTTCCCTGGTGGCGCAGTGGTTGAGAATCTGCCTGCCAATGCAGGGTACACGGGTTCGAGCCCTGGTCTGGGAAGATCCCACATGCCGCGGAGCAACTGGGCCCGTGAGCCACAATTACTGAGCCTGCGCGTCTGGAGCCTGTGCTCCGCAATAAGAGAGGCCGCGATAGTGAGAGGCCCACGCACTGCGATGAAGAGTGGCCCCCACTTGCCGCAACTAGAGAAAGCCCTCGCACAGAAACGAAGACCCAACACAGCCATAAATAAATAAATAAATAAAATTAAAAAAAAATTGAGTCTATCAACATAAAGCAAGCATCAAGCCCGATTCATTAAAAAAAAAAAAAAAAAAAAAGAGAGTAGAAGCAGAAAGACAAATTAGAGAAAATATAATGAGTGGTTCAGGATCACTCAAAATCCAGGAACCTGGGAAATGTTGTTGAAAGAAGTGAAACTTGAACAGGGATCTGGTTTGAATGCATCCAGTAACAGGCGACCCATTATCTTTGAAGGCAGCCTACTCTATTTTGAGACAACTCTATCTCTCAGAAACTACATGCTGCAATCAATCACAGTATACAATAAGTGCTCAATAAGTGTTATTTCTCCCATTTTTGCTCTGTACTATTCATGCATCTGTCCTAGATTCATCCTTCGAGGTCACGCATGATGATTCAAGGACTCTAATTAGAACACACTGAGTGTACAAAGACTACTGAACATCTCAGTTTCCTTTAATCAGTCCAACTGTGCACAACTTTATACTCGCTTAGTGAGAGAGCCATTACTACTCCCCAGCAGACTAATTACCATAGGTGTACAATTCTTGTTACACACACGCTCGGATTGTGCTGTGATTAAACGGTTATGCTGCTTTGCATATCCATACATAGTGAGAAGGGTCTGGGTGTTGGTGGCTTTAGCCTTCTAGCTACTAGAGAAAGAAGAATGTCCCTCAAGCTAAACCAAGTAGATTGGCTTTAAGTAGCTTTAGTCACAGGGTGAACAGAAGACAGCCTGTGCTAGGTGAAAGGGGCATGGTTTGGCTATATGGAGGCAGACGGGGTTCTGGAAGGCAAAGTAGCTAGGCAAGAGGCCAGTACCCTATAGCTGCAGTACAGCTGTTTGGGGAGACTGTTTGGGGAGCTGTTGGTGGGCAGTGGCTCGGGGCTATAATTTTTAGAGCCCATTAACTAATAGAATCATCAGATATCCGTACTATGTAAGCTACACATTTCTTCTGTTTCTTGTCATTTGTTCTCTTCCAATTGGCCTTTAGTATTAGTAAAGTCATTTTGAACAATTCCATCTTATCTCAGCTATTTAGCAGGGTACCAAGAGATGGGGTATGGAACGACATTTGGCCTAGAACTTTGACGAGAAAGTACCTCATCTCTGAAATGTGGCATTAGGAGGGAAGGGGTCAGCAGGAGTCGCCAAGGGCATGGTGGTGGACTAATGGTGAGAGAATCTGGTGATCCTTTTCTCTGTTCTTTTCCAGGTAAAGTTCTTCTTTGATTCTTATACCTTGTGCTTTGCTTTACATAAGTGAAGACATTTCCCTGGCATCCTCACCATCCTGATCCATCTTCTAAACAGATGCTCCAATTTGGTTGTTTTCAAAAGTGGGGTCCCCAGGTCAGGAGATCAGCTATATCTGGGGATTGCCAGAAATGCGCATTCTTAGACCCTAGTCAGACGTTCTGAATGTGGCACTCTTGGGGTTAGGGCCTGGTAATTTCTGTTTAACACACCACTCCAGATGATTCTAAAATGCATTAAAGTTCAAAAATCCCTGCTCAAATTAGTCCTAAAATAAGGAATGTAGAAGAGTTCCACACTTCACCTGGGTGAGGGAGAGCAGGACTTACTTCACTTAGTATGATAATCTCTAGGCCCATCCATGTTGCTGCTAATGCTATTATTTCATTCTTTTTTATGGCTGAGTAATATCCCATTGTACATATTTACCACATCCTCTTTATCCATTCATCTGTTGATGAACACTTAAGTTGCTTCCATGTCTTGGTTATTGTAGTGGAAAACAGTATGGAGGTTCCTTTAAAAAAACTAAAAATAGAGTTACCATATGAATCAGCAATCCCACTCTTGGGCAAAAGACAGAAGCTCTAATTCAAAAAGATATGTGCACCCCAATGTTCATAGTGGTACTAGTTACAATGAAATAATGCTATTATTCTTTGAACATTGGGGAAACTTATGGTTACCAATGAGGAAGAGGTGTAGGGATAAATTGGGAGCATGGGATTAACATATGCATACTACCATATATAAAATAAACAACAAGGATTTACTGTATAGCACAGGGAACTATATTCAATATCTTGTAATTAACCACAATGGAAAATAATAGAAAAAAAGAATATAGATATATACATATATATGTCTAACAGAATCATTTTGCTGCACACATGAAACTAACACAATATTGTAAATCAAATATACTTCAATAAAAAATTAAATTTAAAAAAATCATGTTTCCAAATGATACATACTAATATGGAAAAATATATACTAAAAAATTAGAACAGCAAAATATAAAACTGATATATTTGTAATATTTCTGGTGTTTTAAACAAATATGACTAGAGATTGTATTAATAAGATGTATATGTATAGAAAAAATAGAAGGGAATGTACCCACACTTTAAAAGTATTAATCTCAGAGTAATAGTTTAATGGTGACTTTTACTCTTGCTTTTCTTTCTTGCTCAACATTTTTTCAATGAATTAATTTTTTGAACTTCATTATTTAAAAAAAAAAAAAAGCTGATGGGTGCATATCTTTTCAAGCATACCCATGCTGGTTCCTTATTTCAATATTAGTATTCAACTGCTGGATAAGCTCAGGAAATCTAACCTCTCTATGCCCTTGTGTCCTCCATCCTTACCTGGGATATTAATCCATGAGTGCAAAGTGATTTATTTGCATAAAGAACTCTGTCAGTATTAAGAACCATTGTTAAACATGATTATTAACTATGAAATTTCTTGGTTCCCGTTTTATATCTCAGCACTATTAAGTTCTAAAAGAGGAAGGTAGAACTTTATTTTTCATCAAGTAAATCCTAAGTTGCTGTGTTTTTGCATATTTATTCTTACTTTATACAACAGTAACAGATGACTATTTTAGGGATTATCAAGAGCTTCCCTCTCATGATTCTGTAATCAAGTCCTTTTCTTTTTCAACACGGCTTAGCTAAAGAAGAATGTTTTGTTCTCATAACTTTTAAGAAATATATGTAAAAACTGTTGTTCAATATCAAATAATAAGATTTAGAATAATAGTAATAATAAGCATTATTATCAAGAGAAATGCTAATATCTACAGCTGTACCTCATCCATTAAAGAGAGAAAGAGGGAACAAGAAAAAGTCAACTGTGAACTACTGGGAATATATTCATTCATTAATTCAAAAAATATTCATTGAGTGCCCACTATGTGCCAGGGACTGTGCTAAACATTGTTGTGAAAGCACATCCTGAGGTTTATAGTCTAACAGAAGTTATAAAACATTATTTGATGTTAGCCATTGGAACTCAGATGGAAGTAAAAAAGGAAATTGGATCAGAAGAGAGCTATAAGGCAATGGTTATGAGCATTTAGAAGAGAAACATACATTGCCACTGAGATGTAAGTTTTTTTTGGAATTCAGTGTTGGAGAGGTGATGAAGGGGAGATCATCCAAAAGAAGCATAAGCGACGACTTTGGGGTGGGAAATGGTGTCACATACATGGGAAACACAAATGGTTTTCTTTTGCTAGAGAATATATCCTTCCTTAGAATGCTATTATAAGATTTACCAGTCTAGAATAGCATATAGTCAGACCTCAGTACATGGGGAGTCTTTTGATTACTATACTTGGAGTAGATCTGTTTGGGGGAGAAGAGGAATATAGTTTGGCTGCCCTGAGAACTGCTTCTGCACATCCACATATTCCCCCGAGCCCCAAACCAACCAAACAAACAAACAAATAAAAAAATTCAACTTGAAAAATCCTAAAATATAATGCATTTTAAAAGTATGTTCTCTTGAGTAGGTTGTAGAGGAATTTTCCATAGCCCACACACTGAAATTTTCAGAAAGGTTCTGACTATTGCTCCCTTTCTTCTATGTCTGTCTTCTTTTTGTGATGAGGATCCTCCTCACCAAAAGAGTGAGCAAGAAGTGGAGTCTTCCCTCCACTGCCCCCACCAGCTGAAGCAGGAATTTCACTCCAGGAAACATTCCCATCATTCCCATGGTACTCTGGTGAATAAGATTATCTGTCTTCTGTAGAGAAGGAGCAGAAAGAGAGATAGAAGAGGGAAATGGGGAGTGGACAGAAGTTCCTTCTAAGATGTTCTAGGTAGGGTCCCAAGGGCTTACACTGCGTTACTTATTCAATCCTCCCATCATGTGGTAGGAGGTAGAGCTGAGACCCAAATTCACCCCCATCTTCTTTCAGAACATTTTTTAAAGAGCTAAATGACGAATGAGAGTTTGGGGGTAGAGAACTTGACAGAAAGTTGCTGTGAAGGGAGAAAAAAATTTGAAGACTGATTTCTTTTTTGAGTCATTGTATATACTAACTGGTGATTCTCTGACTTTTCATAGAGAACAGTGGAAGGATAAATAAGGAAGAGTAACACAGGAGGCCAGCAAAGGAGCTGAGGATTATAGATGTGATTTTTTTCAGGAGTTTTGATGCTAAGGAGAGGTTGCTTTGGCAGTGCAGCAACTCTGAAGGAAGGTTTTTCACCACTTTTTTCAAATGGGAAAGATGGACCTCCTTTGTGAGCCCAGGGAAGAATTCAGACCCTCTGAAACAGTGCCTCCCAATCTAGGCTGTAAGTTAGAATTCTGGAAGGATTTAAAAAACACAAATGCCCACCCCTACCCCAGCTCCTCTGTAATGGATCAGGGGTCAAACCTGGCCTTCAGTCTCTTCTAAAGATCCCTACCTAATTCTAATGTGCAGTTGGGGTTGAGAACTCTTCTTTAAAGAGGTTGAAGAATAAAAAGAAAGAGGAAATGATCCTCACAATGAGTCAAATATCTATGAGCAAAATAACCAATAATTTTCTGATATTTATCAGAAATTTCATATATATCAAAAACACCTATATAATCCAAAAATACTTGTTTTTATTTTTATTACAGTAAGTGTTCCTGATGGTAAAAATTGTTTAAAAGAGAATGTGACAAGATAACAGATGTCTTTGGGTAATTGTATATAGGTGAAGTTTTTTGTTTGTTTGTTTCTTTAGATTTGTTGGTTTTTCCAAAACAGATTTAGAATGTGCTAATTTTATCAGAAGATACAAATAAGACACAAAGCAAAAATCTGCATACTGAATCATTTTACCTACATTCTCTAGAATATACCTATAATTACATGATAATTTGAAAGAGATATTCCTATAAGAAAAGATCCTTCAAACATAATAGCAATTCAAACTTAAAAAAAAATATTCACCATTGATTTCAGATATTATTTGCCTTCCTTAATAAAAAAATCCATTCACATGATCACTAAATGATATTGACTGCTGAGTAATTTCTATGCATTGTTTTCACTTACTACAGCTCCTGGAGATTGGTACTTTGATTAGTCCTACCTAACAAGTTAGGAAACAAAGGCACAGATGGGCTAATTAACTTGCCCATGATCAAGAGACTACAAAATGGCAGAGGTAAAATTGGATCTCAATCTTGCTCCATGGCCTAGATGGTATGCTGTATTACACACTGATGTGCTCAGCTGAGTTTTGGAAGTCTTCAGAACTCACATACATCTGGGAGGTCAGTTATCATTTCATTAGGCAGTCTTGCCAACTTATTTTAATGGCCAAGCAAGCATCTCATTATGCATGTTACCAGGTACTCAGCAAAGCTCCTTATCTGAAAGAATCGTAACAAGAACCTCAAATCTACAATAGTCAATGAATCTTAAACCAGTCACGCATTGGATATTTAATGTAGAGAGTTCCAAGTTATTTTCCACTTAAATAACAACAATCCCAGGAAGTGGTGGTAATCCGTCCTCATTAGCCCTCACTTTAGTTTAATAGCCATTAGTGACAACAGGGATAAATTTTATAGGTGCTGATTGACCCTGCAGGAAGCCTTTGAAGTTCCCCCACTAGTTTAGGAGTCTTTGAAGTTTTGTTTTAGCTAAAGGGTTAGGTCAAAGACCTGGGAAAAATGCATATTAGAGAAATAAATACAGATACCAACCTTTGCACTATATGCGTAATTGTAAAACTGTGGTTTGGTGACTGTGACCAAAACAAACCCGAGCAGAAATTAACATTAAAGGACTCCCCAAATTGCTCTAAATTTTCTGAGGAAGGACTTAAGGTTTTTGTATGTGTTATCACTCTGTTCTCATAACATTACCAAGAGAGGAGAAAACAGCCTGCATGTTTATACTGCTCTAAAGCTTTCACAACTCATTTGATTCACATAGAAACACCACAAATAAATGTGAAGCTCACGAAGGTAAAGTAACTTGCCGAAGGTTGCTCCGCCAATGAATAGAGAAGTTGGAAGCCATTCAGAAAACTGGTGCAGGATATCTTCCACTCCACCCTAGCTTCCTCTATTCTTGAGTTGGAGAAGTTGAGTCAGAATTCAACTTAGCAGGGAGAGGAGACCCAGGTCTAGTCATGAATGACATAAGGAGGAAGTGAAGAGTTAAAAACAAGAAAAGTACACTGGTCCAATAGCTTACATTCTATTTAAGCTGAACGTTGACTAATATCCAATCAAAAGCCAGGCATGACATGTGGCTTGCAGGGTCTTGGTGCTCTGGACAGGGGTCAGGCCTGAGTCTCTGAGGTGGGAGAGCAGAATCCAGGACATTGGGCTGCCAGAGAACTCCTGGCCTCAGGGAATATTAATCAGCGAGAGCTCTCCCAGAGGTCTCCATCTCAACACCAAGACTGACTCCACCCAATGGCGAGCAAGCTCCAGTACTGGACCCTTTACACCAAATAACTAGCAAGACAGGAACACAACCCTACCCACTAGCAGACAGGATGCCTGAAGTCATACTAAGATCACAGACACCACAAAACATGCCACCAGATGCAGCCCTGCCCATCAGAGGAACAAGATCCAGCTCCACCCACCAGAATGCAGGCACAAGTCCCCCCTACCAGGAAGCCTACACAAGCCACTGGACCAACGTCACCTACTGTGGGCAGACACCAGAACCAAGAGGAACTATAACCCTGCAGCATGTGGAAAGGAGACCCCAAACACAGTAAGTTAAACAAAATGAGAAGACAGAGAAATATGCAGCAGATGAAGGAGCAAAGTAAACACCCACAAGGCCAAACAAATGAAGAGGAAATAGGCAGTTGACCTGAAAAAGAATTCAAAGTAATGATAGTAAAGATGATCTAAAATCTCGGAAATAGAATGGATAAAATACAAGAACTGTTTAACAAGGACCTAGAAGAACTAAAGAGCAAACAAACAGCAATGAACAACACAATAACTGAAATTAAAAATGCTCTAGAAGGAATCAATAGCAGAATAACTGTGGCAGAAGAAAGGATAAGTGAACCAGAAGATAGAATGGTGGAAATAACTGCAGTAGAGCAGAATAAAGAAAAAAGAATGAAAAGAATTGAAGACAGTCTCAGACACCTCTGGGATAACATTAAATGCACAAACATTCGAATTATAGGGGTCCCAGAAGAAGAAGAGAAAGAGAAAGCGTCTGAGAAAATATTTGAAGAGATATAGTCTAAAACTTCCCTAACATGGGAAAGGAAATAGTCAATCAAATCCAGGAAGCACAGAGTCCCAGGCAGGATAAACCCAAGGAGAAACACACCAAGACACATATTAATCAAACTATCAAAAATTAAATACAAAGAATAAATATTAAAAGCAGCAAAGGGAAAGCAACAAAAAACATAAAAGGGAATCCCCATAAGGTTATCAGCTGATCTTTTATCAGAAACTTTGCAGGCCAGAAGGGAGTGACAGGATGTATTTAAAGTGATGAAAGGGAAAAACCTACAACCAAGATTACTCTATCCAGAAAGGATCTCATTCAGATTCAACAGAGAAATCAAAAGCTTTAGAGGAAAGCAAAAGCTAAGAGAATTCAGCATCACCAAACCAGCTCTACAACAAACAATAAAGGAACTTCTCTAAGTGGGAAACACAAGAGAAGAAAAAGACCTACAAAAACAAACCCAAAACAATTAAGAAAATGGGAATAGGAACATACATATTGATAATTACCCTAAATGTGAATGGATTAAATGCTCCAACCAAAAGACACAGACTGGTTAAATGGATGCAAAAACAAGACCTGTATATGTGCTGTCTACAAGAGGTCCACTTCAGACCTAGGGACACATACAGACTGAAAGTGAGGGGATGGAAAAAGATATTCCATGCAAATGGAAATCAAAAGAAAGCTGGAGTAGCAATACTCATATCAGATAAAATAGACTTTAAAATAAAGGCTGTTGCAAGAGATAAGGAAGGGCACTACATAATGATCAAGGGATCAATCCAAGAGGAAAACATAACAATTATAAATATTTATGCACCCAACATAGGAGCACCTCAGTACCTAAGGCAACTGCTAACAGCCATAAAAGGGGAAATCGACAGTAACACGATAATAGTGGGGGACTTTAACACCCCACTTACACCAATGGACAGATCATCCAGACAGAAAATAAATAAGGAAACACAAGCTTTAAATGACACAATAAACCAGATAGATTTAATTGATATTTATAGGACATTCCACCTGAAAGTGGAAGAATACACTTTCTTCTCAAGTGCGCATGGAACACTCTCCAGGACAGATCATGTCTTGGGTCTCAAATCAAGCCTTGGTAAATTTAAGAAAATTGAAATTATATCAAGCATCTTTTCCAACCACAAGATTATGAGATTAGAAATTGATTACAGGAAAAAAACTGTAAAAAACACAAACACATGGAGGTTAAAGAATATGCTACTAAGTAACCAAGAAATCACTAAAGAAATCAAAGAGGAAATCAAAAAATACCTAGAGACAAATGACAATGAAAACACAATGACCCAAAACCTATGGGATGCAGCAAAAGCAGTTCTAAGAGGGAAGTTTATAGCAATACAATCCTACCTTAGGAAAAAAGAAAAATCTCAAATAAACAATCTAACCTTACACCTAAAACGATAAGAGAGAAAAGAACAAAAAAACCACACAAAGTTAGTAGAAGGAAAGTAATCAAAAAAGTCAGAGCAGAAATAAATGAAATAGAAACAAAGAAAACAATAGCAAAGATCAATAAAACTAAAAGCTGGTTCTTTGAGAAGATAAATAAAATTGATAAACCTTTAGCCAGATTCATGAAGAAAAAGAGGGAGAGGACTAAAATCAATAAAATTAGAAATGAAAAAGGAGAAGTTACAATGGACACTGCAGAAATGCAAAGGATCATAAAAAACTAATACAAGCAACTATATGCCAATAAAATGGAGAACCTGGAAGAACTGGACATATTCTTAGAAAGGTATAACCTTCCAAGACTGAACCAGGAAGAAATAGAAAATGTGACCAGACCAATCACAGATAATGAAATTGAAACTGTGATTAAAAATCTTTCAACAAACAAAAGTCCAGGATGAGATGACTTCACAGGTGAATTCTATCAAACATTTAGAGAAGAGCTAACACCCATCCTTTTCAAACTCTTCCAAAAAATTGCAGAGCAAGGAACACTCCCAAACTCATTCTATGAGGCCACCATCACCCTGATACCAAAACCAGACAACAATATCCCACACACACACAGAAATTACAGACCAATATCACTGTTGAATATGGACGCCAAAATCCTCAACAAAATAGTAGCAAACAGAATCCAACAACACTTTTAAAGGATCATACACCATGATCAAGTGGGATTTATCCCAGGGCTGCAAGGATTTTTCAATATATGCAAATCAATCAATGTGATACACCATATTAACAAATTGAAGAATAAAAACCATATGATCATCTCAATAGATGCAGAAAAAGATTTTGACAAAATTCAACACCTATTTATGATTAAAAACTCTCCAGAAAGTGGGCATAGAGGGAACCTACCTCAGTATAATAAGGGCCATATATGACAAACCCACAGCAAACATCATTCTCAATGGTGAAAAACTGAAAGCATTTCCTCTAAGATTAGGAGCAAAACAAGGATGTTCACTCTTGCTACTATTATTCAACATGATTTTGGAAGTCCTAGCCGCAACAATCAGAAAAGTAAAAGAAATAAAAGGAATCCAAATTGGAAAAGAGGAAGTAAAACTGTCACTGTTTGCAGATGACATGATACTATACATAGATAATCCTAAAGATGCCACCAGAAAACTACTAGAGCTAATCAATGAATTTGGTAAAGTTGCAGGATACAAAATTAATGGACAGAAATCTGTTGCACTCCTATACACTAACAATGAAAGATCAGAAAGAGAAATTAAGGAAATAATCCCATTCACCATTACAACAAAAAGAATAAAATACCTAGGAATAAACCTACCTAAGGGGGTAAAAACCTGTACTCAGAAAACTATAAGACACTGATGAAATAAATCAAAGATGACCCAAACAGATGGAGAGATATACAATGTCCTTGGATTGGAAGAATAAACATTGTGAAAATGACAATACGACCCAAAGCAGTCTACAGATCCGGTGCAATTCCTATCAAATTACCAATGGCATTCTTCACAGAACTAGAACAAAAATATCTTAAAATTTGTATGGAGACACAAAAGACCCCAAATAGCCAAAGCAATCTTGAGAAAAACAAAAAAACAAAAAACAAAACGTATCTGGAGGAATCAGACTCCCTGACTTCAAACTATACCACAAAGCTACAGTAATCAAGACAGTATGGTACTGGCACAAAAACAGAAATATAGATCAAAGGAACAGGATAGAAAGCCCAGAGATAAACCCATGCACCTATGGTCAACTAATCTATGACAAAGGAGGCGAGAATATACAATGGAGAAAAGACAGTCTCCTCAATAAGTGGTGTTGGGAAAACTGGACAGCTACATGTAAAAGAATGAAATTAGAACACTCCCTAACACCATACACAAAAATAAACTCAAAATGGATTAAAGATCTAAATGTAAGGCCAGACACTATAAAACTCTTAGAGGAAAACATAGGCAGAACCCTCTATGACATAAATCACAACAAGATCTTTTTTGACCCATCTTCTAAAGTAATGGAAATAAAAACAAAAATAAACAAATGGGACCTAATTAAACTAAAAAGATTTTGCACAGCAAAGGAAACCATAAACAAGATGAAAAGACAACCCTCAAAATGGGAGAAAATATTTGCAAACAAAGCAACAGACAAAGGATTAATCTCCAAAATATACAAACAACTCATGCAGCTCAATATTAAAAAAACAAACAACCCAACCAAAAAATGGGTGGAAGACCTAAACAGACATTTCTCCAAAGAAGATGTACAGATGGCCAAGAGACACATGAAAAGATTCTCAACATCACTAATTATTAGAGATACTCAAATCAAAACTACAATGAGTTATCACTTCACACCAGTCAGAATGGCCATCATCAGAAAATCTACAAAAAATAAATGCTGGAGAGGGAGAAAAGGGAACCCTCTTACACTGTTGGTGGGAATGTAAAGTGATACAGCCCCTATGGAGAACAGTGTGGAGGTTCCGTAAAAAACTAAAAATAGAATTACCATATGACCCAGCAATCCCACTACTGGGCATATACCCAGAGAAAACCACAACTCAAGAAGACACATGCACCCCAATGTTCATTGTGGCACTATTTAAAATAGCCAAGTCATGGAAGCAACCTAAATGCCCATCGACAGACGAATGGATAAAGAAGATGTGGTACATATATGCAATGGAATATTACTCAGCCATAAAAAGGAATGAAATGAGGTCATTTGTAGAGAGGTGGATGGACTTAGAGACTATCATACAGAGTGAAGTAAGTCAGAAAGTGAAAAACGAACATCATGTATTAATGCATGTATGGGGAATCTAGAATAATGGTACAGATGAACCTGTTTGCAAGGCAGAAATAGAGACACAGATGTAGAGAACAAGCGTATGGACACCAAAGAGGGAAAAGGGAGGTGGGATGAATTGGGAGATTGGGATTGACATATATACGCTACTATGTATAAAATAGATAACAATGAAAACCTACTGTATAACACAGGGAATTCCACTTCACTGTACAGTAGAAACTAACACAACATTGCAAAACAACTATACCCTAATTAAAAAAATAAAAACCTTATGTGAAATATATGTAAATTCCCATTTATCTCATGAGATTTTGTGCATTTCTAAAGAATAAATTCTTCCTAAATGAAAAAAGAAAAACAAGCCAGGCACTATGTGAACAGAATAGAAGCATAGAGTCTGCAATCGGACTCAGGAATGATTCCAAGTTTGCTTTTGATCCATCTGCTTCCTCCCTCTCTGGTCACTAGCTCTCTATCATCTAGACAGTGTTGAATTTGGGAGATGACAAAAAGCAGAGTCCTAGGGAGGCTGGTACGCTCAGCAAATTACCAAAAAACTAGGTCAGGTGCAAGGACTCTGACAGGGTCTCAAGTGATGGTGGTGACTGGTTGTCAAGGATGAGACAGAGGCGAGTTACTAACACAAGGACACAATGTAAGGGTTAGGCTGGCAGTGAGTGTCCCTTGAGGTAATACTCCAAGGTATTGCCTAGACGTAAATCAACCACATGGCTAGGGTCAGGATTGATGCCAGAGCTCTGAGCAGGGCTGAGTCTGTACACTGTAGGTAGGGGTGGTGGTTTTAAAAGCTGGTGACAGGACGGGTAAACGTCTGAGTGTGATACCATCCAGGTAGCCTCCACATGGTAGAGATATCTGCAAAATAATCCTTCATTAAATGCCAAAGTGGGATCCTTTTCTAAAACTTCTTGTTAGGTTTCCAAATTTAACCTTACATTTCAATTTAGCATTATTAATATGTTTTTATAAGTGGAACTCCCTGAGGGAAAGAAGTGGGGAAAACTGATATCTACCGAGCTCCTTCTAGCTGGGGATAGTGCCTGCCTGCTCCATATTTCACATAGTAGAGCGGGATCATGTGGGCTTAACCTCTAGTGTCAGAAATACGATGTAGGTATAGAAATATTTTTTAAAATATCAAGGTACGGCCAGGTTTCTAAGGATAGTAAGATGCTCTTCCCCAGAGTCAAAGGAGCTCACTTTAGTGGGAGACGGGCATTCTTGGTGAAAAAGGAAACAAAGTAGGTGGGGAGAATGCAAAGAAGAGGCGGCCAGCTTAACAGCAGTTAGCCTGCCAAGAGTTCCACCCCAGCTCTTGAACTTTATGATAGGAGAGATATTGTTTTAAAATTCTGTCCCAGCAGAATCATCCCTGGTCGAAAGTCTCCTAGAGAAAAAGAGAGTGGATGGATAATGATACTCTGGGATGGTGTAGAATTGACTTCGCCCATGGGAAGGAGAGACATGGCTTAGTTTCATTGTAAATATGCCCGAAACCAGAAGACTAGAAAGGGTGACCATTCACAGCCACTTCCACCTGCCTGATTTTATTTGCAGAATCCCTCCTCTTTTATCCCTTGGAATATTGGAAAACTTTCAAAAGACAAGTAATCTTAGCACATTCTGTGTCTTTTGAGAACTGTGGATGAAAGGGACACATAAATTTCGGTTATGATTACTTATGCGCAGTAATTTTAGTTGGATTTCCCTGACACACCTTCTCCTTTGTAATATTTTTCTGGGACCACGTTTATGTGTGAGAATGTGTGTGTGTGTCTAAGTGGCTTTGACCCTAGGGCTCTCTTTGATTTATAGGCAGCTCTATAAGTTATGCTGGCTTGGTTTCAGAGCCTGTTTGTTCTGGCATCCCAATAAAGACTTTCTTCCCATGGCAACGCCAGCCTACGAGGCAAGGCCTAAGGGGAAACACAGTTTTCATTGCCAGAATGAGGCAATAGCACTTTTGGGGTGCTATTTTGCTGGGTGGCGTATTATTTCTCAAGCAACCTCACTCATGCAAAACGAAAAAACTTCAGGGTTGGAATATTACCATGGGAAGCAGTAATCTTGGTTTTCCTCAAACAAGTTGAGTGATCTCATGAGACTTTATTTAGTTGGGGGAGGGGTTCAATTTGCCCTCTGCACGGTGGCAAGACTGCGGGGCATGACCCCTATGAGTAGACCCAACAAAGGCACATTCCTTTCCAAATATTCTTCCCTTTTTTATTCTAGAGGTCAAAGTTGAACTCCAAGGTCAATTCTGTCCTGTCACTGACACCCTCCTCTGCTTACTTTCAGAAGAAACCTGTGCTTCTCAGTTGTGGCTGCACATCAGAATCCCTTGGGGAACTTTCAAAAATACCAAAGTGCAGATTGCATCAGCAGAGATTCTGATTTACTGGCATTGTGGAGGAGGGCTTGGGCAACAAGTTTTCAGACGTTTCCAGGGAATTTTGATGTATGGCTAATGTGCAGGACCACTGATCTGCTTCAATCCCTTTGAGACCCTGAGAGGGGAAGTAACCTCCTCAAGGTCATGAAGCAAATAGGTTGTCTTTTTTTTTTTTTTTTTAATTTTTTATTTATTTATGGCTGTGTTGGGTTTTCATCTCTGTGCGAGGGCTTTCTCCAGTTGTGGCAAGCGGGGTGCCACCCTTCATCGCGGTGCGCGGGCCTCTCACTATCGCGGCCTCTCGTTGCGGAGCACAGGCTCCAGACGCGCAGGCTCAGTAATTGTGGCTCACGGGCTAGTTGCTCTGCGGCATGTGGGATCTTCCCAGACCAGGGCTCGAACCCGTGTCCCCTGCATTAGCAGGCAGATTCTCAACCACTGCGCCACCAGGGAAGCCAATAGGTTGTCTTTTGACCACACATATTGACTCATAGTTGATTAGAATGCCTATGTGTAGTTAATCGTGCTATTATTATCTAACGAATTTTCAGACTATTCACATAGTACACCAAGCAATCTATGTCATTTGGGTACTGAAATACAAGGTGCTGACTCCCATTGCACTCTGCACCAAACCAGAATGGGCTGATTTGTCATAAAGAATGTGATTATGGCTGAGGGAGGAGGAAAAATAGTGGCGAAGTAGACTATACTGCCACAGCCTTCTGCCTAAAGGGCATCTCCTGATGATGTATGTCATCTACACTGGAAAGCTGACTCCTGGGTATTTTAATTGATTTATGCTCCATATGACCTGGTGATAAAAATTCCCTAGTGAGCTCTGTACTCCTACCCTCACTTCTTGATGGTTCAGGTAGGTGTGTACATGTCACAAAGTGTGAGATGGTGGCCATTTTCTCGGCAAACTAGTTTGTACCAATGAGAATTTTGTACCCAAGAGCTCTCAGTTTATTGGTATGTGTTCATATTTGAAACCAGAAACCAGGACACATTTTATTTTTTGTTGTTGCTTCTATGTGGTGTTCGCTAAAAAAGAGAGTCATTTTTGGTAATGACTTCTTCTACCTTTTCAACAGATTTTAGTACCAGATTCAGAGTACCAGAAGGGTCAACCAGAAGTCCCCAAAAGGAGAAGCTTCACATTAACACTTGGCTTCTTGTTGCTTCCATGCATGCTGCTCATCTGCTCTCAACAAACGCACAGCTTCACAAACAAATGAGGGAAATCCCTGGAACTTCTACTGTTGCTGCCATTGTCTCTGCCTCTCTTTACCCTCATCCTTTGCCACTTATATCCAAATAATTTAAATATTTCCATATATGAAGATTTGAGTATTTAGAAAGTTATGTCAGATTCCTAAGTCACTGCATGGTAGAACTAGAAGGACTCTTAGAGAAATGGTAGTGTAAAACCTCTCCTCTTTCCCTACCCTACCATCTGCTTCCATTTCACAGATGAAGTCATTGAGCCTCATTGAAGTTAAATGACTTGCCCACAGTCACACAGTAAAATTAAATAGTAAAGCTGGGGTGAAATAATAGGATTCAAAATTTCAAGTCTACAATTTCTGTCCATTTCACCCTACAATATGAAATAAATCATAATATAAAATTAATTAAATGCTAAGGCAAGAGTTCCAATATGCTTTTAGGGATCATCTTACATGCATAATACATGTATGCTAATCCTATGTGCATAAATATCCTAGTTTAACTCTTGCTTATTATTACCACTAGAGGCAATAATCACCTTGATAATCATCAGTCATTGAGAGTATAACACAGAGAGCATTAAAGCTTGAAGGCACATTCAACATCACTGCTCCAACATCCCTATTACCAGGAACATGTACACCTCGAAAAGGCAAGTGAATTTTCAAGGTCACTCACATGATAAGGAAGATTTGCATAATACTATGAGCAATCAATCCTGATTTATTTAGGCTTAATATTTTCAGAATTCCATGATAAATATGGTTAATATTGTGAATACCAAGTATAACACAAGAGAAAAAGGGAAAACTTCTAACAAAAGCTGAAGTAATGTGACTTGAGCTTTCTTAGTGATATCGGACAAAGTTCTTCTTCTCTCTGCTTGAAAGCTCTACTAACTATCAAATGGGGCATTAGAGCAGAGGACCTTTAAGGCTCTGCTTTTGTCTGAAGGACCTCCTTTTCCATGAAACTGGTAAAGACCAAGCGGTTGACTGTGATTACTGAATACAAGAAGGGGGAAATCCTCATCAAGCTATGCTTCACCTCCGAGGCATTTTTGCCAAGTTGAAAAGGGCTACTGAAGAAAGCAATAGGAAAACAGATATTTAATCCCTCAGGTCCATGATAATGTATGGGCTTTCCGTTTTTGCTTCTCTACATAAAAGACATGTGAGTCTCAAAAGTACAGGAAAGCGAAATAAAGAACAAGAGAAGCTATTGAGGTTTAAAAAAAACTCATATACATCACACACGTATTAAGTGTATGGTGAATATTCTGTTTCCTTAAAAGGAAGGAATCTTAGGAGTGGCCTCTGAGTAAATAGCGTCTTTGGAGGAAAAGGGCTACATGAATGCACGAAGTTCCCAAATGATAAATAACCTGGAGACTATGTTCTCACAAGCTCACCTTACCAAGGGTGATGAGGAAATACCTCCTAATTTTCATACTAGGGGTGACTTGGACCCAGAGCTCTTGAGAAAGGAAGGTAGGTGTAACCTAGTCTGGGTGACTGGTTCTTCATGGAGTTTTAAATGGCTGAAGGGGAGAAAGGGCACATGGCAGCAGCCCCACCCATGGTGCCCGAGCTCACTCAGAGCTTATACTTCCCATGGAATTTTCTAGAAGGAAGAGTTCCTTAGGTGATCTGCAGAGCAGCTATAAGGGTCAAATGTACCTACCATGCTACTGACTACTTTTTCCAGCACAGATGAAAATGCACTTATAACACTGAATGCAAATCAGATACCCATGCCTCAGTTCCTCATCCTTCGGACCAGCCATCCTAACAATTCAAGGACTTGCATTTTGGTATCCTGAATACTGAGGATAGGAAAAATAGGTGTTTTTTTCTTCCCCCCAAAGCCTGGAAGAGTTTTTGACTTAGGAAGCCAAATTCATCTCCCTATTGTAAATGGGAGGGTGCATTTATGTGTTTGCTTTATGTTAGGATGACAAGCGGTGCATACCTTTCGGAGGCGAGGTCTGGGTGTACTGGGGTGTGTCCCAGAAGAAGTCAGTGTTCAGAGCTTTATTTTTTTGTGTGTAAGCTATTCAGTTTAATTATACCCATGCAGCTAGCTCACTTTTTATTACTCTTATTCATTTTAATATCCACTTCCCTTGGCTAAGCATAGAGAAAAGATTCATTTATTATTTGAAGAGCTTCACATTTAAGATGCCCTATTAGTTTGGAAAGCTGGAGACTTCACTGTAAACGTGCCATAATAATACTCAGAGAAGATGAGCTCTAATCCAGATTCTAGCTTGGGGCAGAAGAGCTTCAGAATTACTCAGAATGTAAAGGCACTTGACTGACATGAGGTGGGGGCGGGGGAAGGGGGATAAAACAGGGCAAGAGTGAGGGGACTGGGGACCAGGAGCAAGATGAGACAAATGAGACTGACAGTGCATATGTCTCTGTTCAGTTTTAAGTTGGTAAGGAGAATAACAGATTCTACTTGACATCCCGAGAACAGCAGCTGTCAAAACTGTCAGTCAGTGGGAGATTGATTCCTTTCAATTACTTGTTGAACCAAGAAGTTAAGAGACAGAAAATATCTATGAGGCCATCCAACTCACTTCAAGTGCCACCACATTAGCAAATTTACTTGTTAAAGTCAGCATCTGAGGGCACAAGGTGAGTTCATTATTATCTTGTGTTGACATAATAGAAAAGATGAGGAAGAACAACATCTATTCATTCATTCCACCATTTCATTCATCTACTCAACATCCTCTCCCCCCCCACCTCCACCCGTAAGGTAACACTGACTTTGTGCCAGGCCAGGTGCTAAGTTCTGATGATACAAAGATGTGCTAAGTGCTAAATGCTGGTCATTCGAAATTGGAAAGATTCAATCCCTGTCCTCAAGGAGCTCACCATCTTCTATGGGAGGCAGACAGAGGAGCCAATGATGCAAATTCACTGTGATAGGTGTACTCACTTGAAAGGTGTGTGCCAGGTACTGATGTGAAACAAAAGAGAATGAGGTGGTCACACCTTACGGTATTCAGAGAAGCCACCCCTTTCCAAAGTTAAAGCTGCTGAACTGGATCTTGGAGGACGAGAAGGAATAAGCTTCTTGCTCCTTGTTCCAACAGGGTCTGAACCTCTACCTTCAAGCCAAAAGACACCAAATAAGCACATCTCACTTTATTATTTCAAAGTTGGAAACATCTTGGAGAAGTAATCCAGCTTCATCATAATCATCTGAGAAATTTTAGGAAATACACATTTCAGAACTCTGATCTCCAACAGAGTTTCTGTTTCGGTGGATCCAGAGGGGGTTTCAAGAATCTGTACTTTTATGTAGTTCAGGAAGTAATTCTGATGTGTGACCATGTTTGAGAATTACTATCAGACAATTATTCTTAAATTGTGGTCCCTGGACCAGCAACATCACCATAACCTGGGAACTTGTTAGAAATGAAAATTCTTCGGCCCCATCCCAGACCCATGGTGTCAGAAATTCTGGAGGTGAGGTCCAGTAGTGTGTAGTTTAACAAGCCTCCCACATGATTCTGATGCAGGTTACAGATTCAGAACCCCTGCTCTGAGGCAACCAACCAGCTCATCAGATGATACTCCTACATCATTGCTGAAGAGAGTTTACTGAATGGTTTGTGTGTATAGTTCTGGGCAATTTTAAGAGAACCAACAAGGGATGCAGCAACCCCAGATTAGCAACATTTGAAGTGGTTATCACCCCACACCCAAAAGGGCACAGGGAAGGAATGATGTTATAGGGATCTGATAGGAGATAAAATATGAAAGACAGTTCATGTTACAGGACCTGCCCTGTCTGATCCTAATGGAAGTAAGAAGGCTATGGTAGGAGTGGAATAAATGCACAATGTGTTCTCTTCTCTCACCTTCCAAATTCTTACCTGTGTCTTCCACTTTGCAAACCCAGCCTGAAGTTAAAGGACAACTATGCCCAGGTGATAAAGTCTGGGGAGATCAGTTTCCCATGGCACAGAAGAGAGCAGAGAACTACAGAGAATGAATTAGACATAGGAGCAGAAAACAAAGTGTAACCAGCATATAACCAACCTCCCAGATTCTCCTCTCCTCCAACTCAACTACCAGCATTATCTTTTCAACATTTTAAGTCACTTCTACTGTGTCTATCTCCTGACTCAGCTTCGTCTACACAAACTTCTAACTTGTTACTGTTTCTATTACTTGTATCCATTGTTCCATGTTCTAGAAAGAAGATCTCCGGTTCTTCGTTATTTGAAGATGCCCATCTCATTCCACCAATATCATTAATTCTTTGGATTAAACATATGCAATTTCTTTTACTGTTCCTCTTCTGACAATGTTTGGAGTATCTTCAAGTCTGATTACCCTGTTCACAGTCCTATTTGCCATGTTCCTCTAGTTGTAAAGATCTTCCTTGACTTACAGTGGGCTTACCTCAGGATAAACCCATTATAAATTGAAAATATTGTAAGTCAAAAATGCATTTAACCTACAGAACTAAGCCTCGCTTAACTTAATCACGTTCAGAACACTTAGGTTAGCCTACAGTTGGGCAAAATCATCTAATACAGAACCTATTTTATGATTAAAGTGTTGAATATACCATGTAATTTATAGAATACTGTACTGAAAGTGAAAAGCCAAATGGTTGTATGGGTACAGAAGGGTTGTAAATGTATTGGTTGTTTACCCTTGTGATCGAGTCACCGACTAGGAGCTCTGGCTGGTTGCCTCTGCCCAGCACAGGGGAGAGTATCGTACCACATACTGCTAACCCTGGAAAGATTGACATCCAAAATTCAAAGAGCGGTTGCTGCTAAATACATATTGCTTTCGCTCCATGGCAAAGTCGAAAAATTGTAAGTTGAACCATCATTAAATCAGGGACCATCTGTACTTAGAAAACTCTTCTTTATATCTCCCACAGAAATCTGCACAGACCAATCTGATTCCATAAACATTTGCCCATCACCCAGTACATGTCAGGTAATATGCTTAAACAAATGAAGAGCTTTCAAAAGCCCTGGCTTCAGGCTCCTCACTGTAGGACCTGTACATTGAAAATGTTTCTAAATTGTATCTTGCTTCTCAGGTACTACAAAAACCTTGATTTCCATTATTTCATGTATCTTTCATGTATTCTAGTGAAGTAGAAACCAGTAACTAATATGTTGTCATATTTTACTTAGGGGTTGCAATATACAATTAGATACTATCTTGCCAAGGTCGTAGTAAATGGGAGCATAGCCCTGAGTTCTGCTGCTTCTCTGTTTTTGTCAACTGTGGCCGCAAAAGTTGAATTGCAGAAAGGATAAGTGCATTTTATTTTGAGGAAGAGAGATATTACGTGTTGCTCCCTTTCATCTTGATTTCCATAGTTTCTGGAGGCTTGTACCTCGATTTCTCTGCCACCAAAACAGAGAATTAATGCCTACTTTCTTCACAGAACTTGAAAATTAACTAATTTGTGTTTTGAAGAACCCAAACTATCCTTAAAATTATCAGAAAAGATGCAATTCATCATAATAACATGATGGATTCAGAATCTTAGGGCTGTAAGGCCTTTAGAGAAGTTTTGATCCAACCATCCTTAAATTCTTATCCCACATCAGAATCACCTGAAGGGCTTCGAAACTAGATTTCAGGCCTTACTCCCAGCATTTCTGATTTAGTAGGTAAAGGGTGAGGCCTGAGAATTCACATTTCTAACAAGTTCCCAGTTGATCCTCATATAACTGGCCTGAGAATCATGCTTTGAGAACCACTGATGTAGTCCATCCCTATATTTTAAAGATGAGATCACTGAAGCCCAGAATAATTATGAAACTTGCCAAGGAGACAGGGCCATGACCAGAAGTTGAGTCTTTCACTTCTCATTTCAAGTTTTCCCCCATTACAAAACTGCTTCCCTCTTATAAATGGCTATTTCATTTAGGTTATTCGTATCAGTTTTAAGTCACTGGTAGTACCAAGGCACTGCCTTCCCCCCAACCTACCCAAAACAGACACACAATCAATTAAAGACTGGGGTTTTACTGCACAGAAATGGTTTCAAGATAAGCTTCCTGTCTGCCTTTTAACCAGATCTCAGCCAACAAACCCCTCCTAAAGAGAAAACCTGGAACCAATATTCTTTCCTTTTTTTAGTTTTAATAAAGGACTAGTTTACCCTGTCTGATGGCAGATGTCTGAAAACTGACTGGAAACTTTGAGAAATTCATTTAATCTCCCCATGTTTCTGCTCTCTCCATCTGTAAAACGGGGTCAGCTGTATTGTACCTCATGTGCAAATCTGTGTGCTGTGAGGTTTAGCGGTTAAGTGACTGCAAAACATGTTGCAGATGGATGTGTTATGGAGGAATGCTTAATATCAAAGTGAGATGTCATTTTCTTTCACTCTGCATCTGTAGTTTGTAAAACAAATGCTTCTAAATTCACAGTATTTTTCTCACATGTACTATTTTTTCCAGAGTGATATTTTCCCAAAGACTCATGCTGACTTAAGCTTCTGGAACCTTGTAGGTGGATCTGCTAAATTAAAGACTTGTATTTCAATTTTCTATATAACACTGGTGGGCTGAATGCATCACAGTGACTGAGGAAAGTAGAAAAGATTTCTAGTCCTGAGGGGCATGAATAGAACTCTGTGGGTCAAGGATCTGTGAATCTAACCAAATGTGAAGCCATTTCTCTACCAAAAGGGATAAGCAGAAGAATCACTGGTACCCTGGAAAAACTTCAAATGTAATAAAATATAAGGCTAGCTTGCTGGATGATAGAAGGATAGATAGAGAGATAGATAATTAGATTTAGATATAGATGTAGATGTAGTTATTGATATGAAGACCACAATAACTTTTCAAAAATAATTAAAAAGTATACAGGATTTAAGTTGTGATGATCCAGATTTCAGTTCTGGTTGAATTTCATTTTATTCATGTTTAAGATGGGTTAATAACATCTCTCTTGCTTACTGGTAAGCCTGTTAAAAGGATCAAATGAGGTAATGAAAATGAAAGTTCTTTGTAAATTGCTATCCTTATGTAAGGTATTCTAGTTATCAATGTTCTGCATTCTTTAACCTTCCTCCATTTTCTACATAGAAAAGTTGATATTTTTATATTTTGAATATCCTATGACCACATGCTGAAACTGTCTTTAAAGGAATAAAGGTGACTGAAACTAAAGCGTGAACTGAACTCCAATATGGATATATATCTGTGCATGTACAGGTTTGTGTACATACTTGTGTGTATATGTGTGTGTGTATATGTATAGTTGTAGTTCAAAAGTTATTTCCAGCCATAGAAATAGCTGTGGAGGTCTTATCTGGAAATTAAGAGAGGAAAGAATGGCCTGCTCCAAGGGTGAAATAGACCTGGTGGATACATCTAGAGAGATATTGCCTCTCCTTAGAGCATAGGTCTGATTTACTCAAATTCAGACCCTTTCTCCATTTTCTATAACTCAGGATTACAAGTTGAAAGGTTAACATTTTAAGTAATAGGGCATCTTCTGTGAAGGGTCTTAGAATATGTGTTATGGATTCCCAGAAATAAACATGGATTTTTAACTCATTACCTAAAAGTGGCCTCAGTTATGTGTACAACCCAGTTTTGATTATGGCTTTACCTACCCTTGAGTTACATATAGTTTATTCTAGGAATTTCACTGTCATCCAGAAACATACTCACACAGAAATATACCGCTCTATGTGAGAACTGAATTACATTAAAACAACCCAAAAGATCCGGCGATAGTGCTCTCTGACAGTTGAGAAATTGCTGGTGGTCTCATATGCATTTACAATTATTTACAACTGACTGTAATCCCTCACCTCAAATTTAGGGTACAGCAGATAAAGACCTGAAGAACTGCCGTGGTCTAGTGGGGAGAGCAGAACTCCCTTGGTCTGACAAAGTCTCTTAAATGCAAAGTTCTCATTTACAATCTGAGGATAATAGTGTCCATCTCAAGCATTATCAAAAGAGTTAAATGCCCAAAACACACATAAAGCACCTGGCAAAAAAATACAGGCTCTAGGATATCATTTTTCTCTCTTTGATAAGTTTGATCAGAAGCATTCCATCTAGAATTTGGAGATTCTTCTCACTCAGAACAGTGAGATATAGGGCAGATCAGATGGAAAACAAGTAATTCCTCACATGTAGATGAATTGAAGTGGTCTGGTGGTGAAAATAAAGCTGCAGAAAAAGAAAGATTTTGCTTTCTGCTAAGAGAATGGGGTGATATGGAGTTTTTTTTTCTTTTTGTTCCTTCCCAGCAAGGTTTGGGTGACAAGAAGGGAAAACACAAGTTTTTAACAATGACCCTAATATTCCAAACTATCAAACCTTCCAGTGTAAGAATCTCCAGACACACTGACTGAACAATAAACAAATACATTAGGTAATTCTCTATTCAGTATTCTAATCTTCATTAATAAATAATGATACCTCATATGAGCTTCAGAATTTTGTAACACACTTATTGAAATCAAATTCTTTATATAAACAAGGACCTGTAAAATGATTTGACTTAGGTCCTACATACTCGAGGAATGTCTCTGGTCATAATTGTCCCCCCAAAGTGAGAGCTGTGTGTCGAGCCTGTGACTTAGGAGGAGGACGAGGAGGAGGAATAGCATTATTTCTTCTGGCTCATGAAATCACAAAGTCTTAGAACCACTACATTAGAGCAGAAAGTCACTGGGTCCATTCAGAATGCCTACAGCCCCACCTTGATGCTATCATTGGTCTCAAAAGGCTTATACTTGGAACTTAGCCTAACATAAAAGAAGAAAGTAGCACCAGCTCCCTAGTCTAAACTTATTATACATCTTTCTTATGATTCTATTGAGTTAAGAAATTGATTTGCCTTAAACAGGATTTTGGAACAGCAACACCAATACATTTTAGGGTGCAAAATCCTTTTTGCAAAATAAATCTTCAGAAAAATCCAAATATATCAAAAGGTTAAAATGGGGGTGATGAGTTCTAAAGTGAGACTAGGTTCTTCAGCGCAAAACTACATTAGCCTCTGAGGCTTCTCTAGGGAGACATTCATATGAAGATGCTGGTTTATGGGTGTAGCTGAAAATGTTGTAAGCAAATAAAGAGACTCTGGGAACTTCTGAAGATACTCCATTTCTATCTCCTCTTGGATTAGTTGCATTCATGGCTGGAGTAAAGGGTAATTTTAAGAAGGGATTTTGAGATGTTTTCAAGGATCTTTGGATGACAGCTTGACCTGGGGACCATACATAAGACTTAATAAATCAATATGATGCAAAGCATTTTGATCACCAGGATAATATTTCTCCACTCGCCCCCATTAAATCACTTTCTGGTCCTGTTTAGCTCCTTTAAGGATCCATCTGTTTCTCAGATTCTGCATAATAAAAATTCTCCTTTGTTCCAAGAGTTGTCTAGTATGCCCTAGTAATGGGAGATGCATTGTCTTAAACCCCAAACCACTGCCTTTGCCAGCCCAGTGCCTTGCTCCTAGCTCTGCCTTTTTCTCCTTTCTCCTCTTTATCTACTTCCCAATTTTTTCCCCTCATCTCTGGATGCAGAAATGCATGCTTTTCTACGTCTATTTTTCTTTGGGATAAAGCTGTAAACCAGCAAAGTCTCAGAAATTTCTCAGTTCTTGTGGGTGTTGGTTTGAGAGCAGTTCAACAACTTACCTTTAAGGTCAATAGCAAAATGATATCTTTTATTATGAGCATTTCTTTTGACAAACCTCTTGTCTTTGTCAAAGATTAAATCATTCAGCCTTATAATAACCCCACTGACAATTTTTACCTCTATTTTTACCTTTCCTGGAGGCCTATGCTATTAATAGAAAACACACACAAAAAAACATTTATTAACTAATGTGTAATTAATGAATTTATTTGTTAAATATAGTGCTTTCTGACATTTTTATGTGTTTTAATCCCTAAGAACAACAATGTATTTCTGTTTCCAATGGTAGCATCCTGTCTTATACACACAGTAAATTTAATGGATTCTCAGATCTATTCTATTGAAAAAATAATATCTCTATCTATCTACCTATCATCTAAAAAATGGTTAAGATGGGATACCATGATTTCTGTTCCAGGGGTCTAGGCAAATTATTTTAGAATTTGTCTTTGGTCGAAGCTGCCTCTCTCCATATCTATTGAATGAGAAGCTCAAATTTGGAGACTGAAAGTTAATTCCTTGTGATCTTTTTAGTAATCACTAGAGTTGTTCACTGAATATTCTAGGCACATAGTATAACTGCATTTCCTTATCCTCTTCAAATAAGACATGCCTTTTCAGCTAGCTTTGGCCAATGGAATATGATCATATTGATGTATGATATATGTCATTTCCAAGCAAAAGTCTTTACGCACTGACACCTGACTCATCATATTCCTTTCTGCTTGTCATGGTTACTGCTGATGTCCAGGCAGCAAAGGTTCTGTTAGCTTGCATACCTGAATCAGGATGATGTAGAAAAGAACCTCCAATAAACCCACAGTGGATTTGCCTTATGAATAGAAACCTTTTACTGTTTAAGTCACTGAAATTTGGAATTATTTGTGAAACAGCACAACCTAGATTTTCCTGGTTGTATAATCATCAATGTTATTCACTCTATGACATCAGCATAGTTATGGTAACATAACACAGTTTGGTAATACAATAAGTGTGTTACCAAATTTGTTGAACTTCTGTGGAGTCCTCTTTAATTATGACTGGTGTTGGGTGGGTAAAAATGAATGACAAATCCTGTGCACTTGTAGAGAAGGCAGGACGTGTACCAAAAGCTATGAAACAAAACAATATGTATTCAGGGCCCTAAGGCAGGAACAAGGTGTTAGGAAAGTTTGATTACTTCCTGTTGGAATGTCATGGAATCTTCCAAGAGGATGTGAGCATGAAGCAAGCCATAAAGGGTGGATACGATTTGAATATACAGAGATGGTAGTGATGGAGTCCCCACAGTAGGACGTAGGGTGAACAGCCCCAAAGCAAACAAATGTAGGTCATGTTCCAGAAGGGTGAATGTGATTGCATACCCTGATGAAGTAATGTATTATTGACACCTTGGGGTTAGATTCTTAGGTTAGGAGCCAACCTCTCCTTTGGGATAAGGAGGGCTGCTCCTCGAGACAAATCAAGTTCTGCTGGCTTCTAAATGACAGAAGCACCATATATGTGGATCTGTCTTCCTCTTCTAGCAGAGTGAGACATTTTACTTAGTGAGACACAGAGCCAAGACAATTGATTTCAAACACGTGGCTGCATACACATTTTTTAAAAGAACTGCATTCGAGCTGAGTTACTTTCCTTTTCATCAGTTTACAGTGTCTAATATAGTATTCTGTTTATCTCTCAGTATAAGTTCCCTGACATTTTCCTTTCCAAAGGCAGAATTAAGCACTTTTATTTGCCCTCCTTTCTTTCTTTCCTTCTTCCTGTCACACATTTATCAATAGTCTACTAATGCCAAGTATTCATGATTTTTCTATAGGATTTTCTCTACTTCTTGTTGCACTTAGCAGTTTCTAGCATGTGTCATGCCTGGCCTCGAGGATAGTATTCATGTCTTATTCATCTTTGTATTTCCTTGCCATTTACTATCCCCACCCAACACAGACATTTCTGGTATGTACTAGATATTTGCTGAATGAATGGTTTTTCCCCTTGTTTTCTTTGTCTATTCTTTTTTACTCAAGCATGGACACCACCGCCCATTGTATCTGCCCCAAAGCAGATGTGACCACTTTTGACCACAGCGGGCACCCAGTCATTAGAGATCTTTCCTCCCCTGTGCTAACCAGGGGCCTCAGCCATCCCATTTCAGCTGTGTAAATGAAGAGTCAGATCGCAAGGCTGCCAGGATATTTGTGGTTAAACCACTCTACCACCTTGGGATCGTGTTAACTCTGTGTTATGGTTTGAGGGAGTGTGTGTGGGTTGAGATTGATTTGACTTAGCCTGCTTTTTTTTTTTAAAAGCTGTAACAGGATAGTGTGCTTCAGGTTCACTTTGTTAAAATAAAGCTAACAGCTCTGAGAAATGGTTTTGTTTGCTTTCTACCACTGTTTGATATAAAACTGGTGCCCAAGGAAGGTGAGAGGCCATGGAGGCATTCTACTTGAGAGGAGGCAACTTCCTTTCCGGCAACCAGGCTGCGTATAAGCTGAAGAGTCCTTGAAATAATCAATGGTGAGGAAAAGGGAGGGAGGGCTGACTTCTTTTAGAGTTAATGTTTGCCCCAGGATATGAAGATTTCAGGTTAGAAGCAATTCTGGTGGAAAGGGTATAGTGGCCATGTAAAGGGTGTATCTGGAATCCAGCGGCAGTTAATAGGTTCTGATTTCTCAATAATACCTTTATTCTCTTGGGCTCAAATTTATTGACTCAGTCTTGTTATGAAACTGGACTCTTTCTCCTTCCTTTGACATTGTTTTCTTTTAAATGAGAAATGCTCGAAACTCTGTGTATGCTATCCTTTAAGATGGGAAGCTGCTGACCGCCATTGATGGTACCTTCTGGCAGTGTGAACAGATGTACATTTAATCATTTCTAAGCTCTTTCTGTAAGATGAATAACTTGATTTAGGCATGAAATCAGCCTAGTGGAACAGAGCAAGCTTATAACAAATCCTAGAAACTTTAAGACTGGAAAAGTTTTGGAGGTTATGGTGTCCAATCCCTGACAAATGAAGAAAACGACATTCCAGATGAAGAAATTACCTTTCCAAGACAACACAGCTATTCAATGGCAAATCCAAGAGACATAGATTGAAACTGTGCTCTATTTTCAAATGTGTCAAGGTCAGGATAGTCAAAGAAACACCGAGGAACTGTTCTAGACTGGAAGAAACTAAAGAAAAATGACAACAAAAGGCAACATCTTTGAGTGGATCTTTGTGGCAATAAAATAAATTGTTGGAACAATTGTCTGGAAGGTGAATGAGGTCTGAGGATTAGATGGTTATAATGAATCAATGTTCGTTTCCCAATTTTAATGACTATATTATGGGGATATAAGAGAATTGTCAGAGTTACATTCTAAAATACTCAGGGGTAGTGAGGCCTCATGTGCAACCTCTTTTCTAGTGATTCAGGGAAAAAACTCTGCACCATTCTTGCAAATTTTTTAAGTTTGAAATTATATTTTGAAAATAACAAAAAGAAAAAAAAGAATAAATACTTTTTAAAGATGAATTCCTGTTTCTTTGAACAATAGAGAAAGATTTGTCAAAAGACCCCCTAGGGTTACCCAACAGATTGCAGCCCTTTGAATTGCCCTACTTGCAACTGTGTATCAGTAGCAGTTACAGAATCAAAGTGTTTTTCCTTAAGATAATAATCATGGACTGAGACCTTTCCCCTGTTCTTCTCCTTGACATCTTTCATCCACAATGGAATACGGCTCGTTAAAATATACCTTTACACAGTACTTTGAGGTAAAAAGCTACTTCATTACATTGTGCCAATGCTTTGGTTTTTATCTCTTATGTCTCTTTCAATTTAGTGTAGCCCCTCCTTTCCACCTCTTGTTTTTAATGCCATTTCTTTGGCAGAAATCCAAGTCAATTCTCCAGCAGGCTATTCCTCATCCTGAATTTGATACCCACATGGTATCACTTAAAGTTTTTCTTGCCGGGGAAGGCAGAGTGATATGACACTTGTGTGTTATGTACAAAGATGGGTAGCTCCAGTTTGGTTTAGTAATCAGTGACCAGGTATTTTCAAGTTCTATCCTGGTTCTAGCTCAGGGTAGCTGCCTACCACAATATAATTTGAGGGAAGTAGGAATGTCTCTTCAGAATTCTTTAAATCCCTCAAAACCACTTAAAATTAATACCTTAGTGAGAAGATAGTGATAGCAGCATGGTTTTTCAATCTTGTTATTCCTCTGCATAAAAATAGAGCAACTACAGAGCAAAAGCAAAACAAACAGTTAAAACACACCAAAAAAACCCATGAGCAATATATACAATTAAACTGGGTAACAAAGAAATGCTACAAATGCCAGAATACACCAACCAGCCAAAAGATCAACCTCTGAGTAGGTAAGACAGAGGGAATCTATCTGACAGATGTAAAAAGTAGAAAATCCCAAAGTAGACCGTGGATATTCACTGTAAATCACAGCAGGTCAATTTGAGAACAGCACTGAAACTGGTAGATGTTTATTTAGTCCAATATCAGGTGAGTGCAAGGAGCCTGTGGTAAGTAGGGTCAAGAGAGGATGGAGCAATCTAGCCCCCGCTAAATCATGAACCAGCCAGGATTCCTTTCCAGGACAGATCCTTACACAGGGGGGACCTGACAATCAGACTTGAGCAAGATGGTACAGGAGAGACAAAGGAATGAGAAGAAGCAGATAAATGTTGGGAGGGAAGCAGAACCAGGAAGTCTCAGAAAGCAGACCAATGGCATTTTTTGAACATACAAGAAAACAGCAGAAAATCTGACCCATCCCAAACATTTTGATAGCAACACTTTATGCCAAATGAAAATGAGGAGCATATATATGGCATACAAGAAGACATAAGCTGAGGATTTTATATCTAGCACAACTGACTTTCAAGTAGAAAAGGCAAACAGAAGGTTCTCAACATTTATGAACAAAGAATATTTTTCCCATGAGCCCATTCTGAGGAATTGCCACAGAATAAGCTTTCAAAAGTCAAAAAGATTAAAGAGACGTCATCATAAAGTATGGGGTTGACTATTAAATAAATAGTTACTAGGAGAACTAACAGTAAGTGGGACTTAAAAGGGAGAACGTACAGTAGATAACGGTCGCATGTTCAGACAGAGTAGGTATCGCACAACCATAAGACATAGGGAGAGAATAGGGAGAAAATAGGCAAAATGTTTACCTGTCCTCAGTAATTGTATTGGTGGTGGTGGCATTAGTATTGTTCAGAGACTGCTGTATGTGTAATGAGTGAGAAGGAGATAAATAATTGTGGGCTATGCTATTTCTATCAGCTCTTATGCCACTGAGAACCAGGATTCTCCTTTTGGAAGAAAAGGGATACATATATAATACAGAAGAGGATAAGTAAAAATGCTGTAATCCTGAATTTGAATTGCAAGGGTCAGTATGATCTCATGAGGTAATTTATTTTAAATACAAGTATATATCCTAGTGTTTTCCATTAAAGAGGCCTAGAAACAAAGTCCAATGAAGTAGCATCGAACCTTACTACTACCCAGTTTGTGATGCTGAAATGCCATTTCCCACCAAAAGAAACCAGGGATTTTTGGAGAAATGAGTAATTCCAAGTCTGGGGCAGGAAATGTAGAAGATGATCCTGGAACATTTTATCCTAACAAAGAAGCTATGTCATGCCAAAATCAGGGATAGAATTTGGGTCTAATAACTTCAGTCCTCTAAGCATCTTCCTTGCACCATATTCAGCCACTCTAGTGCAACAACAAACTTCCTCCATAGGACTTGCCTAGATTACATGCAAATCTTTGTTTAGAGGCTCTTTCAGTCTCTGACCTCTCTGGTTCATAGTTATGGCTAATTTTATGGCAAGGACACCTGTTCCTTGGGATCTAAACTCTAATCCACTGCAAGCTCCCTGCATATTGGCAGAAGTAAAGTCCAGCTCCTATCTACTTGGGATAGATCCAAACAGGTGTCTTAGAGGCAAAAGTCCCCTTATCACATTACAAAATGCTTCGCCATGTGGTAATGTCCATTAGTGAAATCCTTCTTGAATTGGTGCATGCTAGATGCTAAGATCTCTTTGAATAGGGGATTTGAAAAATCACTCTTGTGTCTTTTTTATTTATGCATTAATTAATTTGATAAGCTTGATTTAACACCTACCATGAGCCAGGCACTGTGCTAGGCTCTAAAGAGAGAGCACATAGAAACATATTTGAGTCCTACTCTGATCAGTCAACAGTCTCTTCATCCTGACCATCACAGGGAAGCTCATAAGGTGAGAGAGTTTGTTCATGATAGACAATGAAGGGCAAGCTCTACCATGAGTCTCATGGGAATATAGCTTCAAAATTAGAACTATAGACCAGCAATTATCTCCTTGAGAAAGGCAGGAAAATGTTTTTTTTCTAAAGAATTGTGAGTCCCCCCCCACCACACACACACACAAAATCATGGAGTAAACAACACGGAAGGGAACTGGTTGTGCATGGTGCATGTGTTTTGAATTCTTTCACTGTGTTTAAAGATACACTAGACAAAATCAATATATTTAACACAGTGTATGTGTGTCAAATTCCTGTAAATATGTCATATTTTAGTAGGCATTGGAACAACTGCCATGCTCATTCCACATTGATGCCCTTCTTCCAGCTGGATCCTTAGTGTATAGTCAGTCACCCTAACATCTCCTCTTCCAAGCCCAAAGTCCTCCCAAAGCAAGCTCTAACAGTTATAATCGCCCACTCAGATCTGATGTTTCATATATTTTAATTTTGTCTCTTCATTTAAAAGTGAGGACATGAAGGATGGATGTGTCCATGGAGTTGGGCAGATAATAAAATGACCCAAAAAATGTGTTTCTTAAGTAATGTTTAATGCATTAAGGAAGACTTTTTGGGAATAATCTTACTTTGGGTCTTTCTATAAAACAAATAAGGAAAGTACAAATATCTCTTTCATTAGTTAATATTTAATTCTATGTCATGTTTGCTTAAAATGAGGAGCATCAATTCCTTCATGCAAATTGTAAGCATAAAATTTATCATCCAGCATATCGCCCCTCATGTTTTGTTAAACCATGTGAAAGATGTAGATGCATCACCCACATAAAAGCCTCCTTCCTCCTTCTCTTTGTTTTTTTTTCATGATAAAACAAGGGCCTTGTTTGTTTTCTCTCTTTTCTTGGCAGACAGCAGTAATATTTTTTGAAAAATTTAATCTGAGGTCTGTATCTTTCCTTATATTTATCCGGCTCCAGTTCTTTTTCACAACGAAAGATTTGTCTATATTCTTTAGAAATTGATGACCGAGTGTCTAATTTTTTTGTTGTCTCAAGAGATTACAGATTATTTTAGCATTTTTCAAGTCAGACTTTATTTTGATATCTATTATAGTACTTTGTATAATCATAATAATAGAGGATCTTCTTTGTTGAATAAAAGGTACGACTATATCAATGAGAGTTTGTAAAAGTTTAAAGCCAGGTAAAACAAGGTTATACTGTTCCATAGCTGTGCTGAATTTAAGACACCATGGCAGCTGGTAGAAAATAAATGAGAACTGAAATATAATAGATATCTAGTGTTTGACCAACACTCCTCCTAACACTTCTGCAAATGCTTCTGGATATGGTTTTTCTCAAGAGATACTATTATATTTTCTTTTTTTCCCTCAGTGTAAGTTTAAGGTTTTGACCTAACAGAAAACAATTATTGTTCTTCAGCTCTCTCCTTCTCCCAGCTCTTCCCCCTTCCCCTCCCCCTTCTTTCCTCCTTTTTTCCTTCCTTCTTTTCATTCTCCCTTTCTTTCTAACTAAAGCTTATAGATACATTTAAATTTCTCCTTCCTTTATCCTCTTTCTCTTTTTTCCCAATGGTAACTACTGTCTAAATTTGGTGTGTGTCCTTCTTATACACACTTTCGTACTTTTTCTAAATATATCTGATTTTGAATAGTAGGAAAGTATTATTTTGTGTGCCTTTAAAGTTTACATACTTGGTGTGACATTCTCTGTGTCTGCAGCTTGCTCTTTCACCCAACCTTATGCTTGGTTGTGTTTTCATAGTGGGTGCTTCAATAATGATCCAAATCCCTTTCTCAAAGTTCGGGAGGAGAGCACAATACCCAAGCTGAAGTGAGAGTGGAATCCTGCATTTCTTCCCTCAGTTGACTAGTCTAGGACTGGAATGACCAATTGGAATCAGATGTTTTAATTTGAGACCAGGGAAATTGGCTCAGTATCCCTATGGTGGCAAAGCAGGGAGATGTGACCTGGGATTTGCCAGCAGCCATGTTTCTAACAAAGTGAAAGGGGGGTGTGATCTGTGTGAATAGGGCAGCAATCAGAATGAAGCAGAGAGGAAAGATGGAGAGAGTACTGACAGAACTCAAGTCCTTGGTCCCAGTCATCTCTGAGGCTGCCTGCTTTTACAGTTTAAATGAACAGTACATGCTTCTTTTTCTCCTACTTGATTTGCGTTGAGTTTCTGTTACTAGCAATCAAATTTTTTGACTAATAAACAATATACATTTTTTCTTTATGAGAGAGAGAGAACTGGTATCTGTTGAGGGCCTACTATGTGCTAGTCATTATATAATGAACTATATGCATTATTCCAATTAATCCTTATAGCAGTGCTATGAGGTAAATATTATTTAGAATTAAGGAATGCATAGCTGAGAAGCTGACATATAGAGAATGTAAATAATTTGCTTAAGTCAGTTAGCTAGTACATGCCAGAGCCAAGATTCACATCCAGGTTTTTCTGACTTTGGAATCCATGCTGTTTTGCTGTCCTACATTATATCATGTTAATCAGAAGGTAAACCAATTCAAAATGCCAAGTCTCTAAAGCAGTGTGATTTAGTGGAAACATGTCACTTGGTCAGGAAATTGAGTCCCAGCTCTCTCTTTTACTGGCTATGTGATACTGGACAAGCAAAATTCTTCTTTGGTTATTTTCCTTCACCTACAGCAGTTTATCTTATGCATAGAATGTGTTATATAGACACCATTTGATTAATATAAACTTATTATTTTCCAAGTAGAGCATGGATTTCCAGAGAGCTTCCCATAATCCCTGGCTCTTCATTCAGGGCCAAGTATTTATGACAGTGGGGAGGGTTAATATTTTTATTTGTCTGTAGCTAAGAACAAAGATAAGGTAAATGACCTATTCAAGGATTCAGCCCCCAAAATCAAACCCACAACTGATACAGTACACAATTCTTAATTTATAAAAATCTACCAAAAATAATAGCTATGGGTTAGCAGTGGGTTTTCAAACATATTGTTTTCTAAAGTTCTTTTGGTGTCAATTGAATAATACCGATAAACCTTTGTTTAGCATACATCAAAAGTAATATAACAGTGCTCCATTATGAAATTATAGAGAATTATTTTGTTCATATTTTATAGGTTAAAATAGACTTTCTAATACATCATAACCACATATGGCAGATTCTGAGGCAAAATCTAACCTTCAGGTAAGGTTTGGTCCTACCCAACAACATAAGTATTTTTAAAGTATTTTTAACTCTTAAAAAAAGTTGAACTAACTGAAAAGAAAAAAGTCTTTTCCTAAGAATTTCTGTTTATCTGAGTACTGTGTAGGTGTAGTCAGGTTTTTCACACATCCCACATTCACCTAGAATTTGAGTGAATATTAATATTTCTTCTTTTTTTTTTTTTCTACTATAAACACTGTGTTTTGAGATTTTGGATTGGTCGAGCTTTTATAGTTTCTGTTAAACCCATTTGAATACTTTGATCCTGTCAGATTTTCTCCTACTGACATGGTGATGTTGACACGTACAAGACTGTATGAAGAACAAAAGCAAAAAGGCAGTTAAATTCTGTCATGCAACTGGCTGGTTACTTATTGTGAAAACTGATGCACTGATTAAACTTTCAAATCTAACTTCTCTCCCCAGATTTGTGACAAAAAGCAAAGACTAAGTTCTTAAATGCCTATCACTTTCTGCAGGAAAACAATATTTTAGGTCAAAACTGGTACTGCCCATCCTTTATGTGTAAAAAATCAACAGAATCTCCCACACTAGGACACATCTCTCTCATCTTCTTGAACCACACAGAAAAATAAACCTATGGTGTTTTAAATTAAAAGACATTTTCTTCCATACCTATATGAATTCTTAAAGCTTTTTACTGGAGAGTCTTAGGCTATCCCAGATTCCTACTGCTGGCTAGAGATGCTCACCAATGCTATAGATAAAACATTTCAGCCTCATGAGTTCGTATTGAAACTGAAGGTAGATCCTTTAAACTATAACTTGCTTAATAATAATGAACTGAACATGCCTTCACTGATCAAGCTCACTTTAACGTTTTTACGAAAACTTGCATGTGTCCTCCAAGGATCATGTAGCCTAAACAATAAGATGTTTGCCCAAGTTGTTCTTTTAGGAACTTGGAGTCAGCTGTGTCTAGTTCGTCTAATTCGAGCTTGAGCTGGTTAAGACTGGATAGGTCCACCAACCCTCCAACTGGGCATGAGTGAGCGTCCAACTGGTGACCTTTTGATGTCAGAGGGCTGAAAACTCTACCCTCAGAACATGCTAAGGCAGCCATTTTCATCCCAAGAAGAGGCTTGGTTGTGTCTGTTGCACCTTCACAGAACTAAGATTACCTCACCTTTTCCTTATTTTCAATCACCTTTCCCCACACTCCCTATACCTCAGCTTTACCCTATAACTACCCTGAACCCCTCTGTTGGGAGAAGTGGATTTGAGATTTGTTCTCCCAACTCCTTGCTTGGCTGCCTTATGAATAAATCTTTTCTCTACTGCCAACCTCAGCATCTCAGTGTTTGCCTTGCTATGTGTTTGTCAGGCAAACAAGCCTGGTTCGGTGACACTATCAGTGCCTTTTTATTTATTCTGATTTTCCACTGTGAAATTTTTCAAAAGAGAGAATCCAGAAGGCATGATATGAGAATGGTTGTGGCTGACTAAAACCTGAGGAGACAAAAAAAATTTCCATCAGTTTTTATTCTATGTCCCTGATAATTATACTTCTAAAATTGTCCTCTAGATACAAGTTTCCTGGAAAATAGACAGTGATTTCTTCACCTGAAATATATTTTTTTGGTTATAAGACTTCAAAGGCAGGATATATTTCTGGAATGGAGACATTTCTGGGTCACTGTAGCATTTCTATAAGCACTCCCGCCCTCATATGTTCCTTGGTCTTTAGCTTTTAGACTGTTCTCAGTCTCTCTGGGCATCTTCTTCCTCTTCCCCTACTTGTTTCTTAAAATGTTCTCAAGGGTTCTGTATGCAGCCATTTTCTTAGTCTACAACAAATTCAAACTTCCCATGAATTCTATATTTTTTAGACTCCAATATCTCTATTTTTGGTACTGATTTTTTCTTAACAGCTCCAGACCCATATAAACAAATGCCCCCTGGCAATCTCTCTTATAGGGACCTCAAACTTAACATGTCTGGAAACTGAATTATCCTCTCTGCTGAAGCAGAGGTAAATTGGAGTGACTGCCTGGCCCATGACATTTCCTTCCACCTGAGTGAATAAAGTTGACAGGTTTTGGTTGGGCCAATCACATTCTGTTTTCCAGAGGCTTGAAACCTGAGTGAAGAAGCTAGAAATTTTAAGTATTAGAGCTTAATCATTTTGATGGTAATTCCAAGAAAACTGCTATTGCCAGGCAGAGAACCCAGAGGTGTCCAAGTTTCTTCCAGAGTCTGTTTCTGCTTCTTATTAATACAGCATTAAAACCTTCACCTCTTCATGTATTCCTTATATTTAATAACTGTACTATTATCTACCTAGCTACCCAAGCTAGAAACTGGAAATCTTAATACTCATCTTCCTCTCCACATTTAGTCATTTACTCAGGACAGAGCTAGGGCATTTTAGGCAGAGATTATATTCTAAAGTCTGAAATTGTCCAGAGTCAAAATTTATCCTTTAAAGTTCCATAAGATTGGAGACTACCTTTATGTCTCTCAGTAGATCTAATGCACCCAAATTTTCATCCAGGGCTGGAACAGATTGCTGTTTCTTTAACTGAATAGCGGATGAAGTAGTTAATTTGCATTTAGGCACTAAATGTCTGCAAACTTTAAAACATTAGTCTCACAGCAGCCCAGTGAGACTGCCCATAGAATCCAGGGTACTCAGGAACTAAAGCTGACCAAAGAATGAAGAAGGCATGTCTCTCCTTCAAGTTCATGTTCATCACATGAACTTTTTCACTCTTTTTCTGTGTGTATTCTCAAATTAAATGAGCATATTACAGAACCCTGCTGGGTCTCCTACATGTCTCAACCTCTCTATCCCCATGTTAGTCATTTTGATTCAGCATAGCACTTTGTTGGAATAAGAATTATTTTCCCTATTTATAGATAAGATATTAGAGCCCCAAAGTTATCAGATTGATTGAAATTACACAGAGGGTTAGAGGCAGAGCTAAGCTTCTGATCCAGAAATATTGTGCTGTTTATACTACATGATATAGAACTGCATGGAATACACAAGAGAATATTTATGGCTGAGATAATTCAAGTTGACTTGATGGAGAAAATGACATTTGATCTGGCCCTTGAAGAATGGACATAGCATGGACAAACAGACATGAAAAAAGAGAATTCTAAGTTAAGGGAAGATCATGAGAAAACCCTAGATTTACCAGTTCAGAATATAGTTGGGGAAAGGTGAGAACAGTCCAGGAGTTTGTAATATAGTATGCATAAAGGGAAGTAGGAGATAACAGGTCTGGAAATGTAAACTGAGAATGGGACTTGGATGCCATCAATGAATAAATAAAAGAATGGGAGGAGAGGTAAAAAGAATTTAAGAAGGTAGTAAAAAGAAAGGGAATGGGGAATGGAGGGAGAAAAGATGGAAAGGAGAGAGAAGAAAAGATGAAGTAAATCCATCTGTTCAATAATATGCAACACGATTCTTTACTATGTCCTGGGAATCTTGCTAGGATATAGAACTACGAAAACCTGGTTTTGACTAGTACAGATGAGATACGTGGTTACTGGCCACCCCAGTTAGAGGAAGAGATGAATAAAACCACAGAGTTACCCTCTCAGTATGGTAAAAGATTATATAGTTTTTTAACATAAAACAACTAAATGTAAAACCATCAACAAGAATGAATTTCTTAACTGAAGGCTTAGTGTAAAAAGTGAGTTACAGAATGATTCATTTATATAAATGTATATAAATAGAATACCACTTATGCAAACTTTAAAGCACATAAAACAACACTAAAATGACTGGATGCACACATTTAGTAAAAGAGAGAGTGCAGACGCAAAGGATATATACTAACTTCAGGACAGTAGTTTCCTCTGCAAAGTAAAGGAGAGAAGGGCTAGCTTTAAGTGGATCCATATTATTTCATTTTTAAATTGAAATGAGAGTGAGAAAAAAAGAGAGATAAATCTGAAACATATAAAAAAAACCCTTTAACCTTTAAGAATTCTGAACAGAAGATAACATGGGTATTTCTTATATTACACCCCTATTTCTTTGTATATTTGAAATATTTACCAATAAAAATATAAATTAAAATAAACCACTGAATATTAAATATTAAAATAAACCACTGCATCATCTCACTGAAAAAAAAAGGAAGAGCAGAAAAGAAAATTATAGCAGAAAACCAGAGTGACAATGTAGAGTAAAACAAGATCAACAACTCCAGAATCTGGAGATGTATGGAAAATGTTGGTAATTGAGAAGTAAGCTGGGCCTCTTGGACAGATTCTTTCCCTATACCTTCCCTTAAGTACTTTGACGGGAGAGGAAGTGAACTCAAGACCTTCAGAAACGCATTTACAAGTAGAATAAATATCGTTGGGAAATACGTTATAAAGAATTCTAGAAAATTCTGGCAGTATAAACCTATGCAAATGACCAAGAAATGAGATCAAAATAAATATTTTATCCTCCTTTAAGATTCTAAGCTTAAATATTTAATACATATCAAAAATATCAATAAGAGAAAAAATAAACCAAATCATCAACATAAAAATTCCAAAACCAGAGACCTTGGTTTATGGCAGAACTGGCTTTGCATATCGGTAAGGAAATTAGGTTCCGTTCAATAGATGGTAATGAATAAACAAGTTTACTATGACTGAAATAAATAAGTGAATCTAATTCTCTACTTGAAATCATATACAAAGTCTTTTCTAGGTTGATTAAAAACTTAAACGTTAATGGTAACACTTTAAAATTGTAGAAGAAAATAGTGAAAGATATAAAAATAAGACAAAAATTATAAACTGTAAAGAAAATTTTGATATATTTTATGGCATTAAAATTAATATATCTGGGCTCTTGCCTTTGGTCAAAATAGAATAACAGAGTCTGGATTTCCCATCTCACTTGAAACAACAACAATAAAACAGACAAAACAGTAGCACTCAAGACACTGGACATCAGGAAATGAAGAACAGTGATCCCTGAGAGATAGTAAGTAGATGAGGTGAGCCCTATAATTATCCCAGCTTACTGCCTTGAGTGTTTCCAGGCTGCATTGGAATAAAAGGGATCCAAACAGAGCTCAAAGGTCTCCCTGAGTTGAGCAGATGGAACTGGGAGTCTGATGAAGCCAAGAAAGCTAGAGTTCACAGGGCAGAATGCCAGAGAGAAGAGAGGGCTGCAGGGGAAGAGCGCTTTGGAGAGGTGCAGATGGTTTCCCGCAAGCACTCACCAGAGCACTGATTAGCATATGCATGTGAGGAAACTTTTTGAAACCAGGGGTGGAAAACAACTGAAAGTATTATGAGGGGAAAGTAATTAGAGCTTATAAGGAGGGATAGTGTCTGTTCCCAGCAGGCAGAATGAAAATACTCATAATTCAGAAGGAAAGAAGACTACGAAGAAGGATCCTGCCTCAGTAGCAAGGGGAAATTTTGGCAGTATAAAACCTATGCAATAAAGTAAGGATGAAGAATTACTGTTTTCCAGTAATTTAACTGTGCAGCAGAACAAAGCCAGACTATATTTTTTGAGAATACAAAATGATCCAGTACCCAACAAGGTAAAATTTACAATGAAAAATTACAAAACAAGCAAAGAGGCAGGAATATACAATCCATAATGAAGAGAAAACCAATCAATCAAAGCTGACCAAGAAATGGTAGAAATGATAGAATTATCACACCTATACAAAATATTAAAATAGTTATTATCACTGCATTTCTCAATAATAGATAGAATAAGTAGACAATCAATAAGGATATGGACTGAGCAACACTATCAACTGACTTGACCAAAATAACATTTCTAGAATACACCACACAACAAAAACAAAAAACATTCTTTTCAAGTGTGAATAGAGCATTTACCAAGCTAGACCATATTCTAGCCATAAAACAAAGATCAATAAACTTAAAGGATTTAAGTCATATGAAGTATGCTCTCTGATCACATAAAATTAAGTTATAAATAAATAACAGAAAGAACGCTGGAAAATTCTAAAACTTTTGGAAACTAAACAACACTTCTTAATAATTTAAATAACTTCGAAATAATTCATGGGTCAAAGAAGAAATCAAAATCAAAATTAAGAAGTATTTTCAACTGAATAAAATGCAATCAAAATGTGGCAAAATGTGTGAGATGACACTAAACTATACTTGGTAGTGGTGTTTTATATTGCAAATGTCTATAATATAAAAGGCGTCAAATCAATGACCTCAGCATTAACTTTAAGAAACCAGAAAAAGAAGAGCAAATTAAACTCGAAGTAAGAATAAGAAAGACGATAATAAAAATCAGAGCAGAAATCAATGAAACAAAAATCAGAAAAACAATAGAGAAATCAATGAAACTAAAAATTGATTCTTAAATCAATAAAATGTATAAACCTCTAGCCAGACTTACCAGGAAAAAGGGAGAAAAAACACAAACTACCAATATCAGAAATGAGAGAGATAACGTCACTACAGATCTGGCAGATACTAAGAGGTTAACAAGGATGTATTATGAACCACCTATGCCAATACATTCAACAACTTAGATTGAAATGGACAAATTCCTTGAAAACTACAAACTACCAAAGCTCACTCAAGGAGAAAGGTATAACCTGAATATATTTCATAACTCAAATAAAAAAGAAATTGAGTTTATTTATTTCTTGAATTTTCAATAAAAGAAATTCAATTGCTAGTTAAAACCATTCTCCCCACACCCCCACCCCCACACACAAATACACTCTAGGCTCAGATACCTTCACTACTAAATTATATCAAACATGCAAGATAAAAATAATATGAATTCCACACAAACTTAGAAATTTGAAAAAGAGGGAATATTTCCCAATTTATTCAATGAAACAGGCATTACCTTGATATCAAAAAAGACAAAGACATTACAAGAAAGGAAACTACAGGCCAATATTCCCCCAAGAAAACAGATGTAAAAATTCTAAGCACTATTTTGAAACCAAGTTTAATACAATATAAGAAAGAACACGCATGTGACCACTGCATCGTGACCATTTATATTCTAGAAATGTAAGCAAGGCTGTTTTATCATTCATCTAACAATCAGCATAATTCACCATATTAACTAACTGAAAAGAGGAAAAAACAAAAGATCATCTCAATAGATACAGATAAAGCAATTGACAAAAGCTAACGCTGATTTTGAATGAAAAACACTCAGCATTCTAGGAGTAGAAGAGAACTTGCTAAAGCACAGCTAGGGAAAACCTACAGGTAACATACTTAATGATGAAGGACTGCATGGTTTTCCTCTAAGAAAGACAAGTTCTCTGCTCTTGCCATTTCTATTCATCATTGTACTGAAAATTCTGATCAGTGCAATCAGGCAAGAAAAAAATAATAGAGGTCATCCAGATATAAAGGAAGAAGTAAAATTGTCTTTAATCACAGAAAACATGATTATTTAGAATATTTGACTGAACCTACAAAAAACTACTAGAACTAATACAGGAGCTCAGCAATATTGCATGATCAATACAGAAATAAATACATGATACATGATCAATATACAGAAATAAATAAATAAATAAATACCTTAATATTGGCCAAACAAGTTGAAATTAAGAACATTATAATAACATCAAATACATGGAAACTAAAAGGTAAATTTTGACAAAAAATGTACAAGACCTTTATACTGAAAAGTAGAAAACCTTGCTGAGAGAAATTAAAGAAGACCTAAATATATGAAGAGATATATTATGTTCATGTTTGAGAAGCCTCTCTATAGTGTTAAAATATCAATTCTTCCCAAACTGATCTATAGATTACAATCAATATCCTAGGATAATTTTATTGTAAAAATTGGAAAATGGATTCTAAATTTCATATGGAAATGCATAGGACCTATAATATCCAAAGCAACTTTGAAAACGAAGAACAAAGTTGGAGGACTAACACTACCTGATCTCAAGAGTTATTACAATTCCACAGCAATTAAAAGGATGCAGCACTGGCATAAAAATAGATTGTCAAACTGCCAGATGCTAAGGTGGTCAATTAGGATAATGAACCAGACCTAAAGCAACAATCAAGTTTTTATTCACTTACTGTGACAGTGCAAGCAAGAGGCACAAGAGAAAAGAGCTGACTCCCCAGTGTCTATTTTTCCCCACAGAAGACACTGGGCAAGGTTCAGATGATATGCAGCACAAATGAGAGAAATCATCCAACTGCTAAGGAGCTCTAAACAAGAGGCTCCTGCCTGTTTATGGACCTCGAGTGCCAGGGGTTGGGAGGAGGGAAGGGCTAGGAGTGAAAAAGTGATGAGTCAGAGTGAGGAAAAGTCTCTCAGCCAAGCCCCCCATCCTACATATCTACCTCCTTTAGTAGGTCCTAGTGGAGGTGTCTGGGAAGAACCTCGTTGGAGGCCCCGATAAGAAGGACTCTAGCTAGAAGAGCCAGGGCTAGTAATGAAGATAGGCATATGGTCATGATTGGCCCAGAGGGGTTGTATCCCTAACTGCAATTCCCTCCAGAGACTACAGTAAGTGGCTGCACATCAACCCTGGTGTGGGGTGGGCAGCTTCCCCCATAAGACCTATCGGGCAAAGCCTGTGATTGAGCCCCAAGGATCACACATAGAATTTTGGCCAGCAGCTGAACTCCTCATAGATCAATGGAATAGAACAGAGATTGCAGAAATAGACCTATACACATACAGACAACTAATTTTTGACAAAAGTGTGGCAAAGGGATAATCTTTAAGAGAGAGTGTTGAAATAGCCAAAGATCCAGATCCAAAAAATGAACTTAGAGCCATACCTCACACCATATACAAAAATTAACTCAAGATGGATCACAGACCCAAATGTAAAGTCTAAGCAATATTTATATATAAGTCAATATATATCTATATACTCTCTATATACTAATAATGACCAAACAAATTGAAATTTCTTTAAGTAAAACCTAAACCTATAAAACTTATGGAAGAAAACATAGGGGGAAATATTTGTTGTATTGGGTTGAGGCAAATATTTCTTAGTTATCACACCAAAAGTACAATCTATAAAAGAAAAAAAAAGATCAAAATTAAAAACTCTGTCCTCTGAAAGACACAAGCAAGAGCAGAAAGACAAGGAAAACTGTGAGAAAATAGTTTCAAATCACATATCTGTAATAAAACTTGTGTATAGCATATATGCTCTTAAAAGTAAAAACAACAGCAAAAAGTCTACAAATAATAAATACAAGAGAGGGTGTGGAGAAAAAGGAACCCTCCTACACTGTTGGTAGGAATGTAGATAGGTGCAGCCACTATGGAGAACAGTATGGATGTTCCTTAAAAAAACTAAAAATAGAGTTACCATATGATCCAGCAATCCCACTCCTGGGCATATATTAGGAGAAAACTCTAAATTGAAAAGATACATGCACTCCAATGTTCATGGGAGCACTATTTCAATAGTCAAGACATGAAAGCAACCTAAGTGGCCATCAACAGATGAATGGATAAAGAAGATGTGTTATATATATATATATATACTATTCAGCCATGAAAAAGAACGAAATAATGCCATTTGCAGCAACCTGAATGGATTTAGAAATTATCATACTAAGTGAAGTAAGTCAGACAGAGAAAGATAAATATCACATGATATCACTTATATGTGGAATTAAAAAATCATGATACAAATGAACTTATTTACAAAACAGAAATAGACTTACAGACATAAAAAACAAACTTATGGTTACCAAAGGGGAAGGGGGGAATAAATTAGGAGTTTGGGATTAACATATACACACTACTATATATAAAATAGATAATCAACAAAGACCTACTGTATAGCACAGGAAACTATACTGAATATCTTGTAATAACCTATAATGGAAAAGAACCTGAAAAAAAATATGAATCACTTTGATGTACTCCTGAAACTAACACAACATTATAAATCAACTCTTCTTCCATAACTTTTTTAAAGTAAAAACCACACAAAAATAGGCAATATATTGAACAGATAACTCTCCAAAGAAGATATACAGATAGCAAGTAAGCACAGGAAAGGATACTCAACCTTGTTAGACATAAGCAAAATGCAAACCAAAATTAACATGTAGTACAGTTACATACTACATCACCATGACTCAAATTAAAAAGATTGACCATATTAAGTGTTTAAAAAGATGTGGAAAAACTGGAACTCTTATACACTGCTGGTGGGAATGTAAAATGATAAAACCTCTCTTGAAATAAACAGTTTCTTAAAAGTTAAATAATTTAAGTGGACACCTGTAATATAACCCAATCATTCCATTACTTATGTATTCACTTATGAGATATGCAAACATATTTTCATACAAAATATGGCCTGTTATGAAACTTCATGTCAGCTTTTTTTGTAATATCCAAAATTGGAGACAACCCAAATGTTCATCAATAGTTGAATGGAAAAAAGGCAAATTGCAGTATGTCCATATGATGGAATATTATTCTGAAAAAAAAAAGTTATTGATATATGCATGCAACCAAATGGATGAATCTCAAAATAATTATGTGAAGTGAAAGAAGCCAGACAAAAAAGAGTACATACTATATGATTGCTAAAATTCAGTCTTAACATATTGTCATAGAGCAGATAAGCGGTTGCCTAGGGAGGGGATTGAGGGCTGTAGGCAGCAGGGCATGAAGGAGGGATTGCAAAGGAGCATGAAGAAACTTTTGGGATTAATAGAAATGGTCATTATATTGATTATGGTGATAGTGTAATGGATGAATAACATATGTCAAAACTTAACAAACTGTACACTTTAGGCATGTATAGCTTATTGTATGTCATTTATATTGCAATAAAGCTGTTTAAAAATTATTAATTTCTGTTCATGAAAACATATTTTTTTCTTACAGATAATTATCACAGAATAGTCCTGAGCTTCACATGCTGTTGGATGGCAGAGAAATCAAGCTAAAAACTGGTTATTCCGGGAATTCCCTGGGAATGATGACTCTCTCCATAAATCCGATCTTCGCCCCCTCCCAGGGTCTTGCTCTCTCTTCTGCAGATCATCTCGTGATGTCTCAAAACCAGTAGTGTTAGGCAGAAGAGAGAGCAAGACCCCAAACTTGGTCACAGGAAATTCCCTCAATTTCCTTTCATAACAGTAAGACTTTTCTGAAGGCTTCAGGACAATTGACACAAATTGTGAAACAAAAATCTGGAAAATGAGTATGTGATTTCTATCAGTTGAGTGCTGAGCTGGCTTCCACTGACCCATGAAAGCCAACTGTTAAATGTTCAGCAATTTTACAAACTAGTGGTTAAACACAGCTATCATTAAAAATTAAATTATATACTTTAACAATTAAGTAATATTAAAAGCAAAGATAGCAAACACACAAAACTCATCATTTCCTCCTTAACTACACTCACTATTATCTGTGCTTTTGAGGTTTCCATCTCTCCCCACTCCACATTCAGTGACATCATGTTTATAGTTTGAAATTGGCCATGGTGAGAATACTTACTCCACAGAAATCAGCAAATACTACAAATCAGGGCTTGATTTATTGTTCTGTTGATAGTTAAGAAAATAATGAAAAAAATGTCAATACAAATTAAATTAAAAATTATTATGTCTGTAGTCATTATATTGTGAATAGCACAAAAAATTAAGGAAATCTTATTCCAGTACCTCAAAACTATTATCTGATTCAGCAAATAAATTTGTCCTGGTATTGACAAATCAAAGTTGTACGAAATATCTTTTTTGTTTCACTTTGTTCTTACACATTAACAAAGGCAAAAACATCAACCAGTACTCATATTGAAACCATATTCATTCATCAGTTGCAAACATGAGTTCGCTATACAAAAGTTTAGCAAAACCCAGTAGAAGTATTCCATTGTATATTCTATTATTATTTGTAAATTTTGTGCTATGTAAACAAAAACATTATATCATTAAAATTTATTATAAACTTAAATATATGAAAATATGCATTCATTTTTCCTCAGAAAGTCAACAGAAAAACATTTAGCAGTCTATCACTGGGCTACTTCCACAGTTCATAAACCAGACCCTATTCAGAGGTTTTCCTCCTGGGCATCTCTGTCTTGGCCCCTTCCAGTCACTAGGTGGTAAGTACCAGTTCACTTCCCTCCAATGGTAGTTGCCTGTCCATGAAATGTGAACCATGAATAAAAATATTTTATTTATATTTCTGTAACTAATCATTTCTCTGGAGTAAATTTCTCAAAACAAAGCAATTCTTAACTCTTAAAATGACAATTCTTTTCTCGTGGTGATTTTTCAGTTTCAACAGGTATCCTGTTACATAACTTAGACACCAAAGGCAGAAGCTATATGAATAGACAGATAAAGTGGCTACCTTAAAAAGCAAAGGGGTTACTATGGGATTATATGAAATCATGTGTGTGAAATTTTTGAAAATTTTAAAGCACTGTAGAATTTAAAGAATCTTTCATTCAAAACAATTTTTTTTAACAAAAGCATTGCTTGATTACTGTAGCTTTGTAGTATAGTCTGAAGTCAGGGAGTCTGATTCCTCCAGCTCCGTTTTTTTCCCTCAAGATTGCTTTGGCTATTCGGGGTCTTTTGTGTTTCCATACAAATTTTAAGATTTTTTGTTCTAGTTCAGTAAAAAATGCCATTGATAGTTTGATAGGGATTGCATTGAATCTGTAGATTGCTTTGGGTAGTATATTCATTTTCACAATATTGACTCTTCCAATCCAAGAACATGGTATATCTCTCCATCTGTTTGTGTCATCTTTGATTTCCTTCATCAGTGTCTTATAGTTTTCTGAGTACAGATCTTTTACCTCCTTATGTAGGTTTATTCCTAGGTATTTTATTCTTTTTGTTGCAAAGGTGAATGGCATTGTTTCCTTAATTTCTCTTTCTGATCTTTCATTGTTAGTGTATAGTAATGCAAGAGATTTTTGTGCATTAATTTTGTATCTTGCAACTTTACCAAATTCATTGATTAGCTCTAGTAGTTTTCTGGTGGCATCTTTAGGATTATCTTTGTATAGTATCATGTCATCTGCAAACAGTGACAGTTTTACTTCTTTTCCAATTTGTATTCCTTTTATTTCTTTTTCTTCTCTGATAGCCATGGCTAGTACTTCCAAAACTATGTTGAATAATAGTGGCAACAGTGGACATCCTTGTCTTGTTCCTGATCTTAGAGGAAATTCTTTAAGTTTTTCACCATTGAGAATGATGTTTGCTGTGGGTTTGTCATATTGTATATTAACACATATATGTGGAATCTAGAAAAATGGTACAGATGAACCGGTTTGCAAGGCAGAAATAGAGACACAAATGTAGAGAACAAACGTATGGACACCAAGGGGGGAGAGTGGGGTGGGGGTGGTAGTGGGATGAATTGGGAGATTGGGATTGACATGTATACACTGATGTGTATAAAACTGATGACTAATAAGAACCTGCTGTATAAAAAGTAAAATAAAATAAAATGATCCATCTTTATATGGGCTAAGCTTTAAAAAAAAAAAAAAGAACATGTACAAGACTTGTATGCTGCAAACTATAAAATGCTGATAAAAATAATTCAAAGAAGAATTACATACATTAAAAAAATTTTTTTAAACATTGCTTTTGTAGTACAAGGAACATCACTTATAGAGTTAAAAAGCTAATGATAAAGTAGGAAAGTAGATGCAATGAATATTTCATAGAGTAGTAGCTTTAATCTATAAACAATTTTGCATATCTATAAGAAAAAGCTGATATTATAGCAAAAAAAAAGAGTCAAAAGTCATGAAAAGAAATTTTACAAAGAAATCCAAATGGCCAATAAAATACAATAACAATCTCACCAGTAATAACAACAATTAAATCTAAAATAAGATATCATATTCACTTTTAAATTTAAAGATTTTTAAATGATGCTCTTGGAGAAGGTGGTATGGGGAAATAAGGGGACTCTCAAATACTCTTGATGGAAGTAAATTTGTACATACTTTCTGTAGGGCTCTTTGAAGGTGTTTTCTATGTCTCTTGACCTTACAGTTCCACTTCTAGTAATTTATACTAAGGTAGTAGTTAAGGACATGTGGAAAGATGTAGCTAAGTGGAGGTTTGTTACAACTTTGTTTTAATAATGATATATATATATATATAAATAGACATATGTTTAATAATATATATCAAATACAATATATATATTCAGTATAAACTTTCCTTATAATAGTTTAAATAATTTGTAAGTCTAACAAGAATGAATTGGTTAAACTACTTATATACATACTGGATACTAAGCAACCATAAATATTATATAAAGAAATATTAATAACTGTCTTAGAATGACTGATACATAATTTTTTTATAATTTTGGTGTGAAAAATAGCAGATTTTAAAACTGTATGCACTGTTATCTCACCTTTGAAAGAAATATATATTATGTACACACGTGTACACATATGCACAATTGAAGGATACACTAAAGAATATTAACAGAGCTATTATTTCAGGCGGCTTTATTTCCTTCTTTTTTTTTTAACTTATTTGTGTTTAATTGTTCTGCATTGAGCATGCATTACTTGTCCTAAAACCATCTCTATATTATTTCAGCATTTTATGAGTTTCATAACCAGGTGATTCAAGGACTTGTTAGTGTTCAGAGTCTTTGGGATTGCAGCTGTTTTGCTTAGAGACACATTCGGAAGCAGCTTAGTATGGTAAGTATGACCTAAGAGGACACTACTGGAAGGAGGACAATTCCTTGTGTTTGCACTTTTTTGGGCTATGCAAGTGCTGTGCTGGCTTAGCAGCCCGCAGGTGGTTGCTCTCCCTGTGCCTCAGTGTGGAAATGCAAAGAGACTGACTCATTTTACTGAATCATTTTACTGGGGATGTAACTCTGGGTTTGGTTACCCGCAGGCATTTCTGCTCTGACTGAATATCCTGGGGTAGGGTTTTTTCTCTCTCTTTTTTTTTTAACGTGTTAACAGAGGCTCTTCTAGCCCAAGTGAAAGGTTGTGAATGATGGGGAGGGAGAAAAACACCCTCTCAGTTATATCCATTTACAAGGATTGGGGTAACCTGACCTGGGTTTGTGCCCTTCTTTGGCATCTCTGGGCAAAAATCCTCAGGCTTCTGACTACAAAGTTAGAATTTTGACTGCAGGATGATGGTTTATATTTAAACCATCTCTATGATTCTATCCATTAAGATCATCCTAAAGGGGCCTCCATACATCTGTCAAGAAAGGCCCAACACAAAGGTTACTTTTGGAAATAAGAGAATGTAGAGTTTGCTGCCTAAGACATTGGGAAGCTTTCTTCTGCATCTAAATGTGAAGTCCCATTTGTTAGGATCTCTGTTCTGTGCTATGAACAATCTCCCCATCATTTCTTCAGTTGAATATATTGACAAATGCATTATTATGAGCAAGCAATTTAATATTTCAATTTGAAAACTTACACTAAACTTTAAAAATGACCCAGGATCTATACTAGATGCTGAGAAGAAAAATGAATTATGTAAAGTCTAGAGGTCAACTCAAGTAATAGAGAGTCCACAGGGACTTTGTGTGAGCAAGTCTAGGGTGTCCATAAAGTTTGGAAACATAGGCATATATGTATAATGTCAAGGACTTCTCCAATATATAAAACAAATAATGTAATATCATCTATGTCTCTAGACTTTAGTAGACACTTTATTGAATATAATATGATAAGTACTCTGGTGACAGTATAGAGTCAGACCCTAGATTCCAATGAATAATTATTCTGCCTGGTAGAGACAAGTCAGGAAAGAGAAAGAGAGAAGTTTACATTAAATAGGGCTTTGGAGAATGAGTAGATGTTCATAAGGTGAAGGAGATGAGGAAAGGTATTCCATGTAAAGGTAACAGCGCTGGAACTAGGAACAGACTCTGGTCTTGTAGAAGATAGAGGTCAAAAGAACTTTCAAGGAAGTGGACATACAGAGTATTGTCTATTGGGGTTGGGAGGCTGGAATATTGAAAACTAACTGGAGAGATCATGGTGCCAGTTTCCTCCCATTCATGACCCTCCCACTGGCAGCCAGAGGTTTAATGATCATCAGATGGGTGCTGGTAGGGAACATAACTAACACATTTTCAGAGAGTGGGCTGGGCAGTTAACAGGGGTAACATTTTGTGTTTAAGAAGCATTAAGGGCAGATCAGAAATGTGCCTGCCTGATAATCTGTAGTGGTTTCCAGTGGTATCAGATTAAAGAAAAAACACTCACACAGTGCCTGGCACAGTCCTCTGCAGGGCTGGAGTCTGACAGGAGAATTTCTAGAGCCAACATTCTTGAGCCTGAGACCTGAAGGCTTGGTCCAGTTAAAGTCCATGGTGAACACTGCAGTTGAATAGGATCAAAGCCCAAGTACAGGGTTGAAGGGTAGAAACTGGTGGAGGAATCTCAGAGACTCACCTGGCATCACCTGGAAGCTTGTTAGAAATTCAGACTCTGCCACACTCCAGTCCTATTGAATCCGAATCTGCATTTCAACAAGGTCCTCAGATGATTGTATGCTACTGGTCTGTAGAGCACAGGTTTCGAATTTAAGTAGCAACCGTCTAAACTGCTGGGTCTCTAATTTGGATGTACACTGAGATTACTTAGGGAGTTTTAAGAAATACTGATCTCTGGGACACTCCAGCAGATACTGTGATTTAATTGGTGGGGTTAGAACATCAAAGGACAGAAGATCAGAAAGGTAATCAGGAAAATTTGTCACCAAGAAACAGGTCCTTGCTTTCACAACTAAGTGAAAATGTGGATTGAATGGATGGATGGACAGAATGATGGCTGGCTGGATGGATGGATAAGAACAGGTTAGAGGATTGTGAGATCAACATTTACAGTTTTGATCAGAACCTTTGGGGGTGTACTCCCTTTCGATAAGCTTGGGCCAGCATTTCACACAGCCTTGACTGCAGACTAACTGAGAGAGTACCTGTATTAAAATGTAGATTCTGGCCACTCTCCACATCTTGAATGATCATCTTTAGAGGTGAGACCAAGTAATCTGCATTTTCTATACATGCTTCAGGAGAACCTTATAGGTACTAAAGTTTAACAAGTGCTTGGGTAGATAAAGCCCTGGCTAACTGTAGAGAGGCAATCTAAATTTAATTATTTCTCATTGAGAGGGTTCTTGGTATTTATTTGGACAGGACGATTTTTCATTGTGCAGTATTGACCCACACACTGGAAAATGTTTAGAATCCCTGACTCTGACTACTAAATGCTAACAACATGCCCTAGTCATTTTGACAACCAAAATACCTTCTCTTACATTTCCAAATGGTGCCCCTATAGGCTGGAAATTGCTAGCTCAGACTCCGAAGTTCCCTGCCAGGATCATGTGGGCTTTGCCTATGTCTAACACTTGACTAGGTCAGAGATAGAATTTATGCAAGTCAAATCACATCTCCTGAAGCTGTGGACACGTGCAAGCAAGGAACTGTGGAGTAAAGTGCAAAGAACTCTGAACCTGTAATCAGAAGGCAGGGGTTTGAGGCCCCTCCCTAGCTGTGTACCATCAGGTTACCACTTCTTTTGCCTGGGGTTTCCCACTCTATAAAATGGGAATAAAAATACCTGGTTCAGTTGTCTCATAAGACTCTTAGGAGGTGATGAATATGAAAACACCTTAGATATAATACAATTTTATTTAGATAAAACTTAGTATTATTATAAAGAATTTACTGTTCTGTCTATTACATGGGAAGCCTCCAGGGTGGGTGTCAACTTATACCCTGACAGCACCACAATACTGTGTGTTTTAGAAGTTCTTCTGCAGCCTTGTCTGCCAACCCACAAGCCCTTTCATGGGTTAAAATATGTGTATCATGTTGCTCAAATAAAAATAAACTGCAGCTGCAATTTTAAAGGTTGTTTTTGTTTCTAGCTCCTGCATCCTAAAGCCTCTTAGAATTTCCCCCATACACATTGAAGAGCAGGTGGTCAATGGGAAATTCCCATAAGTCCCCTGCATAGCTGTTTTTAGCCTGCCTTCGATAGTGAGGTTCTGCTCTATCAATTTCTTTTTTGCTATCTCTTCCTGTGTATATTTTCTTGCTCTCATATATATTGCAAAATTATAATGTAAGCCTGTGTGCCAGATATCATCCTTCCCCCCCTTCCATATCTGCTCTCCATCCGCTCTTTGCCCCAGGAGCCTGGCACCATGGACTACATAAACATGCCTTCTACCTTACAGGTGAGTTCAGCCAGTATGTATCTCCAGTAGGAAGTCAGAATGGGGAGGAGAGTGAAGTGAGGCTCTTTATTTCTCTGATTCCCACTTCCTGTGAAATTTACTCAGGCTGGCTGTGCCCCTTCACAGAAGGTCATCTACTCTTTAGAAGGCAGCTTCTCTGCAGGCCTTTCTTTCTGCAGGTGAATTTCTCCCATCCTGTGACTGTTTGGGTCTTGGGATGGGATGCTGCCACTGATGTTACTCTCAGTTTCTGCATTAACTCTTGTATTTCCTGTAAGCTCCACCTACACCTTTGTATTTATTCTTTTTGAGGATAAACCCACTTTGAATTATCTTATTTTCAGTGGGACATCCATGTCCTGTTGGGACCTTTACTGATACACTGGCTCACCAAGACACTGGTTGGAGACCAAAATTAGCCATGTCTCTGCCAATCATTTGCCAAGGGACCTTCCCTGTTAAGGCTTTGGTCTTCTCCACATATAATAAAATACAAATTTTGGATTGTGTGATCTTGAAGGTACATTCCCTAACCGCCAACTATAGAGTTTATAATAGAACAGAGTAAGAGAAATTATTCTATAGGTGTGAAATTCTGCCATGATTATCATTAGCTAGAATGTGCATACCCGTGTTCTCTTCAACCCATGTTCTCTGTGACTTGTGGCATCCGTGCAGGTGGAAAAGGAGCTTTCTGATGTTTGAATTACTTTGACACTTATTAATGTATGTGAGTCCTGGTGGGTGGTGGTTTTGATCATTGTTTGCATATTTGGAAATGGTGTGCACATTAAATTTAGAAACATCTGATTGTTGGCCTATGTTGTCCAAATTTGAATGGTTTCAAAAAGGAAACACAGCTTTCTGTTCTTTTAGACAACATTCATCATCGTCCATCAATCAATCAACTAGCTGTCTTGGAACACTTACTGTCACTCATGCTGATGCCAGCTTCTCAGTTACCATTGTTTTGACTCTTCAGAGGCAAAGAAAAGCACCCTGAGAAAAGGAAATGACAAGGAATGCTTGGCCATGGCAGCCTTTCATTTGGAGCCAAGAGCGACGCTGTCGACTCCCTTCAAAGCAGTGTTACTATTTTGTCATGTTACAATTTTTAGCAAACCTCTCTTGAAGGAACTTAAATCAGAAGACTTGTAGTTTACTGTTGTTGGCTATAAACGGTCTATTGAGCTGATAGGGTGACCTGTCAAGACATATTCAAGAATAAAAACCCACTTTCATTTCAGCCATTCCTAGTGAATTCAAACCTAGTTTATGCTGCTCCTTTTTCTTGTTCTATCAAAGCACGGTACATGATATTTTGTAAAGATTATCTTCATTATCTTATTTCACCCTCATCATTATCTTGTGAACTTTGGTTGTGGTGACATTTGGTAAACAGCACCATCCAGACACAAAGTTAAATTTTCTGCTACAAGACAAATGCTGCATTACACTGTGCTGCAGATGTGTTTCTATTCTCTGAGAAGTGTTACGTGCTTAGAGTATAAGCTTTTTCTATTCTTTCCAGTAGCCTAGGACAGAAAGACCACATAAAGCTGCCTGAGTGAGACAGAAGACAGAAATATGCAGAGTCACATGAAATGGCAAATGTGAGGAAAACTCCTCAGTTCTCTGGCAAGAGGTAAAGCTCCCCAAGCCAAGAAGGCAACGTTAAGTCCAATTCAAGCTTCCATTCAATTCAATCATCATCTCTACACTTCATTCATGCAGGACCATCCCACATCTTTTCAATAATCAAGGTCTGTGAATTCTAACTGCACAATGTCATCTATAATCAGTCTTTCTTTCCACATCTGCAGCATCTTCCACTATCTAGGCCTTTATTATCTCTCTCCTTGACTTTGCAATGACCTTGGTCTTAAATGGCACCCATGTCTATCCTCACACTTCCATTCGATTAGTCTTCTTGTTGTCATGGTAGATGCTCACCAAAGATTTGCTTGAAGGAGAAGCTAATTTGTTTGTTTGGAGAAGCTGATTACAGAACATACATGATAAGGACAACAAAGAAATATTACAGGAGTACTACAAGTTGTCCCAGCAATAAATCTTTCTGGATAAGATCTAAGGAAGTTCTTCAAAGAAATTTTACGTTGTAATATATTGTGTCAATGCAATGCTCCCACTCCATACTCTGTATTTAAGCTAAGATACTGTCTTAGTCTGCTAGGGCTGCTGTATTAATATACCACAGACTTAAGGCTTAAACACAGGAAATTAATTTTCTTGCAGTTCTGGAGGCTAAAAGTCTGAGATCAGGGTGCCACTATGGTTGGGTTCTGGTGAGAGCTCTCTTCCTGTCTTGTAGACATCTGCTTTCTTGTTGTGTTCTAAAATGACCTTTCCTTGGTGTGTGCCCTTGGAGAGAGAGAGAGAGACTGAACTCTCTGGTGTCTTTTCTTGTAAGGGCACTAACCCCCACGAGAGGTCCCCACCCTCATGACCTTATCTAGCCCTAATTACCTTCCAAGGGCCCCATCTTCAAACACTATCACATTGGTGATTAGAGCTTAAGCATATGAATTTGGGGGAACACAGACATTCAGTTCATAAAAGATGCTTTGTTTTGTAGGGAAGATATATTAATTTAAAACTTTATAGTCTCAAAACCTAACTGCTATTGTGACAGCTTTGCCACCAGTCTTTCCAAACTACTTGCAGCATGGTCATGGCTGTGCTCTGTTTCTGGTGACTTCTCGCCAGTCTTTGTTTGCTTCATCAGTGCTTCCTCAGGCATAACTGTTCTTCATTATCTGACACTCAAGGCCTTCACTCTGAAAATTCATGCAGTTCCTGTTCTTGAGTAAGAAGAGGACTGGCATTATTCAATCCTGTCATCTGCCAAGTGAACTCTGGCTTTTATACAATGCAATTCAAATTCATGGAACTAGAGTTGGAGGTGATTTGAAGCTGGTCTCTATTACTTACTAGCTCTGTGGCACTGAGCAATTCACTTTTTCTCCTGGAAATTATTTCCCCACTTGTGAAATAATCACAATAATATCTGCCTTACCTACACATGCACAAGTTTGTGAGACTAAAAATTAAATAATACCCATTTGTTGACCTAAAACAAATAAGCTGCCAGCTATTTCTCCAGGAAAAATGGGTTTATTGGGGATCAACAAAGAATTTCAATTCTGGGTGTTATCATGGGAAGCCACATGCAAGTCCCTGGCAAAAATGGAGAGAACTCTTTTAAAAAGGAGAAAAGGAATTTGGGAGGGCTATAGTAAACAAAGAGTACTTTGGAGAAATTGAGATTTCAAACTATAGTGGCTTTTCATTGGCTGAGTTGTCACAGTCTCTCATTGGCTGAGCTCTTGCCAGGCAAGAAGAGGAAATCTTCCTTCTTCCTGTTGGGCTCTCCTATCAGCATAGGGTATGAGAACTCCTCTTTCTGACCTCTTGATTCTATTTTATCTGAGGATTCTCCTCGTATATTAAGTTTTACACATTAAAGTGACATAAATTAAAAAGTAAAGTACAAATGTTAGTTGTGACTATTATTATAAATAAAAAAGAATAGAGAACAGGTGTTTTTTTCAAAATAATATGTAGTTCCATGTCAGTGAGAAGGAGAAAGTGAAAACTGAAATTTTCCTTTGAACAGCAGTATTCAGTCTGGGATTCAAGTACCTCTAGAGGTATACAAAGCAATATAAGGAGCACAGAGAATGAAGAATTTTTAGTTAATCAATGTCTAGATCCTCAATATCCACATCTCCTCTTTCTCCATAAGAAAAGTCTAGGAGCTGAGAACTTCAGGCAGTTATCCTTTCTTTCTGGCCCTTTCTCCGTGATCCTTTTCTCACAACAGCAAAAACTAAGGTCTCCCACATCTTTCTATGCTGCATTGCCCCAAGGTGTAAAAATCCACCGGGATCCTGAAACAAATGAATAATTTAAAATATCGATATTGAAAAATCTACTTTAATCAATTGATTTGATTGATTTTTATCAGTTATCATAATAACTGTTATGATAACCAGAAGTCATATTTTGGCACTGAAGTCTTACATCTCTGAGACATTAAAAATAAGCTTAAATTTATATATGTGTTTTATTGCATAGAAATAGAGCTGAGTGATCATTTAAAAGACTTTCAAGGAGAAAAATACATTACAGGAGGATGTAATTCTAAGAGAGCAATAGAATGAATATATGATTGAAAGAAGAAAACAGAATGATATATTATTTCCAAATATTAAGGAAGAATTTGCACATGTATTTTTTAAAAAATAGGTCTACATATCAAACCACTATAGTATTTATATTCTATTGGAATCAGTTGTTTTATTTAAAAGTAATAGTTTTATTTACAATGTCAATATTTGCAATACTCTTAAAAGTATTACACTTGCAACTATCCCAATTTATGATAAAATTTTTAATACAGGGTATAAACTGTGAAGGAAGGTAACATCATTGTTCAAAATTACATTGAGACACGCTTCAAAATCTTTGAAGACCAATGCTCTAGTCAGTGGTTTCAAAAGTTTGGTCTCTAGGCTAGCCAACATCAACATCAACTGGGAACTTGTTAGAAATACAAATTCTGGGGTCCCATCCAGAAGCTTTAGAGGTGGGCCCAGCAATCTGAATTTTAAAAAGCACTCTAAGTGACTCTGATGCAGGCTAAATATTGAGAAATCTTTTCAAAGTCTTACAGATCTCTTTCCTAGGATATTTGTCTTTCTCTTCCCTTGCTTTCCTTTTTAAATTTCTCTTCTCTATAAGAAATAGCAAAATTAATGAGCAATGTGGATTTTAGAAACACTTGTGATTTATAAAATATCTGCCTGGTAAAAAGCAGTCATAGCTGTAGGCTGAAATACGAAGATGAGGTGATAAAGAATCTAGACTCTAAAAGCAAGTAGTTGGAGGATTGGTCAAGATGACAGAACTGGAAAACCCTGAGCTCACCTCCTCCCACAGGCACCAAATTACAAGTATTTACAAAGCACCTATCAAGGAGAATGACCTGAAGAGCAGCAGAAAAGATTTTCCACAACTAAAGAGATAAAGAAGGAACCCTAACGAGATGGGTAAGAGGTGCCGGGAGGTGTTATAGTCAAGACCCATACACCAGGTAGGCGACCCACAAATGGGAGGATAATCACAATTACAGAAGTACTCCCAAAGGAACGGGGGGACTGAGCTCCACATTGGGCTCTCCAACCTCGGGGTCCTGCAGTAGAAACATGAGCCTTCAGGATGTCTGGTTTTGAAGATCAGTGGCGCTTGTGTATGGGAGAGCTGGAGGATTGTAGAAAACAAAGACTCCAGTCTTAAAGGGTATTCACGAAATCTCACATGCTCCCAGCACAGAGGCAGTAATTTGAAAGGAGCCTAGGTCAGACTCACTGACTGATCCTGGAGAGCCTTCTGGAGACGCAGGTGGCAAATGAGACTCTTTCTGGGGACATAGTCATTTCTGGAAGCTCATTCTACCACGAGGACACTGGTGCTGGCAAGGGACATTTTGGAGTCCTTCCTCTAGCCTGAGAGCATTGGAGGCTTACCCACGCACCAGCGGGCTGGCACCAGAACTGGGACCTACTGGGCTGCACAACTCGCTATGCCAGGAATGGGCTTTGCCTACCAGCCCACCCACCATAACCAACCCTGCCACAACAGAAGGGCCCTTACAGCCCACATAGGGGACAGCACTGAAGGATATAGCTCTGGGGACCAGAAGGAAGTGTGCTGCTGGGACAGTACTCAGCCATTAAAAAAAAAAAAAAAAAAATTCCACAACATGTATGGATAGAGCGTATTATGCTAAATAAAATAATTTACACAGAGGAAGACAAATATTGGGCTGGCCAAAAAGTGCCTTCGGTTTTAAAGTAAAAATAAAAGACACATTTTTCATTTTCACCAAGAACTTTATTGAACAACGTATTCACCCTTTTGTTCCATTACCTTCTGCCGTTTTTCAGGCAAATTCATAATTCCATCTTCCCAAAACTTTTAATCTTTTTGAGCAAAGAATTGTTCCAGGTGCCTTTTACAGTCTTCCAGGGAGCTGAAATTTTTTCCATTAAGAGAATTATGTAAAGACTGAAATAAATGGAAATCCTAAGGTGCAGTGTCTGGTGAATACGGAGGATGAATCAGAACTTCCCAGCCAAGCTGTAACAGTTTTTGCCTGGTCATCAAAGAAACATGCGGTCTTGTGTTATCCTGATGGAAGATTATGAGTTTTCTGTTGACTAATTCACTTTTTGCCGAGTGCTGCTTTCAGTTGGTCTAATTGGGAGCAGTACCTGTTGGAATTAATCTTTTGGTTTTCCAGAAGGAGTTCATAATAGAGGACTCCCTTGCAATCCCACCATATACACAACATCACCTTGTTTGGATAAAGACCGGCCTTTGGTGTGGTTGGTGGCGGTTCATTTCACTTGCCCCACGATCTCTTCTGTTCCACATTATTGTACAGTATCCACTTTTCGTCACCCGTCACAGTTTCTTTTAAAAATGGAACGTTTTCATTATGTTTAAGTAGAGAATCGCATGCGGAAATGTGGTCAAGAAGGTTTTTTTTTGCTTAACTTATGTGGAACCCAAACATCAAAGCGATTAACACAACCAAGCTGGTGCAAATGATTTTCAGTGCTTGATTTGGATATTTTGAGTAGGTTGGCTATCTTCCACGTGGTATAATGTTGATTGTTCTCAATTAATGTCTCTATTTGGTCGCTATCAACTTCAACTGGTCTATCCTACCCTGGAGCGTCATCCAGCAAGAAATCTCCAGCACGAAACTTGGCAAACCACTTTCGACATGTTCGATCAGTCACAGCACCTTCTGCATACACTGCACAAATGTGTTTTTGCATTTCGGTTGCGTTTTTACCTTTCTTGAAATAATAAAACATAATATGCCGAAAGTGTTGCTTTTTTTCTTCCATCTTCAATATTAAAATGGCTACACAAAAATTCACCAATTTTGATGTCTTTTTTTAAATGTACGCTGATATGATAGCTGTCACATACAATCTAACAAAATTGTTTTGAATGAAGTTAAAGACAACTAAGTGCTACTAGAGCCATCTTATAGAAAAAAACGAATGAACCTTTTGGCCAACCCAATGCCACCTGTTATCACTTATATGTGGAAATCTAAAACAAACAAAATAAAATGAAAAGAGACTAATTGATACAGAGAACAAACAGGTGGTTGCCAGAAGTGAGGGGGTTGGAGGGGGGTGGGCAAAATAGGTAAACTGAAGGTACAAACCTCCAGTTATACAGTAAAGTCATGAGGATGTAAAATACGGCATAAGGAGTATGGTCACCGATACTGTAATAACTTTGTATGGAGACGGGTGGTTACTAGACTTATCGTGGTGATCATTTCATAATGCAGACAAATGTCAAATCATTATGTAGTACACCTGAAACTAACATAATATTGTACATCAACTATATTGCAATTAAAAAACAAAAAATAATAAATGACACATACATAAAATAAAAAGCAAGTGGTTCAGCAATCCTTTAATTCTTATTATATTGTTGAAAGCTGGTTGAAAGACCCAGTGGTTACACAGTTCATTTCTTAGATAAGGTAACTGTCTAATCATTTTCTAATTGTCCCTTTCAATCATGACAATGCATTAGCTATTGCCTTAAGCATTTAATCAGAGTCCTGACCATACTATAAGGCATATGCTAATGTAATAATCAACTAATTGGATAGATGAGAGGCTACCCTGAAAGGTGAGAAAGCTGACTGGGCCTGGGAGAGTAGGGAAAAGGCTAAGCCTCCTGATACACAGTGTTTCATAGCCTCATCAGTCATTCTTGGGCCATTCTCTCAGGAGGAATTTCAACGGTTTCACTGTACTGCCTTCACTGATGACCCCTGCTTACTATCCCACAACTTCCAGAACTTCTGCAACAATCCCAGTGATTAAATAAAAAAACTACTCTCTGCTAAGTACATTTGCATTGCCTTCCTTTTCATCCACAATTATCACTGCTATCCTCAACTCTTGTCTTTCACATTTATTGATCTGTTACTATGTCCTAGACACTGTACTAAAGTGTTTGACATATCAACTCTGTTGATCCTCGCAACAACACTCTGGATAATGTATTGGGTTGGCCAAAAAGTTCGTTTGGTTTTAAGTAAAAATAAAAGACACATTTTTCATTTTCACCAAGAACTTTATTTAGCAATGTATTCATTAACCGAACGAACTTTTTGGCCAGCCCAATACTTGCATTATGTCTATCTCGTAGGTGAGGAATCTGAGGCAGAATAGTTAAATAACTAGCCTATGTTCACACAGGCTAAAATATTAAGGCTGAAATATACACCTGGGCAAGCTAACTTGTGTTCTCACTTAATATCTGTTAGAAAACACATGAATTAATTTATATTCATTATTTAATTGCAGCCTTACACCATCCTAGAATGTAGGTTCTATCATTATACCCATTTTAAAAATAAGGAAGCTAAGTCAAGTCAAAATCAGATCATTTGTATTTGGCAAAGATGGGGCTTGAATCTAGGTCTATCCAATTCCCAGCCCTTGCTATTTGCCACTATGCTTCCTCTGTATGTTTGCAGAGTCCCATGTCTGGGTGCTCCTCATTAAATTAGAGAAAACAAAAAAGATCAATAGGTGGCCACTAATAGTGTCAACTGTAGGAAATATGCATGCAGACTATGTTGGATTTGTCCGTGGCCACAGCTGAATTTGCAGTTTGGTGTTTTTCAGACTCTGACTCTCCTAACATTTCACCAAGAGTCTCTCCCTGGGAAAACCTGACTTTCCCTTGATTTCTGTAAGCCAGATTTGGCCACAGTTTCTAAAGACTCCACAGTGTTTGTTTTTGTCTTTTTTTCTGGAGGAAAAGAAAAGAAAAAGAAAGAGAGAGAGAGGGAAGGAGGGAGGGAGGAAGGAAGGAAGGAAGGAAGGAAGGACTGTTCTCTTTCCAGCCTCAGCTGCTAAGATTTTCCTCCTTCTCCTCCTGCATTCTGGGTGTCAGTCACATGCAAACTTTGCCCTTCGCTGACATGACATGTGCTTCCACATCTCAGTACCACTATACATACACACCTCAGTAACTTCTGCTCTCTTCTCCATGGTTAAAATCTTCATTATCATTCAAGAATCAGTTCAAGCCTTTTCCCTGGTAATGTTCCCTTCCTGCTTAGTAGCTCTGTAACACCTTATTCACACCTCTTTTATGGCACTTAAACCTATCTTGACTCATTTCTTAGAGTCCTATTCTAGACTATGAGTATCTCACAAAGAGGATTATATGATACAGTTAAATTCAGGAAAAAATGGAATAAACCTGTCCCCTGATTTGGGGACATTTGATGACAGTTTATTAAGCCTATGATGAGGAAGTAATGCTTGAGCTTTCTGAACAAGATTAATAATTATGTGATTGTATTAGTTTGCTAGAGCTACTGTAACAAAGTATCAGGCTAGGTGGCTTAAGCAACAGAAATTTATTTCCTCACAGTTCTGGAGGTTAGAAGTCCAAGATAAAGGTGCTGGCAGGGTTGGTTTCAGAGTCCCTTCTTCTTGGTTTGTAGACGGCCATGTTTTCTCTCCATCTTCAAATGGTCTTTCCCTCTGTGAGTTTCTGTGTCCTAATTTCTTCCTTGTATACAGTCACTCACCATATCAGAGAAGAGCTCACCCATATGATCTCATTTTACCTTAACTACCCCCTTTAAAGTCCCTGTCTCCAAGTACAGTCACATTCTGAGGTAGTGGGTGTTGGGACTTCAACATGAAGTATCTCCCCATGAGTTTTGGGGACATACAAGTCAGTCCATGACACTGATGGTTCATATATCATCTCTATATCATAACTTTTCTATAGTCCAATCTTTCAGCAAAATGACTGTGTCAGGGTTCTTCCAGCTATTTCAACTTTTTTTTTTTTTTTGGAACCGAGTCCTTACAATAAATTTTCTCTGCTGGAAATATGCATAATATGTGTTGTGACCCCTAATTTCTTGAATGGACCCTTGTTGATATAGCACATTAGAGACTGCTGCCTGATCAAGCCAGGAACACACACGTGTTGCCATCGCTGTTGCCGTGGCATGAGGTATTTCCAAAGACAAGGTAAAATGATCTTTGTCTGCCTTCCGCTTTCCAGTTTTCGACCAAAGCCTCCCATTCACAGAACTTAGGTAGTTGTCAGCTGGCAAGGCAGTAAGGAAATGTTGGCTCTGGTTCCCTATGATACAGAAGGGGCAGGGATGGAAAAAAGACAATAACTTGCACATTTATTCTTCCTCAACAAAACAGTAAATTCCATGACTGTAGTGATTTTGACAGTGTTCTCCCTGTTGTTTTCTTAGTTTTAGAACTAAGTCTGACAATTAATGCTCAATAAATTTTTGTTTAATAAGTTATCATCATTTTTATATGAGGACATTTATTCATTGGTTATCTGTGTAACAAGTAGAGGAGACAGAATTCATACTGTTGATATAAAATTGTACAAATTTTCATTTGTATAGGAGAACTGCTATGCTAACATTCTACTAATGATAAGGCAGAGGGGTAGAAAAGTAGACTGAAAACAGCCCTTGAATGACAGTTAAGAAACCTAGGATATAGACTGTACTCTGTCTTCCTTGACCATGTGACCTCAGTTCACCTTTCTGGGTCTTAATCATTGAGTCAACAAAGTTGCCTTCCTAAGTGCCTTCCTTGTGTTATATGACATAGATATGGTTATATATAGCATAAGTCATTTTTTCCAATAATTCACCAAACCCTATTGATAAAATATATCCCAGATCTCTCAATGACTCTTCATCTCGTCTGCCATGACCCTAGTCTAAACTACCATCATCTTCCCTTGGGTTACTGCAAAAGCTTCCTAGCTCATCACCCTGCTTCTGATCTTAGCTCTCTCAAATAAGCTTCCACAAAGTAGCCAGAATAGGACATCTTTTTTTATGCAAATGTGATTATCATACTTTCAGGCAAAAACAAAAGAAAACAAACAAACAAACAAAACTTCTTTGGATTCCCATTCTTAATAAGATCTTCAGATATATTACCCGATCTGACCCCAGTCTAACTCACTAACCTTATTTTATACTACTTTTCTCCTCACTCTGACATACTATACTTGGTTCCTAGAAGGCAACCAATTCACTTTTTCTTCTCAAAACCTTCTCCTGTGCTGTTATCCCTTCTACCTCATGTGCTCTTACTCCCAGACTTTGGCCCACTCTGTTTTACATAGCACTTTTCATCTGTTGCACTTCTTTATAGATTTATAACTATATTTTATAATAATTTGTTTAATGTCTTCTTTACTACCAGAATGAAAGTTCCACAAGAGAAGGAAAAGTATGTTTTGTGCAGAACTAAGTCTCCAGTATGCAGCCAGATGCTAAATAAACATCTCTTGAGTGAATGAATGATGAGGAAGTTATTGAAGAATTTTAAACAGAAAAGAGGCTTGACCTGGTATATAATCTTTCTAGAAGGTTACTCCGAATTTTAGTTTCTCCAATGTAAAAGAGGATTAGATGATATATAAGGTCCCTACCATTCTCACATTCTATGATTTTGTTCTCCTAAATCTGAAGAAAAATTCTCAGTGTTCATCTGATGTTTCACTTATTATGCCTTGCCTATGACATGGGTAAAAAATTGGTGTTAGAGCTCATGACAAACAAGCTAAAGCCTGCATCACTGAACACAGGATTATGGATGCAAAGTCAAGGGCTACATGAATATGATCTTGTTGATTTCCAAAATGGACTTTTTCCCCCCCTTTGGGATTCCTTTGAGTCAGAATGATTGGCAAGATTAGAGAGACATCTCAAAATCTTCAACAATGCCCTTGAATGCAGGCTCACACATACTTGATTTAGATAACTAGAACCCTTTACGTTTTTATTTAAACTCATTAGCATGGGGACATGAAAAATCCATGATTAGTAGTGGTCTGGAGATAAATTTAACTACCTACATTAGACGACATTTTCAGAGGATATCAGATTTAGAAGATAAGTAGCAGCCATCCCGCCAAAGTCTATCATGTAGTTAAACATTTGCTGACTCAGCAAACTTTTTTGTTTACGTACATCACACACTGTGCTAGGTGCTGTGAACATGAATATACTACATATGGGGAAATGAGGAAAAAATAACTTTTCCAGCATGACATTTGGTTGATTAGAAGAGTTAAGAACAAGAATTGTGAGCCTTAATATTTGGTCCCTTTCCATGATGACAAGGATGGGCATTGACTAGAATTATGCAGGAAGTTCCCACCAAAATAAAACAAAAGTTGCTGCATCTTATAACCCATACTGCAAAGAAGGAAGCACAGCACATGGTAGGCCTCTTTGGGTTCTATAGACAAAGCATTATACACTTAGGAATACTACTCTGGCCCATATACTATGTGACATGGAAGTCTGCCAGCCTTAAGTAGGGCCTGGATCAGAAAAGAGTTCTACAGCAGATCCAGAGCACAGTAGAATCAGCCCTGTCACTTGGGCAAAATGATCCAGTAGACTCTATGGTGTTGGAGATGTCAATGGTGGGAAAAGATACAGTATGGAGCATAGGGCAACTTTCAGTTAAAGTACTGCAGCACAGACTCTTTGGATTCTGAAGCAAGGCTATGTCTTCAGCAATAGAGAATTACAGACCCTTTGAAGATAGCTCTTGGCATGTTACTGAACCCTGGTGGAGAAAGAAAATCTAACCACGAGTTACCAAGTTACTAGGAATCTGGAACTATGCCTTATGGGTTAGGTTCTCAGACACCCACCAAGTAATAAAGTCAGATGGGCCCAGCAATAGTCATTATAAATTGGAATTGAGCCTGAGCAGGACCAGGGATATAATAAATTGCATGAGTATATAGTCCAACCTTCCCTGCCACTCACCAGAGTTGTACAAGTAACCCTCCTCTGGCTTGCACTTATGATTATATGGGGATCTTAAATAAGGAGGAAAAAAAACCAAGCTTGATTACAGATGAATGAACTTGATTTCTGGGTACATACAAAAATAGATGGTGCTGCATTACAACCACATTCAGGGGTAATCCTGAGAGACAGTTGAGAAGAAAAATATTCTCAATGCATAAAGCTGAGCAGGAACCTGGTTATAACTTTTATGTGGAAGGAGATGTGACCCAATGAGTTAATATACATAGATCCTTGTGTAGTGGCCAATGGCCTAGATGTCTGGTCAAGAATGTTGGAAAGAAGAGATCTAGGGTATGGATCATGGTATTATAGTTACCTCTTTTCCTATTTCTTTGTAATTTTGTGTTCCAGTGATCTATTGCTGAGTGACAAATTACCCCAAAGCTAAGTGACTTAAAGCAACCACCATTTTATTATATCTCATGATTTTGAGGGTCAGGAATTCTCAAACAGAGTCAACTGAGCAATATTTCTGCTCCACATGGCATTAACTGAGGTCATTTGATAGTACTTAACTGGTGGATGGCTGGTCTAGAGGCCCTTAGACAGCTTTATTCACATGTCTCATGCCTTGACAGTGATGTCTGTCAGGTTAGGATTAGTTAGGACTATTGACAAGCATACCTACATGTGGCCTTATCAGGATGGTGACTTCAGGGTAGCTGATCTTCATGGCAAATCAGGGCTCCCAGAGAAAATGTTCCAGGAGGTCTAGTTGCAAGACTTTTGACCTAGTCTTACAAGTCCCAGAATGTCACTTCTGTCAAATTTATTGGCAAGTCACTAAGGCCAGCCCGTGTTCAAGAAGGGAATTAGTCCCCATCTTTCAGGGGGAAAAGTAGCAAGTGTTTTATGGCCATTTTTAATTAACCACAGTTGGTATTATATCTGAAAAAAGTTTTTTTTTACCTTCTTGTTGGCTGGTTCTTTCAGGTCTCTCATTAGACAACTGTCGACTACCTGTCTACAACAAAAAAGATCTTCCTTATATAGTCATAAAATTCAATGTTCCTTGGGGGACTTTGCTTCGGATGGAAGAAGCCATTTCCCATCCTTTCATCTGGACACTTATTGATTTCCTACTATGGACAGAGTAGTGTCTAGAGGCAGTTAGGCAGAGTGAGGATTAGATCTGTGAACTCAATCTACTCTGTGACCTTGAGCAAACTACTTAAACTCTTTGAGCTTTAATATTCTTATCTGTAAAAAAGGGACAAAAATACATGCCCAGAGTTCAGAAGTTCTTATGAAACTCCAAAAGTATTATTAATGTATGGGAAAATATTATAAACTATTTTTTAAAAAGCAGCCTTTATTAATGTACCTATTAAGTCAAGAAAATAAGAAAAAATTGAAGTCAGATAGAACACAATTACACACACACACACACAAATCTAATACCAGGTATGGTGGCTGCCTTAAAGTAGCATAAACCATAGTCATGTTGTTTCAAAGGAGAGAAAGATTATATCTGGTTGCAACAGTAGGAAAACTTCATTATTATTATTCAGTGATTCCACTATCTCAACTATACAGGAATCTAATGGGTGATATCATACTAAAGTTCAGAGACATCAAAAAGTCTCTTTAGCTCAGCCATAACTGGAGTTTTCTGGAATGATGCTGTACTGGGCAAAAATGGTTTGGCTTCTGGAAATGCATCTGGACAATTCAGCGCTGTTATTAGATTTTCTCTGTTTCTTTAATGTTAGTAATAAGACCTGCAAAATAATCTGATGAAGAAAGCTAAGGTATGCAAGATTTCATCAGAGTAGGCTGCGCCCATGGCCTCTGGGAATTTTCATACTGTGGTTCCGAGCCCTGGGTGCCTATCTGGAAATCAAGAGCCCCAGCACTTCAGTCATCAACCCAGCTCCACATGGCAAAGGAGCATGTTTCCTGCATCAGATACACCTTGCTTCAGTGAATTGACTCAGATGTGGTATTTTAATTGGCACTAAATAGAATTATTATTTAATTAAAGCAGAGGCTAATTAATTTTCTGAGTCATTGTTTGTGCAAAAGATGCTATATTCCAGTCACAACCAACTTAATTGAATAACATCAAATACTCAATTTGGTGCCTTCAGGAGGTCTATTCTGTTTCTTCTAGTTTCTTATCCAAATGGATACTTTTTTATTAGGAATAATTGAAGATAAGATATTTAGATTCATAAAATGTCACAGTGGAAATGGACTTCACAGAACTCCCTTAGCGTGGACATTGAAGAGACAGTAAAACTGACACCCAGAGAGTAAAAAGGAGCTATCCGAGATCACACAGCTAGTTAGGGCTGGGTCAGTTCTAGGACCAGTAGATCCTGACTCCCATTCCAGTGATCATTCCATTATACTTCAAAACAGGAGCTTTCTGAGAGAGGACCAATGACATGCCAACATAAGAAGCAAACTCATAGACTATTTTTCCAGTACCAACACTTTATCACTGGAGAAACTGAGGACCAGTGGAAAAAAAGACTTACCCTAGTCACATAGCTAAGCCAGGATGAGAGCCCCAATTTACACTCTAGTAATCTGTCCATCATAACCTGGTTTTTAGAGTCACCTAGAGAGTAGATGACCCTGTTGTGGTAATGAGCGTGGATGTGCCCACAAGAACCATTTTTGTGAATACTGAACATTGCAAAATAATGACTTTGGAAAGAAATCGCTTCCATGAAAAAAAAAAAAAAAGGTTGAGTGGTGTGTAAGCCTGACCCACAATCTTCCTTAGGCCTAGCGCTCTGCCTAAGGTAAGCCTCACTCTTTCAGAGACCAGTTCTCCCATGAAGATGTCCATGAAGACTAGGACCTACGGCCATCCTTCCCTCATTGGGCATCCCCTTGGCACTTAGGTCCAATCTGCATCTCACCCTGCAAATCTGAACTTATTTAAATTCCTTGCATGTAGTTCTCAGTCATTAGTTTTAAACCTCTCAAAGAAAGGGTGTCAGCTGTCTTCTCCTTCTATCACATCCTCTCAAGTACTTCGTATGTGAACAGCACTCAATACGCACTCAGTATAAACTCACTACAACGATTCCTGAAAGACCTGGAATGCAGTAGGTTAGCAAGGACTAGAGGTCTAAATTGTGATGGCTACTTACTCAGCATGGAATAGTCAATGAATCTCTGTAGAAGAAGAAGCAGGATTTGAATCCAGATTCTTATACTTACTGGTATTCTGAGCCTCAATTTCCTCATTGGAAAATGGTCATTTTACTATTTACTTCAGGTGCTGTTGTAAGGATGAAATGAGACAAATGTATGAGCCATTTGCACAATGCTTGGCAAATAGTAGGTACTGAAGCCATAAATCCTAGTTCCCATATTGCCTCAGAGGTTACAGGTAAAAATGCTTCGCAACTTCCTTGTTATTAGAAGGCAAGGGCCCCAACACTCTTAGTGAGTTTTTTGTTCTTTGCAACTTTGCCAAATATATTGGTCAGGTAGACAGAACCATGCTCAATGCTTCTGTTCTGCCCCACTGTTTGTCTGACATTTCCACATTAATATGCAGTTCACTGACCTTTTTTTAGGAGGACGTGTCTCCTGCAAAGCCCATGAGTTTGTCTAAATTCTAATTTAGATTGCCATTTTCTCTGACTAAATCAAGACAAGGAAGAAGCTAATGGTGAGCCGCTGTCAAAAGCTCCTGGGCATGTTTCTATCTTTCACACCGAGGAAGGAAGGTCAGTGTGCTCCTGTTAAGGTCAGGGTGGAGCCCGCAGTCTGTTCTTATGTCACAAATTCAGCTGGAGTGAAGAAACCCGCCTTGCCTGAAATGGTTGTCTTCATGCATTCACCCTTAGCGGTGAGTTATTGGTTATTCATAATCCCCAGCTGTGCCCTGGGGAAGGAAGGGTTGTTGCCAAGTCCTCCCTTCAGAAGCACGTGTGTGACTCTTCCGGACTACAGATCAGGCTAAGATGTGGGTGGCTGGCTGTGTAATGAAGGGAGGTCGGTGAGATCTGTCAGCAACTGTTGCATCAAGAGTGTTATGGGTTTTCCTGTACCCAGACCTCCCAAATTTGGGGTTGCTGAATTGCTTGGGTTTATTTCAATGATCAGTCTGCATCTGTGGGTCTCAGCCAAGGGTCAGGGGACATCATAACTGCTGTAAAAGGGGAAACAGCCCTTAATGAACTTCAGGGACAACCCCACGAGGAAAGTGGAGTCTTCCTCAAAAGGCCTGAAGGAGATTGCAAAATCCAGGGTACGGGGGATGGAAAGTGATCTGTGGATCAGATCTACAGACAAGCAAGGGCAAGGCTGGAACAAATAAAGGACTCCTCTCCAGAAGAGTTTAACTCCTCAGACACAGGCTTTGAGAGCGAGGGTTATTCCCATGGGATAAGGCTGTAAATCTTGATGTCCCAGAGTGGCTCTACCAGGAAGGGTTCCCACAGATGAGGCAAGGCTGGATCAGACTATTTCCTGGAAGTGTGAGGAAGACCTAGCTGCTCTTTGTCCAATCTGATCTAGAGCAAGATCGCACCTCCTTTTCTCCAACACCCGCACTAAGAGGAAGCATCAAGACTTTCCCAAGGACAGGAACCAAGAAGGATTCCCTTAAGCAGCAAATCAAAGAAGAAAAAATCATGAATTTTGGAATAAGGGAAAAATCAGTTTTAAATTTCAATTCCTCTCTAACTAGTAAGTGACTTAGGGCAAATCACTTAATCCTTAGCCTCCATTTTCTCAGCCGTAAAGGAAAGAGAATGTCAACCACAGGGTGTTGATATGAACATCAAATTAGATCAGATATGTAAGCACACACTCTATAAAGCATTGCTAATGAAAGAGATATTACTCTCTCCTCCTTACTTAGCCGATTTCTTTGTTCACTTTTTCTTTTTTTTCCAGTGTTGGTAAATACTGAATGATGACCGAGTCAAAGGAAGGCAGGAAGTAGTGAAACCTAAGTAACAAGAAATGAAAACATCACATTTTTATTTTTTGGGGAAAGGTGTTTTACATGCTCTATTTCATTTGATTCTTACAAAAACCCTTTTGAGTGGGTATATGCATTTCCATTTTACAGGTGAGGAAACTGAACCTCTAAGTCCAGTTACTTACCCAAGGTTGCACAATTAGCAAGTAGAGAATCTATAACTCCTAACCCCAAGCACTTTTCACTCCGCTGTCTTAAGCAGTTCACAGATCCTTTGGGATGACAAAGCAAACATAAAGAAATTCCAAGAAATTGCAAAGGGGTGGGGCGCTGATTTAAGAAGTCTTCCTGCAGGAAATTTGAGGTGGATTTTGAAGAGTATATAAAATTTGGGCCAGAGCAGGAAAGTAAGAATATATTCCAGACCTGGGAAAAAGAATAGACAAGGACTCAGAAATAGTAAGATGCAGACAATGTTCAGGGCACTGTGTCTGAATGTGTGCTAAATATCTTGATTCCTGAAGGAAGTTTCCTAATGGTTTTCAAAGCCCTGAATCCTTTTCCTGGTTCAGAGGTAGGAAATGCTAGATCACACTTAGAACAAGAAACCCTAGGCTTTCAGAGATCAGTGGGGTGATGGTTTAAAATCCTTGCTGCCTAAATAACCTAAGGAATTATGAGAAGTCCTTACAGAGGCTGCCTTGATGAGTCTTGGGGAGAAAAGAGATCCCATCCTTACTACAATTCAAGAACATTTCTAAAAAAATTTAAATTAATTATTTAAATGTCTGAGTAATATCTTAAGTTTGAAAACCTCTGATCTAAGAACAAATCCCAGTCTTTTGTAGAAGGAAGAACAAGCCCAGAGAGGGAAAATAATTTGCTGAAATTCACAAAACTGCTTCATGGAAAGCACAAACTAGAACTCTAGTCCAGGATCCTTTCTCCTACTTAGATGAGACTCTTCTTGGGACTGCAGCAAATGCAAATCTCAAGGTACCATCTTGTTTGGTGGTAAATTTTTAAATTTAAGAACCTACTGAGTTGGAATGTTCATCAGATGCCTGAATTGCTCCTAAAGCATTATGAGCAATGGACTCAGTTTTTCTACTGTCTGAGATGTCCTATTGTACTGTTAGATGGTTTCTATTGTTTGTAAAGTGCTTCTTTATATTGAGCCTTATTTTCCCTTCCTGAAACTTTCTCTCCTTAATATTAGTTCTAATTCCTCTTTGCCAGAAGGCCATTTACATTTCTCCATGAACTTTTTCTGATCCAACTTGAACATCCTCAAAAGGCTTCATTCCTCTTTCTTAAGGCATGGTTTTGTCACCTTACCTACCTAACCAAATTCCTCCTAAAACTTTCCAGGATGTTTGCTTTTCTTGAAAGCTGTGGTGGCTAAAACTGTACCCTTGGTATGGTCTGACCACAATATGCCATACTTCCTTTCTTTGGAAACACCCTGCCATGAATGTAGCCTACATTTGTACTTTTTTTTTTTCTTTAAGTGACCACACCATTGTGGTTAAAAAAAAAAAAAAAAAAAAAAAAGCCCTAAATCGTTCACCTGTGCTTTTGCTAATCACATTACCCTCCCTTTGTACTTTTGCATTTCTATGTATGATCCAAATGCAGAGCTGTTTAGCTGTCCTTTTTAAGTTTTGAAATATTCGATGTGACTTGTTTTTCTACTTGGGAGATGCTTCTTTCTGCTCTGAATGTGTCATTCTCTACACATCCTTTGTTTATCTCTGAGCTTATCCTTAGTAACTTTGTAACTTCACTGATTTATCTCTCTCTTCTCTTTCTCAACATCAGTAAACTTGCATCAAAACTTTGATTTTAGACAATTAGCAACAAGCGAGTCAGCGAGGTGGGAGTAAACAAGGGGAATGTGAAATAGAGATTTCCTCCTGCCAGAGTAGAGCTCTTGCCAACTGCTTTTGGTTCTTGCTGTTTTTGATGAATCAAACTGATTCATCAACTCATTTAAGATATGAGGACCTGAAGGTTTCACTTCTCTCCTACTATCTAATTTTCACTCCATCTGCACTAATGATAATAATAATAATGTTGTGACCACCTGGAAATCACTTCACATCCCCATAATTATCATCTCCTCTGTAAAACAATTATGTGACTCAAGTTCCTTCTTTGGGAGAAAATTTCAAGGAACTTCGTTGAAGGGAATTTGCTTGCTGTCTTAAAATATTTTAAGGGCTATCAAGGGTAAGGATTAAAATGTGGCTTCAAGAGGTAGGATTAAGGATTTTACTGGGTAGAAATTAGAGTGATGCATATTTCACTTTAGCATAGAGAAAAGAACTCTATTAGAATCCATGCTATGTGTAAATCTTGCTGGTTGCCTGTGAAAAGGTGAGTTCCCTATCAAAGAACGTGCTGAGACAGCAGCTGGATTTCACCTCAAAGGTTATGTGGAAGATTCTGCATTAGAAAGAACATTTGGAAACATTTCTTTTTTTTTTTTTTCACATCTTTATTGGAGTATAATTGCTTTACATTATTGTGTTAGTTTCTGCTGTATAACAAAGTGAATCAGCTATACGTATACATATATCCCCTATTTTACATTTGGTAGTATATATATGTCAGTGCCACTCTCTCACTTCGTCCCAGCTTACCCTTCCCCCTCCCTGTGTCCTTAGGTCCATTCTTTATGTCTGCATCTTTATTCGTGTCCTGCCCCTAGGTTCTTCAGAACCTTTCCTTTTTTTTTTTTTTTTTTGAGATTCCATATATATGTGTTAGCATACGGAATTTGTTTTTCTCTTTCTGACTTACTTCATTCTGTATGACAGACTCTAGGTCCATCCACCTCACTACAGATAACTCAATTTTGTTTCTTTTTTATGGCTCAGTAATATTCCATTGTATATATGTGCCACATCTTCTTTATCCATTCATCTGTTGATGGACACTTAGGTTGCTTCCATGTCCTGGCTATTGTAAATAGTGTTGCAATGAACATTGTGGTGCATGAGTCTTTTTGAATTATGGTTTTCTCAGGGTATATGCCCAGTAGTGGGATTGCTGGGTCATATGGTGGTTCTATTTTTAGTTTTTTAAGGAACTTCCATACTATTCTCCATAGTGGCTGTATCAATTTACATTCCCACCAACAGTGCAAGAGGGTTCCCTTTTCTCCACATCCTCTCCAGCATTTATTGCTTGCAGATTTGTTGATGATGGCCATTCTGACCAGTGTGAAGTGATACCTCATTGTAGTTTTGATTTGCATTTCTCTAATGATTAGAGATTTTGAGCATCCTTTCATGTGTTTGTTTGTTGGCAATCTGTATATCTTCTTTGGAGAAATGTCTATTTAGGTCTTCTGCCCATTTTTGGATTGGGGTGTTTGTTTCTTTAATATTGAGCTGAATGAGCTGCTTGTATATTTTGGAGATTAATCCTTTGTCAGTTGCTTCGTTTGCAAATATTTTCTCCCATTCTGAGAGTTGTCTTTTCGTCTTGTTTATGGTTTCCTTTGCTGTTCAAAAGCTTTTAAGTTTCATTAGGTCCCATTTGTTTATTTTTGTTTTTATTTCCATTTCTCTAGGAGGTGGGTCAAAAAGGATCTTGCTGTGATTTATGTCATAGAGTTTTCTGCCTATGTTTTCCTCTAAGAGTTTGATAGTGTCTGGCCTTACATTTAGGTCTTTAATCCATTTTGAGTTTATTTTTGTGTGTGGTGTTAGGAAGTGTTCTAATTTCATTCTTTTACATGTAGCTGTCCAGTTTTCCCAGCACCACTTATTGAAGAGGCTGTCTTTTCTCCATTGTATACTCTTGCCTCCTTTATCAAAGATAAGTTGACCACATGTGCATGGGTTTATCTCTGGGCTTTCTATCCTGTTCCATTGATCTGTATTTCTGTTTTTGTGCCAGGACCATACTGTCTTGATTACAGTAGCTTTGTAGTATAGTCTGAAGTCAGGGAGTCTGATTTCTCCAGCTCCGTTTTTCTTTCTCAAAATTGCTTTGGCTATTCAGGGTCTTTTGTGTTTCCATACAAATTGTAAAATTTTTTGTTCTAGTTGTGTGGAAATTGCCATTGGTAGTTTGATAGAGATTCCATTGAATCTGTCGATTGCTTTGGGTAGTATAGTCATTTTCACAATGTTGATTCTTCCAATCCAAGAACATGGTATATCTCTCCATCTGTTTATATCACCTTTAATTTCTTTCATCAGTGTCTTATAGTTTTCTGCATACAGGTCTTTTGTCTCCCTAGGTAGGTTTATTCCTAGGTATTTTATTCTTTTTGTTGCAGTGGTAAATGGGAGTGTTTCCTTAATTTCTCTTTCAGAATTTTCATCCTTACTGTATAGGAATGCAAGAGATTTCTGAGCATTAATTTTGTATCCTACCATTTTATCAAATTCATTGGTTACCTCTACTAGTTTTCTGGTAGCATCTTTAGGATTCTCTATGTATAGTATCATGTCATCTGCAAACAATGACAGTTTTACTTCTTCTTTTCCAATTTGTATTCATTTTATTTCTTTTTCTTCTCTGATTGCTGTGGCTAAAACTTCCAAAACTATGTTGCATAATAGTGGTGAGAGTGGGCAATCTGTCTTGTTCTTGATCTTAGTGGAAATGATTTCAGTTTTTCACCATTGAGAACAATGATAGCATTTCTTATAAGGTCCTTATCAATCTGACATTCAAGAACTCTGTAGGGATAGAATAACATGAAAGGAGAAGAAAGAATGTTTTACATATTTTCACGTCAGTGAAAATATACTTCTTACCTTTTAAACCCCTCACCTTCACTGTAGCAAAATTCTAAGCTCAAGAACAGACCCTGGTATATCCTCTCTGAAGAGTTACAGGCAAAATGCCCAGCATTGCTGTGCCAGCAGGACTATTCCAGTAACCCCAAATAACAGACTTCTCCCTTCCACCTTCCATAATGTGGTTCCACCAGGATAACTGCAGTGGGAGAAAGCTGGGTTTGACAGTTCACAGCACTTCAGGTTGGTTTGTTTATTTTTCAGTAGCTTACTGCTACCAAGATTTTCTCTCACTCATTATGTGCACGAAGTGAGTGGACAAGAGAGATACACTCATCACAGACACTCAGGGACAGAGGCTGATGGAGCCTACATTTTGGTATACACTTCCATGATTGCAGACGCAAAGAAAAAAGAACATGGTGAATCATGTCCTGACTCTTGAAACTTCTACCCAGATTCTGAGGTGATAGCAGTGGTATCATGCCACTTAGTTTTGTAATTCTCTGCGTTTTTTCCCCCTAAGGGATTACTAAGCATCCCAGACACAATATCTTTCACATTTCAAGAGAAATATTATCAAAGACATCTGTTTTCTTTTGTGACTCAGCCACATAAAACAGCATCAGCCAGAATTTACATGTTCAACTCTCCCAACTCTTAGAAATGGGAGAGCGATAGTACATTTTCTCCATACATTTTCAATTTTGACTTTTGAATCCTAGAAAGTTTAGATCTGGAAGGATCCTTAGAGGTCATCGATCTTCTCACTTGGTAAGTGTAGAAACTGGAGCTCAGCAAGAAAGACTGACTGTTGAGGAGCATGGGAGTCAACAGTGGAGCCTTTATGCCATAGATCATGTGATGCTTTTCCCAGCTCTCGTTCTAAAACATTTGTTATCCATGCTCAGCTCTATTGGCAGATGTGGTTATAGAATGCATACTACCTACTGCATAAACGTAAGAAGTAACTGAGATCAGTAGGGTAAGCCACAAGTGTAAGGAGCTACCCACAAGACCTGTTTTTTCAGTTTTTTTGGATTTTAGGCAAGGTCAAGATAAGTAACTAAAGAACAAAAGGACATCAGACACCTGAGTGGGAAGAAGATTACCATTAAATGTGGAACAAAGATCAGATAAAAAAAAAAAGCCAAGGGGAAAGAGCAAGCTAAAAAATTCCACAGGGACACTGGGATCTGTTCTTTTGACTGTGCATGCCAATGAGAGCCATGCACAACAGTATTTTGCCATGTGCACACATGCAGCCTAATTGGAACATTGTCACTGAGCTGAATGACACATGGTAGCATACTTCGCATGTTTATGAGCTATTGTTAATGCTGCCAACTTGATTATAAAGGAGCTTTGTTCCAAAGGCTTTGTTAATTGAGGCAACACTGTAAGGTTACAGATGGCTTATAAAAGATGCCAATGAAATTGGAAAGTTAGTGTCGAGATGCCTGGTTCATCACCCACCAAGCTCTCCAAATCCCACAGCTGGGGTCCTTTAACTCTGACTGTGAGGTGAGCATTGTCCTAATGTCTGGGGCCAAAATCCATTCACTTTTTTTGTGTATTTATCCATTCGTTTTTCCATCCATTTATTCAACAAGTACACCTACTTATGTTGGGAACTCAGCTGCATCCACCAACAGGCAAGATAGTCTGACACTGGCTTGTAATAAGTTTGACCAGACCCCTTCTGTGTAATCTATCTGTTAGCAATATATTGATATCTTGTTTCTAGTCTACTCACGTACTTGTTTCTAAGTTTATCAGATTAGTGTTCATACATATGTGGTGACATTTCCTCAATGTTCAATGCCTTTAGATATTACAGTTAAAAATTAAATGCATAATGAAGTAAATATGGATTTCCATTCACTATTTTTTATTTCATTGATATTTCCAAAGGTATAAGAAAAATATAACAAAAGAAAGAGGTAGCAGAAGCTTATAATATCCTTCAAGTTTTAGTAAATATTTGGCTATTGTCATCTGTTGTCAATGCAAACAAATATATATTTATTCTGTTGTTATGTAATGCCATCACCTTGGCTTTTAATGTAGGTTGCAAGAAACCTACATTTGGCATTTTAGATAAAGCTTTTATAGATAATCTTACTAATCTTACTAAAATGTTTTATTTTAAAATTTCATACTATAAAAAATTATATTTTCTGTCTAAGTAGCATATATGCTGTTTCTTTTTGATAATGAGATTTATGTATTGGATAATGTTTCCTTTTTTGCCTTGGCCGCCTGGAAACAGATTCAGATGTGATACTATGCTTATTCATAGAACCATATCAACCCTTCCATTTTATATGTTTATTTATTTCATTTTTACTTTGTACTGAATCTTTTATTTGTATTTAGTCAACAAATTTCACAAATAGCCTTTTTTTTCCCTAAGCCATCTTAAACTCTAACTAAAACTGAAAATAAATGAAAATGTATAAGGATCATAAAATAAACATGTGTTTACATATGTTAAATTGTCTAATAAACTTTGGATTTCAGTCATGATAGAATAGTTTTTATTATACTGAAGGCAAATATAACTATTAAAATATGTATTTTTTTTCACATCTTTATTGGAGTAGAATTGCTTTACATGTTGTGTTAAAATATGTATATTTTATGTTAATATGTAAAACAAGTATTCGAAGGCATTTAAGAACAAATAATATAGGCATGATCTGAGGGCAATGAACCCTGAAAGAATAAAAGCACAAGTATTCAGCTTCAAATTCACCTGGCAGTTCCCCTGGAAAGATTTTTTCATTTGCAATGTAGGGCAGCTAGGGGTGGGTGGTGAGGAACCTGAGCAGAAAGCAGCAGTCTTACCAGGAACAGGCGCCAGAGGTTGAAGTTTGTGGCTACCAAAGTGGTAAGGATTTAAGGTAAGAAATCACAGAGAAGTGGAAACCCTACAAGTGAACTCCCACATACAATATAAATATTTCATTGGAGTTTTGACTAACTCCAATGCTGGACATGTGCAGGACTAGAAATCCAGAAGGAAAAAATGCAGAAGAAAACAGTAGCTTGGAGACTACAGACATGGTCAGAGATTTAAACAACCATGAAGTGTTGGGAACACAGAGATTGGGGCTCAAACCCCACCAAGGTGGAAGAGCCTTGGTAAATACTCAGGCTTTCAGTTGAGAACCCAGAAAGGACCATGACTAGGAGAAAGGACTGAGGGTTGTGTCTTCAAAGTATGGGCAATGCTGAAATAGAGCTGACCTAACAAAGTCAAAAACCAGTCCTAGCAAGATCAAGGTGATGTGCAGGTATTCTATCTGCCTGCCTGAGGAAATCTTATTCCTCTTTGGAGAAAAATAACATTATTCAGAATGTCTAAAGTGCTTTACTCAAAATATCTGAAATCAAATTAGGAATTATAAAACATGGTAAAAGCAGAATCAAATGACCAAAACTTCAGAGAAAAAAGTAGATAATTGAAACAAAGCCATAATATAGTTATCAGATGGGGACTTATAACTAGGATTAATATGTAAGAAAATAGAGGAAAAGATAAATAATTTCACCAGTAACTTAAAATTTATGAAAAGGTCAAATGGAAATTGTAGACCTATAAAATACTAAACTAAACTTACAAATTCAATAAATAGTATTGGTAGCAGATTAGAAGCAAAATGATGGAAGATAGTGAACTAAATGACAGATCAGTAGAAAATATCCAACCTAAGCACCAAAAGGGGAAAGATGAAAGATAAAGAAAAGCATCTAAGAAACATATGAGACAATTTTTTTTAAATATAACAAATAAATGGAATACAGAAGGAGAACTGATATACAGGGAAAGAGGGAGAGGACTATAGAGAGAGAGAGAGAAAGAAAGAAACAGAAGTAATAAGATTCTAGCTGTTTTTCAAAACAAGTGAAAGGCATGAAACCACAATAAGCTCTATGAACCTCAAACCAGATAAAATCAAAAAGAATATCTAATTTACATAGAAGGAAGCACAGGGCTCATAGTACATAAGCTTATTTCAACACTATGAAGCATTGCATAACACCTGAGCCTGGCCATTAAAAAGCTGCAGCAATACCACTAGTAAACCACCATGTCCAACCAAGTCTTGTCTAGTGCGAACCATAGGGCTGGACTTAAACTAGAATTCCAGAGCCTGTGGAGAGTATTCATCCAACCTGGCCTGTTGTCTGAGATGTATAAAGTCAAAGGAACCTGAAAAAACAATATTCAGGGGTAAGGCATTCACCTGAATAGTCTGGACAGGGGCATAAATCAGACTCACAGAACTCCATGCATCTATGGGATAGAATTTGCATGTCTCAGACTGAGTCAGCTCTTGGGAGACACCAAACAGAAGGCAGATCCTGGAGACATTTCCCAAGGTTTAGAGGCCTAACTGCTAAGAACCTGTATGGGGTATCATGATCTAGACCACAGCAAAGCAGAAACTGAAGAGCTCATACTGGTTTAAATAATGCCCAAATGTACCTCTGAGTCCCTCCAGCTCTTTGCCCCCTTTTCAGTCTTCAAATTTGGAGCTTGCTTCAACATTATATTCACCTCTTCAGGTCTCAGTCTCTCTCTCCCTACCTCTACTTCAATTTTTGCATGCATAATTATCTTGTTGATTGGTTTCTGTTTTCCTAGTCTTTGAACTTAGAATTTGCCTCATGTTGAAACTTTGACCAATTTCCTGCTGCTACCAGCCACTTCACTGCCTCAACCTCATACCTGTAACCAACTTGGCCTAAATGTAATCAACAGTCTTGGATTTCAGACTCTATGAACTCTCTGGACCCATCAATTTCCATAATTTACAAGGGCATTGGACTTACAACCTTGGTCTGCTTTCTCAGAGGCTCTCTCTTTTCTTTTCAACCATCATCTTCATTTTGAAACTGGAGTACTCTGAGAAAATCATGAATTAATCATCTTTCTTTCAGAGGCAGAAGAATATCCAAAGTGAATAATGATGAGAGACCAAAACAGTAACAGCAACAGCAGCAGTAACAGCAGTGGTGGCAGTAATGTTCAGTGAAGCCTGGCAGCTTCTTCCTTATGAGCTGTTTCTAGGGTTGCAGATTAAAGAGTTTACCAAAGCCAAATCATTAATAGGTTCTGTGGTGCTAATCCATTTTTTTAAAATTTATTTATTTATTTATTTTTGGCTGTGTTGGGTCTTCGTTTCTGTGCGAGGGCTTTCTCTAGTTGCGGCAAGTGGGGGCCACTCTTCATCGCGGTGCGCGGGCCTCTCACTATCACGGCCTCTCTTGTTGCGGAGCACAGGCTCCAGATGCGCAGGCTCAGTAGTTGTGGCTCACGGGCCTAGTTGCTCCGCGGCATGTGGGATCTTCCCAGACCAGGGCTCGAACCCGTGTCCCCTGCATTGGTAGGCGGATTCTCAACCACTGTGCCACCAGGGAAGCCAGCTAATCCATATTTTATAGTTCTTTCAGAAGAGTTTCCTGTCTCCAGGGACACAGAGCAAGGCTCCATCTCAACCTCTTTGGTAGCTGGTTTTATCATTGTCCGGGTAAAATATCGAATTTGAAAATTGTTTACCCAACTTGGTACTTCATTTGTTCTTTCTTCTCTTTTGAATGTATTTATTTCTCTCAACAATGATTGAAACACCTTTATGTAATTCATTTACATAAGCTTCCTGGGACTATTGTTGAAACAGGAATTTTTCCTACTTCACAAACGAATGGGTAAGATCTCATTCCAAAACACATAACTGAGAAGTAGTAACATGTTGAAGAGGTGAAAACAATTCATTTGGAATCATAAGACCTTATGTTTGAGAATTAAATTTGTCCTTTACTTTTGTATAGGAGGAAGTGCTGAGAGAACCCCAATCCTGAGAAGAGTTTGATAATACCTGTTTAACTGAATAAATACAAATAACTTATGCAGTACTATTGGGGAGGGTGGTGGAACAATGGAAAGGAGGGCATGGGTTCTAATTCCAATTCTACCTTAAATTTGCTACATGACTTTGAATAATGAATTTAACCTCTATAGGCTTCAGTATTTTATCTTCTGAAATGAGAAAGCTGACTGGGTTAAAAGTTAACATTTATTAGACACTTACTACATGTCAGTTATTATTCTAAGCCCTTTATATTGAAATTATATAATTATTTATAATAACCCTAAGGGGAATGCAGTTTTGTTGTTGCACCCATTTAACAGATGAGTACACCAAAGGACATAAAGTTTAAGCAACTTGCCCAAAGTCTAACAACTCATAAGAAGCAGAGATGGGGGTGGGAGTGGGGGGGTGGAATTTAGATAGTCCAGCTCTCAAATCCATTCTCTTAGTTATAACCCTCTTCTGCCTCTTTATATTGTTCCCCACTGTTTTAGATGTTCTCTAAAGCCTTTATTCTAATTAATGTTGGATATAAGACTACTAAAACTCCTGTCAGGACTGTTCTCTATTAACTGAAGAAATTTGCCTTTTAGAGTTTTTCCAAAGGTAGTTCCAATAAGGGTGGCAAAAACACATCTGCAGAATCTGGCAATTACATATTAGTATTTAATCTCCCTATCAGCTTTTGAGGTCACCACAAATAAATTTTTTAAGATCAGCACATATATAAATTCAAATGTCCATTAGGAAGCACACATACCATCTGATGCAGCTGTCTATGCTATATAGAGAACCTAATTGAATCTCTAATCAGTATAACATGTGCTGAATTTTAGTGTTGTGTTTCTATTACTTTGTGATTTGAGATTTGCACTAGATGTTTGGTAAAAAGCTTACACTTCGTTTTCTATCTAGAAAGTCGGTGCTTATTTTTGGTCCCAGCGTTGATGTTTCAAACCCTTCTTCAGTTCAGGTTTAATGTGAGTTTTTTTAGACTTTGCTCTTGGATTTAAACTTCAATCTTGTGAGTAGCTAAAATCTGCACTTTTGTGAAAGTCCAGGAATTTTTGATGAGAAGGAAATAGGGAATTTCTAAATTGTTTTCCTTTTAGCACCCTTGAAAAAGCCACATGCACTCATTTACTTTTTTTCAGAAAGGCCCAGATCTAGCATCCAGAAATCATTCCCTCACATGCCTCACATGTCTGGTTGGAGTGTATTTGGATGTCAAGAACCGCTTGTTTTCCTGGAGCCTCCTGCTTTGGGAGTGCTGTGTATCATCTTCGAGACTTCCTGGGCACCTAAGCTCTTAATTTGCTGATTGCTTTTAAAACCATAAATACTCTGAAAGCCAAAGAACTCATTCAAAAATTCTGAATTTACCACCTTGAGTAAAAGCCCTCATTCTATCAGGTGACTCTCCTGTCTTTAGAATACTGAAAGAGTAATGAGAGGAAGTCCAGATAAATAGCTAAGCTTTTCCTCAGTCATGAGTAGTGTTCATACACACGTTATTCAAGTTCAGAAATTAAGACAGCATTGTGTTACAAATTATGGTATTTCTCGGGGAATTCGTAGATCTGTTTCCCATATTTGGGGCAGTCTAGTGGGTGATGAATACCTGGTTCTCAGAAAAAGCAGGTGGAGCTCTGATTTGCAGTGTGTGTCAATTTCATACTCACCAGGGCCAACTTCAAGCTACTGACAGGAGTCACAGAACATGAGACTGTAAGGGGTTGCCTACAATTTGCTCTTGTGAGGCACTGCGAGCTGGCTCTGGCACACCCCTGCTATCCCAATGAGAAGTTAAATACTGCTTTCAAATGATGCATGACAGTAATGAGTGTGAAAGAGTGGAAATCAAAATCAAAAGATGTGGCTTCAAGCCTTATTCTGCCACTGATTGTGTCACCTTAAGGAAACCCTTTAAACTCTCTATATCTCTCCTCTCCACTGAAAAATGAGGACAAAAACAGCTTTCTTGTAGGGTTCTCAGAAGGAGTTCAAGAGTAGCTTGAAATGATAGCACTGAAGATAAAGAAAATAAAGTAAAATGACTAATTAAGATTGTTTTTGGCGGGGAGGAGAGTAGATATAGAAAGAAGATATGTTAGATGTTAACTAGACTTACGTGATCATTTTGAAACTGAATCATTACATTGTACATCTGAAATTAATATAATGCTGTATGTCAATTATAGCTCAATTTTTTGAAATGATTAAAATTTTTATAAAAAGAAAGGAAAAGATTTGTGAACAGGAAGTTACATATGACAATGGCATTGGAAGAGTTAGCTGGCCAGAGTGTATATAATAACAGTAGAAGAAAATTATTCATGAATGAGACAAACTCAGACACTCCAGATCTTCTGAGGTGATCAGAGCATCACAAACATTGTCTTGGTCTCTTCAAATGTACTGTTGAAGGGAGAGTCCACAGGCCAAGAAAGGAAGGAGGAACTCAGAGCAAGCCTGCCATGAAATCCCTCAGATCTTTTTTACGCGTGGAAGTTGTGAAATGCTGTTTGCATATATAATTAGGGAATGAAGTGGAATAGATAGCTACAGCTCAGTTATAATTAAAGTATAATGCACAGTAAAATCGCCTTGTGCAGCCAGTGATGCATTCGCGCCAGAAAATATTAATTCTCTTTGACTGTGTTTTCAGCCTCTTCTTTGGGCTGCAGGGAATGGCTGTTACATCATGACCTTGATTTCACACACTCTTTTTGTACCAGAAGTTCTGTTTGCAAATTCTGGATGGCCCTGTATTCAATTATATAGCTCATAGAGTCTGCTGTTTCATAATGAACGCTCTATTGTTAAAATAGAGGCGCATGCTTCTTTTTAATAGCACAGAGCTAATGTGCTGCCATAGATATAGGCTCCTGGGTTAAGAATTCATTTATACGCTTTTCAGCTGCACTAGTACATTAGCTCTGAAGGATAAACATCTAATGCAAAAGGATAGAGTCTCTTTTTTCCTGGAGCTCAGTTGCTAGGAATCTAAGAAGGTTGAAAACCAGTTATATAGGAGTAGAGACACACATACAAATTCCTGAAATGCTGTGTGTGTTTTTCTCCTCCCTTCTGCATAAGCAATAATGCAGTGGTGGAAGCATCACTGGGCTGGAAGCAGATGGCTGTGATGTTAATCTCAACTCGGTTTCTAACTCCCTGTGTATTCCCAGGCAAGTCACTGCCCCTCTTTGAGCCTCTTTTCTCACCTATAAAGTGAAGAAGTTGGACTACATATCAATGCAGGCCTTTCAGGTTCTGTTTTCTTCTTCTTTCCCCCCACCCCCGAGTTTACCATATGACCTATTTCATCTATAGTAAATATAATATTACTAATTCTAATTTTTCTTGAGAGAAGCATGGCGAGGCAGAAGGGTTTCTTCCTTTGAGAGTTTATTTTATTTTGTTTTGCTTGCCAAAGGAGGTGAGATGTCAGTGGCTCAAACTGATTTCTGCTTTTCTTTTGCCAGGAGCCGTTGGACACCCCATGTAAGCAACAGGTAGTCACTTTTGGAGGTTTTATTCCACCCTAGTTTTTATTGCCTCCAAGAAAAAAGAAGGAGAAGAAGCACAGTTCTGAAGTCCCATTTTTTTTCCCTCTATTCTCTGACTTATTTAGACATTTCACCTATATATTTTTTCTTTAAATATTAAACTACTTTTTACTATTATAACAAAAGTGTATAAGGCATACTTTGGAGATATTGAGGGTTCAGTTCCAGGCCACTGCAATAAAGCCAAAGTCTCAATAAGGCAAATCACACAAATAGTTTGGTTTCCCAGTGCATATAGAAGTTATGTTTACACTATAGTCTATTAAATGTGCAATAACTTTATGTCTAAAAAACAATGTATGTATCTTAATTTTAAAATACTTTATTGCCAAAAAATGCTAACCATCATCTGAGCCTTCAACAAGTTATAACCTTTTTGCTGCTGGCTGTAACAATTTCTTAAGATAAGACAACAATGAAGTTTGCTGCATCAATTAACTCTTCTTTTCATGAACAATTTCTATAGCATGCAATGCTATTTGATAGCATTTTACTTACAGTGGAATTTCTTTCACAGTTCGAGTCAATATTCTCAAACCTTGCCGCTGTTTTATCACCTAAGTTTATGTAATATTCTAAATCCTTTGTTGTCATTTCAACAATCATCACAGTATCTTCACCAGGAATAATTTCCATCTCAAGAAACCACTTTCTTTGCTAATCCGTAAGAAACAGCTCCTCATCTGTTCAAGTTTTATTAAGAGATTGCAGAAATTTAGTCACATCTTCAGGATCCATTTCTAATTCTAGTTCTCTTGCTATTTCTACCACATCTGCAGTTACTTCCTTCACTGAAATCTTGAATCCTTCAAAGTCATCCATATGGGTTAAAATCAGTTTCTTCCAGACACCTGTTAATGTTAATATTTTGACCTTTTCCCATGAATCACAGATGTTCTTAATGGCATCTAGAATGGTGACTTTTTTCCAGAAGGTTTTCCATTGATTTTTCCCAGACTGATTGGAGGAATCACTATCTATGGCAACAGTAGCCATACAAAGCATATTTCTTAAGTGATAAGACTTACAAGTCTAAATTACTCCTTGATCCATGATGTACAGAATAGGTGTTGTGTTAACTGGTGTGAAAACAATATGAATCTCATTGTACATCTCCATCAGAGCTCTTGGATGACCAGGTGGATTGTCAGTAAGCAGTAATATTTTGAAAGGAATCTCTTTTTCTGAGCAGTAATTCTCAACAGTGGGTTTAAAATATTCAATAAACCATGTTGTAAACAGATGTGCTGTCATCCAGGCTTTGTTTTTCCATTTATAGAGCACAGGCAGAGTAGATTTAGTATAATTCTTTTTTTTTTTTTAATCAGTCATCAATTTTATACACATCAGTGTATACATGTCAATCCCAATCGCCCAATTCAACACACCACCATCCCCACCCCACCGTGGTTTTCCCCCCTTGGTGTCCATACGTTTGTTCTCTACATCTGTGTCTCAACTTCTGCCCTGCAAACCGGTTCATCTGTACCAGTTTTCTAGGTTCCACATAGTATAATTCTTAATGGCTCTAGCACTTTTGGAATGGTAAACGAGCATTGGCTTCAGCTTAAAGTCACCAGACGCATTAGCTCCTAAGAAGTGAGTCAGCCTGTCCTTTGAAGCTTTGCAACCAGGCATTGAGTTCTATTCTCTAACTACGAAAGTCCTAAATGACATCTTCTTCCAGTAGAAGGCTGTTTGTTTACATGAACAATCTGTTGTTTAGTGCAGCCACCTTCACTATTGATCTTAGCTAGGTCGTCTGGATAACTTGAAACTTCTACATCAGCACTTGCTGCTTCAGCTTGTACTTTTATGTTATAGAAATGACTTCTTTCTTTAAACTTCATGAATGAAGCTCTGATAGCTTCAAACTTTTCTTCTTTATCTTCCTTGCCTCTCACAGCCTTCATAGAATTGAAGAGAGTTAGGGCCTTCTTATGGATTAGGCTTTGGCTTAAGAGAACGTTGTAGGCAGTTTGATCATCTACCTACTAAAACTTTTTCCAAATCAGCAATAAGGCTGCTTCACTTTCTTATCATTCTTGTGCTCACTCGAGTAGCACTCAGTTTCCTTCAAGAACTTTTCCTCTGCATTCATAACCTGGCTAACTGGCACCAAGAGTCCTAGCTTTCAGCCAGTTCTGGCTTTCAACATGCCTTCCTCACTAAGCGTAATCATTTCTAGCTTTTGATTTAAAGTGGGAGACATGCGACTCTTCCTTTTACTTGAAATTTAGAGGCAACTGTGGGATTATTAATTGGCCTAATTTCAATATCGTTGTATTTCAGAGAATAGGGAGGCCCAAGGAGAAAGAGAAAGATGGGAGGAATGGCCGGTAGATGGAGAAGTCAGAACACACACATTTATCGATTAAGTTCACCATCTTATACGGGCGCCCCAAACAATTACAATAGTAACATCAAAGATCACTGATCACAGATCACCGTAACAAATACAATAACAATGAGAAGTTTGAACTATTGTGAGAATTACCAAAATGTGACATGGAGACACAAAGTGAGCAAATGCTGTTGAAAAAATGACACCAGTAGGCTTGCTCCATGCCAGGCTGCCACAAACCTTCAATGGTAAAGTGCAAATAAAGCAAAATGCAGCATCACTCAGTGTCCCAGGACTTCAGCCCTCACCTTTAAAAGATGTTTTCCTTTTTATTCTCCCATCAGAAAAATGAAACAAAAAGAAACCAGAGACAAAACAAACAATCAAAAGCCCCTCTTACTCTTTCTAAGATCAGCCCCAACAGTTAATTTTCCAGCCAATTTCCTACCGACAATTTATCTTAAACTAAATGGTCAGCTACTAAATGAATAGGTTAATGGAGCACTTGAAAATAATAAATTTACTTTCCTTAACAAAGAATGAGTAGAAAAGACAAAATTATTTTACTATCGTAGGGAAGCATTGTGCAAAGGACATGGTCTTTGAAGTGAGAGTCCTGTGTCTGGATTTTAGATACGGCACTACATTGGGGTGTGACCTTGAATAAGTTTTTTCACTTCTCTGAGTTTCATCTTCCTCATCTGTAAAACAGAAAAAAAATGAAACCTAGATTGCAAGGTAAGTGAAAGGATTAGAACTAGTAAATATAATGTGTTTGGTAAACTGGCACTCATTAAATTATATTATTTACCTCTCATCTATCTGATAGATTTTTTAAAATATGCTTTCACTCTTCTTCACCACTCCCCACCCAAATCCTTACCCATCTAGCCAAATTGGGAGATTTTTTTGGTAAAAATTAAGAAGTAGAAAGAGGACTGGAAATTTTCCACATGAATTCAGATGGGTTAAGTAGAAACCTAGGCCTCTGCTAATTTCCTTTCTTGGATATTTAACTGAAGATAACCTCTAGGGAGATGCAAACAAGGTCTTGGCTAAAACCATGGTGAAACAGGATCTCTAGGCTAACAAGAACACAAAATTTAACCATTTGTTAGAAAGGTTTAGATTTCTTGTAAGGTGGGGAGAAGGAAAGTTGGGATTGAGTTTGGGAAATGGGCCATTTAATTCAACTATATTTTATTATGTTACTTCCTAGGCAAAATATGAAACAAAACTGAGAAAACCACCATTACAGTTTGTAAAGTTTGTAAAGCCTTCACATTAATTATCTTATTTGATCCTCTAAAAATCCTGGGATACAGATAGATGAGAAGTTCACTTTACATGTCTTATTTACCTGGGAAGAAAAGAGAATATGCCATCTTTCCAAGACTTTGAAGAAGTAAGCAGAAGGACTTTCCTTAGACGCACACCTCCAGACATCCTATTTATCTTTCAAATACAATATAATAACAAATAAAATAACAATGAAAAGTTTGAACTATTGTGAGAATTACCAAAATATGACACAGAGACACAAATCATACCAGTGACCAGGCTCTGATGTTGTATTTTTTCCCCAGTGACTCCCATGTAGTATCTCAGAGCTTTCTAGCAGCTTGGTTCTCTTCTAGGGGTATCACTTGTCCTCACTGAGACAACACACAGAATTAAAAGAGAAAGGCATATGACCTCCTGAGGGCTCAATTTCCTACAAATAAAATAAAAACAAAGATGCCTGCCTAGTCTACTGACACCAAAGCCAAGAAGGAAACTCTGGCTCCTAATGTTAGGCCACTGCTCATTACAAGTCAATATACTATTTCATTTAAATTTGAGAAGAAGTTTCATATAATTAGTAAACATTTTATCAGAAGTATGTGTTTGTCAAAGGTCTCTCACTGTCATTTGGAGAAAATGCAAGAGTATCTGAGTTACCCTTCAAAATACAAAAGCCACATACATCCTTTGAAAGTCCCATTGTGGCTGAGTTATTTGTACCTGTCTCTGTGCCCTCATAGTAATATCTTTGCCTCAATGATGAATTTACACTGTATTATGTCACAATTTGCAAAATTGTCTTCCTGCTAAACAGTGAGCTCTTTGAAGGCAGAGCAATGTCTGATCTTCCAAAGCCCAGTATGGATCCTGGGACCTAATATCAGATCTATAAATATTTGTTCAATAAAATGAAGAACCATGAGAAACCCTCAAGTTTTCTTTTTCTGGTAGTACGATGGCTAGGAAACTGGATACAATCTCATTGAAAACAATTAAGTAACATAGAAAAAAATTTCTTAATCTTATATGCATCAGTGAGCTAGAGAACAAGTAAAATATCATCTTGATAAAGCACTAAGTGAAGGTAGGAACACAGGAATATGATGGAGTACCAAAGGTAAATTTCACTCTGAGGGTGTTAATTGACCATTGTGAACTTGAGCTTTAGTGTTCACAGTTTCAAAGGGCATAAAGAACAAAAGATAAAATGTCTACCCAATATAAAGAGTCTACAAAGATATCAACCTGCCATTAAACTGGGGTATCAAACACTACACACAGTACAAAATATTGAAACAAAACTAAACATGTATCCCCTCTCACCAGGATGACGTTAGGGGAAATCAACAGCCACAAACCTAAATAAGAGTAAAACAAGAAAACATCACTACTCATAATTTAGAATCTTAAGCAAATTCTTGTGCCAGTTTCAGCCTAAATTCATAGTACGTTATTGAGCCCAAGGTGTAGAGATGAAAACTTAATTGCACATTGACTGGTAATTCCCATAGGCACCTGATAGAAGCAAATGCAAATATTCTAGAGAAATTCACCTTCGTTCCAGATCTCAAAACAATTGTTTTGCTGCAAATAAAACTGATTAAAACAAACTGTTCGCAGTTAAAAATAACAAAACACACAAAGAGACAAGGCACCATGAGTGAGAAGCAGTAAAAACAACAGAGCAGAGCTAGGCCTGATAATAGGGAAATTATTAGGTAGAGTCTATAAAATAACTGTTTAGTGTTAGATAGGTTTCTGAAATGGTCCTCAATTATTCCCACCTCTTAGTATTCACTTTCTTGCATAATTTTCTCCCCTTGAGTAAGAGAGCCAGATGTGGTGACTTACTGTGAGGAACAGAAGACATCAAATGTGATGGAATGTCGCTTCCATGATTGTGTGTGACTGTGACTTCGGTCTTACCAGCACTCTCTGTCTCCTTGACTTGCTTGCTTTAATGAAGCTAGCTGTAATGTTAAAGAGCAGCTGAGGGTGACCTCCAGCCTACTGCCGGTGAGAAACTGAAGCCCGTAACCCAACAGCCTGCAAGGAACAGAGTCTAGCAAACAACCATGAGTCAAGCCTCGAGATGTAGATACAGCCCTGATGGATACCATGAGTGCAACGTTGTGAGAATCCCTGAAGCAGGGGACCCAGCTGGGTTGTACCTGGATTTCTGACCCATAGAAAATGGGAACTAATAAATGTGTGTTGTTTCAAGCTGCTAAGTCTTCAGGCAATTTGTTATGCAATAGATAATTAATATATTACTGTATTTAAGGAAATGAAAGCAAGCATGAAAAATACATGTGGGAATAAAAAAAGGTAAAGAGGAACCAAATATTTTTGAAAAAGTACCAAATAAATCTTTCTAGAGATTAAAAAGATACAAAAAAATACAACAAAAGCTTGGAGGATGGGCTTTGCAGCAGACTGACACAGCAGATGAGAGAATTAAAAAATTAGAAGATAAACTTGAAGAAATGGCCCAAAATGCAACATAGAGGGACAGACATAAGAAATATCAAAAAGAAGTTAAAAGAAAGGGATAGTGGAGTACAGTCAATATTTTAAAATACGCTGACTGATAACTTTCCAGAACTAATGAAAGACATCAACCAAAAGTTTCAAGATGGTCATTAATGTAAAAACTGGTGAATTTGTCTAGAGTCTGTAGTTTAGTTAATGTTAATATTTTTAATCTTGACAAATGTATCATGGTTATGCAAGATATTAACACATAGGGAAGCTGGGTAGCATGATACATGGGAACATTTCTACTATCTTTGTAACTTTTCTGTAAATCAGAATTTTTTCAAAAAAGTCAACTCAGTAGAGTTATTTGTGAGAAGGTATTCATTGCAGCCTTATCTCTTATTACATATAATTTTTCCCAATTGTAAAAAATTGAAGAAAAGTTGAAATTTTTATTATAGTAAAATTGCTAAGTAAGTGGGAGCATTTTAAGCCAATAGACATGTAGTAGTTTAAACTGATAATTATGACTATTGTGAGTATATAAAAATTTCTTCTATTATAAGGTTAAGTTGAAAAGCAGACTATTTATAATAATAATGTACATGTCATTATAAATATACATATACATATATATATATCTCCAAAAGTCATTTACATACATAAATTTGTATGCTTTTAAACAAAGTCTAGAAGGAAATGCCAAAACATAAAATAGTGGATAGCAGGATAATTATGTTTTTCACTTTAGTGTATTTATATAGTTTTTAAGATAAGTATAAAATGTTTTTGAATACCAAATACAGTCTCTCAAAACTAATGATTCTAATATTCTATTATTGGTGGTAAAATTTAATGAAAGGCTAGCAAACATAACTCAAAGCTTCACTTGACTTGAAGAACATACAGTGAATTTGGGAGGTTTAGTCCTTATGAAAAGAGGGAAAAAGTTTTAAATTGCTTAAGATATAAAGATATCTGATCACAACAAATTCATATGTTATCAGTTAATTAACTACTATAACCTGGCTTTTTAAAATAAAATGATCCTGGAACTAATCAAATTCATATTTCTAAGTAAAGCAAGGAAGAAGGAGGTATGTGTGTTTGTGTTGGGGTAGAAGATGTGGATACCCTTGAAAATCCCTGAAAAGTCCTGAGGAAAAACATTTATTAAGTATAACATCAGGCCAAATGAAAAAGTTTTGTAAGGAATTAGAGCAGTGGGCAGAGTCCATTGTAATAAGTTCAGTTCATTAATTCTCATCTTACCAGCTCATCTGTCATCAGAGTTCTAGAAATGAATTTCCTTGTGATTCATCCTTCAGCTCATGGGCCTGAATTCTTGGACACGTGATAAGCCAGGGTTACTAAGGCCATATGTCTTTCATAGTCAGAAACACAAGGAGACAGGCAATGATTAAGGCGTTAGATCATGACAGGTCAAAATCCCAGAGTGCAGGTGATGTAAAAAAATTTTATATATTTTACTTCCTTGGGCTGTTTATTTAGCTTGACTTGGTTCATTTTGTACCTCATTTTCAAACAAATTTAAGGCAGATTGTGGTTTATATATATTATCAGTTATTTACATAAATTGTCCCTGAAGGTATTTATCCTATCTTTTTTCACCTTGAAACTAGAGCTCCAATCAGCAATGTCATAATTTGTTACCCAAACACTAAGCCCTGATTATTCTGTCAGGATTATAATTATTTTAATATCTTTCCAAAGAAACCCACATTCACAGCACTTCAGTATTAAAATCAAAAGAGTACATTTTAAAAACGTCACAAACTTCCAGTCTCTCAGTAATATACAGTACTCTTTCCCCCAACATTTGAAACATCAAGTATGGACTTCATGAATGGGTACAACTAGTTTCAATCTTAGGACTCAGGAAAAAAATACTGTAGTTTCATATGATGATTTTTTTCTTTGCCCTTCTCATACCATCTAGTTAGAGATACCACCAGCCTGATTGTATCATTGCATTTTTATATTTTCTGAATTAGTAATCATTAAGTGCAGATTTCTGATGAAAAATACTCATAAACTATAAATGAGAAATCATTTTAGTATAAATCTTAATTATCTTTTTAAAACTCTTTTTCAAATTCTTTCCATATTTGAATGACAGGTGAGTTTCATGAAGCATAGAACAGATTTGTGAGCCCAGTTTATCTAAGTGAATGCTTCTCCTTTTTTCTCTTGGAAAACAGTAATATTCAATGCATTGACACCATTAACAGAGAGTAAATAAGAATGGAATTACAATGCTTTCAATAAAGTGGGTATGTTATCTCTCATTGATGTTTTTTTTGAAGAGCAATCAAATTGACTAAGCTCAAGGTTGGCAGATGTTCTTGAGGATTCTGTGTTCTTTGGGAAAGTGTTGCCCTGTATGGCTAGCACCCAGGCAACCTCGCTGGCTCCACAAAGCTAAGTGGGAACTCCTTTTCTTTTTTACTGCATTCAGCCCCTTGTAAACAATTCTATGTATACAGATATATGTACACACAGAGATTTAATTCCCTTCATGATTTTGGTTTTCTTATTTATTTCAATATGGGTCTAGGGGTAGAAGCTCAAGTGTAGGACATTTAATCTGCAATTGACTATAGGAGTTGGCTTTCAAAAGACAAGATATGGGGCCGGGGGATGTTTGAAAGGTACAGCAGGTAAGCTCTTAACATTAAATCTGTACTGATCCTGCTGAACCCTATGTATAAAATAACATATCACATGTATTCTGGGAACGGAGTTGGCCAGAACATCAGACACTGAACTGTCAGCTGTAAGAGGGAGGCTGTGTCATCCACCTACACAACTACTTCCCACTCAAGGATAGACAATGTAACCCATTCACAAGGTAGGTGAAAGCCTGTCTTGATTTGGATTGGTATTAATTCACGTGATTGCAATACCTTCCTAACTAATCTTCCCATCCCGCTCTTTCCCCAGCTCCAGTCCATTCTCCACAGGCAGGAAAGAGTAATCTCTTTAAAAACTTTCACTGGATCATATCACATCTCTATGTGAAACCTTTCAAAACTGTTTCATTACTTCTTAGAATAAGACCCAGACTCCTTTCCTGGCTTGGTATAATTTGGCTCCTATATCTCACTCTCCTCTTGTGCCATCTGCCCGTTGTTTGCCCTGGTCTGGTTGCACTGTCTTCTTTCAATCGCTTAAATAGTCCAACCTCTTTCCCACCTCAAAGTTCTATGTATGCTCTTCCCTCCACCTGGTGTGCTCTTCCTTCCACTTCACATGATTTACTCCTTGCTCCCCAGATCTCAGCTTAAACACCAGTTCTTAAGACCATTCCCACCTATCTAATCTTCTAAAGTAGTTTGTATCACTGCTACTGCCTCTCCCTCCCATTATTCATAATTCAGTCTCTTCGCTGGTTCCTTTAATGGTACTTGTCACATGTACATAATTTTATTTGTTTACTTGTTTGGTCGCCTTTCCTGAGTTCTGATGGAAGTTAGCACGTGACAAAAATCTTCACACGTTGTGCCCAAACCCATATGTCCGTGCCTCTGTGCTAGACCTCCTTGTCTCCAATCTTCCTGCTCTTTTCTTTCCAGACCCCTAACAAGAGAGTCAGGCCATTGCTCACTGCCCAGACATTTTTTTACATCTATTTATTTTATTACTTCAGGTCATTTCTTCTTCCTCACAAAGTGGATGACCAGGTTTACTAGTCACAACTCCACTCTTTGGTAACATTTCTCCTCCCTAGTGGCTTTCAAAGCCAACTTCAAACGTGCTAGAAGCAGCCACTTGTCCGTTTTTGGCCTTCATCCACTTACCTAGTTCATAAATCATGTTTTATCTTGAGGAAGAGGAACTGGTTGGGCACCATCAACCAAACCTCGGTATTGCTAGAAGCCGGCCTGGAACTCACATCTACGCCTTGCTGTCCTCCTATTAAACACCAACACAATTTCACAAAGCATCAGTGTTAGACAAGGCCTCCCCATGACTATGATGGGTCAAGACAAAAGTAAGACCAGTCTGTAATCACTTGTAAACACTGTAAAAAAGATGAACATTGTTCAAACCACAAAAATGACCACACAACCCCTTATCACAGCCGATATGATTGTGTGGCTTCTTTGCCCAAGTATAGCTTCAGCTTCACTTCATTCATCCCGTCTTATAGATAAGATTTATCAAGATGCCCATTCATAGGATTGTCCCACTTCCTGACAGCATCCAGTACATAGCAAAGTCCCAATCCCTTGAACACTCCCCCAAATAGGCTAACACAAACCCAAATTCTAGAGTAATTTCTTTCTAACACTCTTACTGAGATGCCCAATGAACCCCCATGGTGTACCTTCTTCCTTGCTATAACAGTAAGTCCTACTTGTTCAGCTACAGAACTGTGTGGTCTATGGCTAGAGGGCATGGACAGGCTCTTCCACCTCCTTCAGCTGGTCTTAGGGGCAAAGTTGAGGAGGCTTTCTGGTACAACTGCTATAGCTGACAGGTGTGTCTGAGGTACCTTCTCATGGCTCTGACCTAGTTCTGGTTCTGCTCAGGCCCAATATGGGTGTACCATTTTCATCTTTTGCTTGACTGATTCCGGGCTGACTTTATGATTTAGAAGAATGGAAATAACCCAGCTGATGATGCAAAGTTATAGATACGTGGCCATTTAGTACCCCATGGTCAAGTATTCTGTGGCTCTCAAGACCTGGTAACAACCAGGAGCTCTTTTACCAAAAGACGTATTATTTTATCTACTGTGGGTGGTGTAAACTTACTCCAGAATATGAGGGTTTGCATTGTGATTCTCTCACTGGGGCTTGCCATAAGCTTCATGCTGCATATTTTTCCACCAGACACCTGAAGTCTTCAATGTTACCCAATACATGGGCCCGAGCACTATTCCTAGGCATGGGATATGTTTCCTCCAGAACCCAAAAGAGCTACCAGGCTCCCTTGTTTCCTTCTTTATGGTAGGGGATGCAAGATGCAGCATTTTTTTTGGAAGGCATATTTTGGCAGACTCCTGACCACTGGATCCCTAAAGACTTCACTGAACTATCAGGATTCTGAATCTTCGTAGGGTTTCTCCCCCATGCCCTGGAGCATGTGCCTTATCAAGGCTTCCAGCAAGGCTGTCTCTTATTTGTCTTGCCTGAGCAGCATGATGTTATTGACATAAAGCATCAGTGTGATGTTCTGTGGGTTGACCAGGCAGTCCAGATACCTTCATTCTACAATATGACAAAGAGCAGGAGAGTTAACATAGCCCTGAGGCAAAACTATAAATGAATATTGTTGCATGTCCCATGTGAATATGACCTGTTTATTTTCTTCCTTTATAATCAGAATAGGCAAGAATGCATTTACCAAATCAATAGCTACAGATCCTATACCCAAGAGCTTGTTAACCTGCTCTAGCAGAGATATCACCTCTGGCATAGCTTTGCAATCAGGGCTATTACTTGATTGAGCTTTCAAGAGTCTATGCTTAGTCTGCAGGACCCATCTGAGTTCTGCACACATTGAGAAACTAAACAGAGATATGATCAGGATACTCCCTCCACCCCTGTTCCATTCCTTACACTATTTAATGAGATCATTCGTCACCATCCTTCCTGGAATGTGATATTACTTTTTATACACTCTTTGGCCAAGTGAAGTAGAGGGCAGTTTCAGAGGTGTTCACTTGAACTTTCCCACTCTGATAGCTCTTACTCCGCAGGCCAAAAACCCAATGTGGGCATTACCCAGTCAAGTATATTAATTCTAATTACTTGATGACTGGATAAATGACCACTAGGTGGGTCTCCAGACACAGTGGACCCATTGTCTGGTGGATTTGAACCAGAATTCCATGTATGACCTGATCACGTGAGCTCCCACTTCAACAGGGTACTATGACTAACTTAAGGTCTCTGGGTATCAATGTCAACTCAGATCTCTTGTACTCAGGTCAATAGCCGTAGGCAAGACTGGCTATATAATTTGCAAGGTCTACTACTAATGAAAATGTGGGGCCACTTGTTTAAAATTATTAAAAATTTCAAGAGGGTGACAATACAGCATTAAACCAAGTTAGGAACCCTTCTAAATACAGAGCACACCCTTGAGGCCTGCCCTGGCTCTAGGTTTCTTAAGGGGAACCTAAAAGCATTGCCATGGCATATACTTGCCATAGCATTAGAGGTTACTTTTTCCCAGGAATCCAGCTAACTCTTCAGTCAAAGGATTCTATATCTAAAAATTGACTCAGGTCCACAAATCAAGCAAGAGACTGTGACTTTGTGTTGGATGACCACCTTTGGCCTCCCACTCCCCCATCTTGCTTTTTTCTGGCTGTAGATTTAAGCAGAACCCTTGTTGGCTTAAATTTATTTTTCCTGTCCATTTATTTTTCCCTTAGGTAGGCCATGACCATCTCCACAAACTCCCTGCAGGCCAAACCCCCTTGGCCGCACCTCCAACATTTCTGGTCATTATGGTACTTATGATCTCCTGGAATCTGGCAGCTAAGTGCCACCATCTGGACTCTATTACCTGGTGGTAAATGGACATCATTGCCATGAATATCATTGAGCCCAGCTCTGTGAGCATCTCTCCTACAAGCAGCCTTGGGTTGCAGAGGAGAGCCAGCACTGAACTTCTTAGTGATGTGGCTCCTCTTTTCCCTAGCACATTTCTCATGGCCTTGGAAAATCGTGTGTCTTCTTAGCCCATCTAACATATTTCCCCTGGAAATCTTCTGGCTTCACACAATATATCCTTCTAGCATGTCTACCTCCCTTAGACTCTTTATTCCTTCCTACCATCTGCCAGAAAAACTCAAGCAATTCCTCTTTACTCATCATTGTTCATCACTTTTTCCAAAGTTATAAGAACCACTCCAGCAGTGATCTTGCCCCATCCACGATGGTTCTTACCAAGGTTTTAAATCCCATGTCATGAGAAAGTACACCTAGGTCAATGAACTCTTTCTTATGTAGTCTTATATTCCAGCCCCCTCAATCAAGAATTCTCAAAATCCAATCCCAGGGATATTTCCCTGACTTTTGTTGGTACAAGCTAGATAATTCTGGTAACTCCTTTGGTATATAATTAATTTTTTCCCTTATTATGACCAGCTGGGTTATGCTGCGCTTTAACTGTATTTAGGGTCCTTGCAGTCAAGAGAGAAGGTAAAAGCATTCCTGATGTGGAGTATTTACTGCTTTTATAGGAAACGCCTCGGTAGCAACTTGCAATATGAAGGAAGTTCTTACTAGGAAAGGGTAGTCCATTCTACAAGCTGAGGGTTTAGGGGAATGCTATGGTCAGAATATTTCTGTCCCCTCAAAATTCATATGTTGAAATCCTACTGCCCAGTGTGATACTATTAGGAAATGGGGCCTTTGGGAGGTGATTAGGTCATGAGGGTGGAATACTCATGAATGCAATTAACGCTCTTATAAAAAAGACCCCACTAAGCTCTGTAGTCCCTTCCACCATGTGAGGACACAATGAGAAGTCTGTAATCCAGAAGAGGGCCCTTCCACGACCATGCTGGGACCCTGATCTCAAACCTCCAGCCTCTAGAATTGTGAGAAATAAATTTATATTGTTTATAAACCATCCAGTCTGTGGTACTTTGTTATAACAGCCTCAACTAAGACAAAAAGCCTACAGAACCAGCTTATCAGAGGCATCCACTTAATGTCCCCAGTCCATATTTCAGGGTCTCAGGTATTTCCAACCAGCCTTGGCTGACCATTCAAATGTCTCTTGAGCTCTGTGACTTGGTCAGGTGCTCAGTCTGCTGCTTAGCTTGTTTATTTTTGCAAAGAGGCCCTCACCTCTTTGTAAGCTATCAAAGAGGCAATCTGACTCTGATACTTAGCCTTTAACTGCTTGTTAAGAGCCCTTTGTTTCTCAATATCCCTCTGCAGAGTGTCAATACAACCGAGCAGTAACCATACAACTCTACTTCCTTGTAAGAACTGTTTTCCCTCTGTCTTCCTAAAAGCCTGAGTCTTAGAAGCTGCAAGTCTGCCCCTACAGTGGGTCTTTTCCCAGGTCAACATTGGTGAAATCTATAGCAATTGGGCCTCCATCTTGGAGCAGAAACAATCCACACTCCACATAGCTCTGGATGCCATTCTATTTGCTTGACATGTAGAGAATGAGTCAGTCCTAAATATTCAACTTCTATCTGCATTCTTGGACCACTCTGAGGACCACTTGTATCAACCTGTGTTCTCTGAGAAACAGACCCCAAGATGGAATCAGATGTGCAAAAGATGTACTAGGAAGAATGTCTTTGGAGGATAAAGAAGAAGAAACCAGAATAAGGGGGGTTATGTCAGAGGGTGATAAAAACTCTCTCTGAAAAACCAAGAAGAGGAGAAAATTAGGAGAATTCAGCAGAAAGAGTTTCAGACCAAAGTTTAGTCAGGCCAGTGAGGTATTATTGACTCAAAATCACATTGGAGGTGTCCCGTGTGTTGCCAGAATGGTCCTGGTTTGGTAGCCCCACTAGGTTCAGTCCTTGGCTGGGAGGAGCCTGGATGTACATTGGCCTCAGTGAGAAAGCAATAAGGATGGAAGGGGCACCAGCTGTGTCTGTCAGTCAGTGATGTGTTCCACATTAGAAGAGTTGAGCTGTGTATTTCCATGGCCACCACGTTCTGCATCACAAATGTCTCATAAAAGCCCTTTTTTTTTCCCTCTTGAGCCAGTGGTTGGCAATGGACAGAACTCATTGTGAAACACTGCACCCTGACCTGGTGACCCTGGGCCACACCATTCCACCCTCATCCGCCAACCCATGTAAACTCTCTGAGTTCCTTTCAACCTCTAATGCCACACTTCTAAGCATATTTCAAATCAGGGTGAGCACTTATTTCCCATTTCTTAGTAGAAATTCTCCAAATAGAAACAAATCCATCAGGAAATTGAGACTCATTCTTTGACATCCATTCATCCTGGCATAATATTTGTCACCCTCTTATTGTGCACACCTTCCAGAGACAAATTCTACAGGAAGGTATTTTTAATGGTTATTTGTGGTGGTTTTTTATTTTATACTTTTGAGTATCAAAATGTAGTATTTTCACTGTACAAAATTTGAAAACTACAAAAAGGTATCAGCAAGAAAATATTTTCTTCACTCCATAACCCCATCCACTGAGAAATAATAACTGTTAAGAGTTTATTAACTTCCTTTCCCTTGTTTTGCCTTTGTGATAGTGTCCATATAAATTTTTCCACACCATGAGAATACATTGCCTACATTGTTTTATTTCTTCCATTAAAGGGCTTTTAAAATTTACTTTTTAAATAATTTTGCCTTGATATCTTGTGTTGATTATTAGGAGGAAAATAAGCAAATTAGAGGAGAATGTAGTCTAATAAATACTATCTCTGTCTATAATTATTGTGTATATATATTAATATATATTTATTAGAAATATATTAGATATGCATATAAGTATACATACATGAGTATATACACATATTATAGGTAATATTTGTAAATATACACATACACATATATCTGTATATTATACATATAGACATACATATATCTCTGTATAAATATCATCACTATATCTTGTGGCTCTCTCCCTCTTTCCTCTCTCCACATATTTCTCTTTATGAGTGTATAGTCAGGATCTCACAATCTGAAAAAGAAAGATGATTTTTACTTTGAAAATATATGTCTTACAATCATTATTCTAACAAAAATGATCATTCAGGCCCATGGGGAAAATTATTTACTCTCTTCAGAAGTATAACATAAGTGATAATGAGTAGGGATCCAGATGGTCTAAATGGATCAGTGGCTGAGTGGCAGAACAATATGTTACCTACACAAAGGCAGCCAAGAGTAGTTGTGTTTTCAGATTGATGTTATTCCTCCAAGGTTGTGCTTTAAATTTACTCCTTAGAAACTTGGCACAGAGATGTTTCTGTAAACAAGACCCATTCAAGGGTCATCCCATGTGGATTCCCCTGTAAGGATGCCCTGAGAATCACTTCCATCCCACAGAAGCATTTTGTCAGTGCATCCACTCCCACATGCTTAAACAGTGTGCACAACCCAGATTTCAAAATAAGCAGAGTTAACATTCTTGACTCCCAGCCCAAATGTGGGTGCCCGTCATGAACTCATGCCTTCCTTTAGGAGTTGACATTTGTGGTGCTTATGTTATCACAGGCTGACTGGCCCAGGAAAAAGTCACCAAAAGACATGTGCTAGAGACCATGCATAGCCCTCCAAAACATAAAAATATACACAATGCATTCTGGATCTTTTGGCAGGGGAGCGGGTTGTCAAAAGTATGGTGATATTTTCAGGCAAACAGGTTTACCTGAGTTCCGATCATGATTCTACCACTACCTGGCTGAGTGATGAATGCAGAGTCACAAACTAACTACCTAGAGATAATAAGACCTAACTTGTCTAATTCCTAGAGTTTGTATTGGTTATCTATTAATAGATAGATAATGGACATGAGATATTTAATAAATGCCAACCACTATAAAAAGTTTGGGTTTGTAGAGGTGCTGTAAGGAAAGAAGATACAGTTTATATTTACCTTTATTTTCCCAGAGTCCTGCACAATACAAGGCATACCATAGGCATTTAATTCATGTTATTTTATTGAGTAAAAAGAGTAATGTCTGGGAGTAAGTAAAGCTGGGTCCACTGCCACTGATGGTTATGTGATTGTGTGACTATGAGTTTGTTTCTTAAGCTGCCTGAGTCTTAGCTTCCTCATGCATACAATGGAGGAAATAACACTACTTGTCCTAGTATTAATACATCTACATGACAGTTGGGAGACTGATGAGATAACTTCTATGAAAGTGTTCTGTAAAATTAAACCACTATGCACATGCTTGTTATTTTTAAGTCGTTTGCTGGGATGTTTTTCGAAGCAAATTGTCTCTAAATTCCTTTTTAACTTTGTGTATAGCTAATTTTCAAAAAAAAAAAAAAAAAAAAAACGGCATTTATTAAATGTCTCCTAGTTCCTCTGTTGGGAGCTGTGCTCCATTGGTAAACAGTATATCTCACGAAGCTACATACCAGAAAAGCAGCCAGTGGTTTAGGAAATCATCACACCATAGTTTTTGGTAGTCACTAGTATGTACAGATGGGATCTTTTTTTTCTTGGCTCACACCCACTCCTCTTCCTTCCACAAAGGATGGCTTTTGTGGCTTCCTGATAATCAGGATTCAAAAAATAAGGCACAAATTTTTGAATGTGTGTCTGAGGGAAGGTTCAGCCACAGCTGTCTCCCTTGGGCTCAAACCTCAGGAAAGTAAATAAGAATGCTACATTCTATCCTCTCCCACCTACACACATGTTTCATGAATTTTAGTAAACATATTCTTATCTCATTAATTTAATCAGGCACCACATACCTCAGCGAGCAAGTTGGTCATCGGCAACTCAGGGACACAGCTCAGCAAAAGTCTTTTTGTTTTTAATCTGTGAAACTTAAGATGCAAAAAGGCAAAGAAGATCGTTCTCAACTTTACTGGAGGCCAGAGACTGGATCTTACTGATCTACTTCATGCCCACAGCTCCCAGCACGCTGACAGGCACACAGAGGAAGCCCTTAAGGAATATGCATGTTGAATCTATTAATCAAACATCAAATCAGTGAGTAAGTACCATAGAGTCTTGCAAGAGAATTATACTGGAAACCACTAGAAATTCAGGTCTCATTACAATATCATCCCTTGTCATTTATTTGTAATAAGCAATCAAACAAATGCATTAGATTCAGAGTCTAGAAGCTGAAGGCCAATTTATTTTACATATTATCTTTTTCCCTCATTCTTTTAACAAATATATATTTTGTACCTACGATGTGTTGTGTGTAACAAGAGCCTAAGCAATTATTGTGGATAAAAAAAAAAATTCATGTAAGTAATTGGTTGCCTAGAAGTTCACAGAAAAATAAATGGCCCTTTAGCACAAGTGTAGAACATCATGTAATACATTTTGTGGACAAATATTGTCCTTGGTTTCCTCCTATTTTTCTTTCTCTTGATGTTTATACTGGTTATTGATTTTATCATTTACCTACGTATTTAATTTTTTACACTTTTTAATTGTGGTAAAAAACACATAACATAAAATTTACCAGCATAACCATTTTTAAGTGTACAATTCAATAGCGTTAGGTATATTCACATTGTTGTGCAGTGACTCTCCTGCACTTTTTCATCTTGCAAAACTGAAACTGTACCCATTAAACAACAACTCCCCATTTCCTCCTCTCAGCCCCTGGTTACCTTGCATGTGTATTTTTAAATCTCCTTCTGTGTATTTTATAAGCTACCTCAAATCACTCTGGAACAAAATGATTTCGTGTAGATGGATAGATAGATAGATAGATAGATAGATAGATAGATAGATAGATAGATAGATGATAGATAGATGGACTGTCTGTAAATGTAGCCTACAAGCCACAAGGCTTGTGAGATTTTAGTTCCTCGACCAGGGATTGAACCTGGGCCACTGCAAGGCAGTGAAAGCCCCGAGTCCTGACCACTGGACCACCAGGGAACTCCCGAGCCTACAAGTTGATAGTCATGGACTCTCAGGGTTGGACAGAATCTTAACATCATATATTCAGCCTTATCTTCTGCAGTCCCAATATAAGAATTAACAGACACACTTGCTGTTTACAGCACTGCCAGACATTTGTGTTCCTACAAACACACACAGTATAAGGATAAATACTATTTAATGCAACCCTCATCATAAAAGACCAAATAATGTATGGTGCATTTATAATTGTATATGCTGAATAATAGACAGGGAAAACCTGGTTTTGATATTGATTCCTCTGCTTACAAGTTTGTATGCCTGATAAAAGGAGGAAAACTTTCCACGGAGAAGTTTCAGTCTCCGCGCAGCTCCAACTCTCCTCCACTAGTCATGCATTTTCCATGGCAGTTATTGTTGGGGATATCCATATTGTGATGTGTCCTCCAGCCAGGGTCTTCAGTGACACCATGCCTAGTGTCATGGGCAGGAGGAGTATATACTTGGAACCCATTCCTCTACCAGGATGAGTAGCAATACTTTAACTCTACACAAACCCAGCTACAGACCACATTAATGTATTCCCCCAACCCAAACTAAAAGTATCCTCTATTCAACTTGCCCTTGCCTGGATCTTAGAAATCCTGCGGCCTCTCTATCACCACTCTATGTGAGATGAATGGTGATGAAGGGGAAATTGGAGTAGAAAGAGATGGTAATATTAGATGACTGTATTTAAAATATCTCACATTTGTATATTTTACAGAAACATAATGGCTATGTATACACGTTGCTAAGATATTTCCTAGAACCTTAGAAGGGACTATCTATGTAAGTAAGAGGTCTTGACATTCAGACTTTCTTAGGTTCACAGTAAATCTGTGCCTGAGATGAGGCTTGGAGAAAACCCTTCGATGGGCTTTAAAAACTGAGCAATTCCTGATATGATGCACTGAGATGTACACAATATCACAGTATCACAGATGTTTCTGCCAAAAGTAGATAACTCAATCTAATCATGAGGAAACATCAGTCAAACCTAAACTAAGTTACATTCTACAAAGTAACTGGCCTGCATGCTTCAAAAATATCTGTCATGCCGTAAAGACTTGTGTTTGCCAGGGAAGGGTGGGAGGAAAGAGAGGGTTGGATTGGGGGTTTGGGATTAGCAGATGCAAATTATTCTATATAGGATGGATAAAGAACAAGGTCCTGGGACTTCCCTGGTGGTGCAGTGGTTAAGAATCTACCTGCCAAAGCAGGGGACACGGTTTCAATCTCTGGTCCGGGAAGATCCTACATGCTGCAGAGCAACTAAGCCCGTGAGCCACAACTACTGAGCCCGTGTGCCACAACTACTGAAGCCCACGTGCCTAGAGCCCGTGCTCCCCAACAAGGGAAGCCACTGCAATGAGAAGCCCACACACTGCAACAAAGAGTAGCCCCCACTCGCCACAACTAGAGAAAGTCCGTGCGCAGCAATGAAGACCCAATGCAGCCTAAAATAAATAAATAAATAAACAAATAAATGAAAAGATAAATACATTTATTTAAAAAAAAAAAGAACAAGGTCCTACTGTGTAGCACAGGGAAGTATATTCAATCTCCTGTAATAAACCATAATGGAAAAGAATATGAAAATATATATATATATTCTTCTTCATATATATGTGTATATATATATATATATATATATATATATATATATATATATATATATAACTAAATCACTTTGCTATACACCAGAAACTAACGGAACATTGTAAATCAACTATACTTCAATTAAAAAAAAAAAATCTGTTATGAAGCACAATGACTGAGGAACTGTTCCTGATTACTAAAGACTAAAGAAACAGAACAATGGAATGCAATGTAGGATCCAGAATTTTCTGTTGCTATAAAAAACGTCATTGGGACAATTGGCAAAATCTGAATAAGGTATGTAGAGAAAGTAATCGTATTTTATCAATGTAAATTTCCTCATTTTTTAACTGAACTGTGATCATATAAGAGATTGTCTCATTTTAGAAAATATGCACCAAGACACTTAGAGTCAAGGTGCACCATATCTGCATCCGACAAATGGTTCAGGAAAAAAAAAATGCAAAGTGCCAAATAAGGACTTCCTGTGTCTCCTTATTTATCTCTCTCTCACGTGGGCACTGAGCAAAGGAGGGGTGGGAGTGAGGAGCAGCCCCCATACAGCTGTTCAGGGATGTCTGGAAAAGAAGCCCACCCACATTGCTCTGGGACACTGGGTGTGACTTGGAGGGTATCGGGTTTGTCTGTTAGGGACACTGCCAACCTCCTCCCTCCCCAATTGGCCTCTGTGTTTCCTTGCATGCCCTCTGATTAGAAAAGTGTCCCTTTCCTCAGACACTTCTCTAAAGCATCTTCTTTCTTCTCAGTAGACTCTGAGACATTAGCTTTATGCACTTTTTTTCTATTTGATGAATTCCTGTGACCTGTAAGAAGGTGGAGGTCAAATTAGAAGAAGCACATGGCTAAGCTTGCAATGCACTTGCTTTTTCATTGATATAAAAAAGCATTTGACCCTAATACAGTACACTTAAATTCTTGGCCCAGCTTTACTCCTACTAGATGTCCTACTTCAGCAAATATTAGATTCATAGAGTATAAAGCTGGGAGGGTCGGTAGGATCCCTCCAAAAACAGAACCTGGTTTCTACTTCTATGAAACAGAGATTGTGGAGTTGAACTGAAGTTATGTCCAGAAAAGTGTTTTAAAACTAAAAATCATCAAACTCTTCAGTCCCTTTGATTTGGGTGACACTCGATGAATTTACTCCGCCACCTCTTACTCTAGAAAGTTCTCTCCTTGTCCCCATATTATAAAAGAGGGACAGGCCAGGATGACTTGGAGAAGAGAGGGCCTGAGGTCCAGTTACCCTGACGAGAAATTCAGCTTCTCCAGTCACACAGCCACAGACAGCCAGAGCTCTAAGGAATGTGAGACATCATCTACTTTAAGCCCCTCGTGGTGGCATCTGTTGTTTTCTGTTGCCCTGAACCTATTGCCCTTTCCTCGCTTAATAGAACCTCTATTTTCTTGCAGAAACTCTCTTTGCCCCAGTCTTGGTAGGGCTATCAATCAAGGCATTCAGATTTCTCCTGGCCTAACATGACATCTTCCTTCGGAGAATTCGAATCTTAAGGTAAGTGACTCAAGTTAAAAAAACCAAAAAACAAAAACCTGTTGGGTCTGACATTGCTATGGTGGCACTACGAAATGACTCTATTCATTCCTGTTACTTAGATCCCTGAAGCTATTCTGGTTCCAGCCTTTTCCCATATCTTGTTTTTCAACTTTCTCTTCCAGTCTGTGAATTTTCATATTTTGATCTATTTTTATATTTTTAGTTTTACTTAGCAGGAGTTAGTTTCCATTGCTAATGACAAAAGAATCCTCACTGGTACATCCTTCCTCTTAAAGAGAAGAATGTAAGGCCCAAAGACAGTAGACTACTTGCCTAAAGTCAGGGAGGAAGTTGGGACCAGAGCCCAAACCAAACCCAGGTTAGTCAGTTTCTCTCTACACCTGCTGCCTTCTTTAGAGCTATAGCAGCCTTGGAAGGAATGAACTATTCCACATCATTAAGGGACTCAGTGGAATGAGTCATTATTGAGCTCTTAAAAAGTCTATTGGACTTCTGCTTTGGGCCATAATTGAGGATATGAGACCAGAATTTGTTCTTAATAATGAAAAAAAAGGAGCAATCCATGTGTTCAACAACCATAAAAAAGAAACAGTTGCTGACATACATAACTATATGGATGTATCTCAAAAACAATATGTTGAATGAAAGAACCTACTAGACACAGAATACATGCCATGTGCCTCCATTTATGTGACATTCTAGCATTGTGAAGTCCAGCATGGTAGCCACTAGCCACATGTGGCTTTTTAAATACAAGTTGATTAAAATTAAATAAAAATTAAAATGCAGTTTCTCAGTCACATTAGCCATATGTGGCTAGTGGCTACCATGCCAGACAGTGCAAATGTAGACTATTTCCTTCATCACAGAAAGGTCTATTGGATAATGTTGTTCTAGAAAACATACATCTGATACATAATGACAAAAAAACCAAGAGAGTGATTGTTTAGGGTCAGTGGTGAAGAAGGATTAAGCACAAAGGGGAGCTTTTAAGGTAATGGAAATGAGGGGATTTGGGGGGTAATGAAATATTCTATGTCTTGTTTGTGGTAAAGACTACATGGTATATAATATGTCAAAATTCCTCAAATGGAATGGTAGAATTAGTGAATTTAGTGAATTTCATTGTATGTAAATTATACCTCAATAAAGTTGATTCTAAAAAGTCAAATGTTTCATGGAAGTTCTTTTTTAACCACTTATAATAATTATTAGATGCATTTTTGCAAAGATATAAACATGTTATTTGTCCACTAGACCGTATTTTGCTAGTCCCTGGAGATACAGAGATGAATCAGATAGCAAACCCGCCCTCAAGTTGTTCACGGTCCAGTACAGGAGATGGGTCTTATGCAAAAATAGCTCAAATCCAGGAAGAAAGTAGCAGGTGCCCTTTCACAAGTGAAAATATCATGATTTAAGACATTAGAGGTAGGGTAGCTTCCTTTTACCTAGAGGAATGAGAAAGGCTTCCTGTTCTTTGAAGTATTTGTGAGATATATGCACATGGGGTTTAAAAACATTCTAGATGGAAGACAAAATATGATCCAAGGTGGGGGACAACACAGAAAAGTATGTCACCCAGTGGATAGAGTGCATAAAGGAGAGCAGTGAAGAAGTAATTCACATGGATATAAATGAGAAGGGTTTGTGTTTTGAATACCTGAGTTTGGCAAAGTGCCCATTCTTGGCTGCTAGGCGCTGAAAGGAAAAAGTGTACTTTTATTTTACATTGTGTCCAGAGTTCCAGGCCCTCAATGTTACTGTTTCCCTAAGCTCTTTACTTTCTCCTCCTCTTCCTACAAATCAAAAATCTTCACAAACAACATCATTCAAAGATGTAGGTCATGCTCAGAAAGGCAATTACCTTCTCTCAGCCTAATGCGTAACTTATTCTATTACAATCTCTACCTAAAAGACTTAAGGTGTTGGAAAAGCATCTAACTTGCACAGCAAAGAAATAATTTATGCATTTGTATAGTAACCTGGGCCCCCCTGGGTGAAGAGGGATGTAATATAAATGTAAGTGGCAATTATGGTAATTATAGTATAATTGTCACTTATTTTCCCAGGTTCTGGATGGTTGTGTGCCATGGGTGTGCTGTTGAATCCTGGAGAGTTTGCCTTTTGCCCTTGGTCAGGGTAGCTCTCTGCATTTATTTTCACGATGCAATAGGAGCCAGTATGTTTCATAATTATTTACATAAATTTTTACCATTTAGTATCTGTCCCTCTTACCTAATAATTTTAGGATTTTTAAAAATAACAACTATCGATGTCAGGGCATACATTTTAAATGGTCTTTTTATAAATTAGGCTATAAAACTTTTGAAATTAAAAGCATACTAAGAATGTTTGCAAATTAATCATTTCTTTGGGAGCCTAGAGCCTCTGCTGGTAAGTTAAAATATTTGGAAGAGCGCTGCTTATTTCCTAGAAGTATATAAAAAGCGGGCCTGAAAAGAGCACTAGGTCTTGCTACTCAAAGTGTGATGCAAGGCCCAGCAGCACCAGCAGCAGCTGGGAGCTTGTGAGAAATGCAGAGTCTCAGGCCTCACCCCAGACCCACTGAACTAGAATCTGCATTAACAAAGTTTCCAGGTGGCTCGCAGGTGCATCAACATTTGAGAGGCACTGCATTAGAGATCATTCTTTCACCTCTCATTTTATAAATGGGAAAGGCCGGGCACTTGATGGGACTTGGCCATGCTCAAAGGAAATTGAGTATTTTTAATTTAAGAACTCTATATACTCCGGTCATCTGTATTTGCTAATAGCAGGGAATAAAGCCAAACACTTTAACTCCAATTAACAAATCTATAATTAATTAGTAAAATGATCTTCCCTCAAATTTCCCATTTTGTAGAACAAGCTGTTTGAATTGGCTGGGGCTCAGGCCGGCATATTTGTGAATTTCACAATTCACAGATGTTAGACACCCTCAGGCTAAGTAAGGAAGAGAATGTCGAGTTTTAAATAGCTTCTCCCTTCTATCCTGGCTGAAGCAACAAATAAAATACTTTTATGAAACACATTTTGAACCAAAATTTCTCAAAAGGAGATGTCAAATTGCTCTGGAAATGACTTTAGATTATCTCACAACTTTGACAACTTCTGATGTCACCAATTTACAGGTCACCTATGGTTGGGGGTGAAAGGAGGTTATGAACTTGCCATGTTAGTGACACTTGGGCACGCTGTTTTTTTTTTTTTTTTTTTCTGTTGGAGTCTATTTTAATTTAGCTTCTGAAACATATTTCATTCAATATCCAAATCCACAAAACCATGATAGGTTTACAGCCTGTATTCAGAAAGGAAGTGAATTATTCTGTATGTAGATTTTTTGATATTATATTAATTTTTGGATATATGAACAAGTTAACGGTTTTACTCCAAAGTAGCTCGAGCCAAAGCAAAACCAAGACCAGCAAAAACAATGACATAAATAAGAGAGTGGGAGAGACTGAGAGAGATGGAAAGAACTCGAATGTTTTCTGTAACAGGCAATTTGAAATAATTTTGTAAGCTTTAAAATAGTTGAAAATAGTGCATTATTTTCCATTTTAATATTACTTTAAGAAAATTATGTGTGTGTGTTTGAGGTAGGATATTTGAAAAACTCAATCAAGGTTATTATTTTTTTTTAATTTAGGGAAAGCAAAGCTAAGGGGATATGAATGGGTATCTCTTTTAGTTGAGACGAAGAGTGAGTTCTAGGTTAAATATAATCAAGGAATTTCCCTGTCTTTGCTATTTGAGATTGTGACCACAACAGGCGGTTGGCTGAAAGGGAGAATGAAGGGTGGGGGGAAGGGGGGGTGGAGGTGGAGATGAAGAAAAAAAACAAAACAACTTCCTAAGCAGCTCTGTGAAATATTTAGTTCCAGAAGCAGTTACAGAAGCCCTCAAATCAAATCAGTATGCAGAGACAAGGAAACATTAATTAGCTGGAGCAGGGTGGACACTCATTAGCTCTTGTTCTGTTGTGAAAGTCCAGGCTGCTGAAATTAAACTCTGATGCCATTCATGCCAGCATCCAATCACCAGAGAGACCAGAAGTTCAGAGATGACTCCAAGTTGCCAACAAGTGTGGCCACTATACGACAAGGACTCTAAAGCCGTGGTAGAGGGGGAAGAACAACTTTAGAGAGGATGCCCAGCTGGTAAGATTCGACTGTTTCTGATGTTTTAGTCCCTTGATGAATCTCATTGGCTCAAATCAAGAAACGCTCCGCCTCTTTGCAAATGTGTGTGAAGGGGGGAAGTGTCTACCCTTCTATGTCTGATAGCATTTGACCCTATTGCTTTTAGCCCTCTGGCTTTATATCTATGTATACACAGGTATATGTGTATATGTTATAATACTGTTCTCCATTTGTTGATATCAAAGAGAGTTGAAGGAAATGAATTTTGAAACTTCACGGTGTGCCACCCTACAGTACTGTCCCGACCCTTACATCCAGCGGTGAGTTTAAACGTGACGTAACTTCTATCAAAACTTAACTGGAGTGCCTTGTGTATGATGAGTGTTTCTGCTGTGTACAAAGAGCAGCCTCTCTTTGTTTATGAGCACAGTGATATTATTTTGCACTTTCTGTGGACTTAAAGTGGTCTGTGAGCATCTCTTCTAGTTTTCTTTTTTTAGTTCTTATCTGGATGTACAAAGTAACGAAGTTTGTAGACCATCTTCCCATGGTTTCTTAAAAAATGGTCACACCATTTTAAGATGTTTAAAATCTGTTATTTGCCTAGATCAGCACTCACCAACCCAAGAAGAAGACATTTCATTGGACAGGAATAGAATAGTCTGTGGATGATCTTCAAGTCAAAAGAAACACAGAATAATTTTGATTTATACCTTAAAAATAGATAAATAGCCATTGTTATACCAAACAGATTGTGGCTTGTCATTTTGGCTCTGTGGCATATTTTATTCTTGATTTGTTTTGTAACAAACATCATCTTTTGACAAATCTGACTTTTAAAACTTAACAGTTATACTCAATTTTATTTCTGTTTATAGGAAGGAACGTTTGCCTAGCACTAAGAGGGAATACTAGTGAGCATGCACGATGTGTGTGTGTGTGTGTGTGTGTGTGTGTGTGTGTGTGTGTGTTTCAAATTAGAGTTTGCTATTTTTAAACTGGTAAATGAAATCTGAACAGTGTTTTTCCAGTCATAAAGTTATGGGAGATATTCAAGCCGTATGTAGCAGTGTGATGTTGTTAATTTAACAGCATGAGATTTGATGTTGGAATTTCATACTTTACTTTCTGAGACTAATGAGGGAGGTCCTCTGATTGCTGAAAACGGTGTGGTTCCACAGGAGTTAACTTGTCATTCACAATGGTGCCTATTAGAGCCTCATCCCAGCAGTCTAGTGGGCTCTCTGGCCAGGACTCACGGTCACATTGCTCAGGCAGTTAAGGAAACTGTGTGATCTTTTTTCATTAATAAGATTTGTCACCATGTAAACATTAATTTGGGCTATATAGACGTAGCTTCTTTTCCTGTGAGATGTTTGGTGGGCTGTGTGAGACAGCAGAAGAGCAAAAGTAAGAGAGAAATGTAAATGGAATGGTTGACAAAGTAAGAAAAGAAAGGAAGAAAAAGGAAAGAGGGAGAGGAAGCAAGTTTGTGGTCCTCCAGCTTGAAATGGGAAATGTGAATGGTGATTTGATTCCTGCCTTGCTGTGTGCCATGAACAATAGTAGCAAAAATGAATGGCTCTGGAGTTCACGTTCTTACATAAGATTTCGTTGGAGTTGGGGGGTGGGTGGGTAAAAAACAAAACACTAAAGATTTTCTATTTCTCAAAGTTTTATCCAGCCTCAAAATTTTCTACTTCAATAAAATCTTTGAAATAATATTTCTAAGAGGATAATTGTGATGAAACATTTGCTGTATAATGCTTCCCTTGATGGCGTCTTTTTTAAAGTAGGTGCATGGATCTCTCAGCTCTGGAAGAAATTTTTTTCTATTGACTAGCAACCCGCATGTCAATCATGTACACCTCTGTCCAGAGGTATTTCTAGTGATTGATGAGGGAAGCCTGTAAATACAAATACATGAGGAAATTGCTTTTCGGAGTGTCCCGGAAACCGGTTAATTCGTGGAGCAAATATCACCTCAGTTTTTGTCAGATTGTAAAATTTAAAATAATAATAGTACTTTAAAAATATTTTAAATTTTCCTGAATCCCTGAACTTTAATCTTGGTGAATGTCACTTTTGGGGAAGGGGGGACATGTTGGGGAGCTGTGAGATGGTGGTGCAGGGTGGTCAGGGAACATTTATTTGCCAAATAAATTGTTTTAGGCAAGATTATGTACTTTCCATTTGTAATAGAAACTTAATTCCCAAGTAAACGAAAGAAAAATATTTGTTGCCGAGCATCTACTCTGTTCAAGGCACTGGAAATACAAAAATGAGTAAGATATAGCTGTAATGTTTATTTATTTTATTTTATAGTACTTATATATTTAATAACATATATTTGCCTCATGTATTTTAACTGCTTTGTCAGATATTTCAAGGACTGAATTACTACCATTTTTCTGTCTAGACTACTTAGTGAATAAATGAATGAATGAATAAGTGGGATATCACTATAAGAAATCTATAATACTATATATTGTCGAAGCAAGAATCAAACAATATTCTCTTTGATGCGTAAGGAGTGAATGAGTTTGAGCTGGTTTTTCTAAGCAGACAACCCTTGCAGTTCTCAGTTTACAAAATCTATTTTAAGTAAGACCAAATTTAATCATTCCATAATCATAGTCTTCTACATAGTTAAATTTGTCTTTTTCCTGACCTTGTCTTTAGAAAGAAATTATGAAAGAGAATTTTCAAAAAAGGAAAGAACAGGATTTCTTGTTATTTTTAACTCTAAGCTACCTTAATGCATAAATGTCTTTTTATCAAAAAATAGAATAAATGAGAGCTGCTATTATCATTTACTACTGAATGTTAATGCCATTCTCCAAAACCCAATTTTAATATACATTTCAAAGTATAATGGTAATCATTCTCTCAGTCAAAATTGAGATTTCACCCTCTGTTATTTTTTCCTTTGCACCTGAACATATTGACACATTATGTATTTAGTTGTGCTCTGATGTGGATGCTAATTTACTCTAGTCTTTACAAAAACTTTTCTGAAAATCAAAACAGTACTTAAACTATAGAGCTTAGATTTCCCCTTTGATGCTATTGACCATTACAAGAAGAAGAGAAGGTGGACAAATCACAAGTTTTGTAATTTTATTGCTAACTTAATTTTAACAAAAATAGATGAAATTATGCAAAATCAATAAATAAGAGCCAAAGGGTAAGATACAGTTTCCTTATAAATTAAAACCATATACAATGAGTTCTGTTTACTTTTTGTTAGTAAATATTCAAAATGAATCCAAAATTTAGCATTTTACAAGTTAAATTTTTGTTAATTTATGGTTTGGGCTATAATTTTGGGTCTTCTTGCACCCTTTAGTTTTTAGAATTGCCACCTAGTTTTTAACATAAATCTCTTTAACCAAGTAATTCTAAAAGACAGATTAAATTCCTCCAAATATCATCTCGAAAATAAACCAGTTAAAATGATAAAAAGGAATCCAGATTAAATTTTGAAACACTGTGATAGCTGAGGACTAAAAATAAGAGAAAGTAAAACATATTACTATTTGAACCACTTGTAAAATGATTTTGAGTTATTTTTTCAGTCACCCTCTACTCAAAAGAAGCTTGAACTGTTAAAGTACTGTATGGATGAGTAAGAAGTATTTCCTTTGTAAATTACATATTGATTGTGAATTTTATGCTTTACTAGCTTAAAGGTCAACTTTATTAACTGTATTTTCTAAATATATCCCAAAAAGAGGAGGAGGGGAGTGGGTGACAGTGAACTTACAATGGAGGATCATTTTATTTGTCAAATGCAATCGCATAAAGACAGATGTAGTTCTGTGTTGAGTGTCTTCCACTTGCTTCTCCACATCCACCCTACATCCTTCTTGTTCTGAATCCCAGGAAGCTGACTTATGAAGATTGCATTGACAGTTCCTTTCTCCTCTGGTTTCCTCTTGGGTTCAACCAGTGGGCACCTCTAGCAGGAGATTGAAGGGCAGGAGGAGAGTGAATTTGGGGTATATGTTTCCCTGCTGTTCTGCTAGGTTTTCTACTAAAGGCTGCAGGTCCTGTAGGGGCTCTTACCACAGTTCCGGACGTCTTGAGTTTGAGTAACTGCTCTCTCCTCTCCTTTTCCTTCGAGCATAAGAGTGGTAACCATTTGTAGACACTGCTAGCTCCAAAAAGCCATACCATATCTCTTCTCCCTTGATCAATAGTCCCTTTATTAAACTATCTCCATCTGCTCTTTTTTCAAACGCTCTTCTTCCTCCCAGGATCATACCCAGTAGAAAAAAACATGAAAAAGTTGCCCATAGTGTTGTTTACGTGCACATGGAAACTTCAAAAATTGATATAACATTTAATAATATAATTGCTGATGCCAATTAAGGATGTATCCACCCATTTCAATGAGCAGACCAGTTTTTAATAAGGCTAAACCATTAATTTTAGCTAGCTCCAGAATCACTAAGTTTCTCTGTCTGACTGAAAGGAATGAGCCGACATGCTGCAGTCTGTGTAGGTTGTTAAGTCAGTACTTGAAAAGAAGCAAGGCAGAGGACAGGAAGAGCTCGTTCATAAAGAAATACAAAGGTACAGTTTATCAGCAGGGACTAATGTAGCCACCAGTTGTAGTCAAGAAAAATCTGCCTCCAACCCTTATAATTTTCACAAGAATACATGTCAAAAGACCTTTATGACCCACTGTAGTTAGCCAAAAGTATGATGTATTATAATTCTGTATGCCGCTCCTGAGCTGTGAGTGCATTTAAATGGCAGAGAGGCAGGGAAGTGTGTCAGCTGAGGGCACATAGGACTTGTCAAAAGACTATTATCCAATAGTCGTAACTCCACCACTCATTGATTATGTGACCTTCATAAAATCACTTAAGCTATCTAAATCAAAGTTTCCTCATGAGGTAAGTAGGGATAACAACTTCTGGCCAACTGTTCACAACTAAGACATTGAGAATTAAATATTAACCCAACCAAAGTCTGAAATGCATCCCCTTAGGGTATTGCTTAGCTCTACTCTTGTGGGTATGGCACAACAGTGAACTGGAGATTCCTTCCCAGCAACAATTGTGTCCTCATGGAGGCATACCTTAAGTTCCATTTTGCTCTATATCATCTTTAAATTAAGCACAAAGATGATTATCAGTCTTGACATGATCTTGTCTTGTCTCAATTCTTCTGCTTTAGAATTGAGAAATCTAAAACCTTAGAGAGGTTAAGTGATTTGCCCAAAATCACACACACAAAAATAGTAGCAGAACCAAGTCTAGAATTCAAGTCTCTTCCCTGTTCAATGCTATTTCTACCACAAAACATAACATGTTATTAGGTCTGTATAGAACTTTATGATTAACAAAGTGTTATTCAACACATTACATAGCTGATCCACTGGGGCAGGTGTGGTGAGCAAAATAATGGCCTCCAGAGATAGCCACGTCCTAATGCCCAAAACCTGTGAATATGTTAACTTACACAGCAAAGGGGTATTAGGTTGCAGATGGAATGAAAGCTGCTAATCAGCCGACCTTAAAATAGGTAGATTATCTTGGACTATCCATGTGGAACCCAGTGTAATCGCAAGAGTCCTTAAGTGGAAATGGGAGGTAGAGAAAGAATAAAAGTGATGTGAGGTGAGAAAAGACTTAACAGATTTTGAACATAGAAGAGGATCAGGAGCCAAGGAAGGCTGGCTGTCTCTTGAAGCTGGAAAAGGCAAGGAAGCACATTTTCCTTTACAGCCACCAGGAGGAACATAGTCCTGCAAACACCTTGATTTCAGCCCGGTGAGATCTGTATCAGGCTTCCAACCTACAGAACTGTGAGATAATACATCTGGGTTGGTTTAAGCCACAAGTTTGTGGTAACTTGTTACAGCAGCAATAGGAAACGAATTCACCACGTAACGGATTTTTATCCTCAAATTGTAGGTATGGAAACTAAAACTTTGTTTTGATTTGTTTGTTTAACTAAAGTATTCCATGAGCTTATTTATTTTCTTGGTGCTGAGTGGGGAAGATAGAAGGTATGAGTAAGATACCATCCTAGACCTCAGGGAATCCAAAGAAGAACTTCACACATAGAAATACTACAGTGAAATGTCTGTTTAGGTCTTCTGCCCATTTTTCGATTGGGTTGTTTGTTTTTTTGATTTTGAGCTGCATGAGCTGTTTGTAAATTTTGGAGATTAATCCTTTGTCAGTTGCTTCATTTGCAAATATTTTCTCCCATTCTGAGGGTTGTCTTGTTTATGGTTTCCTTTGCTGTGCAAAAGCTTTTAAGTTTCATTAGGTCCCATTTGTTTATTTTTGTTTTTATTTCTATTTCTCTAGGAGGTGGGTCAAAAAGGATCTTGCTATAATTTATGTCATGGAGTGTTCTGCCTATGTTTTCCTCTAAGAGTTGGATAGTGTCTGGCCTTACATTTAGGTCTTTAATCCATTTTGAGTTTATTTTTGTGTATGGTGTTAGAGAGTGTTCTAATTTCATTCTTTTACATGTAACTGTCCAGTTTTCCCAGCACCACTTATTGAAGAGGCTGTCTTTTCTCCATTGTACATTCTTGCCTCCTTTATCAAAGATAAGGTGACCATATGTGCGTGGGTTTATGTCTGGGCTTTCTATCCTGTTCCATTGATCTATATTTCTGTTTTTGTGCCAGCACCATACTGTCTTGATTACTGTAGCTTTGTAGTATAGTCTAAAGTCAGGGAGCCTGATTCCTCCAGCTCCGTTTTTCTTTCTCAAGATGGTTTTGGCTATTCGAGGTCTTTTGTGTTTCCATACACATTGTGAAATTTTTTGTTCTAGTTCTGTGAAAAATGCCATTGATAGTTTGATAGGGATTGCATTGAATCTGTAGATTGCTTTGGGTAGTATAGTCATTTTCACAATGTTGATTCTTCCAATCCAAGAACATGGTATATCTCTCCACCTATTTGTATCATCTTTAATTTCTCTCATCAGTGTCTTATAATTTGCTGCATACAGGTCTTTTGTCTGTCTCCTCAGCTAGGTTTATTCCTAGGTATAGATTGCCAACAAACACATGAAAGAATGCTCAACATCATTAATTATTAGAGAAATGCAAATCAAAACTACAATGAGGTATCACCTCACACCGGTCAGAATGGCCATCATCAAAAAGTCTACAAACAATAAATGCTGGAGAGGGTGTGGAGAAAAGGGAACCCTCTTGCACTGTTGGTGGGAATGTAAATTGATACAGCCACTATGGAGAACATTATGGAGGTTCCTTAAAAAACTAAAAATAGAACCACCATATGACCCAGTAATCCCACTACTGGGCATTTACCCAGAGAAAACCATAATTAAAAAAAGAGTCATGTACCACAATGTTCATTGCAAGTCTATTTACAATAGCCAGGACATGGAAGCAACGTAAGTGTCCATCGACACTTGATGAATGGATAAAGAAGATGTGGCACATATATACAATGGAATATTACTTAGCCATAAAAAAGAAACGAAACTGAGTTACTTGTAGTGAGGTGGATGGAACTAGAGTCTGTCATACAGAGTGAAGTAAGTCAGAAAGAGAGAAACAAATATCATATGCTGACACATATATATAGAATCAAAAAAAAAAAAGGTCATGAACCTAGGGGCAAGACAGGAATAAAGACACAGACCTACTAGAGAATGCACTTGAGGACACGGGGAGGGGGAAGGGTAAGCTGGGACAAAGTGAGAGAGTGGCATGGACATATATACACTACCAAATGTAAAATAGATAGCTAGTGGGAAGCAGCCGCATAGCACAGGGAGATCAGCTAGGTGCTTTGTGACCACCTAGAGGGGTGGGATAGGGAGTGTGGGAGGGAGGGAGACACAAGAGGGAAGAGATATGGGGATATATGTATATGTATAACTGATTCACTTTGTTATAAAGCAGAAACTAACACACCGTTGTAAAGCAATTATACTCCAATAAAGATGTTAAAAAAAAAAAAGAAGAAACACTACAGTGAGGTGCAAGGAAGGGTAGAAGGCCCTGGATGTGCAGACCGCGGACTGCAAGTGCAAAGCACCCACTCTGAAGGCAGCAAGTTTGAAGGGTGACTTTGGTTAGTAGCATCTGTTAAGGTTTCTCAAAATGCTTCATAGGGAAATACATTTGACTCTTAGGAGGTAACTGAAACTGTGATGCTCAATTTCAGATTCAGGAAAATACAGTAATATACACATTCACTTCTGATGCTGTCAGGAATTCAGAGAGCTGTTACATCGATACCCTGAGACTATGACTTGATAAGTCCAGGTGGAGCCTCGGAATTGCATTGTAAACAAAAACAAACAATTTTGATTCATGTACGTCTCAGACCACTCTTGGGAAAAAACAGCTGTAGGCCTTCTGGTGGTATAAGTTTCCCAGTTAATTTTAGGTTTAAATTACACTGATGCCTCCCTCTGAGAAATTGAGGGTGAGGGGAAGGAATGCAAAAGCAGCATTTTTATCAAGCACACCAGATGATTTGTTTGTATGCACACCCAGTTTTGAGACAGTGAGACAACTTGGACCCAATGTCCCAGTTGAAGCTCGTAAAAAGGTACCCCCAGTGGTATGAACAGCAGAGACCACATGCCTTTCCAAAGACAGACTTCATGTTTTCACTTTACTTAAAAGCCAAATGGATTGTGAGATTAAAGTGGCAATTTTCAATCTGTTTCAAGTCAAGAGAGCCAAGTTTTTGATTAGCTGTTTTGTAGCTCAAATTTGTCCTGACAGGGTTTCTATCTCCTTTAAAGAACTCACCAAGGAATACTCCTCAAGCAACAAATGATGGATGGATAAAGCACTATAATTATGATCAAAGTCCAAAGACTCCAGCCTATGTAATTATGCACTTCCCAGCCTCTGAAAGTCACTTTGTTCCATTTAGAATAGGATGAGACATGGACATGGGGTGGTGTGTACTTTTTGGTTTGTCAAGTTTTGGGAAATGACAGTTATTAACATTTCTGTTTTACCTTAAGCCATAATATTTGGGGGATAATTTAGAGGGAGAGAATTTTCACTCTATTCTTATCGTTTGCCTTCCATTCTCCACTTACATCTGACTCTTTTTATTATGAATTAGACTCTTTCAAGTTCAGAATGAAATAATTAAGTTTAGAAGAAGAATTATGAGGGCTGAAAATCTCCTTGCCACTTTAAAATTTCTCGCATCTTTTTTTGTTTCAAATGAACAAACTTAATTTGTCAGGTTGAACAGCACCCATTCGCACTTTCCATGAACTCGTGCAGCTCTCTCACAATTGAGGGCAATACCAGCATTATAATAATAAGACTGATAAAGCATTTTGAGCCAAGAAGTACAAAATTGGGGACTTCCTAGGTGGCGCAGTGATTGGGAGTCCGCCTGCCAATGCAGGGGACACGGGTTCAAGCCCTGGTCCGGGAGGATCCCACATGCCGTGGAGCAGCTAGGCCCGTGAGCCACAGCTGCTGAGGCTGCACTCTGGAGCCCGCGAGCCATGGCTGCTGAGCCCACAAGCCACAACTACTGGGGCCCGCATGCCTGGAGCCCATGCTCCACAACAGGAGAAGCCACCACAATGAGAAGCCTGCACACTGCAACGAAGAGTAGCCCCTGCTCGCCACAGCTAGAGAAAGCCCGTGCGCAGCAACGAAGACCCAACGCAGCCAAAAATAAATAAATAAATAAAATTTAAAAAAAAAAGAAGTACAAAATTGGAAGCTAGTGTGATAATTTAATCAGCCACATGGTTACCTAGAGTAGATTTTTTTTTTTTTAATTTATTTACTTTCGGCTGCATTGGGTCTTCGCTGCTGCACATGGGCTTTCTCTAGTTGTGGTGAGTGGGGGCTACTCTTTGTTGCAGTTCACAGGCTTCTCATTGCGGTGGCTTCTCTTGCTGAAGAGCACAGGCCCTAGGCGCGTGGGCTTCAGTAGTTGTGGCACGCGGGCTCAGTAGTTGTGGCTCACGGGCTCTAGAGCGCAGGCTCAGTAGTTGTGGTGCACGGGCTTAGTTGCTCGGCAGCATGTGGCATCTTCCCGGACCAGGGCTCGAACCCGTGTCCCCTGCATTGGCAGGCGGACTCTCAACCACTGCACCACCAGGGAAGCCCTAGAGTAGATTTTTAATGTAAGCTTTTTTTACAGATGGTGATGTAGATTGAAATAAATAATAGAATACATACAAATTTATGATAGGGGTAACACTGCAATAGAGACTTTTGTCTCTAAAGTTAAGTGTGTCATGTCTTAAGTTTGTTGATTGTATTTAACTTATCCCCCATGTTGATTGTATTTAACTTATCCCCCAGTCATATCCTGACATTTCATCAGGGTGGTCAATTTTTAGAGCTTCCTTAAAAATATCAAGCTTTAGATATTTTATTTGAAATTCAGCATTAGCTTTTCTTTTTCTTTTCTGACTCAGTGTTTCCATTTTTGTGCTTGAAGTTAATAGTGTCATTTACTTCTTAACTGCCTAAATAATTTATTGAAGCTTTCCATGGGAGAACTGACTTTCTTCCAACTTTTTTCATTGCAACCTCCCTTAAGTAAAAAGTGCTAATAAGATGTATGTTTCCATTTTATTTTTCTTTTGAACACTTTTATCTCAGGCAATGAATGAAAAACTTTCTTCTTGACAGGATTTTCAAACTAAATTATGAGCAATCAAAAGTCAGCATCTCAATCTAATGCGATATATCTATGCACCTGCATAAGCTATTTTTTAGTATCTTGTAGAGGCTGATGTGGCTTTAATGACTATTTCAAGCTTAGTGAAGAGATCTCACTGGATGACTTCTCTTCACATTAGCACTGGTGTGAATGTGGCACACTTTATAGAATCTTATGTTGAATCATGTCTTCACTGAGTGAAAGGCTTGTCTATGAAAGCACTACTTGCCCTTCTATCTGACATTTGAGGACCCACCTTATCTTCCTACATAAAATGTATATACAGTTTTACCTCTAAATTTTGAATATTTTCCCTCTCTACTTTTCTCCTCCCTTTCTTCTTTCTCTCTTTCATAGAAGCTCTGTATATCTTTGCTTCTTGGGAATATAGAATATTCCTGAAAAAGCTAAAAATATCACAAAACAGTTTGTTAAAAACTAGTTCAAGCTTTGCTCTGCAAAAGTAAAATTGGGACATTTTGTGAGAGAAATTATGACAGCCACATATCAAAAATAAAAACACCAAAAAACTGACAAAATATATAACTTCTGGATTTTATTTAAAAATGTTTTTTAGTATTGATATCTAGTTTATCTGAGTGGCTAAGCAAATTTTAAAGGAGTTTTGTAAGTTAGCAAATATTTAAATAAACTGATAGATATTGTTTTTTGGGGTGACAAGGAGGAATAGAAAAAAAGAAATGATAAAGGCTTAAATAGTCCAAGCTTATTGGAAACTACAAAATTATTCAATAATGTTCAGTAAATATTTATTAAATGAATATATGATAAGAAATTTAAAAATTCAAAGTTTTTAAGTACTGGTTTTTGCTATAGCAGATCTAACAACATCTGAATTAAGTGCAAGTTAAAGAAAGATCTTTGAAGCTCAGGTCGAAACATAAATGTCAGAGCACTTTAGATATTCTCAGATGAAATATTCAGATAAAAGTATTTGTGACTTGATATTAATGATATCAAAAATTATTAGAGAAATGACATGTTCTCAACAATAGTAGAAGCCAAAAATCAAATCTAGTAAAACAGTTGTTTTCCATGTCATCTTCTAGCTCCATAATTTTTATAAATTGTAATCATAAGATAATTTCAATATTCTATTAAATAAATTACATAAGACCTTTCCGTTTGTCATATATTATGTATTTATGATAAGTAACCGCATAAGGATTTCATCATATCAATGCAACTTAATACATTTATTTCCCTTATTGAATATTTAGGTTGGTTATTACAAATTAAAAATAGTATATAGCCACCTTTTTTGAGTTATTTTCTTGGGTTCATTTCATGAACCAAATATTTAAGGAAAGCAACTAATACATGTTCAATCTATATAAATTGCTGTGTAATTTACACTTGTTATTTCATGTAATCTGTTTTTTCTTAGCTACGTAATATGCCCAGTTTGCAGATGAGAAAATGATGCTCAGAGAAATGACTAGCTGAACCAAGATGACTTAACTAGTATGTGGAAGGAACTCTTTGTATTTTCATTTTTACCTGAGTCAGAATTTGAAACCAGGACAACCTGATCTAAAGTCTTTTCTGTTTCCTCCAGAATATGCTGCCAGCTAAGAAGTAGGAGGGTTAGCAAATAAAAGTGTATATACTTTTTCAAGTTTCTGGAAAACATTGTTCATTAAAAGGGTATGCCAATAAATTTTGCCTAAGAGTTCCAGTTTTAGATATTACTTTAAAATTTTGCTAATTTAGTAGATGACATATGGTTTTAATTAGCACTTTTTTTATTATTAACTAGGATAACTACAGAAACCACGATTACTAATTTTCTAAGATCTCAACTTCTGATCCTGTATTTTTAGAAAATGAGGATGAGACATAAGCCACTAAATATCTAGCATTTATTGAATTCTTATTATGTGTCAGAAACTGTTCTATGCACTTTACATATTTAATTTTACACATTTAATTCTCAAATCACCTTAAGAGGTATTTACTAGTATTATCTATTACTAACCAAGAGACAGTAGTATAATGTTTAAGAGACTGGTTTTTGTGACCAGGGTGCCTTGGTTCAAATTCTCTGCCAGTTGTTAGATCTTCTAACTTAATCTCTGTGTTTGTTTTCTCATGCATGATGATAGTCCACCTACCTGTGTGAGTGGCTTTGAGAATTAAATGAGTTAATTATACAAAGGACTTAAAGACAGCAACTGGCACATAGTAAGTGCTGTATAGGCAGTAGCTCTTATCCTTATTCTACAGATGAAGACATTGAGGCACAGAGAGGCTGTGTAATCTGCCCAGGTTAAAATAGCTGGACACTGGTGGAGATGAGTAGGATCCTGATTTCTATAACATGATTTTTTTATGGTCATACCTTAATTAACTCTCAGTAGATTCTATGTAGGGATGATTTTTGTCCTTAGTTTTTATTTCTTTGTTTTTGTTTTTATTTGTTTGTTTGTTTTAATGCTTAGAGACCCTAAAAATTAATTATTTAACATTCTAGAAAAATGGTTTGAATCTAAAGAGAAGAAATGTTATGAAGGATAATTTTTACCATTAAAACAACCCAGGAAAAATTTTGAAAACAATCTATTCTGTCTCTGGATATTAATGAGTTTCAGCCATCCTAACTAGGATGTTATACACAAGGATTCAACTTTGAAAACTTGGAATTGCCCACTTTGGAAGCTCGGGACCTCTTACTTCAAAAACTCACTTTTAATTGTTTTCTAACTGTTGTTGTTTATTTTGAATCACTACTTTTGCTCCCCCATTGCTGTTAATAATTCACAAATCCCTCATTCCCTAATTTCTGTTATGAAATTTGGTGACGTAAATAGAATCCTCTTCCACATTCTCTCAACTCTATCCAAATTAATTCAGCTTTTATCCCATTTCCACTACCCATGTGATATTTTTTCCAGTGTGGTATTTTGACTTGCCACCACCTTGACCTTTTGTTCCTTGTACTCCTCTGCTAGCTCGTCTTAACTGAAAGCTGTTCTTTCTCTGAAAATGCCCATATTACCCATTGTTCTTCAGTAGAAGCAAAGCCTTTTTATTCAGAGGGCCAAGAGATGGACCTAACATATTTCATGTTCAGCACTGCTGTTTTCAGATCATTGTTTACCCACCATCACTCATTAATTTCATGTCTTCTGAAACCTCTTCCGTCAAAGTGATTTACTGAACTTCATGACAATGCACTGACTGACTTTAGGAGCTTCTCCTCGGTAACTTGGCTCCATTTTCTTCTTTACTTCTGCCAGCTCTTTGGGAACTTCAGTATCCTTTTGATGTCCTTCCTATAATGTAGTCTCACATTTCCTTGGCTTCCTTAACTCAAGGAGCTCCCATTTCTGCTCTGTTCCAGTTACTTCCCATATAACCATGTCCTGGACTTCCTCATTACTGGAAGTTATTCCAGTCCCAAATCATACCACCTCACACTTCCATTTCTGATCAAAATCAATTGTCCCTTTCCCTCTCTCACACCCCCAGCCTGCCCTGAACCTGTTCTGTGTGCACACTCTCACAGGCCCCCTGCAAAAACCCCATCCCTTCTTCAAGGTTTGTCTTAATTACTGTTTATTTCATGAGTCTTTTGTGCATATTTCCTTACAAGTTTCTGTCCACCTACTAAACCCTCACTACTCAAAGCGAAGTACATGGAATATTACAGAATCTGGGGTCCTGCATCAGTCCTACTAAATGAGAATTTACATCTTAACAAGAACTCAAAGGGATTCATGGACACTAAATTTGAGAAGCACTGCTGCTCTAGCCCAGTAGTCCTCCAGGTATAATCCTGAGATCACAGTAATAGCAGCACCCAAGAACAAGGTAGAAATGCTGATTCTCAGGCCCCATCTGAGCCCTACTGAATCAAAAAAAAACCTGGAGTTGTGGTCCAGCAATCTGTATTTTAACACACTCTTTAGGGGATTCTGATCACACTGAATTTTGAGAACCTACTTATACAACTTTCAAGTGGTGGGACTGTCTTGTTTATTTTGATATTCCTTGAGTGTATATAGCAGGTGCTTTACAAATGCATAATAAGCGAAGAAGTGAATGGCTGAGTGAATAATGCTTTTGCATATCATTGCAAATAATGTGTTATATTTCTTTTCTCACATGCCATAGAACTTTATTTATATTTCTGTAAAGGTATTTCTATGTATTTACTTAAAAAACTAAGCTCTTAACTATTTCTGAATATATATCGTGTCCAATATTGAGTCCTGAACATAGTAGGTATTCAATAATTGTTTAATTCAGTTAGAATGTTTTTGTTCTACATTTTTATGTTTTTATTCTCTCTCCCTCACTCTTTATCTACCTTTCCCTTACTTGATACATTGTTTCAGATCAAGTAAAGGACCAAATAGGAGATACAAGGCAGGCAGGGACCTGACCTATTGGAATTCATATCCATATAACAACAGAAATAAATCTTAGGGAAAAAAAAGTTGAAAAAAGTGAAGAAGGCAAATGAATTGGGTTTGAGACTAGAGGTGGTGGCTGGCCACACCTATAATCTATTCCCTGACAAAATGGCTTTGGTTGTCATGTCAAACCATATGAGAACGTGTGCAGTGCAAACACTACTAGAAACCAGAGGCAACTTGGGTCTGAAACAAGCTTCGCTAGTCATAAGGGAGGGCTATGGTTTTCATTGCCTAAAGAACTCTGTTCAGTCTCAACCAACGAGAACCCTGAAATGAAATTGTCAGGCTGGGTAACTAATGCTGCTCTTGGCAGCAGCAGCCCATGGATTCTTTTCATTGAACAGGGACAGACTATAAATAATAGCATTTGTGTCACACTTTGTCACTTCCAAGAACTCCAGAAGCACCAACAAATAGACACCAATGTTCTATGCCAGGTTGCAGGTGGATATACAGGTTTTTTATACTCAGGGAGGAGGGTCGCTGTAACCAGATAGGAACCCAAATCATGATGTGGTTCTTCAGTTTAAGATTTTAGGCTAAAAATGACTATTCTGTCATTTTGGACTTTTTCTTAATTAGTCATGCCCTAAAATTTAGGTCTTTATTGGGGCATTAAAAATTTCTAACATAGTGAATATCTGTGCTAAAACAATGACTGCTTCGTATGTCTCAGTTCTGTGATGAACAGTTCACCAAGGTCATTAAATATGACCCATAAACTAGTTCCAACTATCTCCCTCTTAGAGTGCCCAGCTCAACAGGTCTTCCTCTGGTGGCTTTTCTAGTCACACACTACAATCCAGAGGGCTGATGGAGGGGATCAATTGTTTGTGTTTGCCTAGAAAGCCATTTCAAACTCTATGTGGTTGTTCTCAGGAAGCCGACTATCCCTTTTGCCATTTTCCTGATCCTACGAGGTATGGTTGTCTGGTCATTGTGCACGCAGCCCTCCTAGGAAGGCAAAACCCAAAGGATGGGACATTGTCTTATATACATAAAAAAAGCCTCTGCCTTTCTACCTTTCCTCCACTCAACCCCTTGCTTTAGCAGTTTCCAAGAATAGAAAAGTTAGCACTAAAATTCATGAGTTTCAAAACAAGTGGACTAAAGAATATGCATGAGTTTTAAAGATATTACTATTTATTTCATTTGCAATGAAAATTTTGCTTCTTTTAAAGAAATCGTATTAAGAAACCCTATGAGATCAACTGCATTTTGTAAGAAGCTTACAGATTTCTGCATGAAAAAATTAACTAACTAATTTCAAACGTTTTTACAATAATATTTCTTCAAAGGTTTATTATTATAATCTGCTACTTCAGTGGGAGTACATATTTTCTATAATTTTAAGCAAAATATATTTATAGTATCACATTTTTGAGCAAAAAAATAAAAGAGGAAGGAGGAGGAGGAGAGAAAGTCTTTCAATGGCAGTGCGTGCTCAGATGTCATGGCCTCTTATTTAACTGCAACCTCACCCCCTTCCCCTTCCACTTTTCCAATCCCCAGTTCCTTACTATGTTATTTTGTCCGTATAATACACATCACCTTCCAAAATACTACTTCATTTACTTATGTTTATTGTTTCTTACCTGTCTCTCCACAGTGGAAGGTAAGCTCCATGCGGATATTTGTCTGCTTTATACCCTGATTTATCCCAAATGCCTAGAAAAGAGCCTGGCACATATGGATGCTCAGTGAATAACTTGTTAATTGAATAAATTATGGAGAAGCAGTTAATTAAATAATCCTTAGTCACTGATGCTTTCCCCGATGACTAAGGTACAACTTCTTTAAAATGACTGAAAAAATCTGATTGAAAAAAGGAGTTTTTTCTTTCATCAGGGATATGAGGCTTAAAAGGGTGGTGACCCAAAGTCACAGAGCTGGTGAGTGGGAGAGTTGGGACTTAGTCAGCACTTCACGTTCAGAATTCAGTGTGCTTCTCACTAAACTTTGCCGCTTATCCTGTTTGTAAGCCTGGATATCTTGTTTGTCCAAATCTCTCATAATTTTTCAGGGTTTTATTATGTAAAACCCTTTCACATATAGTATTTGAGCCACAGAGCTATTATTAGTTACATTTTATAGATAAAGAAGCTGAAGATAGGGAGCCAGTGACTTGTCAAATATCACACAGAAGTCTAATTGAGGGCAAACGCAGGACTAGATTCCTGGAAGCTAATCTAATAGCCTTTGTTATTACACATTTCTCTTGCAACTGTTGACTTAAAAAATGTACTGGGTACCATCTATGCACCAAGCCCTATTCCAGGCACTAGTGAGCAAAAACTCATCCCCGCTGTCATGGAACTGATACTTTCAGTTCACAAATAAGCACATGATGTGCTGGGTAGTGCTAAGTCTCTGCATAAAAGTGAGGCAGGATAAGGGCTATGTAGAGAGAATGACAGGTTTGGAAGGAATCCTATATGAAATGGGATGTCATCTAATAAGTCCTCTCAGATGAGGTGAACTTTGAGTAGAGATCTGAAGAGAATAAGGAAGAAATCTGGGGAAGAGAGAATTCCAGGATGCGAGGAGATTGGAGTGGCTGAAACAGCGTGGGCAAGAATGAAGAGATGAGATGAGATCAGTTGTTAGGGAGCAGGGCTGCACATCTAGATGTAAAAAAGGGTTGACTTTTCTCCCATAAGAATTTTATTTTCTTACATTTTAAAGCATTACTTTGGCTGTGTGCTATGTGGGAAACAGACTGTAGAGACCAGATGTAGGGGCTATTTCTCTAGATGAGAATTGATGATTCTTTGTACTAAGGTGATAAAGAGTGGTAGTATCAAGGATACATTTCAAAAGATGACCAATAGAATTGTTGAAGATTATAGAGAAGGACCTTATTTGGGGCTTGGGTGTCATCCATAGAGAGCATCTGGTTTCCACAGCATGGTATTACCTTAGTGAATACATGTCAATTCAAAGCTAACTCTCAAACTTGAAAGCTTAGAGGCCTGATGCTTCAGCACAAGATCATTTCTTTGTTAACACTCAGACTGATATATGAAAATGAGAAAGCCAATATATCATCTCTTACAATGGGAAATATGGCCATCTTGAATAAGCTTCCTTTGGCTGATAAGCATATTCTTTTCATGTAGACATATTGTAGGGGATAGCAAATTGGATTCAGGATGTTGCTAGATGAATATGACATGGCAGAAAAATGGAGGTCAATGGATAATTTGATAGCCTGATAAATCCATCTCCATATAGCTAACTCCATAAAGATATACACACTGAGAGAACCATATAGATACTCATGTTCTTGAGCCAGAATATACATGTGTCAGGACAAAGCTGGAGACCCAATAAAATGTACCTCTCTTCTTGTTCCTCAACCCTGACAATAACCAACAAATTCTCTATCCCTGACTACACATTTTTCCTTTAGATATGTTAATATATTTGATCAGATTTCACTCTTTTTTGGCCTAAGATCATTTCTGTCTCTTGACTTTGCCAATGAGATCCAGTATGTTTCTATTTTACTCACAAAAGGCAATTAATCTTATTTCTCAGTTTCTGAGTTGTCCCCATTATTTGTCACTATTATAAACTATCTTATATAATTCTCCTAAAACTCTGCTCAATAATTATCTGCTAAATTTAGACCAATTGAATCAAAACAAATACAGTTTTCTTTTCAAATCATGGTACCTGCTGGTTGTCGTGGTGGTGGTGTTCTTATTATAATAATAAAATAACCTAATTTCCAGATGTCTCAGTTCAGTCTACCTAAAACTAGACCTTTTTGGATATATGGTATGTTAGTTTTTATGAGCTGTAATTATTAAGCAAAAATTCCTTTAATTTTCTTAAAGATTTTGCCCGAAACCATGTTTTATTTATAATAAGATGCTTGTCTATAACCTTTATATATTTAATGATTAAATATAAAGAGATTCTTAGTCTTTGTTATTTTAAACCCAAAAGAGTATGTTAGAAAGAAGCATCTCAAGTCTTTCATGTGGTTCTTTGTACTTGGGGGAGAAATGGTTAAATTTCAGCCCACCCTCCACTAGGGATGAAGAGATTAAATAATCAAATGATGATTAGATCTTCTCTTTATGCGTGTTTGTTATTCATAGAACATTCTATATACCTAATCTCCCATTTATTTGTGAGACAACTTTGTGCTTATTACCTAAACCTGGGAAAGCATAAGACCCGTTTGCCAGCAGTGTGTCTTACAGTACAAAACCAGTTGAAGTATCCCACTAAACATATGAAATATTTACTTAAGTAAAAGAGTGTTAACATGAAGGTTTTGAATTTTTAAATTTATAACCATTCTAAAGAAGCAAATGACAAGGGATTATTCATGACAAAGTGAAAATATAGATTATTAAAATGGAAATGTATATTAAAGAAGATGAGTTAGTTATATTTTCTTTTACATGCTATAGGACAATAAAATCATTTTAATCTTAAAATCAAAACATGATTATTTTGTTTACTGGCTTTGATATTAGAACATAAAAGTATCTGAGGTTACTAGATACTCATATCCTTTAGGATATTTACTAAAGGGTAAAAAGTGTACAAATTGTTGGTATGTATATAATTACTTTTGAATAAAGTAATTTTAAGAAGTATTTTTCAGCTGAATCTTTGTGGGAGAGATATATTACTAATGTTTACCTTGAAAGAGACTAGAGTTCTCAGTTATACCAATGTTGTAATGGCTTTTTTCCAAAAACATCTATCTAAAAAAAATCCTAAAGAAATGATCAATAGAATAAGTTGGAAAATAGAGAAATCATAAAGCCCTTTCATATTTGCATTAATGACCTACATATTTAGAAACCTCATGTACTGAGATACCTCACACCCAGATTTCAACATAAAATTTCCTGGCCCAACTCTTTTGTGTCATGTCCTCTTATTTTCCATTGTCACATGCCCTCAACGTACTTTTTTGTTCAGCTTGATAAGCTAAAAGGGATCTTAATTGAGTTAGTGGAGAGAGGCCAAAGTTTTGCTTTCCACTGAGAACACCTGAATGGGAAGGTCATGGGACAGTTCTTGAAATGTAGCACCCTGTGATGAATTTTATAGTAATATCAAGCCTTGATCATCAGTTAGCACGAAATGCCATAGCTAACCTTCTCACAGACTCACAGAATTTCTGGAAGTGAAAGGAACATTTGTCATAATTTTTAAAGCTATCTTTAGTTTACTGGAACACAATTAAATGGAAGTTGAGATATCTGCTTCTGTAAAATCTTTAAAAATTAGAGAGACTTATGGTTTAATTTAACTCCAATATGCAAGGATCTCAGAGACTGTAACTTCTCTTACAACAAGAAAAAGTTGGACTGAAAAATCAACTTTTCTTGTACCTATTAGAAAAGTGAGGTTGCAAGACAAATAGCCACCATAAAATCTGAAGAGATAGGTTCATCCAGAGAGAGACACAGTAGAGATCTGCCTAGCTGCAGCAGAAGCCGTAAAGTGGTGGGATCATTTAACTGATTAATTGCTGGAGGTTGTGTCCACTAGCTTAAAGCAAGAGACCCTTTGAACTGCAGTCTTGGAAGAGACCCACGCTTTCCTGGGCTTCTACTGGGAACCCCACCAGGTTCTTACTATGATTATCTGAGTAAGATCCCCCATGGAAGGGAAGGGAAAGAGAAACCAATGTGAAATAAAGTGTTCTCTATAACATCACAAAAGGACTATTATCTAGAGGGAAAGACTGCTGGAGGCTCATCAGTTGGTAATCTTCCCTCTCAGGTCCCATCCACCCTTAATATCTTAGTAAGGAGGAAAAATAACATCATTGAGAGGGGCCAGGGTTTCAAGAAAATAGATTGGGAATACTGGAGTCAGAAAAGGGAATAGAGGTCAGGAGGAATAAAGCTATTCTAGTGGAGAAACACTTGTGAAGATCACATCCCTATGTTACAGATCCACTAAAAGACTGAGGTTTAATTAGAATCAAATAGAACCTTTTTCCTCCCCAACACCTTATCACTATACCAAGTGCACTCCAGTATAACATCAGTAGATTACACCTGAAAGATCTGTGAGTAAGAGACTTTCACAAAGGAATGCCCAAAATCAAAGGAAGAGCTAAAAATAAGGACACTGGAGAAATTTGAAGCCTCTTACACCTATACCTACAGAAACTTTAATCACAGTCTGACTTCTAACAATATTAACATAAATCATTAAACTAAAGGAAAATTTACTTTTACATGTCCAGCTTTTGACAAAAATTTCAAAGCATGTAAAAGGTAGGAAAGTCACAGTTTGAAGAACAAAACAATCATAACCTCAGATATGACACAAGTGTTGAAGTTATCCAAGGGGAGATTAATGAGTTAAGGGCTCTAAGGGAAAAAGTCAAAAACATGCAAGAGCAGATGAATAATATAAGGGAAATGGAAAATTTAAGAATGAAAAGGAAATGATAGAAATCAAAACAATGTAACATTATGATTTATTTCAGGTATACAAGTCTGGTTCAACATTCAAAAATCAGTTTATGTAATCAATCACATTAACAGGCTAAACAAGAAAAATCACATGATTATATCAATAGATGCAGAAAAAGCATTTGACAAAATCCAACATGTATTCATGATTAAAAACTCTCAGCAAACGGTGAATTAATGGAACTTCCTCAAGTTGATAAAAAATATATTTTATATATGTTTTTTGTATGTATCTATGCAAACAACCTACAGCTAACATCATACTCAATGGTGAGAAACTAAAAGCCTTCCTGCTAAGATCAGGAACAGGCAAGGATGTTCCCTTTCACCATTGCTTTCAACATAATAGTTGAAGTCCTAACTAATACAGTAAGTCAAAAAAAAAAAAAAAAAAAAAGGAAATAAAAGCGTACAATTTGGGAAGGAAGAAATAAAACACTTTGTGTGCAGATGATATGATTATCTATGTAGGAAATCCAAAAGAATCAACCAAAAAAAAAAAAACACCCTCCTGGAACTCATAAGCAATTATAAGGAAGGTTGCAGGATATAAGTTTAATATACAAAAGTAAATTGCTTTCCTGTATACCAGCAGTGAACAAGTGGAATTTGAAGTGAAAAACAATGCTATTGACATTAGCACATAAAAAAGGAAATACTTAAGTATAAATCTATCAAAATAAGTACAATATCTATACAAGAAAATCTATAAAACATTAATGAAAGAAATTTTAAAAAATGGAGAGATAACCCATGTTCACAGATAGAAAGATTTAATATTGTGTCCTTCCCAACCTGATCTATACATTTGATCCTTGAACAATGTGAGGGTTAGGGACTCCAACCCTCCACACAGTCAAAAATCCATGTATAACTTTACAGTTGGTCCTCCATATCGGTGGTCCTGCATCTGTAGATTAATTAAACAAACTATGGATCATGTATTATACTACTTATTTATTTAAAAAAATCTGCATGTAAGTGGACTCAAGCAGTTCAAACCTTTGTTGTTCAAGAGCCAACTGTATATTCAATACAATCCATATCAAAATCCCAGGAAGTTACCTTGTTGATATTGACAAACTGATTCTAAATATTATATGGAGAGGCAAAAGACCCAGAATAGTAAATATATTATTGAAGAAAAACAAAGTTGGAGAACTTATATTACCCAAGCTTAAGACTTAAAGTAATCAAGACAGTGTGGTATTTGGTGAAACAATAGATAAATCAATGGAACAAAATAGCCCAGAAATAGACCCACCTAAATATAGTCAACTGATCTTTGACAAAGGAGCAAGGTAAGTACAATAGAGTAAAAATAGTCTTTCAACAAATGGTGCTAAAATAAGCAGACATCCACATGCACAAGAAAAAAAAATAATTCTAGACACAGACCTTATACCCTTCATAAAAATTAACTCAAAATGCATCATAGACCTAAATGTAAAACTTAAAACTGTAAAACTCCTAAAAAATAACAGGAGAAAATCTCAATGACCTTGGTATGGCAATGAATTCTTAGATATAACACCAAAGGTGTGATCCATGAAATAATTGATAAGCTGGACTTCATTAAAATTATAACTTCCACTCTGTGAAAGACAATGTCAAAAAAATGAGAAGACATGCCACAGACTGGGAGAAAATATTTGCAGAAGACATATCTGATAAAGGACTGTTACCTAATATATACAAATGACTCTTAAAGCTCAATAATAAAATGAATAACCTGATTAAAAAGTGGGCAAAAAACCTGAACAGACACCTCACCAAGGAAGATATACAGATGGCAAATAAACATATGAGAAGTTGCTCAACATTATATGTCATTATGGAGTTGCAAATTAACACAATGTGATACCACTGCACATGTACTAGAATGGCCAAAAAACAAAACACAACACCAAATGCTGGCAAAAATGTGGAGCAGCATGAACTCTCATTCATTGTTGATGGAAATAAAAAATGGCACAGCCTCTTTGGAAGACAGTTTGGCAGTTTCTTACAAATCTAAACATACTCGTAAAACACAATCCAGCAATTGTGCTCATTTGTATTTTCCCAAATGAGTTGAAAATGTATATGCACACAAAAACCTGCATATGGATGTTTATAGCAGTTTTATATCAGTCTTATTCATAATTGTCAAAGGCTGAAAACAACCAAGATGTCCTTCAGTAAGTGAATTGATAAACTGTGGTACATCCAGGCAATGGAATATTATTAAATGCTAAAGAGAAATGAGCTATCAAGACATGAAAAGACATGAAAGGACCTTAAATGTATATTACCAAGTGAAATTAGCCAATCTGAAAAGGTGGCATAATGTATGATTTCAACTATATGACATTCTGGAAAAGGCAAACCTATGGAAATAGGAAAAGGATCAGTGGTGACCAGGATTTTTGAGGAGCGAGGGTTGAAGAGGCAGAACACAGAGGATTTTTAGAGGAATGAGAGTATTCTGTATGGTTCTATAATTGTGGATACTTATCATTATATATTTGTCCAAGGCTACAGGATGTACAACGCCAAAAGTGAACCCTAATATAAACTACGGACTTTGAGTGATAATTTGCCAAGTTAAGTTCATCATGTCACAAATGTTCTACTCTGGTTGATGATGGGGGAGACTATGCATATATAGGAATAGGTAATATATGGGAAACTTCTGTACTTTCTGCTTAATTTTGCTATGTACCCGAAACTGCTTTAAAAAATAAAGTCTTAAAAACAAACAAAAAAACAGTATAACAAGAATGAAGATTACCTTTTATGGGTTCATCAGTAGACTCATCAGCAGCCCACAGCCAGGGAAAGAAGCAGTGAACTGGAAGATGTCAGTAGAATCTTCTCAAACTGAAATTCATAGAGAGAAAAAAAACAAAGAAAAAAAAAAAATAACAGATCATCCAAGAACTGTGAGACAATGTCAAAACATGTAACGTATTTGTAATTAGAATACCAGAAGAGAGAACTGAGCAGAAAAAAATATTTAAAGCAATAATGGCTGAGAACATTCCCAAATCAATGGAACAAAGAACTGCAGATCTCAGAAGTTCAGTGAACAAGAAGCAGGATAAATGCCAAAAACAGAACACACACACAGCACGCACCACCTCCCCAGGAATATCATATTTAAATTGTAGAAAACCAAAGACAGAAAATCTTGAAAGAAGCTGAGGGGGCAGGGGGCATGGAGGGAATCTTACCTGTAAGGAACAAGGATAAGAATTGCAGTACACGTCTCAGAAATCGTTCAAGCAAGAAGTAGAGTGAAATACTGAAAGTGTTGAAAAAAATACAAACCTAGAATTCTACATCTAGTGAAATTATCCTTCAAAAGTGAAAGAAAAGGCTTTTTCAGACATATAAAAACTAAGGGAATTCATTGCCATCAGACCTGCCTGTAAGAAATGTTAAAAGAAGTTCTCAAAGCAGAAGAAAAATAATATAGGTAAGATGCTTAAGTAAAAGTATCTTTCTTATATGAAGAAAGGAAGAGGGTTGGGGAAAGAATAAATGAAGGTAAAATAAAATATTTTTCTTATTCTTTATTGGTCTAACAAAGGTAGTTTAAAACAATAATAGTCACAATGTACTGTGTGATTAAAACATATAGCTAAGTAAAATGAATGATAGCAGTATCCCAAGAGATGAGAAAAAGGGAATTGAGAATTTTTGGTTGTAAGGTACCTACTACATGAAGTACTATATTATTTTTTGAAGGCAGGTTTAGATTAGTTGAAAAAACATAATGTGAACTCCAGGGTAACCACTAAAAGAATGTTAAATTATAATTGATACAAAAATAGAGGAGATAAAATAGGGGTGGTTGGGAGGGTCAAATAACAAATGCAATAAAGAAAAACAGTTACAAACATGGTCACTATTAACCCACCTAAACCAATAATCACTTTAATGTGAATGGTCTAAACATACCATTTAAAAGACAGAGATTGTCAGAGTGGAATGACAAAAACCAATATCCAAATGTATGTCATCTACAAGAAACCCAACCCACTTTATTTTTTTTAAAGATATTTTTTTTTTTTTTGATGTGGACCATTTTTAAAGTCTTTATTGAATTTGTTACAATATTGCTTCTGTTTTATATTTTGGCCTTTTGGCCACGAAGCATGTGGGATCTTAGCTCCCAACCAAGGATCAAACCCACACCCCCTGCATTGGAAAGTGGAATCTTAACCACTGGACTGCCAGGGAAGTCCCAAGAAACCCACTTTAAATATAAAGACTCAGATAAGTTAAAGGTAAGAGGATGGAAATAATATACCATGCTTACACTAATCAAAAAAAAAAAAAAAAGAAGAAGGAAAAGAAGCTGGAACATTTATATTCATAAGAGACAAAGCCAAGGAAGTCTGAAAGGCGTTACATAATAATAATGGATTCAGTTCTCCAAGAAGACATAATATCACTAAATGTGTATACACTTGATAATAGATCATCAAAATGCAAGTGGCAAAAAGTAATAGAATTAAAAGGTGAAATAGATGAGTCCACTATTATAGTTATAAACTTCAATACCAAAAACTTGAAGCAACCAAGATTTTATTCAATAGGTGAATGGATAAATAAATAAACTCCAGTATATCTATATAATGGAACACTAGTCAGCCAAAAAAAAAAAAAAATAAGGAATTATGGAAGCATGGAAAAATGACATCGATTAATCTTAAATTCATATTGCTAGGTTAAAGAAACCAATCTGAAAAGGCTATATAGTATATGATTGCAATTAAACAACATTCTGGCAAAGGCAAAACTATAGAAACAAGAAAAGGATTAGTGGTTGCCAGGGATTTGGGTTAAGGAGGAGATTACTGAATAGGTGAAGCATAGAGGATTCTTTTGGGCAGTAGAAACTATTCCCCATGCTACTGAAATGGTGGATACATGATAATGATGCATTTGTCAAAAGCTGTAGAACTTTATAGGACAAAGAATTAACCTTAATGTACACAAATTAAAAAAAATCATTTAGGAGATCAAGAATCTTCCAATGGAATGTGGAATGTGACAAACCCATATTAGAATTGTATAGAACTTCTCTCTGAAGAGGATGGGGGAAAGGTGCTGATCTAAGTAACTTTAGAAATGGGTCTGTAAGATGAAAGGAAAATGAACTGAACATAAAAACTGTACTCTAGTTGATAAAGTTGTTTCCTGTGAAGATATAGGTTAACAATTCTGAAGCCACTATATATGTATACTGGAATTGAATAATCAAATTAATGGATGGTGGATAGTAGAACCAGATTTCCCAACAATGTAGTGGAGGTTATGGATAAGCAGTGGGAGGAAACTTAAATTATCCATGTAATAATGCATTCAAGTTGGAGACATCAGTATGAATTCATGTATATTTAGGTTAATATAGACACAGATGGTCACATATAGAAATATTTATGGACATGTGTATATTCAAGGGTTAGCACAAACCTATACATCTCCTTGCTCTATCAGCTGAGAAACAAGAAGCAATAACATCTCAGTAGCAATGGGCACACTCCTTAATTCTAAGACTGGGCATAGAAGCAAGAGCATTGCAGTAGCAATGAGCACACCTAGTACTCAGGACTTTGTTTCTAATACCTATTTCTAATATTAATGTTTCTTGGAAAAATGGCTGATTCTTGAACTGGGGCAAAAAATATACATGATAAACCTGGAACATTTTGTAGTTCTAGAAAGTAAAGATTTACTTAAAATAAAAACAAAATGAACCACAAAACACAGGGATGGGCTTTTCCAAAGGGACAAAAGCACTAACTGAGGAGCTTCCAATGCCCAAAGCTGGAACAATTTGAGTAACAGAAGATGTGGAAAATCGAAAGCAATCTTGACAAAGAAGAACAAAGCTGGAGGTATCATGCTACCTGACTTCAAGTTATACTACAAAGCTATAGTAATCAAGACAATATGGTATTGGTGCAAAAACAGACAAATAGATCAGTGGGACAGAATAGAGAGCCCAGAAATAAATCCACATGCATATGCTCTAACAATGTATGACAAAGAAGGCAAAATATACAATGGGGAAAAGACAATCTCTTCAATAAATTATGTTGGGAAAACTGGACAACTACATATAAAAGAATGAAACTAGTGCATTTTTCTTATACCATATACAAAAATAAACCCAAAATGAATTAAAGACTTAAATGTAAGACCTGAAACCATAAAATTCCCAAAAGAAAACATAGGCAGTAAGATGTTTGACAAAGGTCTTAGCAATATATTTTTGGGTTTGTTTCCTTAGGCAAGGGAAATAAAACCAAAAATACACAAATAGGACTACATCATACACAGGGAAAGAAACCAAGAGCAAAATGAAAAGGCAATCTACTGAATGGGAGCAGATATTTGCAATTGATATGTCTGATAAGGGGTTAATATCCAAAAACAATCCAATTAAAAAATGGGCAGAAGAACCTGAATTGACATTTTTCCAAAGAAGACATACAGATGGCCAATGGGCAATGAAAAGATGCTCATCAATAACCAGCAGGAAAATGCAAATCAAAAACAAAAAACAATATCACCTTATGACAGTCAGAATGACTGTTATCAAAAAGACAAGAAATAACAAGTGTTGGCGGGGATGTGGAGGGTACACTGTTGCTGGCAATGTAAATTGATACAACTACTACATAAAAAGAGTACAGAGTTTCCTAAAGAAATTAAAAATAGAACTACCATATGATCCAGTAATCCCAATATTGGGTATTTATCTGAAGAAAATAAAAACACTTGTTTGAAAAGATATATGAACCCCAGTGTTCATTACAGCATTATTTACTATAGACAAAATATGAAAGCAAACTAAGTATACATCAAATGGATGAAGAAGTGAATGGATGAAGAAGATGTGGTGTGCTTAGACAATGTAATATTAACCCAGCCATAAAAAAGAATGAAATGTTGCCATTTACAACAACATGGATGGATCTAGAGGGTATCATATTAAGATAAAGACAAATACTGTATGTTTTCACTTATATGTAGAATCTAAAAAACAAAACAAACTTGTTAGATAAGTTATTTATCTTATTCTGACACTGAAAGAAAAAGGAAAGAATTATTTTTAAGCAAATGTCTTACTTTCCATTTCAACTTATCTTTTTGGGGATGGGGGGTTAGGACGGTTCTTTACTTCAGTTTTTTAAACATATGTGGATTTAGGATATAGTTTAAAGAGAATAGTACTGAAAATGAGGAAATATAGTTGGAATCCAAATTTGACCTCCAAGGGATTTCTGGGGCTCATTTTTTTCCCGTGTAAAATTGAGTGATTTTACCTTAATCTGTGGCTTCTGTATGGCCTCTGAAATTGCAGATTGAGCTATTGTAAAATGGACATTTTTCTAGGGTGTAAATTTATGGTTTTGACCAAATCACTACGTGTCTGTTACTCATAAAATGGCTAAAGCTCTCTGACCCTGCTGATTTCTGTAGCTTGAACATTCATTCTGTGGAAACCTGGAAGATGGTATTCTTGACTATGTTTATAAATGTCAGTAGGTACCAAAATGATTTTTAAAATACAATTTGAGTTCTTTACAATAGTGATTATAGTTAAAAGTATAGAATAGAATATGGAAGGACTTCAGAGTTGGCAAGCACCATAGAATCCAGGTCTTTTAAGCCCTGTTACATCAGTGGAGGAAATTTAGATTCAGAAGAATGGATTTACAGAAATACCAAAAGATCTCAACTTAAAGCTTCTACCCTATTCTTCACAGTCCACAGAGATGAGCGGCTACAGATCTAAAAGGATGTAAGGGCCAGTTCTAGGCAAGATGAATTAACTATCTAATTCATAGTTTGAATATTTCATTTCATTCATTCTTTCATTCACTTATGCATTTAGCAAACAGTAAGTTTCTAATATGGGCCAAGCACAATTTTACATGCTTTGGATACAGGGAAAAAAAAAAAAATATATATATATATATATATATTATACCATTTGGTGTATATATATACCATTTCTTGAATACCTACTAAAATGCTTTAGCTCACTTAATTCTCAAAACATTTTAAAGACCTAACAACATGGAGACTAAGAGACATTACTTGGACATTAGTTGTCCAAGGCTAAAGAGATAGTATGCTACAGATTTGGCCTTCAAACTCAGATCCGACTGCCCCTCTAAGAGTATATTCTTTCACCTTCCCTGTCTCTCTCTCTTAAAATCTGCCCTTAACAAACTTAAAGTCTTGGGGTGGGGGGAAATAGACACATAAAACAATAATATACATGTCAGCAACAACAGTAGCATGATATCTAGCAAAATTACTTAACATAAATTCAACAAATCATTTACTGAAGGTCTATCTCATTACTCACATCTTTTTTGTAAGCTGGAAATAGGAAGTTCAAAAGAGCTATACTCAAAGACATACAGAAAGATTTTTTTTTAAAATCACAGTGGCAAAGTTTAAAACTAGATGAGACCTTCCACTTTACCTGTTATTGCTTCCCTATTTTCTGAGAAAAACCTGTTCCTGCAGTGCAATATGTCTTGACCAGAACACACAAGAATCAGAGGTAGTTTGAGGAATGTTGACTCAGAATTCAAGATTTCTGGCTCTAAAGTTTATTCAAGATGTCATTTTTCAGTTTTCTTTTCTTTTTTTTAAATTAATTAATTAATTTTTGGTTGTGTTGGGTCTTCATTGCTGCACGCGGACTTTCTCTAGTTGCGACAAGCGGGGGCTACTCTTCGTTGAGGTGCGCGGGCTTCTCACTGCGGTGGCTTCTCTTGTTGTGGAGCACAGGCTCTAGGCATGCAGGCTTCAGTAGCCGTGGCATGCGGGCTCAGTAGTTGTGGCTCGTGGGCTCTAGAGCACAGGCTCAGTAGTTGTGGTGCATGGGCTTAGTTGCTCCATGGCATGTGGGATCTTCCCGGACCAGGGATCGAACTGGGGTTCCCTGCCAATGCAATTTTCTGCCTTGGATAATAAATATAATAAAGTTTCATCTACTTTCATAATGAATGAAATAATAATATTTCTTTTTGTATAATTTTAATAAAATCCTTACCTTTTTATGTGTGCATGTGGTAGAAGGTTATAATTTTAACAAAGGCAGAAAGGAGATGGCTGATGGGGAGAGAGTGGCATGCTGGAGCTAGCTCATACCTGTTCAGAAGAGCTGGTTATTAAATTTTCAGGAATTTTGTAAGTCAGTTGTTAAACACAGCCATTATTTAAAAGTAAAGCCTATTAACTTATAACTAAGTAAATAATATTAAAAATAAAGGCAATTAATAATCAAAACTCATTACTTTTTTTTTTTATAGTGAATACAGAGAGATGTCAGAGGAGCTAGTTAGAGTAGCAAGTATTAAATTTATTTATTTATTTATTTATGGCTGTATTGGGTCTTCGTTTCTGTGCGAGGGCTTTCTCTAGCGGCGGCAAGCGGGGGCCACTCTTCATCGCTGTGCGCGGGCCTCTCACTATCGCGGCCTCTCTTGTTGCGGAGCACAGGCTCCAGACGCGCAGGCTCAGTAATTGTGGCTCACGGGCCTAGTTGCTCCGCGGCATGTGGGATCTTCCCAGACCACGGCTCGAACCCGTATCCCCTGCATTGGCAGGCAGACTCTCAACCACTGCGCCACCAGGGAAGCCCCAAAACTCATTACTTTTTAATTATTTTACTACATTTTACTATTATCTATATTCTTTAGGTTTATATTAATTGCATTTGTGTAGTGAAACTACTCCCTTTTAAGAGTGTGTTACTACCCATCTCTTCTCAACTCTGCATTCAATGGCATCATTTTTATAGCTTAAAACTGGCCACAGTGGGCGTATTTACACTATGGAAATTGGCATATGCTACAATTCAGGGATATTGTTCCTCAGAGATTCAGTTGATAGACATGTATCAGCATGCCACTGGGAATAGGGGAATATCACAAATACTGATCAACCACTGCTAGCCACAAAGTCAAGCCTAGTCTGGTATTATAATCTTGTGTTTATACCTATTAAACTGCTTTGGTACTGGATCAGGTCCCAGTTTGATATGTTCTGTGTAAAAAATCCCAAATAGGTTGGAGTCTAAGCAACTTGAGGACGAGGTAAATGTGATACTTGCTGCCATTGCATCTTCAAACTGTGAGGGGACATGTCTAAGGGCATAAGCCAATGTGTTGAGGGCAGCAAAGCAGGAAGAAGGGAAGAACTCCAATCCTTGATAATGTTATTGACTCACTGAATCAATTAATTCTAGAATCACACTTCAGACATCTTGTTATGTGAAAAATATATTATTTTAAAGCCACTGTTGATTGGGGTGTCTATTACTTGCAGCAGAGTGTAATCTAACTAATATACCAATTACCCTTTTTATAGATAAATGTCAGCTAATTTCTACAGCCGAGACAGTTAGGAAAGTTCACTTAAGGTCTTATTAGCACTTCTATTTTAAAGGCTTGTCTTTTTTATTTTTAATTTTAAGTACAACTTTGACTTAATTATAGCCTCCAGTATATGAAAATTTATTTGAACCTAGGTTCTTTATGTGAAATGTAACCAGAAGGAAACCTTTAAAAGTATGAACACTCCAAATATATGTTTATATAATTATGACCACTAATGACTATGATGAATATCTGATATCCAACTTAAACTAATTTTCCTTAACAAAAAAAGTGACAGCAGAAGCCAGTTATTCCAAGATTTACTAAGCCTTTCTCATTTTTGGAGGTTGTTTATAGCTGTAACATACTTATTGAAAAAATTATCAGTAAGCATGAATCCAATTATAAACTGATCAGTAGCACTTAATTAAACACCATTTTTTCAGTTCCTTGGAAATTCTAATAGTTATAGAAACAACATCTAGTGATCCAATTTTATACTATGAAAAATGTGACCCTATAACAGAAAAAGTCCATTTTGGCTGAATAAAGAAGAAGTAAGCACTTTACTATAACCCAAAAAACCCCGAGGAGTGTTATACAAAAGTAAGACCAACTAGTATGAAAAGACTGATTACAGGAGGTCATTATTTCTATGAAGTGGAGAGACAGAGTATAGAGAAATAAATTTCTATGATAAGCATGATGCTGCATATTCTACCAAAAACAATAAAATTGGAAATGTTCAAAGTAAACCTAGAGTCTGAATTCCAATACTGCAGTGAAGGGAGGAAAAGAGGGAACTAGAGGAAGAGAGAGAGAGATGAATATTAATAAATGATTTGGAACAGGTAAACAGAGTAAAGTAATAATAGATGATACAATATAGGTTAATGTACTATTTGATTTACCCTGTGGGATGTCAAGGATCTGGAGGGCAGCTGAAGAAATTCTTTTCAGCTTCTAAGGAGAAGAGTAGAATGATGTAATACCCTAAATTCAAGTTTATTCTATATGGGTAGTTCTCTAATAACATAGCTTGAGTATAATCTTCTAACTGGCTCCAGGTCTATTAAAAGATAAAATGTTTTCATGTGTTTATTCAGTCATATGCATTTGCAAAAAAAATAATGTATTTGGTATTTTAAAGTGACAGTAGAGGAACTTATGCTTGTGACGGTATATAACACTTTAACATTGGACAAGACGTATGAGAAAACTCTTTTTAAATATTGGACAACAAATAGTGCAAGCCTGCAATTCTTGAAAGAAGGAAAACTTACGAAGTATGTTCCATGACTGTCCCGGCTCTCTACCAGGTAACAATTTCCTTAACTGTGACAGAGGGAGCTGAAGCCTAAGCAAACTTCAGGGGTCCAACTGAAGTTAAAGCAGAAATCAGAATTAAGAGTTGCTGCAGCAGTTGGAATCTGTAGGAGAGGGCACCAGAGAGGGAGGAGTTGAGCTGAATGGGGATCCCAGAGATTACATGGGTGCTTCTATCAATTCTCTGGCTAAGAGCTGAGCTTACCAAGCTCAGGAAGACACTATGGGAAGCTTACAAGGAAGCAAGTACTAAAGAGATGAGAGCAGAACAGAGAAACTGAAGGTTGCACACTTTTGGAAGACATTGATGCTCCAAAGCCAGTCAGAGTGGACAAATCTTGTTCATATCCTAAGCATTCAGCTGAGACATCAGAAAGACCATGCCTTAAGAGTATGGATCATGTCCTAGGGCAGACATCATTGAAGATTTTCTGTAAAGAGCCAGAGAGCAAATATTTTAGGGTCTCTGGTCCATATGGTCTCTGTTGCAACTACAATACTTAACTCTTTTTGTGGTATGAAAGCTTTTATAGATAATACATAAATGAATGGGTGTGACTATGTTTCAATAAACCTTTATTTACAAAATAAGTAAGTGTTGAGCCAGGTTTGACCCACAGGCCATAGTTTGCTGATTCCTGTCTAAGTAAGTCTACTCTATATTGACATTTTAAAGCCTAAAACTAAGCTTTGATAATATCCACAGAAGATATAGAACTTAAAGGTAAAGTCTCACCAAGTTAGCGGGGCTTGAGGGACACATTTAGGCATTATACAGATATGTTCTAACAAAACATAAAACTAAGCTAATAAAGTTCAAGATAAATAGTCAGTAATTAAGCTGCTTGCTTGAACAAACACCCATAATCTTAAGAGAAAAATAACAAAATCCAGTATATCTAAATCCTATCATCCAAATTTCTGAATATAAAATAACACAATTACAAAACAAGAAAAAAAATGAAGTCAATATAAACAGACTTTGAGATAGCTTTGAGTTTTGATTTAGCAAATAAAAACTTTAAGGGAGCTACTATGAATAATCTCAAGAGCTAAAAGCAAAATATAGTCTTACTGATAGATGAAAAATCTAAGCAGAGAAGTGGAAAATATAAAAGAAAACAAAATAGAAAATTTACAATTAAAATGTACAATAACTGAACTTTTAAAAATCTAATGTATGAGCTTTACAGAAGACTGGAGATGGGAGAAGAAAGTTCAATGAGCTTGAAGCAAATAGGGATGATCTAATATAAAGAAAGAAAAAGACTGAAGAAATGTTAAGAGCACCGCAAGAGCATATGGGACAATATTAAGGGATATTGTAAATGTTTAATTAAAATCCTAGAAGGAAAAGAAAATGAGAATGAGTGAAAAAAAAATTCATATAAGTAACAGCTGAAATTTCCTTAAATTTTATGAAAAACATTGACTTTCAAATTCTCAAGAAACTCAGAAAATGCCAAGCAGAAAACAATACAAAGAAAACCACACCTAAGCGTATCATAAATACATTTATAAAAGCCAGAAATAAAAAAACCTTGAAAGCCAACAAAGAAAATGGAAAAACTTTATTTAGTGAACAAACAATACAAATGATGGCTGACTTCTCATTAGAAAAAATAGAAGCCAAAAGACAATGGAAAATCACCTTTTAGACAGCAAAAAAATAAACAAAACTAACTAAAAGCAAAACAAAACCCTGTTAAAGCAGGATTCTATATCCAATGAAAATATCTTTGAAAAACAATGACAAAATGAAGATATCTTCAGCAAAACAAAAAGTGGGCATATTTGTTGTTAGCAAGTCTGAACTACCAAAAATGAATAAATAATTAAAAGTTAAAGAAAATTCTTCAAGCCAAAGGAAATTATACCAGGTAGAAACTCAGATATATAGGAAATAATAAAGGGCATCAGCAATGACAAATAATTGGGATGTAGTCAAAGTAGTACAGAGGGAAATTTATAGCTTTAAATATCTATATTAGAAAAAAAGATAGGTTTAAAATAAATGACATATGTCTAATTAAGATGATAGAAAAAGAAGAGCAAATTAAAGCCTAAGTAGGTAAAAGGAAAGAATTAAGATATGAGCAGAAATCTACATTAGAGAAATTTTAAAAAGTCAACAGTTGATTCTTTATATACAATTAATAAAAATTGTTAAACCACTAGTAAGACTAATCAAGAAAAAAAAGAAAAATCACAAAAGCTGATATCAAGGATAAAAGAAGGGATGTCACAACAGATCCTAAAGATAACAAAAGGATAATATGGAAATATTATAAACACCTTTATCCCAATAAATTCAACATAGATGAAATTGACATATTCCTAGAAAAATATAGTTTACCAAAATTGATTCATAGAGAAATAAAAATTTTGAATAGCTCTGAATTAATAAATAACTTGAATTTGTTATCAAAGACCTTCCCACACAGAAGACTTGAGGTCAGATAGTGGTGACTCCAGTCAACAGTTAAGCAAGACATAATACCAATCTTACATAAATTCTTTCAGAGTATAGAGGAGGAAAGAACTCTCCTCAAATCATTGTAAGAAGCCAGCAATGTGGTACAAACATTACAAAAAAAAAGAAAGAAGATTTCACACCTATCTTTCTCAGGAACATAAATGCAACGTCCTAACAAAAATATTAGCATATCAAATCTCTCAGTATATAAACTAACAACATACGATGACTAAGTTATTCTACCCCAGAAATTCAAGGTTTGTCCAAAATTTGAAAAACAAGCAATTTAATTCACCACCTTAACAGAATAAAAGAAAAAAAGTAACGTTCTCGTCTGCATAGATGTTGAAAAACTATGACAGAATTTAATAACGTTTTATGGTAATAATTCAAGGAACTAGGAAGGAAGAGATCTTTCCCAGTCTTATAAAAGGCATCTACAAAACAACTTTCAGCTAGCATTCCACTTAATGAAACTTGAATCGTTTCCTCTTAAGTGAGAAAAAGGAAAGTTTGCTCTTGCCAATCGTATTCAGTATTATTCTAGAGGCTCCAGTCAGGACAGTAAATCCAAACAAACAAATAAAAAAAAATTATAAAGATTAGAAACATATAAATTAAAATAAAGAAATCCCTAAAGAATTTATAAAACCAAGTAACATATTAGAATGAATAAGTAAATTTATCAAGGTCAAATAATATAAATTCCAAAAAAATCCATTTTATTTCTGTACACCACTAATAAACCATTGGAAAACAATGTTATTTACAGTCGTATAAAAATAAAACCATAAAATAGTGATACTTAGAAATAAATTTAACAAAAGATGGACAAGGCAACTGTATTGAAACATTGATGAAAGTTAATCATGTGTTTTAGAGTCTGACATTCCTAAGTTTAAAAAAAAATCACCACAGTTTTGTTATCTACAGCTAGCTCTTTCTTTCACTCCTGCAATTTACTTAACTTAGCTTAAATTCAGTTTTATTACTAAAATTCACTTTGCACATGGGTTGTTAAAAGAATTAGAAATATAATATATAAGGTAATTGGCATAGAACTTGTATTAGACAGAAGCTCAGCAAATGGAAATAATTTTATTGTTATTATTATGAGTAAGATACAAAACGAGATGCTTATGGTTATTACTTTAGTGATAAAGGAATTATAGGCAAAACTCTGAATAAAGTCAACGATATATAATTGATTTCATGAGTGAAGATTTATTTTTATAATGGTGAGAAAACCAGGCTTCTTTAGCTCTGTATTTACTGATAAATTCTGAAGACAAGAAAGACACCATAAAAGAATGAGGGATTCTTTTCCTAAGAAAATGAGAAAACATGTTCCAGGACTTCTAATTGTGACCCGTTGGATCCTGGACCACACCACCTAAATCTGCATGCCTCCAAAAAATGCAATTGCCTTTGTTGTTTGGAAAGACGACCTCAAGTATCTTCATTCAAGTTCTATCAAAAGCAGAGACTGAGACAAAGATTTGAGGGCTGGTAGTTTATTTAGGTAATGATCCCAGGAGGTAAGAACGAAGAAGCAGAGCACGGAAGAATCAATAGAAAGTGATTTATCAAGGTTACTGCTGTGGACAGTGGGGGTTTGTTTCCACCATGATCTCCTGAGAAACATACAGAATGCCTCCCAGAATTTTCTACCAACAGAACAGAAAGCTAGAGTATTTATTTATTCACAAGCTCCATTAACTGAAGCTTAACCAGGCTGTGCTTGCTCTAGGCTGAGCATATTCTTGGAGCATCAGAGAAGGCCTTGAAGTAGAAAGCAGGCAAAGACATATAATGAGTTTGAGACTCCATTAATGTGTGGTGGATCTGAACTGGCATGGAACTGCCCTCTGTAGCTGGGGCTGAAATCAGAGATGAGATGAGGTAATAATGATGTTAAGTTGAAGAACCCATCTATGACACCAGTTTGAAAACCCTGGTTAGGTTTTGTTTACTAATACTGGGAAGTAGCATTAATAGATTTTCACCTGGAAAGATTTTCATCAAGGGACAGTTATCAAATTAGAATATTTGACTGTTATACTGTATAGAAAAGTTACTATGTCCATAATTCATTATTCAAAAGTGTATAAAAACATAGGGAGCTTGAAAAAATGTAGAGATCAGGAATGTAATCTAACTTTATATTCTATTAAAGTCCAGATTGCCAGTGCTATTTGACCCAGGTTACATAACTCATTTAGAGATCAGAAACATTCCCCATATTCTCAACCCATAGATTTTTCCACAACTCTACACGGTCTGTATCCATATCATCTCCTGGTTGTCTGAATCAATCCTGACTTTCAAACAGGTTAAATGGAAGGATTCCATGGCACAGCTGTGTCCTTCCTCTCCCACCACGGGGTTGGGTGGGCTGCATCAGAGGAAATAAAACCAATTACAGCCTGAAGATGCAATGCCACTTCAGTCTGTCTTCTGATCTCCTAAGCGTTGCCCCATTTAAGAGAATGAATTCAGAGATTTAAGTTTTTGTGCAAAAAGCTCTTCTTGCTTGTTAATTAGTTCTTCTGAAGAACAGAATAGGTAAGTCTTCTCACAGCTCCCTTTCTCTAATGGAGTCAGAAACTTTTCTGTGGCTATCAGCACTCACCAAAAAGAACTTTGCATGACTTGAAAACCATTAATATAAATTTTAAAGTTTGTAATTAGGTAGGTTAAAAAATAATATTCAAATATTTAAATCTTAACAGCTTTCCCATGTATCAACAAAATCATGTCAAAATTTTAATGGCAAATATCTTACTTAGAAAAATAGCAAAAATTAAAATACTTGGAGATGACTTAACAAGGAAAGTGCCAGATGTATATGAGGAAGACTACAAAACTTCAGTGAGAAATATTGAAGACCTGAATAAAAATAGAAAAAGCAGTATCTTGATGGAAATACACAATAAGGTAAAGATGTCAGTTCTCCTCCCCAAATAAAGGTATAAATGCATTGGAATTCCAATCACAATCCTAGCAATTTTTATTTTTTCGTTAGAATTTGACAAAATGATCTGGAGAAGTAAATGGCCAAGAAATAATTGGAAAAAAAAGTCAGATTTCCATTACCAGATATTAAAACATATTCCAGTATTATAATACTAAAATTGCATGATAAATAAGAGTGCAAGAGTAGACAAACAATCAATCAAACTGAATAGAAATCCAAAGAGTAGATTCTGTTCCTTGGTGTTATAAATCAGATTATTAGTGCTCATGTGAGGGAGAGAAATAGAACGATTAAACAGTTATGTACCAAAACAACAAAAATGAGTGTTTATCAGAATTTGAAGACCTCTCTAAATGTAAAAGCAAACGTAGAAACCATAAAGGAAAAGAGCAATTGATTTCATTATATAAAATTCTAATTGTCTACATTGAAATAATACTACCATATATAAATTTAAAAGGAAAACTAGGGAAAACATTGCAATACATGGCAGAGTGTTGATATTCTTAACATGTATATTTATACATTAATGCAAAATAGAAAATCCGAAAGAAAATTAGCAAAGGACATGAGTAAGTAATTCCTCAAAGAAAAACTGCAAATGGCCAATGTGTTTGAGAAAAACACTCAACTTTGCCAGAATCTAAAGAATGGCAAATTAAGGATGAGCTGCCGTTTTTGCTGAATAAATTGGCACTTTTCTTTTCTTTTCTAAATTTAATACTCGGTGTCATAGAGGTTCTTAGGAAGTGGGTACCTTCGTATATTGCTAAAGATGTTACAACATCATGGGGGAAAATAGGATAATATTTGCCAAAGCCTTAAGAACGTTCACCATTTGACCTATCAGTTTCATTTCTGGGAATTGCTCATAAGGGGAAAAAAACAGATATAGACTGTGTACAAAGTTGTTCATTGAAGTATTATTTATAATAGCAGAAAACAACCCAAAGAAAATCAATACCGAAATGTCCTCTATGGCTTTAGCTAATGGATTTTGCCTGGGAAGCCTTTCACCCTTGTTCTTCTCTGAAAATTCCTACTCAAAAGTAACACAGGCATCAGTCCTGCCTCTGTGAACTTATGGTGTTCCCTACATACTGCGAGGGTTCCACTTACCCCGCTGCACCAAGACCATCCTCCCACTTCCCACACTAGACTGGGATTCTTAGAGATGATGGGTCTTTTTATCCATGGGGGCTCAGTTACTGAATGATACATAGAGAGTATTATAAATGTTACTAATGAGCACTGGGAATCATGCCAGGCACTTCCATATGCTATTTCGTTTAATTTTCATAAAAATCTTATCCTTTAGGTGCTTTTATCATTTCCATTGTACAGATGAGAACATTCAGGATTATCAATTAATTAATTTACCAAGTCCATGTAGCTATTAAGTGGTAAAGTTGAGATACAAGCCTAGGTTGATCTTAATCCACAGCTCTAATTCTTAATGATTATAAAGACATTACCTAAAAGAATAATAGTATCTAACTTATAATAGATAACCACGTTTCATGTATTAAGTGCTTTATATGTATCTATTCATTTAAGCTTAACAACTTCACGGGATAGGTATTACCATTATACCCATTTCACAGATGAGAAGTGGGGTATAGAACAATTATATAAGTTGCCCAAGGCCCGAGCTAGTGAGTGACAGAGCTAGAATGAAGCGGCATCCATTACCCTTTGCTGTCTTGTAAAATTCTTACCATTTGTGTGATGCTTTGATAACAATTTATAGCACATTGTCAACTCATTCGCTTCCTTTAGAGACAAATCTTTCTTTGAAGACCCAGTCACTGAAATATAAAATGTCAGGGCAGCAGACACAGTAGGAACCATGAGAAATGCCACTTCTGAAACATGAAGGGCTATATTTCTTCCTTAGCATCTGGTGAATCAGTTCCATTCCCCATCATATTTAGCATATTGAATATCCCACCATATAGTGGGACAACTTCAGTTCCCAAACACAGCCAAAAATGATGACTTCATCTTCTGTTCCTTCACTGGGAACATGGTCTCCTCTTTATACTTGAACATGAAGTCATCGCAGTAGCCCGCCAGTCGTACCCCCATCTCACTACTTCTGAATTTGTAGAATCTCTGTTTTGCATGACCTGGAATAGCAACATCTCAGCACCTGCTCTCAAAGTGTTAAAGTGCCCAATGTTCTCATCAGAAGGAAATCTGCAGAATTCAGACATGTCACCTAGAATGAAAAATAGGTTCACTAAGGTTTTACATTCAAAGTTTTAGGGACTAACAAGATTTGATTACATCCTAGACATCTGCAGTTTCAACAACTGCAGGACAGCAGTTGGTGAAATATTCTGACTGCAGTACGGGGTGTGAGTGGGTGAAAGAGAACCCATAGAATGACATGGTCTTCCTCTAGAAATGTGACAACCTCAAGACAATACAGCCATATTGCCCCCCCAAAATTCTTTCATCCTTTATCTTCCATTTAGGAATTCAACGTTTATTTGGTGCCTATGATGTGCCAGGTACTTTGCTAGGTGCCAGGAATACAAAGCTGAGAAAGATACACTCTGTCTTCAAAAACCTAACATCCTGTAGGGAAGAGAGAGTGTTAATCAAACAATTGCCCTACACATTATAAATGTTGTGGTGGACAGATAGACAGGGGGCTTTGAAGGTAATATGGACAGAGCGACCAATTCCCCTTTAGGAAGTCAGAATTGTAGAAAAGGGAATTTCAGAAAGCAGGAACTGCATGTAAGTCAGCATAAAAGTGAGAATATGGCTATATTTTGAAGATTGTGGGTAGTTTATTTTGTCCAAGGCTGATGGCAGGAAATGGGAATAGGGCAGAAAGGAAATATGCCATCTTGTGGGTAATGTTAAGGAGTTTAGACTTAATCTGTGTAGCCATAGGGCATTACATAATTATTTACTCTCAGGAAATGGAAGTATAAAGAAATGCAGAGTAGAAGTAAAAATGGAAAACTGTTAGTTAATAATGTTCTGTGAGGAGAGGAATGGTAGTGAGTTAATGGGAGTCTCTCATGTCTTATTCTGTAATCTATATTTTTTTAACTTCTGTGGTGAGAATGTACTAACGTATTATGTCTGTAATGAAGACAATAAAACAAATAAATACAGAGAAAAAAAGGAAGAGAACAAAGAAGACCATAAGTATGATAGGCCCTAAGAAACCTAGAAATGAGGCGAGCCGAACAGAATGTGGAGAAAATAAGACTTTCCTAAAAATTTATGAGATTATTTTCAACATAACCAAAGATAGGAACCAATGAATAGGTTGCCATAGCACAGAAAAGACCTCAGAAAGGGCAGGAGATTGCATGGTGGGGGAGTGGGTAGTGGGGAAGGAGAAAAGGGCATAAAGAGGATGTTTAGAGACTTGCATAAGTATGTTTGTAAAGACCAAACACCAAATGGACTGGAGATGTTGTTTTTTTGTCTCTTCTTCCACTTACTTCCCTGCTTTTGTCCTCTGCATGTGTTCCTTCCTCTGGCTCACTTTGTTTTGAATACTTCCAGCAGTTTCTTTCTTGGTCTTCAGTGCTACTCCCTTTTCACTTCTCCTGCCTTTGTTCTTCTCACTTGGCTTCTTCTATACTCTAAGGCCCAACCAGATGAAGTTTTCTAGAGCCCACTTCTTTTAGGTCTTCTTCCTCTGAATAACTGTAGCACCTTTGTTGAACTTCTCTTGTAGTACATGGCTTCCTATATGCTTCATAGAAGCATAAAAGTCTTACATAACAACCAACATGGGGCTTATTTCTAGGACTGTTTCATAGTTCATCTTACGTAAGTTTGTGTTCAGTGGAAGAAAGAGAGAAGGAGAGGAAAGAGGAAAGAAGGAAAAGAAAGCTCTTCCTCTCTCAGCTGCTTTTTCTATAGAATTAGAATTGTGATAACAATGCTTATCAAATGCATTTTTCTCTTCCCAGTGGTCTTACCTTGAAAGGGTTGAGGGGTGAATGAGAAGTCATATATTTCTTCTTCAAAGAACAACCACCGTGAGACAATATGATCTCAAAAAAGATGAGAGTAGCTAAAAAACAAATGAACAGAGAGAAGGAGAAGGCAGCAGTGAGAAGAGCCTTGTTTTGGGAATTGGAAACTCCATATTCTAGCCTGACCTTGTACCAAATAGCTCTGCAGCCTAGAACATTGCACTTCACATTTCTGAGTCACAATTTTTCCCCTGTAAAATGAGTTTAACTATTGAGTCTCTAAACTGTTTGATCTTTGTGGTAGAAGGACAGGGAGGGAGGATGCAAAGCTGTGACTAGTCCTTCCAGGAGAGGAAAATAAGTCAAGTAGGAATGTGTGCTTGAGTGTCCAGGTCCAGATCCACTCCAGGCACTGATTTCTGATTTTTCCCCTTGAAGCAGTATTTGTAGCTTCTTCTCCTCAACATAGGCTGGGAATGGAAGAGAGTGAGTGAGTAAGAAGTAATCTAAACAAGACTGACTGGAAAGGGAACTCTCTTAGAGGCAGGGTGGTAATGCCTGGCAAAGAAACTGAGATGAGGTGTAGCAGAATGTTCTCGACTCTTTGAGACCATAAACCCTCACATCTCGGCTTTCAGAGAGTGATTGGCAGCTGGCTTTCACTGTGGCTCCCTCAGAAACAGATTCATGGACCACTAGAGCTAAGTAGGATTTTAGAGTCCACCTGATTGAAAATAAACAAATCAAAAAAACACTCAAGAACTGAAAAATAATTACAAATTTCACTAACTTTCCAGGTAAGGGAGCATACCGCTACTGAAAAATATCACTGAAAAGTTATTAAAGGGGAGTTCAGGATTTTTAAGTGCTAGAAAGAGAAGTTTCATGGTGATTGGGCTACTGAAAGAGTGGAAATTTGCTCTCTGGGTAAGGGAGAAGTAGCCTATAGGTCTGTACACAGTTGGGCAAAATAAGCCTCATCATTCATTGGTCAGGAAAGCGTCTTCAGTCAGGTTTAATAGAGTCTGGAGAAGCAAGATCACTCAAAGTCCATGGCCCCTTACTGGCTCACTGGGTTTGAATTAGTTGTGATGAAATAGAACTGTTTTGATACTTCCTAAACTAATGTTCATGTAAATGCAAAGCTTTCCTTTTACAAAAACCAACCTCTCCATTCTAAAGTGGGGAAAACCAAGACAAGAAATGGGAAAGCACTTGCCGGGTTTGAAGGGGCTTAGCTCTGTGTCAGGAGTCCCTTTGTCTTTTACCCTGGATGGCAGCCTGCTGCAGAATTTTGATGGCCCCTTCCCAGCTCTTTCTTCATTGACGTCTTTACTTCCTTTGAACACTGGGAACCTAGTTTGTGCTCTTCTTTTATAATTTGAAAGGAATTTGGAATTAGGCATGAAAATGAAGTGGGCTGCTACAAGAAATAGTGAGACTGTCAGTGATCTGAGTTGCCCACGGGATAACAAAACAATGGCAGGGCCACTATAAAGAAATATTAACCTTCAAATGTGTGGTTTACTAGATGCCCTTTAAGGTGACTTCAAATTCTAAAACTCTGTATTAGAGGGTCTGTGAGCATTGTATTTCCATTATCCCATGAGTATGGGATACTTCGCTACCATGAGTATGTTGAAAGTAGAAATGGTGTCTTATTCACAATGCTCTGGAATGTAGCAGGTGTCCAAAAAAATGTCTGTTAAATAACTGAGTGAACATGTAAACTGTGGAGCAGATGACTGGAGAGCTCTTTGGAAGGACATCTATCAGTATTAGAGTATGTTATTGCTCTTTATTTTCTTTTCATTTCAGAGAAACTTTCAATGCTGCGTTGTCTCTGCAATTTTATTAGAGGCAAAGTGAAGCAATGATTATATCAAAAAGTCCAAAAATATGATCCAGTGTCTGGTTCCTTACAAGGAATTGGGGGTTGGGGGTATTAAGTTTAAAGAAATATTTTCATTTTGAGAGAAATACACTGTAAAATGCCTTAGAGGTAGTCTTATCTATCCTCCCCATGTCCCCCACCCTCCTGCCCCCTGCCATTGTAGAGATGAGTAACTTGAGAACTAGGAAAAGATATAATTTAACTAAAGTCTTCAGATCTCCAGGTCTCAAATATTTAGAAATGTTACCAGCGAGTGTGAGAATAGGGTGTGATCTTTCCTAAGATAAGAAAGATTTATTCTGATGCTTTTGTGACTGGGGAAGGCTCCTTGATTGCAAACACTTGGTTGCTTAAGAAGATGGAGTTTACATTCATTTCTGACACTGAAAGTATTGGCTATAACACTCTTACATCCAAGAAACAGCTGTTTGGTTTCCTCTTGTTCTGAAGTTATTTCCTGACCCATTCTCTCACTAAACCCAATTGAGTCCTTATCACTGTGTTCTTTAACAAATGAAGATATGACTGCTGATAGGGTTCAGTCCTCTGGGGGTTTATGGCCCCAAAGCTTGGCAAGGGAGGTGATCAAAAAACTGATATCCACTACTAGCAACCCTACTCAACTGTCACACCCTAGGACCTAGCCAGGAGCAAACATGATGTCTTGTCTATATAAGTGGTGACTTGAGAGGTCCAGCAGGATTTCTGTTTAGAGCAGGTGAATCTAGCTCAAAATGCTTATTAGAGAGATAAAGCTGTTTCCAGCCCCACATTTCTCCTTCTCGAATTAAGAATCTCAAAACATTAGAGCTGAAAAGTACCTTCCAGGTCATCATGTATTAATTCCTCACTCTAAAACTGACAGAGACTAAGCCCCAGAGAGGGAAAATAAACCTCCTTGAATCACACATCTCCAATGGCAAATGGGGTTTCCTGACTCCTAGAATACCTTCCACTGTACTCTGCTGCATCCATCAGCGACATAGAATGATAGATTGGCCAACATGTATATCTTCCTTCTTATAGGTGGAGAAACTGAGACACTGAAGTACATTTAACTTGTTCAAGGTCATACATCTACCTAATGGCAGAACTTGTTCTTAAAAATTCTTTACCTAAAAATTTTAAGTCCATTGATGGGCTTCTGGGGATTCCATGGACTGTTCATATGTGAAAGTGTGTCAGAACTGTGTGCAAATGTATGCGTTTTTCTGAGAACACTGATAACTTTCATCAGATTTTCAAAAGGGTCATGACCCCAGAAAGGATAAATATGTCCTAGATTACCATACACTTTTTGTGGCAGTTAAGGTTTTTTAAAAATGTCTTACGGCCATACATAGGAAAGAGTTTCTGTCTTGAATTTTTGGAAAACCCTTGCCAGTAGTTTATCTCCTTGTTAAAGTGATATTTATACTGAATGGTCCACTTGAGATATTATCAGGTACTTTATGGGCCGAGGAATTGAAGGAGAATATGGTGGATATCGAAAACAGGTAAGGCTGGTTTCTTTTCTAAACTCATATATTGTGTCTTTATATTTTTGTCAGGGAAAGTCCTTGGTTTTTTCATCTGGTAATGGTAATCCTTGCCCTTTTTCCTCTACCTTGCCACTCCCCCTGACACAATGAGTCACCCAACCAGTTAAATATCTTGCACTTGGAATGAGACGGCATGGGTTTTAAATTCAGGCTCTGCCACTTGATAGTTCTGTGACCTTGGGAAACTTGTTTTTCTTTTCAGACTTCCAATCTCCTGGGAATCCTTTCAGTCAAATGAAGTCAAATGCTTTCTACTATGTGGGTAAAATCAAATACATATACAAAACCCAATGAAGACTGTGTAGAGTAGTAGAGTACCTATTAACTTAATCTGCACATCTACCATCCATCTAATGAAGGTCAGGTTATCCATGAGAACAGGATTCTAGCTCTGCCATAACTTGTTGCTTGTCATTGGACCAGTCACTCTCTTCCATCCCCCATCTCAGGACATCTGTTTCCTTGTCTGAAAATTAGGGTCATTAAAACAAATAATCTCTCCTTTATTTCTAGCTCTAACATTCTGTGGTCTCCCCAGCTGTCAATGAAGTCTCGTTGGATCTGTGAAAATTATTGTCATTCCATGATTTCCCCAAGGCCACACCTCGTATAACTTCCTACAGACACCTTTCTTTGAATTGATCTTGGGTGATACCCTCAGAATCCAAGAACTAAGTTCTTCAAGAAGGAACCCAAACCTGGCTGGAATAAGGGGGGGTGAGGTGAGGAATGAGGCCTTAGGACTGTTACTGGCATCCTTAACTGTTCTATTATATTCTTCTTTGCGTAGGTCTAGACCAACTCGTTGTATTATCCATTTTTATAGAATCCCTCTATTAATGTAGTTTCCAATAATTAAAGAACTATTTTTAGAGGCATATTTAATTCTTCTGTATGATCTCTTGTGCTTTCAACTAGAGATGAAACACATTTCCACGTGTTTGAAGTTTGTCCTGATAATGTTTGTTTGACCAGACTCTTGAACCCAGTGTGTTATATAATAGAAAGCTAACTGGAGTTGGCAGTGTCATGAATTTTCAGTCTTTGGTCCATCATGACAAGCAAAATACAAAGTGATTTAAATTATTCACAGTATATTTATTCATATAACCTCTGACACATGAAAAGGCAACTAGCTGTGTGTTGGAACTCTGGGTCTCTCAACCTTCACACTATTGCCATTTGGGGCTGGATAGTTCTTTGCTGTGGGGAGCTCTTCTGTGAATTAAAGGATGTTTAGCAACATCCTTGGCCTCCTTCCACTAGATGCCAATAGTATGCCTATTCCCCAAGCTGTAACAGCCAAAAATGTCTCCAGACATTTCCAAACATTCCCTGGGGGACAAAATCACACCTGGTTAAGTACCATTGCTTTAAATGATCCCTTTCTCTGTTTAAGCTTCAGGGTTCCCATCTGTAAAAGGAAAGCAGCCTCCCATTCAAGGAGTCTAAGAGTCTATATCACTGTCCTCTGGAGTCTACAGCACCAAATGTTCTCTTGTTCTCTTGCTATCATACCTTGGGTTTCTATTGTTATTTACTATATAAACAACACAGTTTTGTTTTAATTGGGTGGCTAACAGAAATGCAGAACTACAGAGCTAGAACCACTTAAGTAGATCATCTTGCCCAAGACACTCATGTTTGGGTGTGAAAATCAAGACCAGAGATAGAAAGTGAGCTGCTCAAGGTCAAGTTTGTTAATGCCAGGACTGGAACACAGATTTCTTACCCTTTCTTTCTGCCATAATTCAATTTTTTTTTTTTTTTTTATGGTTTTGGGTTGTCATCTTCAGAAGCATCTTTAATCTTACCATAAAGGTGTTATTTTTACATCTCTATTATTTCATTGATAAACACCAGCTATAATTTGATACTGAGATGACTATTTAACAAACTTATTGAGTTCATCTCTACATACTAGTATTATCTTTTTTCCAGCTTTATTAAGATATAATTGGCATATAACATTGTATAAGTTCAAGGTGTACAATATAATGATTTAATATAAGTATATATTGTTAAATGATTACCACAATAAGTTAACATTCATCACCTCACATAATTAGAAAAAATTTTTTCCTTGTGGTGAGAAATTTTAAGATCTTCTCTCTTAGCAACTTTCAAATATGCAAAACTGTATTGTTAGCTATAGTCATCATGTTGTACATTACATCCCCAGAATTTATTTACTTTATAATCGGATGTTTGTTTCTTTTGACCACCTTCACCCAGTTCCTCACCCCTACCCTCCACCTCTGGCAACCACAAATCTGGTCTCTTTTTCTATGAGTTTGTTTTTATTTAATTTGTTTCCTTAGGGACTTGGCATTCGCTTCAACAAATATAAAATACTTTTGAAAGTTTGGACATATTCTTCCTATTTTGTGTTGGGGTGGGAAAGAAAGCTGGAGACTGCATTTCAGTGACTCTAAAACATTGAGTTTGAATGCAAGTACCATCAATTAATTATCCACTTGTCTGTTGTTTTTTCCAAGGCAATGATGTAAAAATTCCAGAATGACTAAATGTTGGCTAAGTAGAACACAGCTATACTTAATCAACATAGATTTGATCTTTGAGTTAAAAAAAGTATTATTAAATAAATGAAAAATTCTAGAGTTTGCAAAAACATAAATCTAGGTATTTTGATATAGCTTTATGCATAACACATTGATTTTGTTGAAAGTCGCCTCTGTTATTATAGAGAGAATTTAAATTTCTTTCCTTGGCCTGAAAGAAAAAGGGAAAAAGAAACTAGTCTTCACATTTAAAATTTTGGTGTTAAGTGGGTTAATTAAGCTTGAGTTATGATACCTTACACAAATGTTTACCAATTCGGATTCTAGCTACTAAAGGAATGTATTTTAAGTCATCCCAGTTTAGGCAGTATCTGATTTTAGATACAGAAGAGTTATGTGTGCTGATGCTGTTTGGTGACTAGGGAACACTTGTCTGACTGCAGTGCTGAGAAGATAAATCCCCTTGTACCTTTCAGAAGACTTAGTAGCTTAATCTGCATGGACATTTGAAGTGTCTGGAGTGAGACCTGATAAAAGGTGGATCAACAGGTTGTGCAATAACTTGAGGTTAAATGCCTGCCCAGAGGCTCCTAAAGATGATTCTTTTGGTTTTTCTAATTGAGGTTGTTAAACAGCAGCTGTAGGAGCAGCACTGTGGTGAGCGAAAACTAGCAGGATGGTTTTCTGATATGTCTCCATTTTAAGTAATATAGTCTTTATGAAAAAAATGGTGCCATCCTTCACAGATTCTGTTTCAATAAGCGCTTACTGAACACCTTACTCTGGGGTGGGCTCAGTGTTTGGCGCTCCCCTACACTGTTTCATTTGGTTCTCGCTACAGTGTGGCTGCTTAAGCATTATTATTATTTCCAAATTACAGATAAAAAAATGGAAGCCCCACATGGTGAAGACCAATAAATAACATGGCAATTTTCTACTTGCAAATGCAGAAACTCCAGTGTGGGGTATATAGTTAGATAGGTATCACCATTCGGGATCAGAGGTTCTTAGGAATTATTGACTGGGCAGCTATGACACAATAACATGTCTTATGCCCCTTGAGGTGGTCAGGGTAAGACCATTTTCATCTTTATGCTGATGCACGCTGATGAAAAGAGTTGACACACAGAGAACAGGACCATCTAGTAGCACTGACTTTTTCACTTCTTGAAGTTAAGATAGTGAGTTCTATTACACCCTCTAAATCTTTCAGGGATAATGATTATGGTGATGATAATAATCACATTATTCCATTCTAGGAACCTAAGAAGGCTTGGGTCATATTAACTCATTCCAAATATTTTTGACAGTTAATATATATAGTACAGAAGTGATGTTATAAATTGTGGTTAGGCAGATTACCAAGGTCCATCCAAATCAGAACATCTGTGATTTGTGATTTCACAAAGCGTAGTTAATCTCGGTTTCCAAGTGTCTAAAAAGAGCAATAGAGTTTGAAATTAGAGATTGGAATTAGGTTTACGAATAATGGGAAGATGATATATGGGGTTATTGTCTTTCCATGGCTTATGATAAAGTGGATTAAATAAGACTCTAGAGATAAGTCTAGTTTAAAACGACTCGTTACCTCCTGCTGTTAGCTTATTAGCTGCTTAGAGTAAGTTATTACTCCAGGACTCAGTTTCTTTGATTGTAAAAAAGATAAAATAAATTGTACCTGTCTTAGATGGTTAGTGTGAAGATTAAATGAGCAAATGTATATAAAAGTGTTTAGAGTCTAGCACAGAATAAGTCTCAGTAAATATTATTTATAAGTAGTAGTATTAGTATTGTATTGTACTTCAAAAAAGCCCTTGTATTACAGGCAGATGACTCTAGTAATTGCTCCTAAAGGGTTATATGTGTCAAAACAGAATTAAGAATTTGTCTATTTCTATGAGGAGATGAAGCTATGAAAATTCCTCTCTTGACATTTCTAAAAATCACAATAAATGATAAAACAGAAATTTAAGTGAGGCAGACCCAACATGAATGAGAGATCAGGGAAGTCCAACTGATTACGGAAAACCATCTTTCAAGAAGTCAGAGGTAAGTGTGTATGGGAACAGACTTGCAGTAACATGAGGATATGTATAATTTTTAAGCTGAGCAGGGAGTGTGGGAGAAATACAAAACAGTAATTATTTGGATAATATTTACTCCTATGGAGAATAAAAATGAAAAAAAAAAAAAAAGATTCACAAGTTCACAAGGCTCAGTGGCAAAAAAGCCTGGACTTGAGCTTGCCGATAGGGAGCCCAATCCCTTTTCTGTCACTTACTAGATAATGAACTTGGTTGGGTTGCTCAGGGTGTCTACAATCATTTTCCTCTTTTGCAAAGCAGGGGTGATAATGCCTGGCATAGAGTCATTTTCAGTAATATTAGTTGAACGCATTCTTTGAGTCTGAACTACCTCTCTTGATTTAGTACTAGGTTTTTTTCCTTTTCCTTCTTCTTTTCCCCAATCAACACCACATTCAGGATTTACCCTTAATAAACTGAGTAAGTGGGTAACTTCTCTGCAGGTTTGAAATTCCTGACTGTGATGCCTTATTTTATGGCGCATCCCTCCTAGTATAGGGTTGGCCAAAGAACTCTCCTTGAATTAGCCCTGGGGGACCTGTGCTTGAGAATTTGTCCTGCTGAATTGGCCTTTGGGGGTTCCTTGGATCTGAAGCTACATTAGTGGGTTAGTTACTAAGCTTCCAATGGACCGCTTGTTGTTTTAGTAGCTTCCCTGGAAGAATTAAAGGTTTTAACTGAATGTGAAACATCAGACAGAAACTGTAGGGAAGATTTATTGACAATGAATCTTAACTTTCCAAAAGTTCACTTGAAACCAACTTCCTTCTTATTCAAAATGATTCAGATTTGAAACCCTCCAGGGGCCTCTCCCGGACTTTAGAGCATTAGGGAGCTTTTTGCCTGCTGTCATAGATTATCTCTCCATTGTTTCTTGACTTGTTGAGGGGGAGATTTGATTGGTAAGTCGCCTCTTCCCTAGGGCCTGAAATTCTTTACTCATTCAGAAGATAAGTAGGACTCCAACAATACATTCCACAAAGCTTTCTCCCCTGCATGGATCCCAAGGCAACCAGCCCGAGCCATGCCAAGGGTATAAGGAGCAGGGCAGTTGCCACAGGGAACGAACAAAAGGAGAAAGATGAGGTTGAGTGATGCTGGGGGTTGCTACGCCTGCTACTCTGTTTTTAACTAAGTACAGAATCAGGATTGAGTAGAGCAAAAAGCACAGTCTTGAATTTGAATCTTTGCTCTGTCATTGGAAATGTGATCTTGGGAAACTCAGTAAACTTCTTTCATGTTCCTTTTCCTCTTCTGTAAAGTGCACTGAATAATTTCTGTCTTGAAGTGTTACTGATATTATTAGAAATAACATATGTATAAAGAATAGTAGGAAATTAACAAATCACATCATTAACAACAGGTGTTGAGCACTGACTCAGGCAATGTGTGCCAGGCACCATCTATGTCCTCCATATGTATTTTCACATTTCAGCCCCTTGAAATCTACAAAGTAAGTGTCACTGTCATTTTTACTTTGCAGATGAGAAACACTAGAATTGGTGAGTTTCAGTAACTTTTTTCCAACCAGCTGGTGAGTGGTGTTGCCAGAACTGGAACCAGGCCTGACTCCAAAGCCTATATCATATCCATAAGCCCCTTTCACTGCTTCTGTTTTCATGGGGCCCAATTCAAAGTTCTGTCTGTATGAAAAGGAAAAGAATAGGCACGTGGCTCCCTGTCTGAGTAGGGTTTGCATGTGATGGGATTGAAAGAAGTGGTAGAGAGCAGGGTTGTTTAGGGCTTTAAATAAAAGTAGTTTTCAAAATCCACTTCCTTAAATCCTAAGCAGAGAAGAAGCAGGAAGTGCATCAATGCTCTATATTTTGGTCACACAGTCATCGGTGATCCATAGGAGAATTTAGAGCTCTGCTACTTGTATTTCTTTCTCAAAAGAAAAAGAAACAGAGGCTCAGAAAGTGATCATGACTTATCCAGAGTGAGGTAAGTCAGTTGGGAGAACAGTTTACCACACCTTGTGCACCCTCATTCAGGCCTCTAATGAAGGAACCACAATTAATGAGATAACCTCAAGATCCCCGACACTGATAGGAACCTGCTAGCTATCACTCACACTTTAGTGTGAATTAAAGGCACCTTGTTGTTACCTGTCCCAGAGAACATTTCTCTGGGTTCATATTTGGGCAACCAAGCCACATGTTCTCTTTCTACTTACCAACCAGATTTTACTTATAGGTTAGGCTAGTCCTGTGCAATAGGCTGGAAGAGAGAAGAGCTACAGTGGGGGCAGGAAAGTAGGAAGGATGCAGGAGTGTATGTGATGGGTGGATGCATGTGTGTGGGTTTCTGTCCTGCTCTGACTTAAAAGGTTAAGTGGTGAGGTCATGTGGACTCATGCTCTTTTTCTTTCCAGAATATTCATTTTCTGGTTCTCTATGTGGCAATATTGAATTAACTTTTTAAACCCCAGTTCCCATTACTTCCCACGTGAAGCTACCCACAGCTCGTAAAGTAGTTTTTTCGGCTTTCTTAGACAACCCAACATTTATAACATCTCTGCAGTGTTCAGATCCCAGTTTAATTGTCCCCATCTCAGGGAAATGCCTTGATATTAGGCTCAGGCAGCCCTAATACATGCTTTTTATGTGCCCTCTATTCCTTTCTTCATGCACTTGTCAGAGTTCTAGGAGTGTTACTAGATTGATTGACGTCCATCTCCCTCACTAGACTCTAAGTTTAAGGAGGGACAGGTCTGTTGGGTCCAGTGCTCTAATTCCTCAGGACCTAGTATAGTGCTCAGCATGGAATCACTCGATAAATATTTCTTGACTGAATGAGTAGTTTGTGTCCCTTTGCGTTGTATATAACTTTCGCATTTCTGGCACTACCATTGAATTTTGTTTCCTTAGGGTTTAGCACAGTGTTGGCACTTAGAAAATGTTAAAAAAAAAAAAAACATTTTTTAAACATTTTTGAAAGAGTAAAATGGATAAAATAGGTTAAAATCCCTCCCCCATGGAAGTTTTGTAAATTTCGATAAATTCAGGCAGCTACAAAAATTCCTAGGAGTGACGTTTTCCTCTGAGAGGAAAAATATAAAAATCATAGAAATCTAGTGTCCCAAATATTTGTAAATTGTTATGATTTTTAGATTTACATTTATCCAGCTGTATGACTTCCCTCAAGTGTTGTCCATGTCGGTATAATGTTTTCATATATAACATGAGGTCATTAAAAATCTGATTTCGTGATTGACAGCCCAGGTTTTTCTATCCCCATGCTGTCTGGGAAGGTATATAGTAAAGGCTCAAGGGCTTGGACTTTGGTATAAAGAATGTGTTATGGTCTCAGCTCTGCCACTTTCTGGGTGTGCTCTTCAGGATAATTGTCTAAGCACGCTGAACCTCAGTTTCCTCATATGTAAAATAGGGATGGTAATAATAGCACCCATCTCATGGGTTTGGTATAAGGGTTAATTGGTAATAAGGGTTAATAATGCATAGTGTCTAACATATAGTAATAAGTTCAGTGAACAAGTTTAAATTAAAAAAAAAAAGGTATCTAGCTATCTCAGTTTCTCAAAAACTGTTCTCCAAATAATAGAATTTTTATTTTTTAAAAGAGTTTGAGTAACTATTGTTTTTAGGACTTTGAGGCCAGAAAAGAGGGGACCATGGAATCAAAAAGGTGTAAGTTACATGTCTCAATAAGTGTACCATATATATGTCCTCAAATAATCAATATTACATCAAAAATGAGTCATCCATAAAATGATTCCATATGGTGACATCTTAATTTGTAATAGGAATACCAATACCACAAGGGTGGTATCATCATTTCTAGGTAATTGGATTTATGAATTTCTGCGTATTTCCACTGAAGCAGAGGAGTTACAGCAAGGCACTGCTGGGGAGTAGAAAAAACCCTATGCTCTGGGAATAAAGAAACTGGATTTGCTCTTACCTAAATCGCTGCAAACTTGAGCAAGGAAATGTCCCTCTGTGGGGTCTCAGTTTCATTGTTGATGAAAAGAGAGGGTTAGTTGGTCTAGGTTTTTTTTAATCTTCCTTCCTCCTTACTTCTGAACTAATTTTTTTTCAAATGAAATTTTACTAGAAAACAAAGACAACTTAAACGAATGCAAGCTGAACTGCTGTTCTTGATAAAAGTGGAGAAAGAAACAGCTATTTATTTATATATATAATAAATACATAATATATAATATGTATAATATGTATTATAATAAATACATATTTATATACATATATTTATATATTTATATAAACACATATGTATTTTTTCACTTCAGCATTCTGGTTCTGTTCTTCATTCTTAGTTTGTTGTTGGCGTTACCTAACACATATCATTACTATAACTGGAGTTTCACCTTAGCACAGAACTGCTGTTCTCACCTGGAGGGATAATGCCTTCCACCCTCAAGTTAAATCAGAACCTCTAGTAGGCCTGGAGAGCATGTTGAGTTCATGAAACAGATTTAATATAATATAGAATTTCATATTTGGAAAATTGAAAAGGAACCTATTGCTTTCAAGACGTTGGGTAACGGAAAATCCTCTTGGGGGTACACTGGATTCTCCAGGTGTGTGAAAGATTTTTTGTATGTCAAGAGGTGCAAAGGAACACTGGTTTAGACCTGGAAGAAGATCATTTGCCACTTTAAGTTGCTCATATTCTGGAGAACGTATCAGTCTGCTATGGATTAACCATGCCAACAGCCCTTTCACGGTAGCTGTGACACTGCTGGGCCTGGGAGATCTGAAAAGAAGGCAAGATCGACTGACTTGCAGAGCTAAAGAAGTGCTTAATTCCATATTGCCCATTCGGACACCATGTCTACCAGACATGGACTGCTTGCACCTTGTTCTGAAACGTGCTTTTTAAATATGGAGAAAATCTCTCTATCACATTGTAATATGTCACAATTGCCCCCAAATATCATCTCCACCCTCCCCCTTCACACACAAGATGACAATTATGGCAAACATCTTGGCAAGAAAATAGGTCAGTTTGCCACTATGACCTTAATCCTTAATCCTGGTTTTTGCCCTAGAGACTCCTCCTATCTTCTGCCTGTGAGCCCTCAGCTTCTGTGACATCCAGCCATACACCTGATGCTGGTATACTTCTCATCCATCCAACACCTATAAATCAGATCCAGGATTACCTAGATCCTACATATCAGCCAGGTGAAGGGTAAAGCTCTCTAAAACCACGGAACATAGGTTATCACCAGCTTTGATTAATAAATAAGGTAGGGCCCGAGAGAGGGCTTGAAACATTGCCTAAAGCAGTAGCAGTTCTGACCCCAGAGCCCTGCTGCTAAAATGGAAAACCCAAATAGGCCACCCAAACCCAGAAGGAATAACCCTCCACATACTGCATAATCTCTTCTACACACAAAAAGATCTTCCAACTCTATGTAATAAGTCTCATTTCATTTTGTTTCCTTTTGGTTCCTTGAAAGCACTCTCTCGCTAGCTCGCTTTCATTAGATTTTAGCAATATATATGTGGATGAAGCATTTCAGCTTTGTTGATAATTGTTGTCAACACTGATCGCATTTTAGAACCATACTATGATAATTTTTAATAGCACAGTTTTATAACATCAGCTAAAAACAGAATTTTAAGAAACGCCTCTGTGTTTTATCACTCCAGCAAATTAAACATTTTTATTTTCCTGTTCCCTTCCAATATCTAGCTAGATGCTTGCATAATATTTGAATAGCTGTAATCACAGCACAGACAAAATTGTATTACTTAAATGTATCATGTATGCATTTTTCTGAATTTGCCTCAGAGTGATCATTTTAAGGACTGCATATCATTGTGCTGTGTAGATTTGCCAGCATACACTAAAAACCAGTCTGTCATGTTGATTTTAGGTGAGTTGTATACTTTTTGCTATTATTAACAATTCTGTAGTCATCATCTATATACATTCATGTATTTTCTTTGTTTTGAAAATTTTGTTTTTTGGAAATAGCCTCAGGTGTAGGTTTGTTGTTTCAGAGGGTAAGGATATATTTATGGTTGTAGCATATACAAATTTTTGCTCTTTTACATATTTCATAGTAAAACCTTATTAGGCAGAATGCCACTAATTTGAAATTTAGATTACTACCCTGGAAGATGATTACTCTTTAAAAGACATAATAATATTATAAATATGAATATATCATAATATTATAATTTCTAATATTATAAATTCAAAATTCAAAATGTAAATCAAAACCATGAGATATTACCTCACACCTGTTAGGATGGCTATTATCAGAAAGATACCAGGCAACAAGTATTAGTGAGCTTGTGGAGAAAAGGGAACCCTTGTGCACTGTTGGTGGAAATGTAAATTGGTGCAGCCATATGGAAAACAGTACGGACACTCCTCAAAAACTAAAAATAGAGCTAACCTATGATCCAACAATTCTACTTCTGTATATTTATTCAAAGAAAATGAAGACACTAACTTGAAAAGATGCTTCACTCCCATGTTCATTGCAGTATTATTTAAAATAGCCAAGATATGGAAACAATTGAAGTGTCCATTGGTGGATGGATGGATGGATGTATAAAGAACACATGCACAGGGGCTTCCCTGGTGGTGCAGTGGTTGAGAATCTGCCTGCCAATGCAGGGGACACGGGTTCGAGCACTGGTCTGGGAGGATCCCACATGCCGCGGAGCAACTGGGCCCGTGAGCCACAATTACTGAGCCTGCGCGTCTGGAGCCTGTGCTCTGCAACAAGAGAGGCCGCGATAGTGAGAGGCCCGCGCACGGCAATGAAGAGTGGCCCCCGCTTGACACAACTAGAGAAAGCCCTCGCACAGAAACGAAGACCCAACACAGCCATAAATAAAATAAATAAATTAAAAAAAAAAAAAAAAAAGAACACACGCACACAAAATGGAATGTTACTCAACCATAAAAAAGAGTGGAATCTTGCTATTTGTGACAGTATGGATGGACCTTGAGCACATTATGCAAAGTGAAATAAGTCAGACAGAGAAGTACAAATACTGTATGATCTAAAACATGCAAACAAACAAAAACAAACTCTCAGATACATAGAACAGATTTGGGTGAAGACAGTCAAAATGTACAAACTTCCAGTTAAAAATAAAGAGTTATACAATAAATAAATAGGTCATGGGGTTGTAATGTATAGCTTGGCAACTATAGTTAATAATACTGTATCGTATATTTGAAAGTTGCTGACAGAGTACATCTTAAAAGTTCTCTTCACATGCAAAAAAAATTCCCTAACTATGTGTGGTGATAGATGATAACTAGAACTATTGTGGTGATCATTTTACAATATATACAAGTATCAAATCATTGTTTTACACCTGAAACTAATTCATCTTGTATGCCAATTATATCTCAATCAAAAATTAAATTGAAAAAAAATCAGTAAAGCAAATTTAAAGCCTGTAACTGGATAAAGTATATATGGGATCCTTTCTGTATTATTTCTTAAAACTGCATGGGAATCTATAATTAATTCAAAGAAAAAATATTTTTAATTTTAAAAATTAAAAAATAAAAACTTTCAAAATTTGTACTGTACTTATATAACCAGAAATTTATTGCTAATTAAAAATGGATCTTAACTATTCTTTAGAGTGGCTTTCCAATATTTTTGATCTGTAGCCATAATAAATACATGCTGTTTAGGTAGCATATGTGTACTGTGCACACACACACAAACACATAAATATCTATAAGGTGAACCACAAAATTTCATAACATAATACTTACCCATACTACATGCAGTGGGATCTGATATATTCCATTTGTTCCATTGTGATTTATTTCATTCCAGAGTCATCTATTACATGATCTCATTCTCCCTCTCTCTCTCCCCCCGCCCCTTTCTTTCCTTAAGCTAGCTGTAGCCCACCAAATTGGTTTCATGATCTTGATCAGTAGATTAATAAATACTCTTTGGAAGCAGCTTTGCCAATATGCAATATGCAGAACTTAAAAATGATTTACTAACATTGAATTCAAATATCTATATGTACTATCTTTTAACTTCAAATTTGGAACCAGCAAATAATCCCTCGCCAGTGGTAGCAGTCATAAGAAATATATTCAGTAAAGGAAACCAACTTGTTCTGTGAACAAAAGTATAAAAGAAACCACAATCTATCTTTCTGTTTCCTCTTTCATTCATTAGCTAGAATCTGATTTTTATTTCTGTCGCTTGTACATTTTATACCAAAATCTAAACTCTGACTCATGGCATATAACAGCATTCAGTTTGGTTGCTTAATTTCTTCTCTGGCATGAATAAATCTGAGGAAAAACTCAAGTGACATATGCTTACTGAGATATGGTATGCCAAAGTAGCTAGTAATTTCTGACATAAAGGAGACCTTTAAAATGTGTCTGCTGACCACAAATGGACAGATTATAAAAGGCAGTGTATGCAAGAATATTTAGAGTAGGCTGGCCAGGGGCTTAAATCCCCAAGACCACCTGGTACTCAGAGATTTAGTCATTGATTCTTTCATTATCCTCTACTTCACTAGCCTACAATGACATTGCTTAAACTGCTAGAAAGTAGCATAACATGCAAGGGATAACATTCACTTATTAGAATATTTAAAAATATAATTACTGCTAATAGACTTCTTTTTACCCACAAATTGCTCTATGGCTTAAAGATATGGACAGAAGAGTAGTTACAAACCTTTCCATTGTTCAAGAAATTGTAGAGTGCCAGCTAATTTTTTCCCATGTTCCTACAAAAGGCAATCATTTCATGTATGTAGAATGTAAGTTATTATAGTATGTCTTATTACATTCTTCCATGTAGTTACACGTACCCATGTAGTTAATTAGTGTTCAGCCCTGTTTTTTCTTTTTTCCTCTATGTCATTTTTAATCCATTATAATATAGTACATTAGTTATCTTGTACATCATTTAAATTTAAAATTCAGCTGCAATATAGATTTTTTTCCCCACATGATTAAGTTAGTAATTACTATCTGGCTTTATTGAAAACAAGGAAGATACAATATTAAATAAAATACTACTTGCCCCCTTTTGGTAGGATTTAAATTTGCTTTTATAACAAATTGTTATGATATTTTCCTACTTTAAAACTAAACAGCCTTTTTTTATTCCAAAAGAATTGAATTCATGAATTAGTTATAGCTTTGCTTCAAAAGACTTTAGCAAACATCAAGATTATATTTCTCTCTAAACCTTTCATCATTTTGTCTTAATTTTTTCTGTTCTTTTTCCATTATAGGGACAAAATCTAAAACTGAAGTATAATGTTAAAACTTTGTCTTTATGTTAAATTAGTCCTTACTTAATATAGCTTTATTTTATTAACTCTTAATGGAAAACGTAGTAAAGAGAACATTGATTTTTGTTGTTGGTGGTGCTTTATTTAAGAATTACAGTTGCAGATTTTTGTTGTTGTTGCTTTATTTAAGAATTACAGTTGCTTTTTTATTTACAATATCTTTACTAAATATTTCTGTAGACCATTGGCCTTGTCTTCGATTTATAACCCCAAAGAGGATACTTTGAGACAATGTAATAAGGGGAAAGCTATAGTAAGGAATTATAAAACAAAGGGATTGTGGTTCTTCTTTAAAGAGTTGGGCCATACAACTTAACCTTTGTTCCCATATTTTTTATCCACATAATAGATACCTGTGACCTTGCTTATACTTCATAGAAATATTTGGAAATGAATAAATATATATGTTAATAAGTGCTTCAAAATCTTGAAATAAAGACACCTCATTTATTTAGTAATAGCAAGAAGAATGTGTTGTGTAACACCCGGATATCAAATACTTATTTAAATCTATTATGTTTTTAAAAGTGTCTATTTTTCACTGGACTTACACTGTACTATTAAGTCATGGAGATCTGTGTATGTGTTGGGGGAAACTGGAGAAGGAGGAAAGGAAAAGAGAAAATGCACTAACTTGTCTTTATGTGCCAGACCTTGTAAATATACTTTCTCAGGTAATTCTCCTAACAACCCCGCTGGGTATATACTATTACCCCCATGTTGTACAGGAGGAAAATATAGCTCAACGAGAGCAAATAACGTGCCCATGTCTCCCGATCAATGAGTTCCTAAGCTACAATTTGAACCCAACTATAAAACTCAGCTCTACAGGACACCACAAGGTTTCTCAACTTTCGAATTGCTGCTCTGGAAACTTCTGTTTACAGCTAAAATAGGGAAGGGCAGGGCTAATTTAATTAAAAGAAATAATTTATAATATTACCCAAAGCAATTTCTTTTTTAGCTTCTCTCAATGTTTCCATGACAGTTGTAGCTGAAGATTTGGATCATTTCTTATTTTATCTTGCTGGTTTGCCCAACTCTAGTTCCTGGACTTACAAAAATATACTTGCTAAACACGAGGGAAAGGACAGGACTTATACTGCAATTTCTCTGCTTGGTTATTTATGTAATTAACATGGTCATCTCAGAGAGGGACTGGAGATTGATGAAAGGAGGGGAGGCTTGACGGAGTTAGGGAAATTCCAGATGACAGGGATTGCCAGATTTCCTGCTGACCCATTATTGCCAAACTCTACCTCCTACTCTTCTTGCACAGCTGTGTGCTTCATTAAATAGTGATGCCTACAAATCACAGCAGGGTTAAAGTGCAGAGCAGGGGGAATTCCTGTACACTGGCCGCTGCCAAGTTCCTCGAGTTTTAACAGCACACTCACCAAACTGCTTCCCTCCCCTCCAAAAACTAGAGATAGGTTCAATATCGAGTGTATTCATCAAGGATAGCACCTCTCTGTTCTCTTGGAGAGTTTGAAACATCTTGTAGATACATTGGTAAATGTGCTGCTGTCTAACGCAACATGGTATGGGTCTTGTGTTGTCAGATATAAGACTTTTGACCTCGATGTTGCCATTAGTCTTCCAGTTGAGTCAGGGACCATTACCTAATCATTTCAAACAGATTTTCCCATTCACAGTTTGGGTGTAGTGCTTGTCAGAAACCTGCCTTATGGGATTTAGGGCTAAGAACCCTGTTGCTACTGCTCAGGGGAGGGATAAAGGGATGTGACTTAATTCAACAATGTATATTGAAAGTGGATGTGTGCAAGGCACTGTGCTGACTGAAGTAGAGGATGACAACATAAATAGGAATGGGCTAATATACACTAATAGGGCTAGTGCAAGGGAAGCTCTGATGAGTGGTATGCTGGAGTTTTTAAAAAGGCACAATGGGCATATGGGGGGAAAATGCAAATTTCACTTGGATGGATTGGAAAGTTTCAAGGGAGAGGTAACACTGGCTCAAGACTTTGAAGGATAGATAAAGATGGAGGCACTTACAGTGGAGAAAAAAAAAAAGTATAAACAAAGGTATGGAGAGTGGAGTTTAGTGGATTATTAGAATGGTCTGTTGCCTTGTGTTAAGTAGTAGCATTATATAACTGCATTATAATACAAACAGTATTGTTTGTCTGGCAATTAAAAAATAATGTAGTTGTCTTCATATGGGCATTTTTGTCTCCAATCAGGCCCATCTTCATCTTATCTTACACGAGGTGTATTCTTGTATTTATGCTATGTTCATTGCACATACAGGCATTTAAATTTGTGACACTTGGGACTTGAATAAAGAATATGAGAGAAATAGGCAGATTGATGGAGCTTCTGTAATGGGAGGCTATTTGTATGGTTGTTGATGGATGGACAGAGGATGAACAGGAATGTGAAGGATCAAAGTGAAGGGTCTGGAGGTCCCTGGAAGAAAATTAGTAGCTAGCTGGTAGGCAGAATTTAAGTCTGCCTTCATCTGGAGAGTTTCAGTACCCAATCCAGACAAGGAAAACAGAGTAATTCAAGTTAATTGCATTTGTTGAGCACATACTTACACAAACACTACAATAGGCACAATGTGGATATTGACATACGGTAATATATTGTCCTGTCTCCAACTACAAGAAACAGAGACAGACATGTAAGCAACTGTTGCACAAGATAGAATTCAGTAAGTGCTAGTAGTTTGCCATGGAAGTATGGAGGAAGACATTTATTTTGACTGGGGAGGGATAAGAAACATTTAAGAAGAATTATATTTGAGGTGAGATGTAAAGATTAGCTGGGTTGTTGATTATTAAACAAATGTGGAAAGGTATTTTTGATTGAAAGAAAGAGTAGGCCATAAAATGCAAGTGCTATTTCAGAATTTAGACTAGGATATCAATTATATTTTATCATGAGATGAGATTAGTGTCAGATCATCAAGTGTCTTCAAAGCCATTCCATTGAGTTTGGACTTAAAACTTGATCATTGAAGATATCTGAGAGGTGAAGTGAAGCAGTCAGGTCTATGTATAAACTCAGGGGTGCTGGGGGGCTCCATTATTGCCACAGCTTATAGCTCTAAGAAAGAGCTAGGCTTGTCTGAGAATTCCCCAGACAACCATAGCCTAGGGAGATAGGACTGGATTGTAATTATTGATTATTTGGCTTAAGGGTCAGACATATATTGAGATGCACAAACTTAGCTCTTAATATGAGTTTGATGGCCACTCCTTCAACCCCACCTGCTTCTGTGGGCTCTTATAGCATTTTATTTATTCTCTCCTATTTCTATTACTTAACACACTGCCTGGTAAGTAATAAGACTCAATAAATGTTTGCTGAATGAACAAACTACTGATTTATTTTAACAAGTGAGGAAGAGCCTAGCGATCAGAGCCTGAGTAAACAATCTGTACAAGCATCTGGTATTGAGCAGGACAGAAGACTAGCCTTTGATTCTTTTCATTTTGTCCTTGAGTACTTGGATAAATCACTCATTTCCTGAGGTGAGTCTCCTTTGTTTGAAATCATTAGGGAACACTCTTCACTGTGCTTTACCCCCAATGGACTGATCCAGTTGCAGCTTCAGAAAGTCAAGCTTCACATCTCCCCAATTTATTTCCTCTTTGAATTTTGAAAGGGTCAGAGTTTGAAGGCTGCCATAAAACAACTAAAAATTTTCCAAAACAATACTATCTTATAAATACCAACGTTGAACAGATAAATTACAATTTCCTACCTAGAACAAATTGTCTGAGATAATTATTAAATTCTTAATACTATATTAGGTATATATTACCTGGAAAATTTTTATACTCCTTTTTATAATTGCAGTTTATGCTTTCATAACATTTATAATTGCATATTATATTAATAAACAAGTCTAACATTATAATAAGTGCAAATCAATTTCTAAGTCTTTTAAGAGACATTACAAATCACTAATTAGGAAATATTTGATCAGTGAAAAGTTTTTGTCCACTATGGAAAGAGTGGTTAAAGTCTAGTCTTTGTTCTCTACAAAGTATGTTTTTAATATTTCCCATTTTTGCTTGACACATCTGAAATCAAAAAGCAATTTGGGCAAAGTTTGGTTTCCAACTCTCCAGTTTATATGGGGCATTCATTGATACTCAGTGATATATTGTTATTATCTAGAGGCATATTAAAGACACCATGTAAATGAAATTGTCTGTGTGTGTGTGTGTGTGTGTGTGTGTGTGTGTGAGAGAGAGAGAGAGAGAGAGAAGAGAGAGAGAGAAAAGGAGAGAGAGAAATGCATGACAACACAGGACCAGACCCTCATAAGTTGGAATGTGGAAGAGGCACTATTAAATTTCTAAGTGTTCTCCCTTCAAGTTCTGGGCTCATCTCTTCCCTGCAGTGTCACTGTGAAAGATGGTCATGTTTCCAGCATTCTCTCCTAACCCTGGTGCTCTGCTTGTCCTGAAAGCTTGCAGAGACACACGCAAAGAGATTAGGACTCAGCTCTGGTCCCTTCAAATAGTGTAGGCTCATTGCTCAAGCCATAGAATATATCACAGAATAATGTAGATATATCAACAATCAAAGGATGAGTATAGAAAAAATCTTGCTTTGGCACAGGTTTGATAAAGTGTGCATTTGTAGTCAAGTGCCTGGAAATTCTATATACTTTAGTGCTGTTTAAGTGACTTCTTCTGTTTCTTAGAGACCTCTCTTTTAAGACTTTCTCTCTCCTTGGTGTACACCACAGTCTTTGGTAGATTCCCGTTGCTTGGGGATCATCCTTACACCTTTCCAAAGTACTCTCAAAAATGGGAGGTCACTGGTTTCTTAGGAGAGAGTATGAGAGAAAGGAGTAAATAGATGCCAAAGATTTCCTTCAGCATGATTCTCAGAATTAATGAGTCAATTTTACACACACACACACACACACACACACACACACTCCTCCATTTATATAAAAGGCATTTTTTAAAGTGCTGTCTAGACTGACATATATACACTAATATGTATAAAATAGATAACTAATAAGAACCTGCTGTATAAAAATAAAATTCAAAAAACAAAAAATAAAGTGCTGTCTAAAAACCAAAACCAAAAAAATAAAATAAAATAAATCCAAGAGAGATTTTTTTGGTGTGTGTTCACCAAACCATTTTATTTTCCTTTGGGGCATAGTTAAATATATGTTCCAGCTTCCCTTAAACTTAGATGTGGCCATGTGACTTGTTTCTAACCAGTACAACATGAGCAGGAGTGCTGCATGCTACTTCCAGTCTTCCTAAGGTTACAATAAGATCCTTTGCTTGCTCTCTATCTTCTCCTCCCTTTCCCTGCCCTCCCTCCCTCCTCTCCCCTCCCCTTCATTTTTTTCCCTTCTCCTCCTCTCTTCACTTCCAGGTTGGATAAATAGGACCCAGAGGAAGTTTTTGAGCCCTAGAGGATAGCCTGGCTACTAGATGGAAGAATTCAAGATCTCTGTCTAGAACTTGTAGGAAAACTGCACAGGAGAGTAGCCTGAAAGGAAATATCCTCCTAAGACTGTGTAGTGAGAACTAAACTTTGATTGTATCATTTGTTTTGAGACTATGGCATTTAATTTTCACTGTAGTTAGCTTTTACTCTAAAACAAGGATCATGTAGAGTATGTTCCGCTCAGCCAAAAGATGAAGTTCTCAGGGAGAGTACATTTGATGTCTCTATGAATGTGCTACCTTTGTTCTTCTAGGGAATATGCCTTGATCAACATGAAGACCTGCTAGATATGTAAAGTCAGCAGGAGATTATTACAATATCCTACTGCCATTGATGGTAAATGACTCTATACCTTTAATAAGGTCACAAATACTGAGTCTGACACCATCCCTGTGGTGGTTTGGGGTCCAGCCACCATGGTATATAAATCTGGCACTAAAATTAGAGCAGTTAGCCATGTGAAGAATTTGGGTTCTGTACCTAAACCACAATGAACCTTAATGCAGAATAGTAAAGATTTATCACTGTATACATTTCTGTGCAGTGATTTGGTTTGTTTGTTTTTCTTTTGTTAAAAAAATCAAGAGACCATAAAATTGTCTGAGAAATAACTCTGTGTCTCTGTGAATACTGAGGCTCCTGGGAACTGAACCATGCCCCTCAGTATAACCCCTGTGACTCATCATTCTCAAGGTGATGAGGATTTAACTTTAGACCACAGTATAGAACAGGGATAACCATTACCTCCCTTTTATTGAGTACCTGCCAGGTACTGAACTAAACACTTTCCTCTTACAGCAACATAACACGTTAGGTGTTTGTATCTCTGTTCTCCAAATGAGGAAACTGAGGTTTAGGAAGCATAAGGAACTTGCTCAAGGTCAACCATCTGTAGTGTGGCAAACCCTGAATTCCAAAATTCCTGTTTCTACTAGTGCCCCAGGCTCCTGTTATGGACCTATGGACCTTTCGATTGTTTACCTTTAATTGTATTCAATACCTCCCTTTTATGTATAATGCTCCCTTTCATGAATATATTTTTTGTCACTTTTATTTTATTTTATTTTTGAAGTATAATTGATTTACAATGTTGTGTTAGTTTCAGATGTACAGCAAAGTGATTCAGTTATACATGTTTATATATCTATTCTTTTTCAGATTCTTTTCCCTTATAGGTTATTACAAAATATTGAGTATAGTTCACTGTGCTATACAGTAGGTCCTTGTTGGTTAACTATTTTATATATAGTAGTGTGTATGTTAATCCCAAACTCCTAATTTATCCTCCACCCACCTTTGGTAACCATAAGTTTCTTTTCTATGTCTGTAGATCTATTTCTGTTTTGTAAGTAAGTTCATTTGTATCATTTTTTTAGATTCCACATATAAGTGATATCATTAGATATTTATCTTTCTCTGTCTGACTTGCTTCGCTTAGTATGATAATCTCTAGGTCCATCCATGTTGCTGCAAATGGCGTTATTTCATTCTTTTTATGGCTGAGTAATATCCCATTGTATGTATATACCACATCTTATTGATCCATTCATCTGTTGATGGACATTTAGGTTGCTTCCATGTCTTGGCTATTGTAAATAGTGCTGCAATGAACATTTTGTTGTAATGAGTTCACACTGTAAAAGTTTTCTCAGATTCTCAGTCACTGGACTTTGGATACATCATGGAAACAGTGTGATCATTTGCACATTTTATGTTCTCCTTCAATTATTTTGAATTTGAATCTCGAAAGATCATGGAAATGTTACTCCTGATCACTTCCCTTTTAAAAAGATAGAATTTACTGCTCTTTTTTGTTTTTCACTCAATGCCAACATTGGAATGGTCCTCTTAGAAAAGGAACGTTTCAGCTTTCACATCACTAAACACAGTGGAGATATAAGAAATCTATGGCTCTTATTGTGACTAGACTGAGTAATGTTATGATAACCTGAATTTTGCAGAGAAACCTTTGAAAATGACCCAAAATAAAATAACAATTATCTCATTCACATTCTTTTCCCATTGTGGCGCTAATCTATTTTTTTGAAAATGTTTTACCTATCATTCCACTTGTCTCCTCCTGAAAACATTTGCCAGAATCTCCAAGTATCATTACATGTAATTCAAACCACGGATTGCAGTAACCTCTGAAACATGATCTCACACTTGTACAAACCAACAGATGTGGATACACACACACAATGTTTTCTGCCCTAAAGCTACTCCTATGTTTCAGCATCTCTAAAATTAAATAGTTGCTGCTACTATTCGATAACCTTCCTAACACACAAATACCTACTATTATTTGGACCAATTATAGGTCATCTCATAATAAGCAATGTACTAAATGTTATCTTTCACATGGATAAAATCATATATTCATTTGAGACAGGGTGTCATGTAATACTTGTGACTAGGTAGTAACTTTGAAAAATAAATAAATGAATAAAGTTTTTTTGAAAACAAAGATGTGGAGAACATAACTACAGATAGCAGTTGACGGCTCCTAGAAGGATCTGGATGGAATGGGAATTGAAAAGAGATACACTGTTTTCATACAGCTGTAGTTGTAGTTTTTTAAATATAAATATGCTGAATTTAAATTTTCCTAAACTCAATACACTAATAACATGACCTCACAAGCCTACAGGTCATAGAGAATATCTGAAATTAGGGTGACAAATATCCTGTTTAAATGAGGCTGGTCTCATTAATGTAAAGTAATCATGCTTGTCCAATCCCTAAAGCTGTTTATTGCTTCCATAAAATCTGGGAATTAGGCCTGAGGATATATGTTCTGCACCGGATAAGCACCTTCCTTTAGAGGAGTTTTCTCTGTTTTTGTTCTTGTTTTCCTGTTAACTTGAAATTGGATCCAGCCTCCAAAAGTCAGTTTTGCCCTAAGCTTGGAAAGGGAAGACAGAATTAGTAGCAAAAGCCAACAGGTTATATGCAAGGGATAGAATTAAAGAATGTGTTAATGTGGAAAAGGAGAAAGCTTTTTGTCATCTGCTGTTTCCCTCAGGCTCCAGGAAGCTAAAATCAAAAATTGTTAAAGGCAGATAACAACACAAGGGGATCATCCGATGGACAGGGCATGCATGTTGGAAAAACAGTGCTAATCTGTAACGAATAAACTACAAGAATCTGTCATGAGCAGATCTAGAAATGGACTTCAAAAACATTGATTTCCAAGCGTCTGGAGGTAATTCCCAGAGACAGCTTTGCAGTGACCAGAGAGCCAAGGTTGAAGAAGACACAAACTCCTGGAATAGGAGTGATTTTATGTTTATTTTTGAATAAAATGTTTACAGGGAAAAATAAACCTGAGAATACTGCATAAATGACATTAAACAGGCTAAGAATGAAGACCCTTGCTATATTATTTAGAAATCTAATGGTTACTAGAGAAGATAATCATATGGTTAAAGAAACACATAACATTTTGAAGTTAGCCAACTAACAGTGATTTGGTTTTCCATGGGGACAGAGAATCTATGAATGTGAGACTGAATGTGGAAATGCTTTTGTACCTTGAATCACTTACCTTAGGGGGGAAAAAAGCAGCTGTTGCAAACCCCTGGGAAAGGGGCATATTTAACATAAATAGGAATATAGGGAGGATTTAGATGAACAGATGTCTCTTGTTTAAATGTTCCATGTGAGGAACTTGGATGTCTCTCAGCCACAGACATGACTGAGTGAGAAAAGGAAGATTACTCAATTGCCACAATCGAAGAGGATGGTCAGGAGAAAACAGTGGCAAAGACAAAACCCGTAGATGCAAGAGGGAGAAAACAGTCCATAGAGAGCAGTGTTTCGATGATTAACATATACACATTACCATGTATAAAATAGATGAACAACCAGGACCTACTGTATAGCACAGGGAACTATATTCAATGTCTTGTAATAAGCTATAATGGAAAAGAATCAGAAAAAGAATATATATATATATGTGTGTGTGTATATATATATATAACTGAATCACTTTGCTTTACACTGGAAGCTAACATAACATTGTAATTTATATTTCAAAAAAATGGTCATTGAAAAAATTTTTAAAATAATAAATAAATATGTAAATAAAATAAAACAGTGTTCTGAATTGGTTTGGTGGCAGTGAAAGGACTTGTTCCTAGGGAAGCTGTGCTCCTCCTGGTAATCACAACTTTCTTTTATATGTGCTCATACATCTTCTAATTTAAAATGAATCTGTAGCTTTTGGGTCGGGGGGGACTTATCTTGTTCTGAGTCCTCAGCTTCCTAATCTGTTTGTGGAGCCCCCATCAGGCTCGTCTGTTCCCCCTTGATTGCACAGCCATACTTCACACATTCATATGTGCTCTTTCACATCTAATTTATCAGAAATCCTGTTATACCCTCATATCATTTTTATAAACATTCCACCTGACTGACTCACTTACCCAGTCTCTTCTTTATAACTTGAAGTATTGAGGATTATGCAGTTAAAATTTTATTTTGTAGGTCAGGGTCAGCAAATTTTTCTTGTAAAAGATCAGATAGATAGTAAATATTTGCAGCCTCGCAGGCCTCATGGCCTCTGTCACCACTTCTCAACTCTGGCACTGTGGTGTGACATTGTCCATAGATGGCACTTAAGCAGGGCTGTGCTCCAAAAACCTTCATTTACAGAAACAGTCGATGGTAGTTTTTGTGGATAGTAGTTTATAGACCTCTCTTGTAGATGAGAATCTTCTATTTTTCTTGAGTAAAATTTCCTTTGAGAGTCTTTTTCTATGGAATTATGGCCTCTCCTTTTCTTACTGTTTTTGAAATATCCTTTCCTGAAATGTAGATAAATGTTTTTAATATGATCATTTTTCATATACCTTTGAATCTATGACCAACCTGGGTTTGTTCTCTAAGTGGGATGCCATTTAAGAAGCACAGAGCCATCAAATCGAACTTAAAAGAATTTTCTTTCATTTCATTTCATTTTTTAAAAATTCTCATTTATTCTTTTTCTCTGGAAGGATATTAAAAAAGACCCAGTCCATAACTTTGAGTGATAAGTTCCTTTCTTCTTTACTCTTCCCCCATTTTCATACACATTACACTCTATTCATCTCTTCTCCACCAAACCCTATCCCAAATCCCCCCACCCCTGCAAGCTCAACCCACAAAATTTTCAGTTTTTACCCTGTCACCTCTTTGTTCTTCCCTTTTTCTCCTTCCTCCATTCAGAAGTCAAAGAACTAGGGCAAAGAGGGAGAATCTAGGCTACTGGAGGCCAGGTCAAAACCCATGAACATTCCTGATTTTAATTTTTTTTATCCTGTCAAATATTACCTTTTTGATTTTCATGATCATTATTAGCGTAAGTATCAATATATTTCAATTACTTGTAAAACACACACACTTATACACAGTACCCAGAAAGAGTATCATTGTAAGCAGCCTCAGAAGCCACTCTACCCTCAACCCCTTTAGAGAGTGCATCTCTTCATTAAAGACTGGAAGCTGGCAGGGAGGGGAAAGGGAGAGACTCCAGCTACCACTTCTTTACTACACATTCACCAGCCAGCACCTCCTGACAGACTTGGCCATCTCACACTAAGACAAAGCAGGCAAACAAACACAAAAGGCTCACAGGACCACACTGCCACCACTCTGTAGCCAACGTTGGAATTGTTATTTTTACTCCAACTTCCCAAATATTTCCTTCAATATGAGCATCATTGGACAGCTGGAGGGGGAAGAGCAAAGAGCCTGTCCATAGACAAGTTTGCTCTCTCCAAGCAATGTTCATAAAGGCAGGCTGCCTGCAGGAGGTGGGATACCCAGAAGCGAAGGAGACAATTGCCATCAGATGGGGTTGCTATAAGAGTGCATCGAGAGGGAAGATCTTTGTGGAGATTCAGAGGCCTGAACTGAAGTTGGGGCAGCGGTAGTTCTTTCTATAGTTAGGAAATTTTAAGAAAGAAGTCTTTGCAGTCGTGGTGTTGGCTTGCAATGGGCAGTCTTCCCTAGGGGTCAGGAATAGCTTTGTGTAGATGCATTGTCTTGTGTCAGCTGAATGTAGCAAAACTGGGGCCGATTGTGTAATAGTTGAGGGTCAATAGGTTTGGGGCCTTAAAATAGTAGAATAGCAAAATGGGAAGGAAGCTTAGTGATCATCTAGTATTCCAATAACCTTCTTTTACACATAGGGGGAAATCAAGCCTTGAGAGGAAAAGGGATTTCCCCCAAAGTTACCTACCCAGTTAGTCTGCACAGAGAAAAAGAATATGGACCTTACCATCAAGTGTGTTTTCCTCTGGATTGCTCTTCATGATTAGAAATATTAACATGGTGTGGAATGCAATAGGATCCTTGAGTTATTCTGTGAAGATGGGTAACCGGAAAAGGTAGTGAGCCATCTTGCTTTAGAAGTTCAGCTAGAACTTTGTTTCATAAAGGGGTTTCTCCAAACCTCCTGGAAGATGTCTCCATGTTTGCTTCACATGCCCAGACTTCCCTCCCTGGGAGTAAGGATCAGCCAGCAACCCAGGTGATTCTGATTTGCTTATTTTCCCCACTTGAGAATCACCAGAGCTAGACACCAATGGTTCTTAACCATGCCACACATTAGCAGCTCTGTGGAACTTCTGAATTTTTAAATAATACTCCTGCCCAGATTCTACTCTTCAAAACTCTTATTTAATTGGTTTGCAGTCGTGCCCATCCATCTATATTTTAAGCATCTCATGTCTTCTAATGTGTAGCCAGGTTTGAGAAATAGGAGACTAAAGGAAGCCTGAACGTTTTGGCCTGGGTTGGGATAATAGCACACAAGTGGAGAGGTAAGAGGAGCAGTTTGGAGAGACGTTACTGAGGATGAATTAGACCAGAAGAGGGCCATTGCTCAAGAGGAGAGGAGGAAAGCAGGGCAAGAGGCTGGGAGACCTATTTGGGAGAGTAATGAGGTTCATATAGACTCAGGTGGAAGCACTCTGCAAGCCTGATTAAACAAAGACGTCAGGGCTTGGAAGGAAACTGTGAGGACAGAACTACCGGCTCTGAGCTGAAATATATTTGGTTTCCTCAGCAAGAAGGAACGGCAAAGGACAGATGACTCAGAAGGAAGTTTTCTGAATTGGCAGGTAAAGAAAAGATAATAATGGGGCAGTTCTAGAAGTGAGAGTGTGTTTTACTGTCAGAAATTCTAAGGCCTTTGTCCATCAGATAACAAGTTCAAAAGTCTCCTGTAAAATGAATAATAGACTCTTGGGACCAAAGGGCCTTGGAGATCATCAGAGCCAGCCTCGTCACTTCACAGGGGAGGAACTTGAATCCCAGAGAAGGTCAGGGACTTGCCTAAGATCACCAGGAAGCCGGGGCTCTGACCTCTGTCTGTTCTGGTAGAGTCAGCACAGTGTAAATGGTTAATAGCACAGCCTGCTGGGTTTGCTGCCCTCACTAAGTGTGTATCTTTGGGGAAGTTACTTGTGCTCTGTGTACCTTAGTTCCCTCATCTATAAAATGAGGATTATGATAGTCTACTTTATCATGGGTTGTTGGGTAGATTATAAGAGTTGATATCCATAAAACATTTAGAACAATGCATAGCATGTAGTATGTGTTCTATGATAGTAATTATAATCGTTACACTGTACTGTTTTACTCAAGTGATAAAAAGCCATCTTAGTGAACAAGACTGTGATAATACCTTGCCTATTTAAGGATACAGATTTGGAGAAAATGCAGATTTATCAAAGTATTCTATTTTTGATAACAACTCCAAAGGGATAGATTTCAGGTGAATTCCAAAGCTGTGTGTTCTCATGTGCGGTTTTGTTAAAGTGCAGATTCCTGGGCCTCATTCCAGGCCATCTGAAACAGAATCTCTTGGAGTCCGGGAAAGGAACTCTGTATTTTCCAAATGTGGACCAGGTGATTCTGTTGAATGTTAAAGTGTGACACCTACTGCCCCTTGCTGGGGAAGTGGAATAACCTCCTATGGTCAGGATCCAAGGCCTTACCTCTCCATGAGAGATGGGTACTATTCTCTTTTCACTGTGACAGATATGGAAATTGAGGCTCAGGGAGGCTGAATAACTTGCCTAAATTGACTGACTTTGTAAATAACAGACTAGAGACTCTGAGGCCAGATCCTTAAGACCCCAGAGTTGCCATCCTCCCAGTTATCATGTGATCTTGAGGAAGTAAAAGTACCACTAGGCTTCAGTTTTCTTATCTATAAAACGGGGTAATGCTGGTATCTACATCATAGATGTTGTGAAAAATGAATGCACGCCAGGCATGTTGCAGAGTACCTTGCCCATAGAAGCAATCAAATATTAACTGTTATGTCTGCTATAGATGTTCGCATTGTTATTTTTACTCCAGCTTCCCAAATATTTCCTTCAATAAGCATTTGCTTGACACCCCCTTGGTACCAGATACTCTGCTAGACTGTGAAGCCACAAAAGCCAGAAACTGAAATAAATGAGGTTCCTATCTCATAGAACCAACCACTCAGTAGAAACTGTAAATAAGAAACTATACTGTAAGAGAAGATGTGATCCTGATCAGAAAAAAAACTATGAAGTGCCTTAATGATTTAGCAAAAACAAAACTTATCTACCAGGCTCTCTTAGGAAATATGTCATTCTGGGTGGGTGAGTTTTTTAGATAAACCCTTTAAAGAGCATTTTCTTTTTCTTTTTATATTGGAATATAGATATTTCTGAAAATAAGACATACATACTTTGCTGTCCTTCTAAACCAAGAATAGTGTGTTCCATGAAAACTGTTGATGACTCAAGGGTACCACTGGAAACTTTATTCATTGGGTTGTATCATCACACCAAAGTCCTCAGGGGCTTCTGGGGTGTACCTGTCTCTTTGTTTCTGTTCTTGGTTTTAAATTTTTTCTCTTTTATTGTTACAAAACATCCAATTCCTTCCTTACAGAGGTTATTGTGATCTATCAGAAAGAATAAAACTTCAGAGTTAATCCAACCTGTATTTGTATACTAACCATGCTAGTCTGCATGAACGAAGGCCATTCATTCATTCATCAAATGTTTCTAAATGCCCTATTATTATGTCAAGAATTGTTATTTATAGGGATACAAAGATATATTCGTGTAAGTTTTTGTTCTTGAGAGGCTATAATGTGGAAGTTTCTTAATCATTCATAATTATAATTTCCTCACATCTCTCAAGTAGAGCTAAGGCAATAGCCAACATTGAAATGTCAGGAATTTGGGGGTGTGGTAGGAGAGGGGTACAAAATACCTATATTAGTATGGTAATGGCTTTTTTCTTAAAAGCAAAAATCTTCAGATTTCTTTCAGTTCATGAAAACAGACACTAATGTAGTTCTTTAGTGAGAGCGAAGTGACATAACAAGAACTTTCAGAAAGCAGGGGATACTCTTTGCTTTATGCCAGTTCGACTTATGAAAGGTTTCATAGGAATGAGATACTTTCAGAAAGCAGGGGAAACCTGTATTTCCAGGTGCAGTTCTAGGTCCTGGGATGCAGCAGTGAACAAGGAAATCTGCTCCCACTGACTTTGCATTCTGATGGAGGACTGACAATAGCCAATAAATACATTATACAATTGCAGATAAGTGATCTAAAAAATATATAGAAGAAGTGTGTAGAGAATGAAGCATTTTCTTGGGTTCATTTATTTGTCTAAATTCAATCCGGCACATTCCTCAATCCTAAGAAAACTCCTCTGATTTCCATTTCCCCATAGTCCTTCCAGAACTCTGTGCTCATATGTCTGAGCCATGGATGCTACATGAACTTCCCATCTGGACTTCACATTAGTGCAAAACCGTAACATATCCAAAACCTGATGTCATGGTTATTGCATCTATTCAAATATCTCCTAAATTCTAATTTGGGCGCAGTTTATAGGTAAATGCCTGTGTGTAAGCGTGCATGTGTCTATATTTGCATGCTATAATGTTAAAAACGATATTATAAGTAAGGTGGACCCAAGTCTCCCTTATCATGATCTTCTACCAGATGCCAGATTTCAGGTTGATTTGATCAGAGTATTAAGTGATAAATTTATTATAGGAGAGTGATGTATGACAATAATATTTTTTTAAGTTCATGGATTTAGAGAGACAGCTCAGCTGGTGAAAAATTTTAAATGTACACTTTCTTTCTGTGGAGCATTGCAGTGGGATCCAGGAAGGCTGGGGCTTAGCACTAAAGCCCTATGGACTTCCTATGGGACTATCAATAAAACCCCCGTGAGTCCTCATTTATAAAGTATACATGCTGAGAAGAAAAGTCCTTTCCTATTCTGTTGTTGTTGTTGTAAGAACCAGGAAATTAAAAATATCATTCTTGACTTCCACTTCCTCACTTGTTAGTTGGGGCAATACCATTTCAACATGAGTAAATTACAATAGAATTGACTAAGGACAAAAAAAAGAGCGCCAAATTGAGGAAATGAACCCAAACAAAAAACAAAAAATTGTAGCTCTATGAATCCATTTGGGCTGCTAAAACAAAATAACACCAACTGAGTGGCTTATCAACAACAGAAATTTATTTCTCACAGTTCTGGAAGCTGGGAAGTCCAAGATCAAGGCACCAGCAGATTCAGTGTCTGATGAGGTCTCACTTCCTAGATCATAGATGGCTGTCATGTCTCTGAAAATTAACATGGTGAAAGGGGCAGGAGAAGTCTCTGGAGCCCCTTTTATAAGAATACTAATCCCATTCACGACGACTCTACCATCATTACCTAATCACCTCTCAATGACCCCACCTCCAAATACCATCACATTGGGGATTAAGTTTCAACATATGAATTTTGGGATGGGCACAGACATTCAGTCTATTGCAGTAGCCCTTCTGCGCTGAGTTTTGTACTGGGTGTTGGCAAATGTAAATAATAAAGCTTGGGGGGATATAGTGGAGTATAAGAGGTTGTAATTTGAAAAGGCTCCTGGCTGAAAACTAACATGTAGGATACAGCTGGATGAATGATTTGCAAAAGGGGTCAGGCCAAAGGAATAAAGGAGATGAGGGGCAAAGTCTGATAAGGTTTTGTTCGGGGCACAAAGATGAGAGACTATAAATTCTGAGTTAGGGAAGCGTAACCTGATGAAAATGCTGTTTGTCTAGACAGATGATCATACATAGGTTAGGAGAGAATTCTGACAAAAGAAATGAAGGCAGGAAGAAGGTTCAGTAGGAATTGGGAGTGTGAGAGAAGGGGGCTGTAAGTCAGAGAAATCTTACCTTTAAGGCAGCAAATGCTTAGGACAAAGAGTGGGGCACAAAATATGCATCTTAGAGGATGTGGTACTTAAGAGAGGAAAAAATCACCTCAGAATTAAAAACTGGTGATTGACACTAGATATACAGACTTTGATGAGAGAATTTGGGGCCTGGGGTGCTCAGTAAAGAATTATAAGGAAAACAAGCTGTAGGCAATCAGGTCTTCAGACAGGTAGCGATGAGAAGAGAAAAGTCTTCTGAAGATGAAAGGGTGGTTAATTAACTATGGTAGAAAGGAGAAAAAATGAATGTTGAAAAATACAAAAGAGAGTTTCTTAAGAATTAAGTTTATCAGTTCAGTAATATGATATAAAAAGGAATTCCTTGGTTATGTTACTTTGTTGTTCAAATTGTGACAAATCAAAAATGTTAAAGCATAAGATATGCTCTAAATGCAATTTACCCATTGAATTTTTTTTGTTAGGTTTTTTTTCTTTTTTTTTAATTGATCTACAATATTGTGTTTCAGGTGTACTGCAAAATGATTCAGATATATATATATAGTATATTCTTTTTCAGAGTCTTTTCGCTTATAGAATAATACACGATATTGAGTAGAGTTCTCTGTGCTATACAGGAGGTCCTTGTTGGTTATCTGTTTTATATTTAGTAGTGTGTATATGTTAATCCCAAACTCCTAAATTACCCCCCTCCCCACTTTCTCCTTACTCATTTAAATGTTGTTTGCCAAAAGTGAAGCTGGGATATAGGTTTGACTTTGGGGTGAATAGAGAAGGAAGAGACCAATCATTTTTCAACATGAATTTGAAAAGAAAAGATTTCCATGCAACAAAAAAAAAGTTCTTAATGGGCCTGATTTAGATTATGTGAGTGACTTCCTGAAGGTGGATTCATCTCAAGTATTTGAATAAATTTACTCCTCCAGGGCTCTTGGGCACTGCTGGGTACAATAAAGAGGCAGTTTACTAAAAGACATCTAGGTGCTCTTCAGCATCCTTAAAATTAAGCATGACAGTTAATAATGATAATGATAATAATAGCAGAGTAAACTGAAAATATGGGAATGTTTCTGAACTAAAAATATAAAATAAATTGTGTGAATTTTAGAAGTTATACAATCCTAAATTTAGAATGCTGTTGAGGCCAACCAGAAGACTTGCTCTGGAAAAGATCCAGAGAGGCTGGTAATACAAACTTAAGACATAATTTGATGGGTTGATAGATTGGATGGATGGATAGAAATAAGGTTGGAAGAAAGAATGAGAAGCCATGTTCGGAGGTTTTTTTAAATTAATTTTTATTGGAGTATAGTTGATTTACAATGTTGTGTTAGTTTCTGCTGTACAGCAAAGTGAATCAGTTATACATATATATATATCCACTCTTTTTTAGATTCTTTTGCCATATAGGTCATTACAGAGTATTGAGTAGAGTTTCCTGTGCTATACAGTAGGTTCTTATTAGTTATCTATTTTATGTATAGTAGTGTGTATATGTCAATCCCAATCTCCCAATTTATCCCTCCTCCCCCTTTCCCCATGTTCAGAGTTTTTAACAACATTTATCTGAGAACTGGGGACATTCCCAGAGTATCCGAGTACTCTAGTCCCCATGACGGGCAACAGAGACCTCAGCTGTCTTTTCTTACACTACATTTGTCAGCTACTCCTGGCAAGACGGAAAATCTGCAGAAAGGCCAGATATTCTATAATATCACTCACAGATTAGTACTAATTTTCCCACACCATTTCTTGCTTATTTTGAGTGCCAAGGATAATTATTGTGATGAAACAAAATTAGTAGGCTATTTTGTTCTTTTATAGAAAAGAAAAATTCTAACTGTGGGAAAAAACTTCATATTGTGAATGAAAATTAGAAGTCATATATGTAATTTATTTAAAAATGAGCTTTGAAGTTATACAATCCTAAATTTAAATTCCAGCTCTATCACTAGCTGAGTGACCTTGAACAACTTCCTTATCCTCTCTGAGCCTAAAGATGGTCATATGTAAACTGGAAAAGCAGGGCCTATGAAGTGAAATCCTGGCACAACCAATGGTAGTTCTTTCCTGCCAATCACCAAGCAAGTAGCGCACAAGCCAAAATGAATGACCTATTCTGGCTTTCCTATCCTTAGGAAGGCTGTAGTCCAGTGGGAAATGAGGAGTTGGAGCACAAAAGGTAAAAATTAGACAAACATTGAAGGTGTTTTATTTCCAACACTAAACTGAAAAACATTCAAAAAAGTGACGTCTCATTCATTCCCTACATTAATAGATACTCAATATATATATTGTTGAATCATTTGCACATAAACCTTTACTTGAGATACAGTATTAAAGAAGAGCAGCAACACATTTTTACAGAAAATTTTATTATTTTTTAAAAATCTGAGCAATTTCACTACATTATTTTTTTAAATGTATTTCAGGAACAGAGATAATGGTAAAATAATTAGGAAGTGATCAGTTTTGAGTAATTATTATCTTTGTTTTCCTAAATTATTTAAGTTTAATATTTTATAATAAATTATAATAATAATTGTGTTTAACAACTAGCTAGGAAAATTCCAGAAAATTTAGCAGTCTGCTTTCATTAGCCAATACTCCAGCACAACAGTGGATCCTAGGGTAAGTTCTTCAGGTCTAGACCTCAGTTTCCTTATGAAATAAGGGAGCAAGACTAGACAGACTCTAAGATCACAGCCAACATTGACATTCTATGAGGTCCTCGAAGATTTAAACTCATGTGTGACCCCATCTTCCCAACTGTGAGAGCAGTTGGTGAGGCGGCCCCTCCAGATCTGTTCTCATGGAGATTTCTGGTGCCAGATTCTCTCTCTAGCAGAACAACTGACACCCAGTCAAGGGGGCCTTTGAGTCAGGAAATCTAGGAACAGCCCATGTTCTTCTCATCTGCATCACTACTAACTGCTGTTTTATTTTGTTAAGTGAATTAGGGGATGTTTGTCTAGAATCAAGTATATTTCCTAGTTTTATAACTTTAAGTTTGGATGATCTAAAGAGAACTAAGGAGGCTTTAAATATTCAGAAAATTAATGGGAACTGCTGCAAGAGGCTGAGTTGGGTAATTCATGATGAGAATTAACATCTGATGCATAAATTTATTCTTACTGGACTGTGAATAAAGACCGATGTTGAGTATAATATAGCAGAATGAACTGATTTCAGATGTCAGCTTTTCCATATATTATATAAATACATATATGATGTATTTATTATATATATATGTATTTTCATATATATATGAAAAACTGCGCTGGATGGTCTTTGAGATCTATTCATTCTAAAATCCATCTATAACACTAAGGTTGTTTTGAACTTTGAAATTTTAGAGATTTGGAGACTTTTCAGGAGAGCTGAAAGAACCTAAATGTTAGACAGACTCCAGTGATGACTTTTAGGGAAGAACAGGAAAAGTGAGAGGGAATACAGGCTGTTATCAGATACCCCTTGGTGTTTTCAGGTCATTTCTACAGAGTAGGACATTTCTTTCTTTTCTTTTCTTTTCTTTTCTTTTCTTTTCTTTTCTTTCTCCCTCCTCCCTCCCTCCCTCCCTCCCTCCCTTCCTTCCTTCCTCTTTCTTTTCCAGGAAAAACAAGCTTAAAAGAAAAAAAAAAAAAAAGACTTAAGGCTTGCTGTCTTTGGGTGTGACTTTTTTTTTTTTTAACATCTTTATTGGAGTATAATTGCTTTACAATGGTGTGTTAGTTTCTGCTTTATAACAAAGTGAATCAACTATACATATACATATATCCCCATATCTCCTTCCTCTTGCGTCTCCCTCCCACCCTCCCTATCCCACCCCTCTAGGTGGTCACAAAGCACCTAGCTGATTTCCCGGTGCTATGCAGCTGGTTTAATAAAACCACTTGAACAGAGTGATTGTTCTATGAGTGAATTGATACTGAGATTCACCCAAAGGCAAAATGTTGGAAGATAGGTAGGACTTAACCTCATTCTTCCTGTCCTGTGACACCAACTGATCACTTTCCTTCCTTTCTCTCAAAAATGTTTTACATATTTATTCAGAAATGGAAATCAATAATGGGTTTGCAAAGAAGAGACCTTGAAGATCCTCAAGCCTACACCACTGATTTTTTCTTTTTAACAGAACGCTTTCTTCAAATGAAATCTTGCTCAGAGCCCTAATACACGTAAGACAGGCAAAAGACAAACTTCATGGTGTTAAGGAGAGAGGAGATCTACCAGTATGGCCATTTCTTTACGTCTGGTGAATACACCGAGGCACCTAGGGTTTCATGAAACACAATTTGATAACCACCAATCTATCCCACAGCCCACCCCTATCTTTTGTTATAAAGCCCTCTTGATTCTTGAGGCCCTGGGGGAGGAAGTTGCCCAGGTTAATGTAGCAAGCCTGAGACAAAGGTGATCTAGGAGAAACTGAGAGGTGATGAGGGCATTGTTTTGGTCCAAGGACTCAGATACAGGATGAAAGGTTTGAACTGGATTGAAATGAGGGATAATTCTGGTTTAATGTAATTACTTCTGTGTGACACTTTTGCAAGTTGAGCAGACTTTTCAAATACACTATTTAATTAGCTCAATTCAGTAAGTATTACCTGGATACAAATTATATAGTATTTGACCTAATAGAACCAATGTATTGATTGTGTAAATGTGAAAATGTATAATACATTTTCTATAAGTAAACCTTTCAAGTAAGGCTTTCAACCACCCTATGAAGGAAGCATAGTTGAAAAAAGTAAGGTACAAATACGTTAAATAACTTGGGAATGGCCTCATAGAATGCCAACGGTTACCTGAGATTTGAATCCAAGTCTGTCTCCCTCCAAAACCCATGTTCCTTCCACTCTAACCTCAAGGAACTATCAAACTGCAAGAAATACAAAGATGGGAGATACAGGCTTAGCCCTGAATTACTTAAAATCCTCTATAGTAATTGTTACACAAGCAAAAAGCTAGCGTTGACTAGATCCAACAAGAGGCCAAGAAAATTTAAAGAAAAAAGATTATATTTCAAATAAGCAACCAGGAAATACATTGTGGGCAGGAGAGCACTGAGGATTGGGTAGGCATTTGAAAGGCAGTGGAGCAGAGATGATGATCCTTATGTCACATTCAAGGAAACTGAAGCTCACGGAGCTGATGGGCATTTCCAAGGTGTTGGAGCTGGTTAGTGGTGACATCAGAGATACAGGGAAGGTCTTTTAGAAGTCAAAGAGAAACTAGAGGGAAAATATGAAACAAAGGAATAGCAGAGTAAGCACAAAAAGAAACCAGAACTTCCATGTAGAAGTAGTGAAAGAAGTAGAAATACTAAGTGACTATGGAGCCCACAGTATTTTTCTCTCTTTTGCTTTAGAGGAAAGTGACAGTGTCTAACTTCCATCTAAGATCCTTCTTTCTTTTTGAATCAGCCCCATACTGTCTGTTACTTAAGATCTAGGTTATGTTAACTGTCAATCTCTTAGAAACTACACCTATGTTTCTGCCAACTTTAAGAAAAAATTCTCCTTTTTTGTATTGAATGTCACATACTGAACATCACTATTACTGAGAATCTACATCATGTTGCTGAGTTCACCTTCTAGTGCTCACCTGGCTGTCAGGCTACAAGTCATAGTGTTAAGGTCTTTGGATATTAGGGACATGCTTATGGGTCCATGTACATGACAATCCATGTGACAGTTTGTTTACTTTTTGGAGTTTGAATAATTCATATATTTGTTCACCTCCATTTTTGTCACTGGTTAGGAATTGTTTTTACTTTTATTCTCCCCACTTCCTTCTCCTATTTTATTTGAAGAAAAATTTTAATGTAAATCAAACATATTCAAAAGTGCCATCTATGGGAGAAATCTTCTTAACTGTCAGTCAGTATTAGATCTATTAAATTTTATTTCCTTTCTACTCACTAGTTGGGAGTGTATAAACCATGTCTGGGTTCCAATTCCAAAAAAGAAATGAAGAAAATTAATTTACCCTTTCAAGTTAAAGATATTGGATTTTCAGATGCTCTTCTAATTATAGACAGATTTTCTAGATGTGCCCATCAGGGACTTCATAAACTCTGATAGCCCACTCTTGTTTCCAACTCCACAAGGTTAACTTTCTCACTCCTCATTGCACCTGCTCTGCAAAGGTCATTGTATTCACTCTCATGGATTTATTTTCACCCTATGATGAGGATTTCTGTTTCTAAATATCTAGCCCATTCCTCTCCCCAGAGTTTAAAGTTTATTCAACTGCCTGCTTCACTTCTTGTATATCCCATCGGTTCTTCAAACTTAACATGCTAAGATGGATCTCATTGTCTCTCCTTTCTTTCCAAGCTGGATCTTCCAACTGTGTTTACTGATTTAGTTAGTGGAATCATCAACCACTCAGTCCAAGAAAGCTGGAAACTTGAAGTCATCCTTGACTCTACTCTTCCTTCTTCTTCTGTCAGTAACATAAACAATATCTGACTTAACCTTTTCACTAATAATTAAAATTTTCTCCATCTTTTCCATCCCCACTTCTATCATCCTATTGTCTTACCTGGACTTGTGCAACAATCTCCTAAATAACTTTGCCCATAAACCAATAAGCTATAAATCCTTCCTCTATACAACTTCTGGATTTATCAATGAAAGACATATTGTTTCAATCTAATGCTTCAAATCTTTTAATACTGTAAGGATGGATACGCTAACCTACATATGTGATAAAAAATTATATAGAAATCACTCACACATAGACACACACATAGTAAAGTACAGTAAACCTGGGAATTTCTGAAAAATATCAGTAGGTTATATCAATGTTAATATTCTGGTTCTGATATTATATGATAGTTTTGCAAGATGTTACTTCCAATTGGGGAAAACTGAATAACTGGGGCATGGATAATCTCTACATTTTTTATTACAACTGCATGTGAAGCTACAATTATTTCAAAATAGAAAGTTCGTTTAAAATATCTTACAAAAAAATTCTTCAATACTCACTAGGAGTATTGAAATATTTAAGCTTTTTAAAAAACATATCACATAAGTTTCTACTTCCCTCTCCAGCTTTATCTCCTGGCATTCTCTGCCCCAAATTTTTACACTGTGCTAACAATGCCATAGACTGCTCACTCTGCACCATTAGTCCTTATCTGGCCTGACTGATTTCTTCTCATTATTTAGGGCTCTTTCCTTGATCCATCAGATGAGATGATATATTTCATCATTGTGCTTTTATAATATTATGCACACTTTTAATACATTTATTAGAGATTTGTTTTCCTGCTTTACCTTCTCTACCAGGACCTTCTAGAGGGTGACATAGTCTAATTCACTTTTTATCTCCAGTGCCCATTATCTTCCTGGCAAATAATAGATGTTCTCTATACATCTGACTTTAGTAAATGAATGTGCATCTCCATATAGCTTGAAAATCATCAACAATAAATCCAATGCTATTATCTTCTATTATGTAACTAGACCAGATCATTCATTTGCAAATTTAAGGTGATTGACTATCCTAGTACACTATTTATTTAACTCTTTATAATACTAGCAGTAACGATTAAAAGCTTAGCTAATTTCATCCTGGAGTAAAATTAGTCTACTGATAATCACAATGAATCACATACTAAGATGAGATATGCAGATAAAATGCAGATTTGGAGAAGACATCACCTGAGAAAGCTGATGTTTTCCTTCACATGTATAGGGAGCAAGGTTAATTTTTTATTTTAAATAAAGGCAAACTTGAGGACCCTACAACAAAATGAAACAAACAGAAATACCTTTCATTTGCAATCTATTCAGATGTTCGCTTATCCCTTGGTCTGACATGGAATTCTATACTCCGGTTAAAAACCACCCCCACACACATTAAGATGTGTAACAGGTGATTTAAAAAAAAAAATCTGGATCTAGAGGTTTGAGTTTATTGTCCCTGGGCCTGATGCTAAGATGGTAGTCATGAAGGGGGTGATTATGCTGAGGGTGAAATTTTTTTTATCTTGTTTTTTTGTTATTATTCACACTTTAACATTAATATTGTTAATAGTGATAACAACACCATTATCTACACAACCCTTTTACAGTTTACAAACTAAGTTTATATACATTATATCTCTTCTGTATCTGAGGGTGAAATTTAAATTTTCTGAACTCATTTTCATTTTCTGATTTTACTTTTTACCTGCTGGAGGCTGAATGGGCAGATAATCAGTTGAGACATTTATGAAATGGATTTAATAATAGGTCAGACTCGCTGTCAGACTTAATGAGGGAATGTTTATTTTCTTTTTGAAATCGGCAGAAAGTAGAGGTGCAGAGTGTAACAACATTATTATTTAAGAATGAAGAGCTTTGATAGAAGACTTGATTGCCTGATTTTATGGCAAAATGGGATCCTTGCCACTGCCTAAAGAAACACCAGTTGTGTAACTTGTAAAATTTGCTGTGTATCCCTGAATGATTTTGAAGATTCACTTGATTTTTTTGATTGACTATGCTTTAATTTTAATATCCAGTATCATAAGTACAGAAACTATAATCCTAGTTTCATTTTTGTCCTTTTAAGGTTCGTAGAAACCCCAGCCCATTTCTCTTGGAAAGAAAGTTATTACCGATCCACTATGTCCCAGAGCACACAGACAAGCGAATTCCTCAGTCCAGAGGTTTTCCAGCACATCTGGGATTTTCTGGAACAGTAAGTATCAGATAAGCAAAAAACTGTTGAACTATTATAAACAAGTAATTGTGGATGGTCAAAGTATTGCTTACTAAGGCATGTTTCTAGAATCAATAAAAACCAGTTAATGTTGTTGGGAAAAAATTATTCTCTGCAATAGTATCTCTGTGTTCAAAATTCAGTGGAGATTTATTCAATTTCCAGCACCAAAAGATCATTATTGTTCTAAGGTGGTATAATTTTGGAGGATCAGAAGCCTCTCCTACCTAACCCAAAATAACTTCCCCAATGACTCTCTGATACTCAAATTTGTTCCTTTGGTTTAAAGACTCATTTACCGTTACGTTGCAAATACCCTCTGAGAAAGTAAAACACTAAATTTTGTTGGTCTGTATGCCTTGCTAGGAAAAGATCTCCTTCTTAAGATCAGGTTTGGATATGTGAGTAAATTAAGGGAAAGATGAAACAATATCAGAGCATTGGGGACCCAGAAGTTTAGGGTATATCCCTGATACTTTCCTTCTATTCTGTGTTCCACCTAGCAGTTCTTTGATGAGGGCAAGGATCATGACTCCCATTTTACAAATAGGGCTTAGATTTGGAATGCCAGAGATTTCACATCTGGTAATTGGTTGAGCCAGGATTCAATCCTAGGCTTTTTGACTCCAATCAACAAGCCTTGCCAACTTTAAAGCAAATAGAGCTCATTGTTACCGACTGAATGAGTGTGTTTTAGTCCCTTTCCACACTTAACCCACTTTTGTTTTCCTTTACGGTAGGCCCATCTGTTCAGTTCAGCCCATTGACTTGAACTTTGTGGATGAACCATCAGAAAATGGTGCAACAAACAAGATCGAGATTAGCATGGACTGTATTCGCATGCAAGACTCAGACCTCAGTGACCCCATGTGGGTGAGTGGCATGGGCTTCCCCTTTAAATCTGTGGGCCATGCTATCCACACCTCTGTTATACCCGTCTCTTTCATGGCACATGAAAAGGCAGGTGGCTGTGAATGGGCAAGGCCATTGGAAAGCTAGTCAATGTGGTGAGCAGAAAAATAATTAGGATCTGTGGGATCTGGGTCTGCCTCAACTTTTCATGATGCATACGTTTCCACTGGTATGGGGAAGGGGGTTGGAGATAATTCCTTGCATTCTTTATCTAAATTGCTCCTCATGTCTATCCCAACTTAGAGCAGATGGTGCCAGCCCAATGTTTTACAGCTGGTGGAGACAGTCAGAACCAAAGCCAAGATCTGAATTGTATACAAAGTACTTTCCACTATGGCAAACTGCCTCTCTCATAGAATTATCCTTCTTTAATGACGGAGGATGAGGTAAATTCTACGCAAACACACAGATTCAAGTAATGGAGTAAGAGGAAAGAAGCTAACTAATATATAAAATAGGCTCTTTTTTTGGCTTTACCACTGAGTCCCTCATGACCTTAGACCTCAGTTTTTCCCCTATAAAGTGGCAAAATCTTACATGCACACACCTCCCAGGCAGCTAAGGAGTGTACGGGTTAAGGATAGTAAAACATTTTTCTGAGGCGTTTAGATGAAATTTCTTGTATTTGTGCAGCCCATCATGCTAACTGGTGGGTTTTCTTTTCTTTTTTTTTAATCATTCATGCACCACACAAGCCCTATTGCGTTTTCTATAAAAAACAAATAAAAATTTGTAGAAAAATGGAAACGAAAGGAGCTAGAAGAAGGGTGGGGTGTCATAGAGTGTCTGCTGATGTGATTAAAGAGAGCACTTTATAAAGTGCCATGACTTTCTTTTTTGGGGGGAGGGGGTGGTTACCAAATTACTTTATTTGAAAGATAGTACAGATGAAAGATGTTTTGGTATGCCTTGCCTCTCTGGTCTGATGTAAGATTTTCCTGGAATTCTCACTATATACCCTTTAATATAGATTGTACTTTTTAATACTGGGAGAAGGGGAAGTGGGGGAAGAGGACAGGAAACAACCAAAAATAGAAAATTGTAACTTTTCAAATACACTGATATTTTGTCACCAAATTGATAAGTGAAAAATACATTTCTTCATTGGCCCCTTCCATCTTAATATGGATACTAGTCTCAATTATCCTTGAGCTAGTAGAAGGAAGCTGACAGATAAATCCAAGGGACAGGTAATTCAAGGCCTTGGAATGTGTGATAATTAAATATAAATATTTATAAATATATAAATTCTGATTTGACAGTGACTTAGAAATTAGGATGTCCCCAATTCATTTAATACTATCACCTCTTAAGCTAACAGGTTTGCCTAGGCTGCTGCTACCTATCTTTTTATAGTCTCTCCAGGCAGGGATTTTCTGTTTCTCATAAAAGCAAACCAAGTTATTTAGTTTAAAATGCAGAATCAAGCCTTTTTATTTACAGTTCCTATTATTATTATCTTTTCACATACTGAAACATGTGGTTTCTTAATGTTCCATGTTGTTTCTTCTTTGTTTTATTAGACATTTTCTCCTTGAGAACATCCCTTTTTTTTTTCTCCTGTCTAGCCAATCCCTATCCATCCCTCAACACCATGCTTGCCTTACCTTCTCTAGAAAAAGATTCCATATCATTGTTCTCTACCAGTCTAAATTAGAGACTATTCCTCTGAAGAAACCTAGGTATATTTTTAATCATATTACTTATGACACAATATTATAGTTGTTTCTTTCTCTATCTCTAAAGGGGACAGGAACCATATTTTGTCATGCCCAGTATTTGTTACCATGTTTGGCCCATAGTAGGACCTCAGGAATTTTTTAAAATTAAGTAATTTATTTATTTATTTTGGCTGCACTGGGTCTTCGTTGCAGCTTGCGGGCTCTTCGTTGTGGCTCACAGGCTTTTCTAGTTGTGGCGCACGGGCTCTAGAACACGCGGGCTCAGTAGTTGTGGCGCGCAGGCTTAGTTGTGGTATGCGGGATCTTAGCTCCCTGACCAGGGATTGAACCTGGACCCCCTGTATTGGGAGTGCAGAGTCTTAACCACTGCACCACCAGGGAAGTCCAGGAATTTGAAGTCATAAGAAATGAGACTTGGGAGTTATCTAAAAAGTCAAAATGTTCTCTTTAAAATAGTCCTATTCAAAATAATTTTTTTTTCAACAGTGGAAATGTCCTATATTCCTACGTTCAACACATTAGCCACTAGCCACATGGCTCCATTGGACATCTGAAATGTGGCTAGTGCAAATGAGGGACTTAACTGTAACTTTAGTTAATTTAAATTTAAATTGTTTCATGCAGCTAGTTGGTAGTGTATTGGGTAGCACAGCTCTAGAATATCACCAATCAGGGGACCATCCTCTGCTTCAACATTCACAGCAGCAAAACTTCCTGTCCTTTCCTCCTTGTGTATTCCTTCCCTTTTGATTATAGTGGGTCAGTATAAAACGTGTTATGCTTTTTCTTTACCTCCATTGTTTCCCCAGTTCTGCTTGAAAGTACCCTGATTTGCCATTTGAGTTCTAAAACTTCAGTCATTTAAAGTTCATTTTGGTGCTTTTACAAAATAGCTAAAGGAATCTTTGGAGAAAACCTAGTGGAGTATCTGAGAAAGTGTCAGCTAAGTTAAACAATGATCTTAGAAGAGGGTAAGAATGAAAGAGAGAAAGCCAAGAAAGTTCACAGATATAATTGTTCTTGTGATAAGTATCTTGTTTAGCTAAGAATGCACTGCCTTGTGTTTTTTTAGGTTATTATTATTTAAGAAATATTTAAGATGATTATTCATAGGTGTTCAAATTTTTTTCCTGAGCATCAGCTATGAATATATACACTTGATGTTGATTCTTTTGGAATTGATTTTTACTTATGCTCATAAGAGCAGTGGCCTGATTGAAACTGAGAGTATTCAATTTGAAATTGATCTAAATTTTCCTCTTGGATGTCTGAATTACAAATTTTCAAAGCTACGGCTTTCTTAGGCTTCAATATCGGATGATGATTAACACATCTGATATTTTATTTAATCTTTCCCGGAACTTTGTGAGGTAACAATTATTATCCTTGTTTTATAAATTAATAAATAAAAAAAGGGGGTTAAAAAACTTTTCTAGGCTGACATATGTAGTCAGCAGCAGTGTCAGTATTTTGCCCACCTTACTGGGCACAATCTTTTTTCTTCTCAATCTTTCTCTAAGGTATTGTATTTGAGAGGAACTTGACCTCTATTTCTTCTTGAGTACCTCTTTTTCTATGAAATTGAGGTTCATCTGTGTGGGTAAACCTCCACTCCTCCATCATGAGATAGTCATACCTTAGAGAGTCACCACACCTTTCCCTCCTCTGGAGAGGCACAGGACACCACTGCTAACTAGGAATGATGGAACAGAGTTCTACCATCTCTTACTAGCAACTTAGAACTTGAAATTGTATGTCAGATTGAGGGTAACAAGAAATCAGGAAATAAGAGCAGGATAGAAATGTTTGCAAGGAGCAAGGGATTGAAGTGATTCAGGAAAAGCTGGAAAACAAAATGAAATGGGGTTTTGCCAGTAGGGGAAACAAAATACGTCACTTGGGAATAACTGCATTGAAAGGAGTGTACAAGTGGAGTGAGAGTGAACTTAAAAAATAAACTTGCCTGTCTGTGGCTGGTCTGGAGTTTCATCTCCATAGAACTGAGACATTGCTGTTAAAGTATAATTCTATATGAATCCTGGGTTTTCCCTTGTCTTAGGACCATTCCAACATCCTCATAGATGTCCATGTGAGGAGGCCAAATGGGTGAGACTAGATAACAATGATAGTCCTCAGCAACAGGAATGGCAAAATAGTGGTCTAGCTCAGGGTGTAATAAGTGGTGTTCTGGTTTGGAAAATAAGAACTAGGAACCTCTGAGATTCCTAGTCCTTCTAAACTGAGATCTGCTGCAACTGGTATGAGGTTCTTTTCTTCCATTACTTGGTAGCATATTTTCACTTTTCTGTGTATAGGTTAATAGCTAAATAGTTCCAAATCTCTGCACATAAATTACCTTCCTCTTGCATATAATAAAAAAAATTTGGGATCCCTGCCAAGCATTCTTTCACTATGCAAGAAATATGAATCTATGGACATGAAATGACTTGTCAGATTACTAAGGACAAAAATCTTAAAATTGAGAATGTCATCCCATTTTTATTGATTTTTGAAACAACCTTCACCTTAAGAACTAGTCATGAAGTGAAGTCCTAATGTTTTGCTCTGATTATGAACAAAGGGAATATGAATTGCAAAGAATGTGTGTGCCTCCATCATTAGGATGATTTTAGTGTCACTGAAGAATAAACTACATTGGATTAGCAAATGAAGGCGAACAAGATTTCTCAAAAAATGTTATAATTTAGGCTATGTTTCCAAGATCCTTACTGTTTCTTGATCCTGTTGTCTAATGTATTACTTTATATCTCAGCTTTGCCTTATTTATAAGCTGTCTAAGCATGCCTGTCATGTCCTTAAGAGGCGGCTGATGGTATTAACACTTAAATGTTTTCCTGGAATGATGGATGGAAACTATATAACACTTACTTTTGTATTTCTTTATTCTTTGTACTTTGAAGGAAGCCCTATTTAGTTGAATTGGGTTTTTCCCTAGGGATTTTAGTGGTAATTATCTAAAACCATCCATTTTTGTAAATTATTATTGTAGCATCCAGTTATAAATGAAGGGTCTTCAGCTGTACATACCAAAAAACAGTGTTTTTGTATTTGGAAAGACTTAGGTCACAGCATCTAGCATGATACCCTGTATCTTCTATGACCCAAGATTATATAAGATTTCAAGTAGACTGTATAGACGAGATCTAGCCACAGGCATTTCTTTAGAATTTTCTTTCCTGTATGCTATGTTCTTTGTGATACAGATGAACAAATCATGGTCTCTAGCCTTGAGAAGACCATAATATAGCAGAAAGTCAAGTGTGTATAATATTACTTTTGAAAAGTACTCAAATGCATGTATTTTTTTTAAGACACATAAAAAAGAAATGGTCTATTGTGCCTGAGTAAAACTGGCAATATGTTACAGAGAAGGTGATTTTCATTTAGGCTTTGAAATATGAGTCAAATTGATCAAAAAGAGGAAAGCAAAGAGTAATTTAAGTTTAGGTAACCATTATGAAAGTAATTTATTTAAAAAACTATAATGTGAAGCTCACAAGTTTTAAAAGATAAGACTGAAAATTTTGGGTAAGGGGAAATTTATATAGAAAAGAAAGACAGAACATAAATTTAAAAAATTAAAAAAAAAAAATTATAACACATGACAAAGGTTTAATTGCCCAAATAAACTAAGCACTTAAAAACTGGGAATTCCCTGGCAATCCAGTGGTTAGGACTCCATGTTTCCACTGCAGGGGGCGTGGTTTCAATCCCTTGTCAGGGAACTAAGATCCTGCAAGCTGCTCAGCCCAGCCAAAAAAAATAAAATAAAATAATAAGAGAAAGATGAATCTCCCCCTTTGGCAAAGAGTATAAGTAATTCACAGATGTTTAACATATATAAAATGTTCAACTTCTCTAATAATAAAAAATTGTGAATTGAAACAATAAAATTATTTATCATCTATTTGATCAGCAAAGATTTAAATTATTGATAATATCCAGTACTGGTCAGAGTGTTGGGAAACAGTCAATCTTTTTACTTCTGCAGGAGTATAAATTGGTATATGTGGTGGGCAGTTTGCCCATTCTCATTTATTTAATGTTAAATGTACTTACCCTTTGGTTTATAAGTGCCCTTCTTAGAAATCTTTTCCACAAAACAAAAATATATAAATAAGTATACATACAAACACACACACACAAACATATACGGAAATGAAGCCTTCATTGCAGCATTGTTTATAATATCCATATATATTATAACATATAATATTTTTATAATATCCATATATATATAATTATCCATATATAATATAATATAATATAATATAATATAATATATATTATCCATATATATTATATTATATTTTATATTATATTATAATATCATATATATATGACATTATATCTGTCACATCAATGACCAGATAGACTTCTATAGACTTTAAAGTTTTTGGGGACTTCTCTGGTGGTCCAATGGTTAAGACTCCGCACTTCCACTGCTGGGGTCTTGGGTTTGATCCCTGGTCAGAGAACTAATATCCCACATGCTGTGCAGCATGGCCAAAAAAAAAGTTTCTGGACTGTGATAGAGAGGAAACTACAGTTTAAAGCAAATGAAGGTTAAGCCCACCATTGAGAGATGGTATTAGTAATTATGATGTGTGGTCTTTTTCATCTTGGCAATCCTATTGTTCATGAACCTCAGTGTGATTTCTGTATTTGTGCTTTATGTGAGACATCCTTTATATTCTGATAAAGATTATGTAGAATTGATCTTATTTCTTGTTAAATGTTTGGTAGACTTGGCTAGTGAAACCATCTGGGGCTGAATATTTCTTTCTGGGGAGTTCTTTAATTATAAATTTAGTGTCTTTAATAGTTACAGGACTATTGAGATGATCTATTCAATCTTGGGTAAGTTTATATAAATTGTGGGTTTTGGGGAACTGGTTAAATTTATCAAAGTTTTTGAATTTATGTATGTCGAATTGTTTGGTGTAGTCCCTTATTACCCTTTTAATGTCTGTGGGATCTGTAATATCCTCTTGTTTCATTTCTAGTATTGGTAACTTGTGTCCTCTCTTTCTCTGTCGGTCTTGCTAGAGATTTATCAGTTGCATCAATCTTTCAAAGAACCAGTTCAGCTTTTGAATTTTACAGTTATTTTGTATTGTCCTTCTGTTTTTATCTTCATTATTTCTGGTCTTACTTTATTTCCTTTCTTCTGCTTCTTTGGGTTTATTTTGCTCTTCTTTTTTAAGTTGTTTCAATTGAGTGTTTATATTACTGAGTTGAGATCTTTCTTCTCTTCTAATGTTAGTATTTACATTTATAAAATTTCCATTAAACACTGCTTTAGCTGCATCCCATAAATTTTGATATGTTGCATTTTCACTTTTGTTCACTTTAAAATATTTTCTAATTTCCCTTAAGATTTTTTCTTTGACCTATGTGTATTTACAAGCATGTTGCTTAGTATCCAAATGCTTAGATATTTTGTTATCTCTCCATTACTGACTTCTACTTTAATTTCATTATGATTAGAAAACATAATTTCAAATTTTTTCAATTTGTTATGCTTTGTTTCATGAGTCAAAATATCGTTTATTTTGGTGAATGTTCCATGGGCACTTGAGAAGACTGTGTATTCTGTTTTCGCTGGGTGCAATGTTCTATAAATGTCGATTATATTCAGTTGGTTTATGATATTATGCAGTTCTTCTATATTCTTGCTTATTTTCTGTCTACTAATTCTATTGATTACTAGCACTCAATTACTTCTATTGAGAGAAGAGTGTTGCAGTCTTCAACTCTACTTATGGATTTGTCTCTCCTTTCAAATCTGTCAGTTATTGCTTCATGTTTTTGAAAGTTTTGTTTTTAGGTGCATCATATTTGAGTTTGTTACATCTTCTTTCTATCATTGTATAATATTTGTCTTTATTCTCAGTAGTGTGCTCTGCTCTGAAGTCTACTTTGTATTTATTTATATTAATATAGCCATTTTAACTTTCTTTTGATTAATGTTTGCATGGTAAATTTTCTTCTCTATCCTTTTACTTTTAACCTGTATTTATCATTATATTTGAACTGAGTTTCTTCTAAACAGTAAATAGTTGTATCATTTTTTATCCATTCTGACAATCTCTTTCAATTGGTTTATTTACATCATTTACATTTAATGTAATTATTGATATGGATTTTTTTGACCTAACACTTATTTTTTAACTTATTTTGTCCTTTGTTCTTCTGTTTCCCTTTTTTTGCTGCCATTTAGATTATTTGACCTATTTTTAGTATTTGATTTTAATTGTTCTATTTTGGTTCTGGCTATATGTCTTTGAATAGTTTTTAGTGATTGCTCTAGAGACTGAAATATTCATAATTTTTCACAGTCTATTGAGAATTAATATTTTACCACTTCAAACGGAATGCAGAAAACTTACCACAATATTGATATTATAACCCTTCCCATGATGTTGTAGTTGTCATATGTATTACATCTATGTACATTGAACGTTACCTCAGACAGTGGTAAAATTTTTACTTTCAACTGTCAAAAGCATTTTAAAGAACTTACGAGAATAGTCTGTTTTATTGAACATGATATTTATCATTGATATTGTTCTTCCTTTGTAACAAAGTTACAGTTCTGACTGGATATTATCAGAAAAAAATAGGGAATTCCACGTACCCTTTTGTTCATCAGAATGAATTTTTTTCAAAGAAAAAGAGATGCTTTTATTTTCTAAGCAGGATCATAAACCACGTCAAAGCTTTAATTTGCTGAATTTTTATTGATCAAAAGGTTATAAACATTACCTCCATGCCTCCCTCATTGTTTCCTCTCTCCTTGTCTCTACACACACACACACGTGCACACAGACACACGTGCATGCACACACACACACGCACATACATGCACACACACGCACATACACGTGCACACACATGCACATACACGTGCACACGCACACACATTGACTCACATATAACTCAATTTGAACATCTATAGATATTTTCTAACATTATAGAATTATGTATATATATGTATATATATGGCACATACTCTGTGAAAAAAGTGTGTTTAAGTAAGTCACTCCAGTCAAGTTGCAAGGGACTGGGTAAGAGCATTGCTACCTGAGTCACACAAACATTCTAAATCTTCCTTCCTGCATGTCTTCCCTTGGCTCAAAAAGTGGAAAGGCTATGTCATACAAGTAGCAATAATTTTCTAAGTGTCTTGGTCTCTTAGGCACCAGAAATGCACGATGTTACCCAACTCTAAGTCTGACACTAATTTCAAGAACTCACATCAAGCTCTCCATTTTCCTTCTATTCACTTCCTACTTTGATCTCCTTTAGGCTTCCAGAGCCATCCTCACCACCACTACTGTCCTCCTTTTGTTACTTCTATACATTCTCTTGCTCCTTTCCATGTTTCTTGCTTCTTCCCATCTCCACCTCCCCCTTTTTTGGTCTTCCAGAAAACCACTAGAGTTTAATGCAGGCAGATTTGATCAACAACTTTTTTTTTTCACTTTGATGACTGACTACCTGCTATTTAATATAGGGCTTTACAATTTATTACTTACTTTAGAATTACAGCATGAGATTTATAGTCAGACATACTAGAGTTGGAATTCTGTCTTTACCAATTTTAGCTGTGTGAACTTGATAATCTCTATGAGTCTCTCCTTCCTCTTTTGTATGGATGGACATAATATCTATCATCAACCTCGAGGACTGTGATTTTTTTTTTCATTACCTGATTTGTTTTCATTCAAAGTTCCTGGCGTATAAATATACAGTCAATTAAAAATTAGTATCTTTGTTATTACTTGTCTATGCTGATTTTCATAACAACTCTTGTGAAATAGGTGAATACACATTACATTTTATAATAAAATACAAATTGCTCTGATTATTAAAGCAATGCACACTCATTAAAAAGAATTTTAGATGTAAGTATCAAAAGTGTATAGAATTCCTAACTAATGATAATAATTATGAAAATTTTAGGTTTTTTCCAGTTGTTTTCTTAGAAGAAATAGATTTTATAAGACATATTTGGATCATGTCATATATAAATTTTGTAACCTGCTTCTTTTTCTTTGCATTCTATGGTGAACATTTTTCTCTTATTCACTAATCTTCAAAACAACATTAATCACTGTATTATATATCACTACATAGGTATGTAATGATTTATTTATCTGTTTTTCTACTCATAGATTTTTTTTTTTTTTTTTGGTGTATAATTGCTCTACAGTGTTGTGTTAGCCTCCGCTGCACAACAAAGGGAACCAGCCACATACATTCCCTGCCTCTTGGACACCCCGCCCAATCCCACCCATCTAGGTCATCACAGAGTACTGAACTGAGCTCCCTGTGCTGTACAGCAGGTTCCCAGTAGCTATATATTTTATACATAATAGTGTATTTATGTCAAACCTAAAGAAGAATATGTACATACAAAACCCTTATTGTGCTAGCTGCTTAGAAGTATAATTATTAAGTAAAATGTATGAACACCAGTGTTATGGATACATATTATCAAATTTCTTTTCATGAGTTTTAATTTTTTTCCAATTTACACTCACACGAATTGTGCAAAAGTGTCTATAAAGTGGAAATCAATTTTGGTTATACAATCTCTTCTCTAAATAATGCAAATATGTCTAAGTGACTAAAGGAGTTTCCAGTCATTTGCAAATGAAGATGAAATAATCCCTCTGGATACATTTTTAAGTGCAAAAGGGATAGTAGTTTTTGCCTGGAGATGAGTAAGACATCTTAGAGAATAGAGCGTCTATGAGTAGGGTGTGTAGACCTAATTAGGATACAAAACATGTGAGGAAAGAGATGGTAAAAGAGGGATATACAAAGTATATTTCCAAGCTTTACCTTAGGATTAGCGCAGAACACGGGACTGGGCGTATTTTCTCCTTTGCCATCCAGCACTTCTTAACCCTTGCTTTTAGTATCCCTAGCATTCTTACCCCTTGGCTAGTACCATTAAAACAATCATCAACCATAATTTGTGCCATATAAGCTTTTATGTATTAGTTCTATGGACACAAATGAAACAAACAAGAACATATATTCTGTATAGCAAAAGCACTCTAATTTTTGGAAGATGGGTTTGCAGTTACTTATGTTGCTTATGAGGTGGCTCAAAATCCACTCCATTTAGATTAAGTTCAGGTGTCCCCAGAAGAGACTGTTTTTCTGTTCTCTTCTTTGTACAGTGTAACCAATCGGAAGGCACCACTTTGTTCAAGAGTGCCAAGCCAGGGACTTTACCTTAAACCCAAGTATGCATTTCAAACCTTGAACAAACAGTCTGCTTAATAAAATAAGGGAAAGGGTTTTCTTTTTCTCTCTTCTCTAGAAATTCACAAACATCACTTGACAGGTGACAACTCCTCCCTTACAAAAGGGGCTGTTTGCTTTTTGCTTTGGTGTTTGGGTAAACTGCAGCACGCACTGGCAGAGAATTTATTGCCTAGGGGAAGGTGTTTGCAGTCGCTGTGTTTAATCTGAAAAGAAACCCTTTTCCTGCTATCCCCTCCCTTGGTTTTGGAGGAGGGAGAGTTGGAAATGATAGCCGGGGGGGAAATAGTTCCCCTAACACCTGTCTTTGGTGTAACCTCAGCAATGTTACTTAAGACACTGTGTTCAGTGTGTATGCATTCAGAATGACAAAGTTGAAGAGGGCAGATAAACAAAAAGGGATTTCAGCAGAAACACTGGAGCTGATTCTGACCTTGCATCCTCTTAAAAACCAATCAGGTTGAAATCCTAGCATGCTGGCTTAAAGAGAATCTGATTTGTTTGAAATAATACTCATACTATTAGTCACCTGTCCTTCCTTTGGTCACCAGTTTATTTAATGTAGTTTTAATCTATAAAGCCTGAAACAATCTAGAATATTAGACTTAGAAACTATAGACATGATCTACTCCTAGTCCAGCCTTCCTTTAATAGATGGGAAAACTAAGATCCAAGTTGATTACTGCTGGCTCCTCCAACATTTCCAGTAAAGTTTGTGGGAGAGAGTCAGGGCTGACTCAGTTTTCTGGTTTTTCTAAACCTGCCTCTACATCTACTATTAGAGACACATGAAGAGCTCAAACTCTGGAGGTAGATGGCTGCCTGCATTTGAATCCAGTTCTGTCATTCACTATTTGGATGATCTTGGTATGTTTCTGATTCTGGTATGTTTCTGAGCCTCGATTTCCCCACCTGCAAAATGAAGATGATGCTGTTGGTGACAGACCATAGAAAAGCTGTTTAGAGAATTGAGAGAAGACATGTACAGCAGTCAGCACAATACATTGCATGTGGTCAGTTTTCAGTGGTGATGGTTGTTGCTGTTACTGTTTAGAACGTGATAATCTGGAAACCAGAAATTATTCATCTTAAGTAGAGCAATTCCTGATGCAGGAAAAAAATGAAATTTGCTTAGATTTGTATTTTTGTATTTCCATAAAAAGAAAGTAATATTTGAAGATATGCTAGCATGCTGTAAGAATCTGTCTAGCCCATCCTTTCCCATTTGAAACTAGATAGAGTTGAGTTTTCTTCAAGTTAGAGTAAAATTTTGAAGCATATTTCTTTTAAAAGCTGCAGGTCTCATAGAATTCAAAGAAAACATTTTCACTTTAATTATTAAATATTATTATTTTTTCAGTTATTTGGCTGTCATTCAGTAATCTTAAAATAGTAAAATATTACCTTTTCCCATCTACTAGTTAAGAGCACACACTTTGGGTATACCTGGGTTTAAATCTTAGTGGGATAATGAAGTCGGAGCTGCAGGGATTCCTAGACATGTTAATTCAGTGGTTCTCAGTGTGGTCTCAGGCCAGCAGCATCAACATTACTTAAGGACTTGTTAAGAAATGCAAATTCTTGGGTTCCACTCCAGATGTGCTAAATCAGAAACTAGGAGAGAGAGGGCAACAATCTTTCAATAAGCCCTCCAGTTGATCCTGCTATTTGAGAAACACTGGTGCAATCCATTGTTTTAACATACGTATTTTAATAGGTGGGGAAACTTAGGCTCTGAGTGGAGAGTGACTTGCCCAAGGGGACACAGCCATAATGACAGAGAAAAAACTTCTAGGTCAGTCTTTACTTTAAAATAGATATTTCTATCTGTGATTCATCTTAAAACATGTAGAAAGCGCTGCTGGGTTACGTCATTTCAAAAATAAAAAGGCAGACTGTAACACTTTAGAAGAAGTAATTAAACATATTTATTAACTGGTTGGCTACATGTCTTTATCAGTAAGATGTTGTTAAACAAGATCGCACACCTAGTCTGTTTTCTAATTGTGAAGATCGTTCATAAGAATATTTTCCCTGGCAAAATGACAAAAATTTCAAGTTTGTATTCTTGTCAATTCAACAAGAAATTACTGATTATTTACTAAGTTCAGGATATTCTGCTATGGGCACAAGTTTAATAAAAGAGCTGAAAAAAAAAAGAGCTGAGTATACCACTACCTATAATATAGAGTTGGTGGGGGAGACAGATATGAAATTAATGAACTAGATTATAAATGATCTAAATGATCATACCTACTGAGGGATAAATAGAAAAGACATTGAACACCAGACCAGAGTTTAGTCATCAGCAATGATTGCTGCACTGTATAAGTTCAGTGGCAATATTCACATCATGCTCTTTATGAAGGGTAGCTCTCAGGCATTAAGCAGCTCAGTGGTTCTGCCATCTAGTTAACATTTGATGCTTGCTATACTTGAGAAAATCTGGGAAATTAACAAATAAACAAAGAGCACATTCTTATCCCCCAAACTTCCCAGTTTATTATGGGACAGGAGACACATACAAACAAATCTTATCAAGATAGAAAATAAGTACCAGAGGAGAGTATAGATAAACTTCAGCAGGAATTCTGATGATCATTTCTATTTGAAAGCTCAGGAAGTATATTGGCCATGTGAAAAAGCAGGGAAAGAAATTATTCTAGGCAAAGAGAACCATTCAAGTTAGTTAGGTTAAAGACTTAAGCGTGTGAAACATTCAATGGAAGAAAATAGGAAATTGTGATGCTTAGAATACTTGTCTCATTTGGAGTAATGCAAATTATTATTTTTTTAAATTTCCTGGACCCACAGAACATATATATCCACTCTCAGTTTGAGACCCCCTTGACTTAAGTGTAGACATGAATTTGGTAAATTGTAGCATGGGAGGAGGGTCAGTTTGGTTTGGCTAAAACCCAACAAGTAAGAGGAGTATGGGAATAGACAAAGAGTAGAGTTGGGTTCACTTCAAGGAAAACAGTAGTACTTTCTAACCTGGTGACCTTGCTGAGCTGATTATAGGGTACAGAATGTGGGTGACGAGAGGATGAGTGGTTGGAGGCGTCGAGGCGCCCGCACGCTCATGTGACGTCAGACTCTGCCATGCCGTGTGCTGATTGTCAAGAGAAGTGAGTGTGTTGGGACTATGATTAAGTCTCTCTGGATGACTGTTCTTTTCACATAAGGACTTGTTCACTGTCTAGTTTTTCCTCCCCAACATTTACTCAGAATATATCAAGGGCCAGTTCTTGGAGTAGGAATAGTGAGTCCCTTCACTTTACAGCCTAATGAGAGATAAAGGTGCATATCCCACTAATTAGAAAACAAGAACCATGTTGACAAAATGTTGGACTAGGGATATAAAGCAAGGCTGATAAAACCTTACCTGAATTAATTATTTCTAATTAGAAAGATTATCGGACTCTTCCTCTGGTAAAAGGTAAAATGTAAAAAGTGTGTGTGTGTGTGTGTGTATGTGTGTGTGTGTGTGTGTGAGAGAGAGAGACAGAGAGACTCTTATTTTGTGCAGTATGACCCTCTCACTTCCTTTGTGCATATAGGTTAGCTGAGTTGGGTGCCTATCAGAAGTATATTGTCTGCAGTGATATGAGCTTACTTTTGGTCCCTTTTGTCTATCCAAGTTATCCTTTGTGTTTAGGAAAGACATATAATTCACCTATAGATTAAAAAAACAGTTACTTCATTGTGTTTACTTATCCTCCCAAGAAGCTGAGAGCTCTTATGGACATTATTCAAGCCATTTCCCACCACACACTCTTAAAGAGGTAGAAAAAGAGCAAGTATTTTTACCATCTCAATTTTGTACCTCCATAGCACAGGGTGTGAATCAGAAGCTAATTTAGAAATAAAACCCATATGATTTGTCTTGGAATTGGGTATGGTTTGTTCTGATGGATATTACTACCTGCTTTCTTTCAAATGAGAGCTAGATGGTTCTATAAAATATGGCTTTTAAAAATAGCCCTCTCTTCAGTGGTTAGGTAGAGTATCAAGATGATTTTTCTATAACCTCAACTTTAGTGGAGGCTTAGGGATTTAGTGATGTCAGCTTCTCTAGATGAAGGGAATCAGCACAAACCATCTCTGCTATTGAATTAAATAGATGTGGCCCAGAGATATTTTATTTGACTTTCAGTAAGGGTCTGTTAGAAAAAGAGACAACTCAGCTGCAGGAAATTGATCAGATAGAAGGAAAACTAAGGAGGATGTAGAAGAAGAAAAACAAAATCTATTTTGTGAATAACTGATACTGGGAAACAAATGTATTCCAAAATGTTGTCTCTTTTTCTTGAGGTTTAAGAATTAACACATCACATGTAAAATTAAGCTCTCTGGAGGACCTTTGGCATAGGAAAGAAATTTAGGGTTTTAAATATGGGGCTTTAAAAATTTACTCTTCTTTGTATGTTGAAAGGCACTCAGACGTATAGCAGTCATGAGTTTTAGTGACAAAACACTGGCCTGAGAGTCGAAAGCCTTGGCTGCTGCCTGGCACTGCCGTCCCTAACTGGCTTTCTGTTGATGGACAAATAACTTCCCCTTCTTGGGTCTTAGTTTTCTTATGCCTAAAAATCTGGAACCAGACTAGCTGCTTACTCAACCCTTTCATCCTCTGTAATAGATAAATCACCAATCCCTTGCTTCTGAATTCGGCTTTGCTAGGACTCCTCTTGTGTCTTAATGTGGGTACATAGCACAGGCAAGCACATTTTCCAGAACCATTCCTGAAAGGACCTGTAAACCACTGTGTTCTGTCTGAAATGTGGAACAAAACCTGTTCTACACAGTAGCTCTGCGGCATGGAATCTAAAGACTTTGTTACGATCTTTCTTTTCTTTTGGTTCTCTAAGGGCAAGGAGGTTGGGGGGATTTGGTAAAAAACAGAACACAAAAGCAACACTTTTATATCTGAGAAAATGAATACTTCCTAGTCATTGTTTTTTGTGGAGGCGAGGTGGGCGGTGAGGGATTGCACTCATAAGATTAGTCATAAATGTGAATACTGTCTGGGGCTGGTGAAAGGAGAAGTAACTCACTCCTTCTGTTATTCTCTCACTCCCTCTAATGTGCTACCTCTATCTTCCTCACAAGTCCCGGAGGCAGTGTTCCTTCCAAACAACTACCTGCCTAACCAGTTCATTGGAATGTCTTTCTGCAGACTGTCTGCTCATTCAGATTTCTTCTGAAAATGAACCTCTCTAAAAGCATAAATCACATTAAAAAAAAAAGTGGTAAATGTTGCACACAAAATCTCTCCTTTGGTTTTAAATAATGCACAAATCCACCTACCTACCCCTCCTTGAAATAGCAAAAGCAAAAGCATTTAGGACGATAGTCACCTTACTCTTTTTAAAGAGAAGACTTTTTTCTTGGTTGCATTTGTTCTTTGGGGTGACAGGAATTAAGCTCTTTTGATGCAGTCTTTCCTCTTTATCACATGCACGCCTCGTGATCCCTCATCCTGCAGCCTAGGGGTGATTTTATGAAAATATTAACTCATGTTATCTTTGCTGGCATTTTTAAATTAACAAACACTAAAATTTGAAGCAAAAATTATAAACTACGGATGAACACAAATCTTGCCTTATAACAAGTTTTGCCTTTATATGCATATAAAAAGGTCTTAATCTATGAGAGAAATTTAATAATTACTGAGTACGTACTGCAAAACTTTTCTTCTTTGTATAATAGCATCTTAGGCAATAACCAAGGTGTCAGTGAATTTCTTTTTCCTTTTTCTTTTTTTTTTTTTTTTTCCTGATCCAACTGCCTATCTAGTTCTACCAAAAAACCCTGAGTGGGAAGGAGTCACATAACATTTTCTTATTCTGATTGTGTACAGTTCCTAACTAAATAGGGATAGTTTGTAACTTAAATTCATGAAAAAAAAAAGAGGAAAAGTGTGCCAATCTCTCAATTTGTGTAGTGAAAATAGGATGCTATTCATAGTGTCCTAGAAGTTGAATTTCTTGCTGTATCTGATGAAAGTATGAAGGGTGAAGGATAAAATAGGCATTTTCTTTGCTGCTTTTGTTTTTGAAGGAATTCTCAGAATCATTTGAGGTTTGGCAAATTTGAAGTGTAGTTTTGATTTCTAGTTCCACTCCTGTAACAAAGTAATGAAACTATCCTATTCATCTATCAGGAAGTTCACCTAAAGAGTAGCTCGTGGTTGGAAAAACCACGAGTCTCAGTTTTTACCATGAAGAGTGTAGAGTGCTAAATTATCTGATAGGCAATAGAAACAAGCCACTATCTTATGACTGAATTATAAGAAGAAAGAGACTCTTGGTTCAAATATCCCTGTAGACTGTGCAGTCTATACAAAAAAAAAGACTATTGTACAGAGAAGAGGATGCTACCTTAGAAGTTTGGAAACCTAATTCTGGTCATGAATTCTATACTATTTAGCTGAGTGATCTGACACATGTCACTAACCCTCTCTAGTTTCAGTTTCTTCATGTATAAATAATCTAGATAACTGATATTCAAATCTAGATAAGTTGATATCTAGATTTAGATATCAAGGGTTTCTCAGAATAACCCATAAAACTGAACTCTCATGCTAGCACATACAACAAATCAAATAATATTTTATTATTAGAGATTTATTTCAAGGGCTAAATACTTTGGGCTCTGGGTTCAAATATCCTGGGCATATGAATAACTAACCTCTCTAAGCTTCAGGGTTTTTGCTGTTGTTATTTTTTGTTTTCTTTTGTAATATGGGATTAATATGACTACTGTGAAAACAATGAGATAGTAAATATAAAGAGATCATCACAACAGCATTGCTCAATAAATGTTGGCTTTTTTTAATATGTACTTTTTATTGGGTCAGTCATGGAACACAAAGGATTGTTTTAAATAAGCACAATTTAAGGGATAGTTTTGTACAGAAATTATAATGCTTTACCAGCCTCAAGATCCATTTTTTTATTTTGGTATAGGTGTTATTATTGTGTAATTCTTTTTAAAAAAAATATTGAATCTCAAAGATAATAAGTAGTTGCAAATTATTATTTTAAACTCTCTTTACAATTTCTGGATAATTGTTCATCAAATTGCTCCAAAATCCTGAAAGATCTATATACGTATGAATGTATGTATGTAGGTATGTATCTATCTGTCCATATCATTCTCTAAAATTTTGATTCTATGTAATGATCAAGTTAAATAGCAGAATAGAAATTTATTCTGGGTGAAAAGAAAAGTAAAATTTTATTTCATTAAATGTTATCCATAGTCAGTCCCTTTGAGAATATTGGGCATAAAAAAAATTATGGATGTTGTTATATATGTGTGTATTTTTGTTGCAATTCACGTCTGAGAAACCAGCTCTTCTATCTATTTGGATTAGAGATTGTGTGCCCAGTGGATGCAAGAGCTATGTTTGATCTTTCCTTGGTATTCTTCCACTTAGTTGGTATTCATTTGAAGCATAATCATTTGTTTAGTTTTAATCCAATAGATAGAATAATATGGTCTCTGAGTAAAAATGTGATTATAATAAATATATACTATAGATAGTTGATGTACTCTCTCTGAGATGCATCAAAAGAGAAATAAAACTTTTTTAAAAAGACTGTACCCATTTAGACCTTCAATCATGTTCCACTTCAAAGTGGCCACCTTGGGCAATTCTGTTCCTGGACCTTCTCCTTTGTTACTCATCTTCAATGAAAGCTTAGCAGGAGCATAAGAAAATGTGTCCTTATCTAATGCTAACTTTTTTCTGAATTAGAATCATCGTATCCAATTTGATCACTCATTTTATACACTAAATTTGGCAGTGCTGAATACATTTTTGGTTCATTTTTTTAAAGGCTGGAAATTTGTCACCACTGATTACATTCCAATAATGAGTCACAAACTGATTCATAAATGACAACAGATTGTTCAACAGGCTCAAAGTTCCATAAAAGCAGGAACCATTACTTTCTTTTCTTTAAAAAACATTACAAAGCCTGGCACCATTTAGTTTTTGGCCAATTCTTTTTGAATGGTTTGGAGATACAGTGGGCTCACCTCTTTAAATTGTGAGCGCCTTAAGGAAGTTATATGACCTGAGTCTTCCGTATGCCACATAGAACCTGATGAAGACGCTATACTAAGTAGCCCTTAATCTGTTAATTTAAAATCAGGTCAGTCCTACTTTCTCATTGTCTTGATGTAGCTTTTGAAAACTAGATACAATCCCTCTAACAATTTCTTGTCTATCCTTTTTGGAAGTTTGCCATCCCCGTATGTTTTCTATGGCTTTTTTTTGTTCATCTGGAACGTGTACATATTAATTTAAAATGCTTCTTTGACATCTATTAAACGGCTTGCAATAGATTTAAGCAACAGAAGTTTGGGCATTTGGGCAATTGTCAAAAAGTTTTGTGCCTAGAAGGCTGTTCTTTTTTTCTTTGAACAACATTTTTTGCTGACTTTATGCAAATTTGAAGAGGCTAATCCAAGTCATCATTAAAGATTATTAGGCAGGACAAAACATTTAATGTTGCAAGTTTTCTCTTGAAATTAATCAGTCACTTCCACTGTATAAATTTTGTTCTATGCCAGAGGTTTTAGTTTGAATGAATCAAAACTAATTGCAGCAAGGATTTAGAAAATGATACATATTCATCAAAAACAAACAAATAAATAAAATATCTTATGTTTGAATAACCTTCTGCAATTTAAAAAAGTTATTTCATGTCCATTATCACTCTTGATCTTTACAACTAAATGAAATGTGTATCTCGTGCCATTCTAAGTACATTAACTCTTCAGATTTGGGTGTAATTAAGTGTTATTAAAAGCCATTTAACTTCATTAATGTACAGGTTAGTATGTATGACTAAATAAAAGGCATCCATAATATTTTATACTGTTAAACAAGTGAAACTATGGCTCTTGTTCTGGAGCTCCAAGTTAAAAAGAATAGGATCTCAAAGACACATTTTCTTTAACATTGTTTCATAGTCTACCTGCAGATGACATTTATAATATTATATGTTATAATATATATAATATAACCATGAAAGATATTTTCAGCACTGACCACCTAATTGGTCCTGAAGAAACCATCACTTTATTACTCATGATTGCCTTCTTTTCGATAATATTACAAACTCTTTCTTAGACCTCCTGAGTTAAATATTTGGGCATACTCAATTGTATCAGTACTACTTAAGAATGAATAAGGGTTTGCTTGGTTGATTGCTGGTTATCAGAGAGTGAGATCTTGGCTGTCATTCAACTAAATCAGAAAACGTCTGGGCAACATCTGTTAATGTCGATCAATAGGTCAGTTCTCATCAACGTTCAGCAAATTCATTGATTCACTTAAAATATGTTGAAAATGTTCTCTGTACAAGACCCAGTTTAGTATTTGTATGCCCAACCTAATGGTTTTAGTCGGGATATTTTCCTCAGTAGGATTTGATAGTGTATTGAAAACCTTGTTTGTAGAGCATAGTGAAGTGATAAATTGTGCTTTTGTTTACATGGCTAATTGTAAGGGTTTGGAAACACTCGTTTGATGTACTAAGAGCAGTTAATGAAGACAGTTAAATAAACAATCCTTTCTAATGAATCTAGGAGTTCATAGAGACACACACTCTGCTAATTTGCTTCTTGTACCTGGTCCAGACTTTTATGTATCTCTTCCCAGGAGGAACACCTATTTTGAATTTAATGGAAAACCAGATTGTTTAACATCATAACCTAACACTATACTCACTTACTTAGAATGTCAGTGCTAGAACTGGCTTTTGAGATCATCTATTAGTTAATGCTTTTTTTTTTTTTTTTTTTTTTTTTTTTTTTTTTATGAATAAGAAAACCGAAGCTCAGAAAAGTGAAGTGACAAGCCCTAGATTACACAGCCAGTTGGTGAAGGAGCCAGCCTAGAATCCAGGTTTTCTGATTGTTCCCACCACACTATGGTGCTTGTCTTTAATTTTTTAATTATATATAATATATCTTGAACCTAACTCTGTATTTCACCAATTAATATGTACCAACTTGAGACTATCAAACTTTTTTTGGATACTGTTAAACAGTTGCTCTCACATTGTCAATTTTGCCTAACTGCAACTCATATTTACTTGGAGAAAGTATTGAGACTTTTCCTCTAACGTGTTTGGTGTTCACTCAGTGTCAAGTTTAGTGCCTAGACCGTCATGTTTGATGGAAAGGTAGATTGAATTTCTGCCACATTGTCAGGAACTGTGCTCTAAGAGCATGCCACCCCCAGTCCCCAGATAATCCCGTCCTGCAGCCTTGGTGGTGTAATGAATTCATCTTGCACGAGTCTGCTGCTTCTGGAGGGCTAAGCAGGGGATCAAATCCTCCCTTTGTAGTGAGACAAGCTGCCGGAGAAGTGATTGATATTGCAGACAGAAGTAGGACTTCAAGGAAGGAATAAGCAGATAAGTGGGGGTAATAAGTAGATAATACTACTACTTTGCACTTAGTGTCTTTTATCTGAGCATCTGAAGGCAGCTGTATCTTCAAACATCAAGGCCCCTCAGTGTAAAGAGAGAGTAGGGTCTCTCCATTTACTCAGCGGGCGCCTCCACGATCAGTAAATCAGTGAAAAGATTTCCAAGGGAAGACCAGTGGTAATTTTTTTTTTTTCTTTCTCTGGGAAGCTAAGTCACCAGGATATGAAGCAATCGCTCTAAATGTTATCTTGATCTTGGTGCAGTGTTCTGTATGCACTTTCCCCTACAATGTTTGTATCTGAAAAAAGAAACTTCTACTGTATCAACTAAGACATTTACTGTATTTTTTAATCCCTTCTGATCATGTCAGACTATACTCCCTTTGAGTCTCATTCTTGCATTTATTTTACTCCTGAAAAATTTCCCTTGTGAATCTTATTTTAGGTCTAAGTCCTTATATCGTAAATCTTTCAGACAGCTTCAAGCTATTATGTCTCCAAGAAACCATTGTGAAGTGAAGCTGTGTTTAATAAGGTGGATGGACTCAGATCTCTTGGAGTATGCCTTCATTAATTTTGTACACATCTTGTTAATTCAGACAAAGAGGGTGAGCTGTCAACCAAAATTGTTTCCTTTTAGCAGACCATAACTCAAAATTCAGAAGCCAGTCCTTAGGAGAGCTGAAGAACAATACTGGCTGCCACATGTTTTTTGTAAGTTAGGTAACTTCGTTCCTTATTAAGTAGAGACTAGAATAATTTTCAAGATGTTAAACCACCATGCATATATACTAAGGGACATTGAAAATACTGTTGAATCATCTTCTCCATCTTATTTTTTTGTTGTTCTTTTTTTCTCTGTTTTGTTTGCTAGTTGACTGTGTTGTGTGAAAAGGAGATTTTTGTTGTTGTTTTTCTTTAATTATAGAAAACTCAGGGTTAGGGAAGGTCTCAAATGTTATCAGATCTAACCACGAAAGTAGTCTGGCCTTCAGCTCCATAAGTACAGTATGAAAGTAACTGGCCTAAGTTTAGGTGGAAAGGAGGACACAGATTCATCCAGTCTGTGTCCCCTGAAGATCAGAAAAATATCACTTGATATGGAAAACAAACAAACAAACAAACAAAACAAAAAAACAAATAAAAAAACCCAACCACTTAATTCATGGCTAGATGTTTCATGTTTTGTCTAAAGACAAATTTGTTTTCTTTTAGCAAACAACATTTCCTTTAAAATAAATTTCATACTTGGCAGAAGATAAAAAAGAACTATATATATTCAGCAGTGCCTCTGCAGACATCTTTCATTGTGGCCAAATTCTTTTGTGAGCTCATGGGTTGAGACAATGAAAGATAAAATGTGAAAGCAGTTGTATTCATCTGTGTGCTTGGGGGAAAGAGTGTGATGAGGAGAACCCACAGATGATCGTATGTATCACTTATTTGGCAATCTCAATCTACTGTTGGTTATTCTCATCTCTTTTCTTTTTCCCTTCCACTTTAAAGTTTATAAAACACATTGTCTCATTTGACAATTCTCACTGTTACCTTGTAACTGAGGTGATGTAAGTGGTGGTATCCCCATTAATAAATGTGAAAATGGAGTTTCAGGTCTCTGCCAAGCCCACAGACTTAGCAAGTATCAGGACCAGGACTTTAAGGCAGGCCTTTTGACTTAGAGCTGCTGCTCTTCCAGCCAGGGTTCAAAAATATTCAGGAAAAAAAATTCCAGAAAGTTCCAAAAAGCAGAACTTGAATTTGCCACAGCAGCAACTATGTACACAGTGGTTACATTCTATTAGCTATTATAAGTAACCTAGAGCTGATTTAATGTATGTGGGAGGAAGTGCGTAGCTTATATGCAAATGCTATGCCATTT